>NW_028318242.1:0-610214 GCF_062004578.1 Staurois parvus | reverse complement strand
ACAATACATCACCCAGACAGGACAGGCACTCCCCCCAGGCCATGACAACAGAACACGAGACCCCACTAGACCCCCAACAGATGCGGACGAACGCACAGTCGAAATCTCCGTGAATCCCACCTACCAATACGTGCGACCCATATCCAACAAACCCCACCCGGCAGCTTCCGTAGTAGCCCCCCATCCAAAGCGAATGCGAAGCACACAAGGACGCATCCAACCAGCCGCCGTGAAACACCGTCAGAAAACTGACACAAAGGGAATTAAGAGGACCCCGCAGCGTGCCGGAAAAAAGGACCCCTGCCCCACCGGACGATGGGATAGAAAATCTGGCACCGCACCCACTGGGCACACATAAGATGCTGGAAGAGCAAAGAACTGCACCCCATGCACCATGCCCCAACTGGTCCGTCCTAGACCGATGGACGAGCACCTCCACCCCAGTAAACCCAGCACACGACCACATCCCCCAATAACCCCCCAATAACTGATGTAGACGGACTACCAAACTCACCAAAACGCAATGCCCCCAAAAGGCCACCGCAAAGGCCGTACCGAAACAAACACCTCGAAGCCCGAAAGACACACAGACCGCAGGCGCACAAACCAAGACCCTAGCAACTCAACGGACACCGGATGCCGTGAATCCCTCAGCGATGAGCCCTACGGGAACCCCGAAGGGCCTGTCGAACCCAAAAAGGGTTTCGTGAAAACCCCGACACCCCAGCAACTTAAGAAGAAGGCCAAACCAGCCAACCGGCAATCAAACACAGCAGCCGACACCCCCCGCTCTAATTTCCGTGCCAAAATTACAACACAGCGAACCCACCTCAGGCCCCCACAGATCAATATTGACCCGCTGCAGCAGGTCCACCACTCCCGCCAGTAAAAAATGCACCTGCGGACAACCATATGCCACTAGGCCTCCAGACGCAACCAACCAGGTCGGAGACAACCATACCATCCGCAGTGCAGCACCACCACCTGCCAGTTAAACCTTGGTTAACTGGAATGTACCCGGGCACACCATACCAACGATGGGTCCCACACCATGTAAGTCGAGTATGCAGACCATGTCGCCACACTCCCCGACTACCGGATCCAGCCTGCAACGACCCCAAGGCAAAATCCCACAGCCAGTCGGGACAAGGAACCCCGCGGTGCTCCTCCCCCAGCACCAACCCCAGGAATGCGTCCCACTGAAAATGAGCCAAAGCGACAACCAGAGTTTGCTCAATCCCAGGAAGATGCACAGCATGAAGAAAAATGGTCAGCTGCAGGCAACGCAACACGAAATGGCGAAGCAGGCCAACCACCGACCGCGAAGAAGCCGAGACCCGATTGAGGACCCGGACCACCCCAAAAATGTTACACCGAAAATGAACCTTTACTTCCGAAAAATGCTCCCCCCACACGGCAACTACCAGCACCACCGGAAAAAAATACCAACACCACCAAGATACGAAGAACAAACCCCCCGCCTCCCACCAGGAAGCAGGCCATGGAACTGCGCTCCACCGACTTCAGCAAAAAGGCCCCATACCCCACGGAAGCCGCCGCATCCGGGAACAAATCCAGGTCAAAATAGCTCCCAGGGCCAGACATCCACAGAGCTCGCCTGTTGAAGGAATCCAAAAAGGTGAGCCAAATCTGCAATCGGCGGCAGAACACCCAACCCATCGGCAGTATACGGTAAGCGAAGGTAAGCTTTGCCCAACAACGACTGCCAGGCCCGCAGCTGAAACTTACACTTGCCCAGTACCCCACTAATCTCAACTTTGAAGGCCAACAGCTTGTCCTCAGGCAGCCGGCCCTCCACAGCTCCGGAATCCAAACAACGCCCAGGAAAGTAATCACCGCAGCCGGGCCCTCCGTGTTGTCCAACGCCAGCGGAATAACGAAACGTTGTGCAATGTGTTGCAAAGTGACCAGCAAAAACTGCACATACCCCGGAAGCTGGCGGACCCACACAAAGAAAATCAGCTAAATAACGGATGACCGCAGGCACCCCGGAGACATCCCGCACCACCCATTCCATGCAGGAACTGAACTGCTCGAACAAAGCGTAGGATATAAAACACCCCATGAGAAGGCACTTCACAACATAAAACGAGCCCTCCCAACGACAACCCAAAAACACGAAGACCGGCCGGATGTACCCACAACAGCCGAAGCGCTGACTCAATATCCCATAACGCCAGGAGCGCACCGCGCCCATACCGAAGAACCCAGAAAACTGCCGCATTGAACGACGTATAATACACCGCACCTGACTCTGTATCGATGGCGTTGGTCACCGACCCCACTGCCAGGAAGGACAGGTGAGGAATTAACTGAAACGCATGAGGCTCCGTTTTGGGCACAACCCCCCAAGGGAGAAAAAGGAAACGGGCCGCCCACGCGGTCTAAACCCACTTCCTTACGCAACTTATCCGAAAACACCGCTGCATACTGCAAGGCCGACCGTGAGTTCCGCGCTAAAAGGAGGAATCGAAGTCAAAGTACACGGGATGCGGAAACCCTCCGAACAAAACTGGAACCGCCAGCAGAACCCCTACGCTTTGAGGCTGATTGTCCCGGGGAGAACGAACCACCAGCCCACCCCGAAAACAGACCAGAGGGCCTCGCCGGAGTCATGAGCTGTATCCAAAGGCCACGGACCGTATTGTCCCAGCGCAATGACGGGTAAACCGCCCTACGCTGCCGAAACTGTGCATCGCACCGTAGCCCAGCGATCCCCCCTTAAACCCAGGAGCCTTGCTAATAGCGTCAAGGGAACAGAAAACGCCGAGCAATGCTCAGGGGCCGTTTCCCCAATGACACTGGCCACAATCGCGAAAGCCTGCAACCAATTAGCAAAAGCACGCGGGATAAACGAAAAAGAACGCCGCTTCTCCTCGTCCTCCCGCCTGCCCTCGTCAACCCTCGACCCATCGACAGGCAGCCGCTCCAAAAGCAAGAGCGTGAAGATCCCGACATACACACCTCACCCAATCTACTCCCGTACATCCGAATGTCAATGCACACCAACGGGCCCTCGAACCACCGGCACACTGCGAAGCCGCCCGGCCCTGGCACCCCCCGCACCCTCACCCAAAACCGTGGATGGGGCCGCCTAGCCCAGAGCACCGGACCCCGCCGTAACCACCCCGGACCCTAACCCAGAGAAGAAAACACCAGGCCCCCGTGCGTCCCCATTATCCTGCCCTAGGCCCCCGCAAACATCCCTACCTGCAGGCGGGAATCACACAGAAACAGGCCCAGCACCCCCACTACCGCCCAGCGCAAAGCGCCGCAACAAGTCCCCAGCCGGACCGCAAAACGCAGACCCCCGCACCAATACCCAACGAGATGACGCCGCCCCCCGACACCGCAGAAGCCCGCCCCCAACGGTTCCTGGAGAGCAGCTGAAAAGAAGAGAGCAGACCCCAAAAAAAATGGTAACTCACCAGGCTGCCCAGGAGACGTCCCAGCAGCCGCGCGTCCAAAAATCCATCGGCGCCGAGCGGCCAGCAGTCGCCCCCGGATCGGGTTCCGACAGCTCGCCCTCCGATCGGTCCTCCTCCTCTCGATGACTGGATGGCCTCCCAGTCCCAGGAGCCACGGGTCCCGCAGGGCTGTGCCGCTCCTGCCGCCCAGCACCAGCCACGCTCCCTGACGACCCTGGGCACTTGCCAGCCCTCCGCCTAGCGCTGCACCTGTGGAAATTTTTTTTTTTTTTTTTTTTTTGACGGAGCCACTGCTCCATGCTGACAGAGGGCCCGCCGGCCGCAGCACCAGACAGCCCGGCAGCTGCAGCAGGACATCTCCCTCGCCGGGCACCCTCCCTGACAGGTACCTTGTCAGCGGAGGAGCCGCTGTCATCCCGTCCTCACTGCCGTGCGGGCGGGGGGCGGGGCTTCGTCCACGAGTGACCCCGCCCCCCCGAACTCCGCCGAAGCCTAGGATTCCTCCCGGCCTCCCCGGGAGCAGAGGCAGGAGAGCGCCCTGCCAGCGGGGGCCGGAGGGTCCCGAGTGGGGCTCCCATCATGGAGCCGAGCCCAGGGCTAGTAGGGAGAACGGGGGAAAGCTCTCCGGAGGCGCAGACCGCCCAGCACCTGGGCGCTCCCGCCCAACTACCTCCGAGGAGCCCGGGCCCTGCAGAAAAGCAGAGACCCGGCTCCGCAGCCAGGCCCTCCCCTTGGAGGCCGCAGACTCACCCAGCCCGGCCCAACCGTCCTTCTCATCCTGGCCTCCCCACAGGCAGACACAGGAGAGCGCCCTGCCAGCGGGGCCGGAGGGTCCCGAGTGGGGCTCCCGTTCTGGTCCTGAGCTCTCTGTGGGGCGGGCAAAATTGCTCCGGAGGCCTAAGCACATGGGCGCTCCTGCCCCCCTGCCGCTGGTGACTAGCCCGGGCCCCGCAGGGAGGCAGAGACCCGGCTCCGCAGCCAGTACAGCCCCTGCAAGCCGCAGCTGGGCCAATTGTCCCTCCCTGGCAGCTGCCACTGTACCTGAACCGCAGGGAAGGACACCCTGGTGGAGGGCGAGAGGGAAGCTCTCTTTCCCACGTCCAGCTCCCAACTGACGCCCCTCCCCAGAACACTCCACCCTAAAGTGCAGGAGACCCCACCTACACTCTCCTCTACCAACCAGATCCCCCAGCTATCCTTTACCAACCCTAATACTAACATTAACCCTTACACATCTTCCTTCCCACTCTGGGCCTAGTCATGCCTGCCCTGCGCTAATTCTTTTCTTCTTTTTCCGCTGCGGGCATTTCTGTACATTCCATGCATCCTCATACAATCTTTTATGAGGGCAGCTCGCTCCATGCATCCTCATACCCTCTCCTATAAGTGCAGCACACTCAATGCGTCTACCATACACGCTCCTATAAATGCAGCACACTTATACACTCTCCTATAAATGCAGCACATTCCATGCATCCTCATACACTCTCCAATAAGTGCAGCACGCTCTATGCATCCTCATACACTCTCCTATAAGTGCAGCACGCTCCATGCATCCTCATACACTCTCCTCTAAGTGCAGCACGCTCCATGCATCCTCATACACTCTCCTCTAAGTGCAGCACGCTCCATGCATCCTCATACACTCTCCTATAAATGCAGCACTCTCCATGCATCCTCATACACTCTCCTATAAATGCAGCACACTCCATGCATCCTCATACACTCTCCTATAAATGCAGCACATTCCATGCATCCTCATACACGCTTCTATAAATGCAGCACACTCCATGCATCCTAATACACTCTCCTATAAATGCAGCACACTCCATGCATCCTCATACACTCTCCTATAAACAGTAGATTCCATGCATCCTCATACACTCTCCTATAAATACAGCACGCTCCATGCATCCTCATACACTCTTCTATAAGTGCAGCACACTCCATGCATCCTCATACACTCTGCTATTAGTGTAGCACACTCAATGCGTCTACCATACACTCTTCTATAAAGGCAGCACACTCCATGCATCCTCATACACTCTCCTATAAGTGCAGCACACTCAATGCGTCTACCATACACTCTCCTAAATACACAGCACACTCCATGCATCCCCATACACTTTTCTATAAATTCAGCGCTCTCCATGCGTCCCCCATACACTCTTCTATAAATAGAGCAGACTCTGTGCTGTCAGAAGTCCTCTATAATCCCCATTCTTCCGGGGTCTCTTCATGCCCCGCCCACACATACCTTTCTTGGGTGTAGTAGCTCCGCCCTTCCAGTTTACAACTAATCATAAACTTATGGAACATTTTTTTGTTTTTAAAGAAAGTTTTCCCCATACACACTGTGGCATGCTGTAAAGTATAGTTGGGAGCTGTGCTGGGCACCCCTACACGGAGGATTCCCATCATATCATACTCTATATCCAATATACACTGATCAGCCATAACATTATGACCACGGAATCACATTATAATGGCATCTGAAAGTGGGTTGGATATGTTAGGCAGTAAGTGAACATGTTGTCCCTAAAGTTGTGTGTTGAAAGCAGAAAAATGGAAAAAAGTGTAGGGATTTGAGTGACTTTGATCCGGCTAAATTGTAATAACTAAACGACAGGGTCGGAGGAACTCCTAAATTGCAGCTCTTGTGGGATGTTCCTGGTCTGCAGTGGTCAGGACCGACCTAAAGTGGTCCATGGAAGGAAACTGGACACAGGGACATTGGCAGCTAGGACTCATTGATGTACACGGGGAGTGATAGCCGACTTGTGTAATCCAATCCATTAGAATTGTTACTGGAGCGCAAATTGTTAAAAAAATTGAAATATACAGTGGGGCAAAAAAGTATTTAGTCAGCCACCAATTGTGCAAGTTCTCCCACTTACAAAGATGAGAGAGGCCTGTAATTGGCATCATAGGTAGACCTCAACTATGAGAGACAAAATGAGAAAACAAATCCAGACAATCACATTGGCTGATTTGGAAAGAATTTATTTGCAAATTATGGTGGAAAATAAGTATTTTGTCAATATGAAAAGTTCATCTCAATACTTTGTTATATATCCTTTGTTGGCAATGACAGAGGTCAAACGTTTCCTGTAAGTCTTCACAAGGTTGGCACACACTGTTGCTGGTATGTTGGCCCATTCCTCTATGCAGATCTCCTCTAGAGCAGTGAGGTTTTGGGGCTGTCGCTGGGCAACATGGACTTTCAACTCCCTCCAAAGGTTTTCTATGGGGTTGAGATCTGGAGACTGGCTAGGCCACTCCAGGACCTTGAAATGCTTCTTGCGAAGCCACTCCTTCGTATGTTTGGGATCATTGTCATGTTGGAAGACCCAGCCACGTTTCATCTTCAGTGCCCTTGCTGATGGAAGGAGGTTTGCACTCAAAATCTCACGATACATGGCCCCATTCATTCTGTCCTGTACATGGATCAGTCGTCCTGGTCCCTTTGCGGAGAAACAGCCCCAAAGCATGATGTTGCCACCCCCATGTTTCACAGTAGGTATGGTGTTCTTTTGGATGCAACTCAGCATTCTCTCTCCTCCAAACATGACGAGTTGTGTTTCTACCAAACAGTTCTATTTTGGTTTCATCTGACCATATGACATTCTCCGAATCCTCTTCTGGATCATCCAAATGCTCTCTAGCAAACACCAAATGGGCCCGGACATGTACTAGCTTAAGCAGGGGGACACGTCTGGCACTGCAGGATTTGAGTTCCTGGCGGCGTAGTGTGTTACTGATGGTAGCCTTTGTTACGTTGGTCCCAGCTCTCTGCAGGTCATTCACTAGGTCCCCCCCCCCCCCCCGTCTGGTCCTGGGATTTGTGCTCACCGTTCTTGTGATCATTTTGACCCCACGGGGTGAGATCTTGCGTGGAGCCCCAGATTGAGGGAGATTATCAGTGGTCTTGTATGTCTTCCATTTTATAATTATTGCTCCCACAGTTGATTTGTTCACACCAAGCTGCTTGCCTATTGCAGATTCAGTCTTCCCAGCCTGGCGCAGGTCTACAATTTTGTTTCTGGTGTCCTTCGACAGCTCTTTGGTCTTCACCATAGTGAAGTTTGGAGTGTGACTGTTTGAGGTTGTGCACAGGTGTCTTTTATACTGATAACAAGTTCAAACAGGTGCCATTGATACAGGTAATGAGTGCAGGACAGAGGAGCCTCTTAAAGAAGAAGGTACAGGTCTGTGAGAGCCAGAAATCTTGCTTGTTTGTAGGTGACCAAATACTTATTTTCCACCATAATTTGCAAATAAATTCTTTCCAAATCAGCCAATGTGATTGTCTGGATTTTTTTTCTCATTTTGTCTCTCATAGTTGAGGTCTACCTATGATGCCAATTACAGGCCTCTCTCATCTTTGTAAGTGGGAGAACTTGCACAATTGGTGGCTGACTAAATACTTTTTTGCCCCACTGTATGTGAACCCCTCGCCTTGTAAAACAACCCATTCAGTTTAAAATAGAAAGGAGATACAATTGCTCAGGCCTGGAGGAGTCCGTTTGTCCCTCTTCAGGGGGTGCGGGATCATATGACCACTATGATGCTCAACGAACAGATGTCGAGTATCCGCAATGACTCCCAACGTAAATTTTTGAAAATATGGGAGCCGTGGTTGCAATATGCCCTTCCCTCACTCTCCCCGGCTAGTCTGGGGATGTAATGGCGTTCGGTGTTGGCGCTCTTGAATCCCTGCTCTTTGCCCCCCCCTTTTTTTTTCTTTTTTTTTCTTTTCCTTTTTCTCTCTCTCTCTGTTTTTGGTGTGACTAGGACAGCTGCATTTAGTTGTTATAATCAGTTACATTAATGTTTTGTAACTTATGTGCCATTGATAGCCCCTGAGTGGGTGTACCTTTTGCTCTGTTGGCATTAGAGCATTGTTTTTCCCCCTTTTTTTTTTTTGCATTTTGTTTATCTGTGCAATTGATAGCCCCTGCGTGGGCGTGTTTTATTGCCTCTGTTTATACTGTTTAAAAAATTTAATAAAAACCATTGAAATAGAAAATAGAAAGGAGATGAAGGGAAATGTATGTCTTTTAGGTCTGTCATTTTGTTTTCCCCCCAACTCCATTCTATATTTTCTACTAACATGTTGATTAATTGTTTTGTATTATACCCAGAATGAGTTAATGAAAATATGCTGTGTCAGTTATGTGTTACAGAACTGTACTCACAATATTCTTCTATTTTTTATCTTAGCTTAGCCTTGGTAGAGACGGAGATAGTATCCAATTATTTCTTTGTACTAACAGCACCTGTTTCTGTTATGATATAATTAAAAGTCAAATACTTCTGTCCCAGGGGAAAATAATTGTTGGATACTTGTAACTGATTTCAAAGCCTGAGAAAGTCATGTTCATAGCCTTGACAAGTATCTAGCGAGATTCTATTGTATGTAGTAGATAAGGGTTTTAAAACAATTTAGAAACTTTCTTTATTCCTGGGAAAGTGAAACTCCACTTCTCATCACTTTTCAGTATTGACGTCAATGTTTGTCTTTTTGTATTCAGCCAATCAATTACTGACAACTCAGCTTTTTGATACTCTGTGCCCCCCACCTTTCTTTTTTCTGTTATATTAATTTTCTTCCCACTAATAAACTTGAGAGATTGATTTCACCTATCACTGTGTGTATGTCTGTTGTTTCTGATGGTGAAGTCAATCTTCCCGACGCGTCGTACCTTCAACAGCCTGATAAAGACTGATAGCCAGGGGCTATCGACAACCTTTCAATTGGAGGTCCCACTGAGATCGAGAGGTCAACCCGTTTGCGGTCACCCGGTAAGATAAACAAAATCTGTCTGTCTGTCCGGCTGTCCGTGGGCTCTGACTAAACTCTCGATCTCTGAACTGACAAGAGTATTCTGGGAATACTTCATTGAGTCTCCGGGAGACTCATATAAGGAAAGGTGATTTATGTAGACGGGGTCTACATTTCAAATACCTAGACAGGGTCTAGCTATAATAACAGAGTCTTAACTAGTCTGTTGAGGGTAACCAACTTTCTTTTCTTTGCTTCTATTATCAAATGCATAGAGTATAAGATAATTTGTTTATGAAAATAAGTGAACCCGGTTGGTAAGTGAACGGTTCAAAGTTATTGAAATAGAGTCAATATTTAGGTTCTTATTGTCTATTCTTTGTTAAGAGTGATAAGTGGTTATGTGTCACTAGACCCGCTCCGTACTGTCAGCTCCTTACTATCAGAATATATCTTTCTTTCTCCAAAGAGAGCATTAATTTTTTCTTGCAGCACAGCAGCAAATCCAACCCACAGCCCCATCCCCTGTCCCAGTCCAGGACGTGGTGGAAGACCAACCTGAACCCCCACCCAAGGAATTCCGGATTCCACACAGAATGAGGGAACTTTTTTTGCTGAAGGATTAAAAGAGAAATCAGGGTCCCTATTAGTAGACTTGGCAAATAAAGCATGAATAGATAAAATTTTCAGTCCCAGATGGGCAGGTAGAACCAGATACAAGGTGGTAACACAGACCAAGCAATATCCATTTCTCATTGTAGGAGACACGTTATTAATTAAATGTTTGAAAATAGAGGACATTGACTGTATTACAAAACATTGTTCTGTTGGTGCTTGACGTTCTGTCTTTTTTTTACAGTCATACCGTCTGATGCTGAATATTTTTCAGTAATTGATTTAGCAAATGCATTTTTTAGCGTCTTTGTTGATGCAGAGACACAGCCCATTTTTGCTTTCTGTTTAATGCCTCTGGGTTTTTGTAGATTTTTCTGTAGTCTACGCAATTGTTCTCCAGGCCACTCTGAGGGGGTGGACACCGGACTATGGGTCAGTCCTGCTGCAGTATGCGGATATCATCTGCCTCTGCAGTCTCACTAAGGGGTGCCGGCCTGAGGGATGAGGAAAGTTTGTTGAAATGTCTTTTTGAAAGTGAACACAAAGGCCCTGATTCACTATTGGGCGTGGGCGCATATTTATGGGCTTAAGCCCAATTTTCATGGGCGTCCGTCCATTTTTGACCCTGCAACCTAATTCACTATTGAGCAGAGCCCATAAGCAGATGCCCAATCTAATTCACAAAAAGACACACGCCCGGAATCAGACTCACAAAAGCAGACTTGCTAAGAAGCACGTCTAACACCATGAAAAATCACTGTAGAGACATGTTCACTTAGAAATTTGCTTTGCCAAATATCAGGACTTCACTTTAAACAATATCTGCTATTTCCAAAAAAATTAAGAATGTGTTAAAAAACGTTTTTCTCAAGGAAATCGACACAGTAAAAATCTAGATGCCCGTGCAGTGTCTTTGGCAGATAGAACTGAGCATGTGCAGAACACATTTTAGTCCTCTGCCATGGGCGTTTGCTTTTTAGCCACTGACTAATAGTGAATCTGATTGTGGATTCCTCTGACAGCCGGCACTCGGTCGCGACTACTGTGTTTAATAAACAGCATTAAGCATATCTTCATGTAATCTAATTAGATTTCCTTCGTTTTAGTGATTATATTTTTGTTTCTTATCCTTTATAATTATTTCTGTTATGATTTTACTTATTTTGAAGGTCTAGATAAAATTTATTTTGAAAGCTGAATGTAAAAATAAAGGTCCGCAATAAAAAAAAATAAAATAAAAATAACAGCGTGGGTCCCCCCTCTCATCCATACCAAGCCCTTCGGGTCTGGTATGGATATTAAGGGGGAACTCCATGCTGAAATTTAAAAAAAAAACAGCGTGGGTCCCCCTCAATATCCATACCAGACCTTTATCCGAGCATGCAGCCCGGCAGGTCAGGAAAGGGGGGGGGGACGAGCGAGCGCCCCCCCCCCTCCTGAACCATACCAGGCCACATGCCCTCAACATGGGGGGGTGCTTTGGGGCAGGGGGGCTCCCCCCCCAAAGCACCTTGTCCCCATGTTGATGAGGACAAGGGCCTCTTCCCCACAACCCTGGCCGGTGGTTGTGGGGGTCTGCGGGCGGGGGGCTTATCAGAATCTGGAAGCCCCCTTTAACAAGGGGGCCCCCAGATCCCGCCCCCCCCCCCTACGTGAATGATTCTGCGGTACACGGTCCGCAGACTCATTCACAAAAAAATTAAGTGTGGTGTAAAAAAAACACAGTACAGGGTCTTTGACAAGTCCTTTATTAAAACAATGTCCCCCGAAGTAGATCCAACGTCAATCACGGCGGCGGCGGCGGCGGCGGCGGCGGCAGGGACCCGAAAAAAGAAAAAAAAAAAAAGGTTCCGCTCCAGTCTGAGGCTTCCAGCCTTGTGAAGAAGAGGCTAGCTGACAGTTCTTATATAGGTATGGGGCGGGGCCAGCCGGGCACATCATCCCCGCCCCTTACCTATTTGAGAAATGTCACCCTGTCTCTCCACTGAGGCTAACTAGCTGAATGCAGGAGACAGTCTGACATTTCTTATATAGGTATGGGGCGGGGCCAGCCGGGAACAGCAAGCATGTGACATGGGGCGGGTCACTCAGATGATGTCCCCGGCTGGCCCCGCCCCATACCTATATAAGAACTGTCAGCTAGCCTCTTCTTCACTAGGCTGGAAGCCTCCGACGGGAGTGGAACTTTTATTTTTTTTTTCGGGTCCCTGCCGCCGCCGCGATTGACATTGGATCTACTTCGGGGGACATTGTTTTAATAAAGGACTTGTCAAAGACCCTGTACTGTGTTTTTTTTACACCACACTTAGTTTTTTTGTGAATGAGTCTGCGGACCGTGTACCGCAGAATCATTCACGTAGGGGGGGGGGGGGCGGGATCTGGGGGCCCCCTTGTTAAAGGGGGCTTCCAGATTCTGATAAGCCCCCCGCCCGCAGACCCCCACAACCACCGGCCAGGGTTGTGGGGAAGAGGCCCTTGTCCTCATCAACATGGGGACAAGGTGCTTTGGGGGGGGAGCCCCCCCTGCCCCAAAGCACCCCCCCCATGTTGAGGGCATGTGGCCTGGTATGGTTCAGAAGGGGGGGTGCTCGCTCGTCCCCCCCCCCTTCCCTGACCTGCCGGGCTGCATGCTTGGATAAGGGTCTGGTATGGATATTGAGGGGACCCACGCTGTTTTTTTTTTTACATTTCGACGTGGAGTTCCCCCTTAATATCCATACTAGATCCGAAGGGCTTGGTACAGATGGGAGGGGGGACCCACGCTTTTTTTCTATTATTTATGCAATAAAGGGAATTATTTTACATTCAGCTGTCAGTGGGGAACCCCGCTGACAGATGAAACATTAACTCATGGCTGTCGCTGCTACAATCCCGCATGAGTTATGTTATCAACTCATGCGGCGTTTTAGTAGTGAAAACCAATGCAGCGCTCATGTTTCAGCTGTCGGCGGATTTCCCCACTGACAGTTGAATGTCAAAGTATTGCAGGGATTTAGAAACAGTTCTTTAAATAACTGGCGTGGGGTCCCCCCTCCCATCCATACTAAGCCCTTCGGGTCTCGTATG
The DNA here is from genome assembly GCF_062004578.1 of Staurois parvus. Lineage (NCBI taxonomy): Eukaryota > Metazoa > Chordata > Amphibia > Anura > Ranidae > Staurois > Staurois parvus. The sequence continues at coordinate 597,299 of NW_028318242.1, read as the reverse complement.
GATGTTAAGGGGTACCTCCACGCTGAAATTAAATAAAAAACAGCATGGGGTACCCCCCAAAATCCATAACACATACTTATCCGAGCATGCAGCCCGGCAGGTCAGGAAAGGGGGGGGGGACGAGCGAGCGCCTCCCCCCCTCCTGAACCATACCAGGCCACATGCCCATACCAAATTATTCAAACATTTGTAAACAGACCAATTAACTGAAATGGTTTGGCATTTGTACCCCAAATATGACGTTCCCTGAGGCGTTGGTAAACCGAGGTACGCCTGTATTAGTATTGCAATCCTTTGTATTGGGATACATAGAACCATCATACATGTGAATTGGCAACATAGCACAACATTTGTGTCACATTGGAGATATCTGGCTAGTTAAACTGACCATGCCCAGGGACTTAGGATTGATTCACAGCACAGAAATACAGGCTGGGTTAGCAATGTAGCTCCGTGGGTTAGTGGTTAGCACTACTGCCTCATAACTCTAGGGTTGTCGGTTTGAATCCCAACCCCGGCGAGGTAGTAGCATGATCTCTGTGTGTGGCTGTCTTCACATACATGTTCTGGCAACATCTTTGCATTCTGTCTAAATGATCCCTAAAATGTGAATTAGAATGAGGCCTTGTCTGTTGAAACACCTTCAAAGCTGCACCTTATGTGAATGTCATACAATGGTATAAGATAAGGGCCTGAATCACTAATAGATTTGATAATGATGGTTTACACTCCACCCTCTTTTGTGAAGGATTTGGCAAGCAAAGAGCTGACAGAGAGAGAGAAGAGTGAGACGAAGAAGAGTGAGCAAGAGATACATATGAAGAGTGATAAAGAGAGACATTCAGAAGAGTGAGCGAGAGAGAAGAGCGAGCCAGTGAGACGAAGAAGAGTGAGCGAGAGAGAAGAGCGAGCCAGTGAGACGAAGAAGAGTGAGCGAGAGATACATACTGAGGAGTGATAAAGAGAGACATTCAGAAGAGTGAGCGAGAGAGAAAAGACTCGGTTGGTGAATCCACACATCAAACTTGTCACAAATCCTGGCGTGCATTTTTCCCCCAAATGCATAGCAGACCCTTATCCCAGCAGGCAGGTACCGCACGCCTTCAAAGATTTATTTCCTTTGTTGATTTTCCTGCTTCGCTCACACTATATGCAATTGAAAATTACTCTTTAAGTTGCCAATTTTACTGTGTTTTCTAGAGAATTACTAACTAGTTGTGTTTTCAATTGTGTGTAGCATTGCGATTTCTATTTGAGTCTAGATGTTAAATTGCTAATAAATGGCCACAATTCTCAAATACCTTTGAACTCTCGCTGCAACAAATGGTGTATGTTAATACACTCACATTCATTATATCCAATATCAGGTACCATGTCAATGCACAAATCGCACCTGAAATTGCACACCCTGGATGTGACTTGTCATGTGATTGGCATGGCCAGCAGCTTGCTCTTTGCATGGCAAATTGCACCCAATGTTACTGGGGGCCAACACCACTGTCACATCTAATCCAATGCGGCAATTGTCCAACTTACAGTGAAGTTGCACGAGTTCACAATCCAATTGGATGTGAACAGAGCCTACAGTGGCCAATAGGGTGCGACTTGGTCTACGATTTGCAAGTCGCCTGTCATGCCAATTGCATGGCAATCGCAAACAATGTTACTGGGGGCTACCCGGTCACATTAAAGCAGATTTCTAAGTGGTGTTATTGACACCACAGTCACATCATGTGACTTGCATAGAAGTTGCATGATTTCAAAGTCGGGGTACATGGTGATTTCAAGTGCAATTTGCAAGACATTCGACATCGATCTCTCAGCAAATTGCATGAAAAGTAGTGTATTCATTACTCTATTATTACTTGCGGCTCCTACCAAGTTTGAACCACAACAATATGAACGCTCCAATAGCGTGCTCATTGAGTGGGACTTGGCATGTGATTTGCACAACATGCAAGTTGTAAATCGTCTGCAAAGTCGCACCCTATTGTCTGCTATTAGAGCGACCACATGGGTGCGTTTCAAACACTGATTTCTATAGTAGTACATGTACTACTTTAGTGGCAATTTGCATAGAGATCTGTGTCAGATGTCTTGAAAATTGCATTGAAATGGTCAACTTTACTGTAAGTCGCAGGATTTGTAAATCAGCTTTGCCCAGAGTGTAATGTTTGGTGATGTTTGATTTCTGGAGTGTTTTACCAATTGATGGGAAATTCACCATACTAGTCAAATCGATTTGTCATTTTCAGTATTGCATACAAGATGTGGTCATGTGACTGTCTTAACTCATGCGAGAATCTGGAGGGAATTGTGACCATAGTAGCAATAAAGGTTCCAATTGGGGTTCCCTTTCACATCCCTGCTCAATGTTCTGTTGTATGCTGCACACGTACATTTCACTGTATATATCTTTCTGATTTGTGGGGCCTGTATACCAAGGGTTAATGCAGGTAGGAAGCGGATTCATCAGGTGAAAACACTTTCACTGACCAAACTAAGGTCAGTGGTGGGTGTGGCTTCATTGGGTGTGGGGCCTTGTTTGGCACGCTCCAAATACAACCTAGCTTATATAAAGATGTGCAGTAGGGAGTGATTTGGCCTGTTACTAGGCCGGGTGGTTTGTGACTAAGTCCTTGCTTGTAGTGGTTTGGGGGAAGAAGAGATTTTGTGCTGAATTGCCCCAGACACCACTCAGGCTGTGTTTGGAAGTGGGCTGGAAATGTTTGCATATTTTTGGCCTTGTAAAGTGTTTGTGTGTTATTGCACAATGATTGTGTTTTTTTCTCTTTGCATTGAAAGCCTCACACATGTCAATCGTTTTGTTTAAAATCTGCTCTTGTTTTAATTTTGCTTGCTTATTTAGACTCAAATGCATTTTTCTTACAAACCTGCTGACAAATGTATGTGTAGGGTGTTTGTAGAGGTGGGAGGGGATTTGTAGAGGTGGGAGGGGTTTTTCACATATGTCTTGTTTTCTTTATATTTTGATGTGTAGACTTTTTTTGTGAATGGATCTTTATACTAAATGATTGTGTAAGTAAACCTTATGTGCACAAAAATGTTACTTGATTCATCTTCCCCTTTGTTTCCTGCTATAACATGAGCACACACAGTTCATTAGAAGTATCTTTAGATTGTAAGCTCTTATGAGCAGGAGTGTTTTCTTTTTGCCACATCAATCCTATTTTTGTGACTCACCAAGATATTGACTGTACCTACTTGTTCCTGCTGACCAAATAAATGAAGATATATTTGATCAATAAATGTTTCACCGATGTTTTTGTGTTTATTTTATGTTCAATATATGAACAACCTTAATAATTACTTTGTATACTTATATAATCTGCTCAAATGTAGCTTGTAAGAGCGTGAATATGCAAGTGGGTGTAAACTGGCTTTTTCAAAACCAAACAAAAAAATAAAAAACCTGCTTGCACCACAATATTGTTATGTACTAATGAATATGTCACATTCACTGTGCAGCCAGCTACAGGTTTTCTACAATTTGATTTACAGTAATAAAATAGTCCCCACTGTATGTTGATTTTTGGCCTTTGGCAACAAATATATATTAGCCAAGGTTTAAAAAGAAAAAAATCACTAAAACACACATTCGCGAAAGCTATCATAGCCGTGCATAGAAATGAGCGATCGTGCATAGATATGCGCGATCGTGCACAAATAAACGCCAAACAGGTGTCCCCCATGGCGCACGAGCAGCTATCCTCCTGGAAGTCCGTCATCTGGTGCGCGCGCACCCGGAAGTGGTTGTTGGGAGTGTAAGTGGATGAGAAGTGGTTGGAGGTTTTGTGTTGGTTGAAAATTTTGATAACTTTATTGGCATTTGGACATGGCGAGAGCACAGTTCTCAACTGAGGAGATGATCCTTATATGTAAAGTAACTGTGGCCATTGCAAATATGTTTATAACATGTGAGGGACAAGTAATTGCAATTTTGTGGGTGGGGCCTAGCAGAATCTCACTTGGTGCACATGCTACTTATCTGTACATTAGCTCCTGGGTATTGATGGGTCAATTATATTAACCACTTGCCTACTGGGTACTCATACCCCCTTCCTGTCCTGGCCAATTTTCATCTTTCTGCACTGTTACCCTTTGAATGACAATTGTGCGGTCATGCCACATTGTACCCATCTTAAATTTGTATCAGTTTTTTCAGACAAATAGAGCTTTCTTTGGGTGGTATTGACTTGCTGCTGTGAATTTCACTTTTTGCTCGATAAACCACAAAATAGCTCATAATGAATAAAAGTCTGTTTATATTATAACATTTGGTAAACTGGTAATTTAGCAACACTGATGTGCGTTGATGAGGCGGCACTGCTGGCCACAGGTGGGCGGAACTGTTGGGTGGCACTGGTGGGCACTGATCATCGGGGCCGACCCCTGCTTTGATAACTGCTGGTTCTCGGCAGTACTTTCCACACATTCTGATAGCGTGATGAAAGTGCAGCCAAGACCCGGCAAATGCATTTCCCGGTGATCAGCGTGTCATTGGACATGGCTGATCACATGGTAAAAAGCCGCTGTGATTGGTCTTTACCACATCACGTGATCAGCTGTGTCCTTAGGACACAGCAATCATGGAGAGCGCGTTCTGCCAGGATGTCATATGACACCCACCCAGAGCTGCCTGGATGCAGTGCAGCGTTATTCGGCTATCTGCGGTCGCCAAATAGGTAACCAGCTAGGCCTTCATGGCTAATCTTTGAATATCTGGACATGTATACTGCGTATAATGCATTACATTCTACAATGTGTTGGTGTACATGGTATTACAGTGTGCAATGCGTTGCTGGATTCTGCATGACAGTGGACAGCGTATCACAGTGTGCAATGCGTAGCTCCAGCCTGCATGACAGTGTACAGTGCATTACAGTCTACAATGTGTGGGTGTACACGGTATCACAGTGTGCAATGCGTTGCTCCATCCTGCATGACAGAGTACAGTGCATTACAGTCTACAATGTGTGGGTGTACACGGTATCACAGTGTGCAATGCGTTGCTCCATCCTGCATGACAGAGTACAGTGCATTACAGTCTACAATGTGTGGGTGTACATGATATTACATTGTACAGTGTATTACAGTGTGCAATGCGTTGTACACTGCAGTGTGCACTAAAGCATTTTACACTCATGCACTGTACACACTAACGCATTTGACATTTCTAGTGTGCAATGCGTTAGTGTGCAATGCCTTGGACAGTACAATGCATTTGCAGTATTGGTGTATGTTTATTAAGCACAGATAATTCATCTGATTTTAGTTATCAAGGAGAAGTCTTCTCTGTCCCCCTGTTTATGAGGTGGAGGACAATTGTTTTCCGAAGAGGAGAGGAGACTTTTTTTCAAGGAGATCTGTATAGATTTCCAGAGATATGTGTAGATGGTTGAGGGGCTGCATGTGATCTCCGGAGATAATTGTGATTAATGATCACCTGAGTTAAACCAGTGAATGAAAAGTGTAAAAAAACATGGATTGAAAATAATCTGCACTGACCACTGTGCTTTGTCAAGCCACATATTGGCACATTCTGGTGTCACACAGATGCGATGTGAAATTTGCAGTGTTTTCTGTGCAAGCGCTGCACCGCATCACAACCGCAACCCCTTCATGCCACCTGCTGCGGCTTTCTAGGTGAAGTTACCAACACACCAATATTGGTACACAAAGCGTATTGCGATTTGCCAAATTGGATGGCATGCCTATTCACACCCATGTGCATACCCTGAAAAAGGGTCCTGCACATTTTTGGCCCGGATGCGGTGCAATTTGAGGTGTGCAAAATGTTTGTCTCTAATTGCAACGCACACAAATTGCATGTGATTTGCCCAGGAGTGCGGTGTTAGACCACAATGCATGTATGTGAAGCCAGAATAAAAGGATGTGGATTTTGTCTATTTTTACTTGCGCATGTTAACATTATGGAAGTGCGTTATTCTTCTGTTTAACATGCTATAGAAATGCAACATGCATTTGGATGTAGTGTTTTTGTATGTGCATTTTGGAAGTATTCTAAACACACATTGACCCTAGGGCCACACCATATCTTATGCAGGCCATAGATGGGTCGAAAATCGGCCGATTTTTCGGCCGAAAATAAAATCGGCCGATTTTCGGATCGTTAGTGGGCTATTTGTTCGGCCGTTTTTCGGTATTTTGGCAGATTTTTTTTTTGGTAAAGTTGGAAAAAAACGGCCGAATTTGCCGATCGGCCGATTTTCGCGGCAATGATGGGCAAATCGGCCGATTTTTTTACTGATAAAAAATCTGCACATGAGCAGTGACCTGCAAGAGGAAGACAAAAAGAAGAAGAGGATGATGATGATGAAGAAGAAGATGATGAAGAGGAAGAAGAGGATGATGACGAAGAAGAAGAGGAAGAAGAAGAGGAAGAAGAAGGATGAAAAATGAGAGGAATTCCAGTATGGCAAAAAGTGTCCCTGCAGAGAGCTCCGCTATTTCTTTGACAGTTCCTTGACATTTACAGCGGTTGCAACATTGTATCTATTTGTTTCCGAATAAAAACATCTGTATCCGAAATGGGTACAAATACATTGTTGCAACCGCTATAAATGTCAAAGAACTGTCAAAGAAATAGCGGAGCTCTCTGCAGGGACACTTTTTGCCGGCTGTAGACGGGATGAAAATCGGCCGATTTTTTTTTTACCATTGCTGGTAACGTCGGCCGCTTGAACAACCGATTTTTCATTTTTTAAAAGAAAAATCGGCTGTTTTTCTCCCCGTCTATGGCCTGCATAAGCATTAGTGTGCCTGGGGGAGGGGGGGGCCTTTGGCCTTTCCAAACACAGTAGATGCTCCAAGAATGTTTCCTTGAACTCTTGAAATGGTTAAAAAGGAAAGACACTCTAGATAGCCTGCACTGAGAATTGACTGTCATGATGACGTGTCAATGATTATTTGCTCTCATTTTTCAGGAGTGGTACTGCTTGTGGTTGAAGCTGGTAGAAATCCACCTTCACGTCCTCCACTCACCTTCACTTGTGGCCAGTGGATATTTTGTGGCCGCAGGCAAGAACTGGCATCGAGGACCTGCATAATGACCCTGGCATGCCAGAGGTGGTTTGGAAGCAGCACAGCAATTTGACCATCCCTTTCCTCTATGTTGGTTTTAGGGTGCAGAATTGCTTCTCGTTCGTGAACGGACTGTCGCCGGATATCAGAGTCCCCATATTTTCAAGATATGTTTTAGCCATGTTGGCTTATTTTTATGTTATTTTCCAAGTGTGTCGCACCTAACCGCACAGTAGTGTGGTGCCATGCGTATTTGTGGCTGTGAATGGGGCTGTTTTTAATAGACGTGTGTAGGTGCAACAACGTTTTCATCATGGTACCTGCGCACATCTACATAGGGCATTGCATTTCTTTGCTGTGCTGGAAAATGTGTGTTCTTGCATGCGTTTCTGCACCACCAATGGTGTGAACAAGTCCTAAGGGCTGGTTCACACTATAGAAACAGTCTAGATGTGTTCCTGATGGGGTTTTTTCATGCCCTTTTGGCATGCATGTTTAGTGTGTTCCAGTACATTTTGGATGCGTTTTGGACATGTTTACATTGCATTTTTGTATCCCTTCCACTTATTTTTTTCTATTTTCTTTGTATTCAATGTAGTTAGGGACATGTGCGTTTTAGTACATTCAAGGACGTTTCAATGTGTTCCAGTACAGTTCTGTGCAGAAACAATGCAGCGCTGATGTGAACTATGACATTGACAACCATATAACCTTCTTTCTGTGCGTTTGTGATGCTGAAAAAGCAACTGAAACACATGTAGTGTGAACTGGCCCTAAAGGTTATTAGAGGTCAGGGAACAGGACTGACCAGGAATTGTGAATTCAATCAGACTAGTGGTGAGATACAATCAGCAATTGTATAATAATGTGAGATCTGAGCTGTAGCTGATAGAAAATGAGACACATTCACTTGATCAGTAAATAGATAGTTAAAGAGTGGGGCGGTGATCCATAGATTTGCATATGGGACAGGTGATGATGGGGTGGGGGAGGGGGTCAAGTTGTATAAGGAGACAGATTTAAAAGAGAAAAAAGTTACAATGAAATATACACGGCATGAAACTTGCACATGACCTAATTGGCAGAAGAACAGTACGCAAGTAACATTCATCCACTTTCTAGTCAAAATCATAATTGATTGATCAATATTCCTGCCACAACCCAGAAAATTGATCTCCATTTTTTTGGGATGTTGCCAAGACTGGGATTAGAACCCATGACCCAAGTGCTGTAAGTTCTGAGCTCTAACCACTAAACCACTGTGGGAAACACAGTTTGAGCTATAATGTAGAATAGTTACATTGTTTAAAAATGATAAAGCGAGCGCTGGTCAAATGATATAGACTAGTAAAATGGTATTACACAAGATAAATATAACCACGAACAGTAGTGCATGAACTCGTGAAAGGTCATCCACCCCTGTGACAGTGTACTACACTATTGAGCACCTTTCTGGCTCCTGTGGCTGAGCTAATTCCTCCCCAGGACCATTTGGGCACCCACCCTGATGGATGGATGGATGGAGCTGGATGACTAACCCATAGCTGCCAGCATACCGCTGCACCCCCAGATGTGCGATGTGTATAACCCATGCACATTAATACTTTTTTTCTGGTGAGTGTAGACCAGTCCCAAGGGTGGTTTACCTTTCACGAGTTCATGCACTACTGTCCGTCACGGAGAGACCACACGTGCCATTCATAGGCACTCTCTGAGTTGGTACTCACACACGAAGGACATTCCATTATTCAGGAATGATTCTATGAACTTATTTTAGCACGATTTACCAGTTTACATCATTATTGCAATTCTTTGCACTTTTTGGTTTTTACATGCGTTCATTATTGATCACATGCATTTATAGCGCTGCACTTGTCTTTAACATAGAATAGTTATGTGATTAAAGAGAATGAAGATATATAACTATATTGGGAAATTAGAAGTATATAAATTATTTGAGATATAAGTGTGAAAATGTTTAACATTTGAATATAGAATGTATGACATTCATTAGTAAATGCAATACTTTCCTGATCATTTTGGAGAAACAGCAAAAAAAAAAAAATAGCAAAAGAGAATTTTCAGAATGTAATAGTACAGCTGTATTAGAATTTTCTATCAGGAAAACGCCAATGTTAATAAAGCCCGCGCTTATGTGCCATCTAGCGAATATATCCGGTATTGCACCTAAAGATGTGCCAGACGGGATACCTCATTCACTAATGGCAAAGTAGTCAGTAGACGCTCGTTAATGAGCTTGCTAGACGCTGGTCAGACGACTGATTGATTGACCGGAGTCTGCCTGAATGGTCAGACTCTGCTGATAGACTCACATCTTAGTGAATCAGGGCCAAAGTGTCAAAGAAAAAACTACAATGGTGTAAAACAAGTGTTAAATATCTGGGCTTCGTGCTTACAAAAGGAGGAAAGGAAAGTCAGTCCAAAGAGAGCTGTGGCTCTCCTGAAACTTGCCCGTCCACAAACCAAGAAAGACATGCTCTTCTTTCTTGGAGCCATTGGTTACTGCCGCCAATGGATACCTGACTGTTCCTATTATGACATGTCACAACCCAGAAAATGTCAGAAATTGTTAAGTGGTCAGATGACATGGTTGATGCATATGTGTATTTGAAAAATGCAATGGTAACTGCCCCAGGCCTTAGCCTTCCTGACTATGTAAAAATGTTTCATGTGTATGCAAGGGACAATTGTAAGACCATGGCTGGTGTACTCGCCCAAAAGCACGGAGGCAGACTTCGCCCTGTAGCTTTTTTCTCAAAAATGGTGCCAGTTCAGGTCCAAGGCATGCCTGCGTGTCTCAAAGTGTTGGCATTTTACGTTATGACTGTGGAGATGTCTATGTCATTCACCTTAGGACATCCTATGATATTGCACACTACACATAATGTAGCTATTTTATTAAGAAATATACACAATCAGCACGTCCTCCCAACAACTCAGCGGATATGAGGTTATCTTGATGAGCAACCCCATGTTGCATATCAAGTATAGCGCAAACAACTCAGGTCCAGCAATGATTCTAAACGCACTGTTGGGTCTCAAATTGTCAAACAATCTAGGACCCAAGGCTCATGACTGCCTCAAATCCATTGAGGCTAATATTTCACCCAGACTAGATTTATCAAAGATTCCAATCCCAAATGCTGATGTTGTTTTCATAGATGGCTCCTGCACTAGGCCAAATGATAACTTATCATGCCAGCTATGCTGTAGTTAAACTCCCTAACACCGTTATAGAAGCAAATCCAATCCCTTTTCAATCAGCCCAGGCTGCTGAATTGATTGTTTTCACTAGAGCATGTGAACTGTACAAAGATCAATCTGTCAATATTTACACGGATTCTAAATATGCCTATGGAACAGTATATGACCATGGTGTATTATGGTTTCTCAGAGGTTACATAGGAGCTGATGGGAAAAAGATTGCCCATTCCCAATTAATTATGTTTATGCCCCATCCTCCCAGATGATTTTCAATTGATCACAACCTTGTAGCAGTCAGTTTCCACAAAGGAGCTCGAAGACTGGTGCTACCCTATTTTACAGAAGAATCCAAAGACTGGATTAATCTGCAAAGAGGGGAAACCATGCATCCCACGGTGTAGCGCCCTGATATACATTGCACAATACCATGGGATAGGACATATAGGATGGAAGGAAATTCTAAAACAACTCCAAAAAGATTTTTATATCACAGGAATGGCGGAGTTAGTACAAGATTATGTGAAAAGATACATCACATGTATCAGGAGTAACCCAAACAAACCAAATAAAGCCATGCATCAACACCTGCCTTACCCCACAACACCTTTTACACATCTTCAGATTGACTTTACACACATACCCCAACAAAAGGAAGGACAACAACCAGCTTGTGTGGTCACAGATGTGTTTTCCCGATGGCCAGAAATGTACCCCACAAAAAGCGAAAGATGTTATCCGCAAGTTTCCGTTCTTTTTACAGGAAAATACCCACCCATTCCAGGCCGGAGATGGTATTGTGGTGAAACAGCTGACGAGAAACAAGAAACAGCAGGATTTCGTCTATGGACCAGAAACTACGGTTGTAGCAGTAACAAGAACAGCAGTCCTCACTGAACATAGTCCCACCTGGATCCATGCTTCCAGAGCGAAGCTGGTCGAGAAAGGACCAGACCCAGGGGAAACCAGAAAGGAGGTACTAACGGAGGCAGAAAGCCCTGACCTCGAACAGGACAATCAAGGAAAAGGGGTACTTACGGGGGTAGAAAACCCTGACCCTGAAGAAGATGGACTGCTTCCCCAATTTTGGACCATGGTTCTGCCACTTTCTCCTGATCATACTGATTTTGTTGGCACCTAGCCATGGTGAAGTGGTGATAACACAGGACTCAGGCCACACCATATTGTGGTATAATTCATCAAATACTGAGGTTGCTACCTTTATTATTAATTACTGCCAAAGTGTACAATGTTCCCATAACTCCCACTTACTCTGGTTGTGTAATATGTATCATACTGCACATGCTGTTAGCTATGTATATATAGATGCCATAGGGGTACCAAGAGGGGTTCCAGACGAATTCAAGGCCAAAAACCAAGCAGCAGCTGGATTTGAGGCTATATTTCTTATTGTCACCGTAAACAAGAACATTGATTGGATAAATTATATTTATTATAATCAACAAAGATTTGTAAATTATACTAGGGATGCCCTAAAGGGAACTGCTGAACAATTAGAAGCCACTTTACAGATGACACTCCAGAACAGGATGGCCCTAGATATGATCCTAGCTGAGAAAGGTGGTACATGCAAAATACATAGACATGGTAGACATTTGTTGCATTTACATTCTAGACAACACAGGCCCAAATGGCAAAGTCACATTAGCCATAAAGAAATTCAAAGACTTGTCTATAGAGTTTAAGAAGAACTCCGGTTTAGACAACCTTTAGGATCAGTATTTTGGGTGGTTCACCAGCTGGAAACAGACACTAGTGCAGCTTGCTATTGTTATTCTGATTATATTAGTTACCATAGGTTTTGTGGTTTGCTGCATTCTCCCGTGCATTAAAAAGCTTATGAACAAAGGAATAGGTATGACTATTTATGCAGAAGAGATCTAAGAACAAACTGCCCCACTGAACCCAAAACCTAAAGAGTACCACAGTTATCTAGCCAAATATAGAAAGAAGCAGAAAAAGAACTATGTTGTATAAGGGGGAATTAAAATCATATATGTAAATAATGATTTTAAGAGGGGATTGAAGGGAAATGTATGTCTTTTAGGTCTGTCATTTTGTTTTCCCCCCAACTCCATTCTATATTTTCTACTAACATGTTGATTAATTGTTTTGTATTATACCCAGTTAATGAAAATATGCTGTGTCAGTTATGTGTTACAGAACTGTACTCACAATATTCTTCTATTTTTTATCTTAGCTTAGCCTTGGTAGAGACGGAGATAGTATCCAATTATTTCTTTGTACTAACAGCACCTGTTTCTGTTATGATATAATTAAAAGTCAAATACTTCTGTCCCATGGGAAAATAATTGTTGGATACTTGTAACTGATTTCAAAGCCTGAGAAAGTCATGTTCATAGCCTTGACAAGTATCTAGCGAGATTCTATTGTATGTAGTAGATAAGCGTTTTAAAACAATTTAGAAACCTTCTTTATTCCCGGTAAAGTAAAACTCCACTTCTCATCACTTTTTAGAATTGACGTCAATGTTTGTCTTTTTGTATTCAGCCAATCAATTACTGACAACTCAGCTTTTTGATACTCTGTGCCCCCACCTTTCTTTTTTCTGTTATATTAATTTTCTTCCCGCTAATAAACTTGAGAGATTGATTTCACCTATCACTGTGTGTATGTCTGTTGTTTCTGATGCTAAACACCGACTTTTATAAATGTAAATACAAGTTAATGAAAGATCAGTTTTGAATGAAGTTAAATTATTTGTTATGTCTCCTCCACACAAAAATGGGGTCTTCTCTTATACAGATGATGTTTTATCGAGTTGTCCCAGTAATGATTTGATTGCATTTCAGATCAATGTTGATTGAGGATTTGTGAGTTGCACACGAGGTACAAGCAATGAAGGAGAAAATGAAAAGAGACAGAAAACCAAAGTGAATAAAGCTCTCCCCGGTTTGCTCTGCATTGTCATTGAGGTGAGTGCCTTTTTCAACAAGTTTTAAAAATGTGCCAATGTTAAAGCGGTTGTTAAGGCTCAAGGTTTTTTTACCTCCATGCATTCTATGCACGAAGGTAAAAAAACCTTTTGTGTGCAGCAGTTCCCCCAGCCCCCTCAATACTTACCTGAGCCCCATCGAGATCCAGAGATTTGCATGACAGCCTCGGCTGTCCCGGGTCTCTGCCTCCTTATTTGCTGTCAATCACAGCCAATCATCCAATAAGAGGAGAGGGGGTGCAGGAATGGACACATGGAGCAGTGGGTGGCCCCATAGCAAGCTGCTTCTTATGGGGGCATCCGGCAGAAAGGAGGAGCCAGGAGAGCCTGCGGGGGACCCGAGAAGAGGAACCAGGCTGCTCTGTGCAAAACCACTGCCCACAGCAGGTAAGTATAGATATGTTTGTTATTTTCCGAAAAATAAATGAACCTTTACAATCGCTTTAAGGATTTAGTAAAGCTTAAAGTAGTTGTGAAGTCTTAAGGAGTTTTACCTTCATGTACTCTATGCATTAAGGTAAAAAACCTTCTGTAGCAGAGGATCCCCTCGACCCCCCCCCTTTATACTTCCCTGAGGCCGAGCTCGATCCAGCACTGTGCGCAATGGCTGCGGCTCTCCCTTCTCACTGGGCAGATTGATAGCAGCAGGAGCCATTGGCTTCTGCTTCTGTCCATGAAATCCTATGACGAGGGAGCGGGGGGCTGAGCCGAGCCACTAGATTTGGGTAGGGCAGCTCAGGAGCGAGCCTGCATGAGTGCCCCTATAGAAAGCCGCTTTCTATGGGGCTAGTGGGTGGGGAGAAGAACCAGGAGAGCCAGCGGGGGACCCCAGAAGAGGATCGGGGCTGCTCTGTGCAAAAGCATTACACAGAGGATACTTTTTATGGTGCATCACTTTATTCTATGTGTGTTTGGATTCACAGTTTTCTTAATGTGGCTGTAGATGGATTGAAATTCAGCCGGTTTAGCAAGGACCAACTGAATTTTCGTTCTATGTATGGGCCAATGGCAGTCAGCAGAAATCGATCTGTCAATTGACTTATGTGTAATGGATCTGTTGTAAAAAAGCTGCTCAATCAATGGCTGCAGCCAATTTCTGCATTGCTGATCTATGTAGTCTGACAGTGGAGGAGTCTCCGCCGCTGTCACAATACAATAATGCAGTGGGGGGATTCAGTTCAGTTTTTTTCATTCAGCCCACTGGCTGAAAACAACCATGTATGGCCAGCCTTAAAGAATATGTAAAGCCAACATTTCATATTCCTGATATGTGCCTGCTGTGCCATGTACTTGTATACAAAACAGTCTCCTATTCTCTTTGCATTGATTCCTTTGTTTGAAATCCCTGGTGTTCCTGCCAGTCCCTCTGCTTTCCTAGTAAAGACTGACCACACTAACCAGAACACAGTATGGTCACTTCTCTAGCTGTGCTATGTGATCACTAATACAAAAAAAGCACATTATAAACACTCTTTTTCCCTTTTTTAATAACTATGTACAAATGTTTTGTTTTTCATTTCTATTTTAAACTGAGTAGGTTGTTTTACAAGGTGAGGGGTGACATATACTTTAATTTTCCTGCAAAGTCTCAGAAATACCTGTTTAGCCTGTCAGTGAAATCTACCCTATGCTCTTTCCTGTGATGGTATGGCAAGGATGCTGCAGTGTCGCTGAATTCAGAGCAGTGTTGTCACTGTCATGTAGGCTGTGCTTGCTTGCACTACAGCGGGTTAAAATCAAGTTGTTACAGGGGGAATAACGAATAGCATTGCCATTGCTTATTGTCAAGCCTGTATGCATTGACAGCACTGCCTGTGTTGGTGAAACCCCCCTATCCAGTGCGATATATAGTACACAGAATAATGCAGATAAAACCACTTTAACCACTTGCCTACTGGGCACTTCTACCCCCTTCCTGCCCAGGCCAATTTTCAGCTTTCAGCGCTGTTGCATTTTGAATGACAGTTGCGCGGTCATGCAACACTGTACCCATTTGAAATTTTTATAATTTTTTTCACACAAGTAGCACTTTGTTTTGGTGGTATTTAATCACCTCTGGATGTTTTATTTTGTACTATAAACAAAAAAAGAGCCAAAATTTAAAAAAACGTTTTTCTTGATTTCTCTTCTAAAATTTTGCAAACAGTTTGCGTTGATGAGGCTGCACTGATAGGCAGCACTGAAGAGCATTGATGAGGTGGCATGGATAGGCAGCACTGATGGATTACATTGACTGGCAGCACTGCTGGGCACTGACTGGCGGCACTACTTTGCAGCAATGATGGGTGGCACTGCTGGGTTGCACTGCTGGGCACAGGTGGGTGGCACTGCTAGGCACAGGTGGGTGGCACTGCTAGGCACAGGTGGGTGGCATTGATGAGCACAAGTGGGTGGCACAAGTGGGTGGCACTGCTGGGCACTGGTGGGCGGCACTGCTAGGCACTGATCATCAGTGCCCTGATGATCAGTGCCGATCCGTCCTCTGACAATTGCCTGTTATCGGCATTACATTCCTCACGCAATGACAGCGTGAGGAAAGTGCAGCCGATACCCGGCAACTGTATTTACCCAGTGATCTGCTGTGTCCTTCCTGCGCATGTGCAGGAGGCCATCATCCCAGCACACAGTGACCATGTCAGCAATGTAGGCTGAGATGCTCATGTGCAGCTCAGTTTCTGTTGCCAGAAAAGACAGCGAGCAGGTATGTAGCTGTATTTTATTGCAGACATGTTGCATGACTCTTCTGCAATAAGAATCCTACCACACATATGGTGTTGTGCAGTAAGATGCAGCTAAATGAACATGCTGTGAACAAACCTAAATGATAAAATGAATCAATCTGGCCTCTTCTGCCACTTAAAGTCAGCAAATAGCGCTGTTTTTTTTTTTTTTGCAAGATGTTAAAAAAAAATCCAGCCTCCTCCTCCTCCCTAAATAGCCGGCCAATCACACTCCTTTTTCTTTTTTACAAGATGTTAAAAAAAAAAAAAAAAATCCAGCCTCCTCCTCCCCTAATAGCTGGCCAATCACACTCCTTTTTTTGGTAAGATGTTGAATAGAAGAAAAGAAAATAAAAGAACAAAAATCATATTAAATGTATTGGAAAATATGTGCTTTTTTTCAAGTAAAAGGTGAACCAATTGTAGCCAGTTACGCTCCTTTTTCTTTTTTGCAAGATGTTTATAAAGAAAAAAATCTGGCCTCCTCCTCCTCCCCTAATAGCCAGCCAATGATGCTCCTTTTTCTTTTTTGCAAGATGTTTTAAAAAAAAAAAAAACATCCAGTCTCCTCCCTGCCTTATAGCCGGCCAATCACGCTCCCTTTTTGCAAGGTTTTAAATTGACGCTGAACTTTATATTTTCTATTCATGTTTTGTTTTTAAGCTGAAAATTTTCGCTGCTCTCAGCCTCTTTTATATGAGCTGACATCCTGGTAGAGGGTGTCTATGTTTATTCTACATGGCCCCACTGTAAACATGAGCATAGGCTTCCTTCTTTCTCACCACAGCCAGGACTCCCTCTGAGTCCCTGTAGGCCTGCTGGAAAGCTGAGTGCCATGAGGGCCCCTGTCTGCCGATCACTGGTCATCCCTGGAAAGCTGAGTGCGGTGAGGGTCCCTGTCTGCTGATTGCTGGTCATCCCTGGAACGCTGAGTGCGGTGAGGGTCCCTGTCTGCTGATTGCTGGTCGTCCCTGGAACGCTGAGTGCCGTGATTGTCCCTGTCAGCCGATCGCTGGTCGTCCCTGGAATGCTGAATGCCGTGAGGGTCCCTGTCTGCTGATCGCTGGTCGTCCCTGGAACGCTGTGTGTCGTGAGGGTCCCTGTCTGCTGATCGCTGGTCGTCAATGGAACACTGAGTGACGTGAGGGTTCCTGTCTACTGATTGCTGGTAGTCACTGGAAAGCTGAGTGGCGTGAGGGTCCCTGTCTGCTGATCGCTGGTCGTCCCTGAAACACTGAGGGTCATGAGGGTCCCTGTCTGCTGATCGCTGGTCGTCCCTGGAACACTGAGTGCCATGAGGGTCCCTGTCTGCTGATCGCTGGTCGACCCTGGAAAGCTGAGTGCCGTGAGTGTCCCTGTCTGCCGATCGCTGGTTGTCCCTGGAAAGCTGAGTGCCCCTACAAGCCGCATGCGGCGGAGTGTGGAACTGTCCTTATTGTGTGCCCCTTGCCCGGACTGCTTTAACGTGTGACTGCCCCAATTGCGTGTCTGGAGTATCGTAGCTACCTGGACTGCCCCCCCCCCCGAGTGCTCGGGCCATCGCTACCTAGATTACCCTATCGTGAGCCAGATTACAATTATTTTGGGCTCCCCCCTCTCTTCCCCTTTTTGGGTACCTGGATGCTACCTTCCTACCCTGATTGAGTGCCTTCCATAGTTCAATAAAGCTTTGTGTGTTTACCATCTTCTTTGTGTGTTCTTTCCTACCTACGCTTCCGTCACAGGCCCAAAAAACAAAATTCTGGCCTCCTCCTCCCCTTATAGTTGGCCAATCACGCTCCTTTTTCCTTTTTGGAAGATGTTTAAAAAAATTTAAAATCCGGCCCCTTCTCCCCAAATAGCCGGCCAATCACGCTCCTTTCTCTTTTTTGCAAGATGTTAAAAAAAAAAATACAGCCTCCTCTTCAACAAATAGCCGGCCAATCACACTCCTTTTTCTTTTTTGCAAGTTGTTAAAAAAAAAAAGTCCGGCCTCCTCCTCCCCAAATAGCCGGCCAATCACGCTCCTTTTTCTTTTTTGCAAGTTGTTAAAAAGAAAACATTCTGGCCTCCTCCTTACCTAATAGATGGCCAATCATGCTCCTTTTTTTTTTTTAGATGTTAAATAGAAAAAACGAAGATAAAAGAATGAAAAACATATTAAATGTATGTAAAAATATGTGCTTTTTTTTTTTAAGTAAAAAGTGAATGTTAAATCTAAATTATGATTCGGCACTTATATTGATGGCAAGCTTGCAAAATATTTGGTTTTTATGATTAGTCATAATTAATATTAATATGTGTAAATGGTCTTTTGACAAATGGTAGTATTACTATTCTTCAATTATAGCTGAGACCAAAAGATATACAAGTTAAGCTGAGATAGTGAATATGAGTAAGTTATATTTCAAGGTTATTAGGAGGACTCATTACATTACGTATTTTAATAGTATCTGTGTGTATTTAGTATACGTTTCTAACATTGATACATATATAGTTTAGTGATTATACATTGATATGTTCTTAAGCTATACTATTCTTTAAATATATAGCTGAGGGTTATAATATTATTTACATCAGCATACATATGTTCCTGTCCATCAAACATCATATGTATAGCATCAGCTCCTTTTATGAAATGGCTTTGCTAAGCAGTGATAATTTCCATAGAAGGTATTAAGATCACTAACTATGACGTACATTTGCCTCATAAAAGACCATGAGACAATGGACAAGAAGGAACTCGCTCACACTTACACGCTAACACGACACTCTTTCATACATAACACACACACACATGGCTGTTCATAAGAACTTTCTGAGATGCTGGAACAGGTGCTGCAAGACAAGAGATCATCATTAACGTCACGTCCGGCTTCTTCTTTCTCGGACTCTGTGTTGGACAAGGACATGGAGAATCGCACATGGCAAGGACAGCCATGACAGATAATGGTGACTTTATCTTTAAACGGTTGCTTGTTATTACTACAGTAGTTTTATCTACATGGAACTGTTCATAATACGCTTTATATTGTTTATTTTACACCATTCTGTGATAGAATAAAATCACACTTCATTTTTTATTTCAATGGCTCTTTCATTCATAATCGCCTCAAGACATTAGAAGTATTATATGTGTCTAAAAATCCAACAGTGAACTTATGTAAATTTTGAGCAAAAGGTGAACTAACCCTAAATTCACCTTCTGCGCCATGTGACATCTGTATTTCCTGGCTCTGTGCATATTGGCAACCTGGCACCAGCATAGCGTATGCCAGTGGGTAGAGAGGAGGAAGATCTGTAAATGTCCATTTGCTGATCTCTCCTCCCTATTAATGACTCAGAAAGGACATATAAAAGTTACTTCTGAGTGCTGGTGTCCTTTTCCCCAGTCAGTATAGAATTCAAACTCTATTAGCTTTATTGGGGGCCAGGTGAGACCCCAGGGGTCTTTTATGCCTTGATGTCTCATTAAAGAGAACCTGTCTCCAAAAATACATCACATAAAGGAGTTTTTGTCCCCTATGTGATGGGGAAAAAATTTAAGTTACACCCAAGCACTTTTGCTAGATCACTTCCAAGTGCCCCAAAAAGTGTCGGTTCCCCCCATGCACCGTCTGTATTTTTTCTGGACTCCATGGCCCTGATTCACTATTGGGCGTGGGTGCATATTTATGGGCTTAAGCCCAATTTTCATGGGCGTCCGTCATTTTTTACCCTGCAACCTAATTCACTATTGAGCAGAGCCCATAAGCAGATGCCCAATCTAATTCACAAAAAGACACACGCCCGAAATCAGACTCACAAAACAGACTTGCTAAGAAGCAAGTCTAAAACCATGAAAAATCACTGCAGAGACATGTTCACTTAGAAATTTGCTTTGCCAAATATCAGGACTTCACTTTAAACAATATCTGCTATTTCCAAAAAAATTAAGAATGTGTTAAAAATCGTTTTTTTCAAGGAAATCGACACAGTAAAAATCTAGAAGCCCGTGCAGTGTCTTTGGCAGATACAACTGAGCATGTGCAGAACACATTTTAGACTTCTGCCATGGGCATTTGCTTTTTAGCCACTGACTAATAGTGAATCTGATTGTGGATTCCTCTGACAGCCGGCACTCGGTCGCGTCTATTGTGTTTAATAAACAGCACTCGGCATATCTTCATGTAATCTAATTAGATTTCCTTAGTTCTAATGATTCTATTTTTGTTTCTTATCCTTTATAATTATTTCTGTTATGATTTTACTTATTTCAAAGGTCTAGATAATATTTATTTTGACTGCTGAATGTAAAAATAAAGGTCCACAATAAAAAAAAAAAAATAAAAAATAAAAAACAGCGTGGGTCCCCCCTCTCATCCTTACCAAGCCCTTCAGGTCTGGTATGGATATTAAGGGGGAACTCCACGCTGAAATTAAAAAAAAAAAAAACAGCGTGGGGTCCCCCTCAATATCCATACCAGACCCTTACCCGAGCATGCAGCCCGGCAGGTCAGGAAAGGGGGGGGACGAGCGAGCGCCCCCCCCTCCTGAACCATACCAGGCCACATGCCCTCAACATGGGGGGGTGCTTTGAGGCAGGGGGGGCTCCCCCCCCCAAAGCACCTTGTCCCCATGTTGATGAGGACAAGGGCCTCTTCCCCACAACCCTGGCCGGTGGTTGTGGGGGTCTGCGGGCGGGGGGCTTATCAGAATCTGGAAGCCCCCTTTAACAAGGGGGCCCCCAGATCCCGCCCCCATCCTACGTGAAGGAGTCTGCGGTAGATGCTCCCGCAGACTCCTTCACAAAAAAAAAGTGTGGTGTAAAAAAAACACAGTACAGGGTCTTTGACAAGTCCTTTATTAAAACAATGTCCCCCGAAGTAGATCCAACGTCAATCACGGCGGCAGCGGCAGGGACCCGAAAAAAGAAAAAAAAAAAAAAAGGTTCCGCTCCCGTCGGAGACTTCCAGCCTTGTGAAGAAGAGGCTAGCTGACAGTTCTTATATAGGTATGGGGCGGGGCCAGCTGGGCACATCATCCCCGCCCCTTACCTATTTGAGAAATGTCACCCTGTCTCTCCGCTGAGGCTAACTAGCTGAATGCAGGAGACAGTCTGACATTTCTTATATAGCTATGGGGCGGGGCCAGCCGGGGACATCATCCGAGTGACCCGCCCCATGTCACATGCTTGCTGTTCCCTCAAAGCACCCCCCCATGTTGAGGGCATGTGGCCTGGTATGGTTCAGGAGGGGGGGGGGCGCTCGCTCGTCCCCCCCCCCTTTCCTGACCTGCCGGGCTGCATGCTCGGATAAGGGTCTGGTATGGATATTGAGGGGGACCCACGCTGTTTTTTTTTAAAATTTCAGCGTGGAGTTCCCCCTTAATACCCATACCAGACCTGAAGGGCTTGGTATGGATGAGAGGGGGGACCCACGCTGTTTTTTTTATTATTTATTTAATTCACGGAAATTATTTAAAATTCAGCTGTCAGTGGGAAACCCCGATGACAGCTGAAACATTCCTTCTGTCCCTGCAGAGAGCTCCGCTATTATATTTGACATTAAAAAGTATAGAGACTGCAACATTGTATCCATTTGTATCCATTCCGGATATAGATGTTTTTATTCGGATACAAATAGATACAATGTTGCAACCTTTATACTTTTTAATGTCAAATATAATAGCGCAGCTCTCTGCAGGGACAGAAGTAATTACTTCGCTATTATATTTGCAGGCCGTAGATGGGGCGAAAATCGAACAATTTTTTTACCATTGGTGGTAACGTCGGCCCATTGAACAACCAATTTTTTTTTTTAAAACGGTCAGTTTTCGCCCCATCTAAGGCCTGCATTTTTCTTTTTCTTATTCTTTTTCTTGCAGGTCATGGCTCATGTGCAGATTTTTTATCTGTTAAAAGATCAGCCAATTTGCCGATCATTGCAGCTAAAATCGGCCGATCTGCAAAATCGGCCAATTTTTATCCAAATTTACCAATTAAAAAAAGTTGCAAAATCACCAAAAATGGCTGACCAATTAACCCACTAACGGGCTGAAAATCAGCCGATTTTTTTTGGGGACGATTTTAGACCCATGTAAAGCAGGCCACAGATGGGTCTAAAATCGGCCGATTTTTCTGCCGAAAAGAAAATCGAACGATTTTCGGGCCGTTAGTGGGTTAATTGGTCAGCTGTTTTTCGGGATTTTGGCACATTTTTTTTATCAGTAAATTTGGAACAAAAAATTTTCAACTTTACTGGTAAACAAAATATGCTAAAATCCCAAAAAATGGCTGACCAATTATCCCAATAACGGAAGAGGCCCTTGTCCCCATTAACATGGGGACAAGGTGCTTTGGGGGGGAGCCCCCCTTCCCCAAAGCACCCCCCCATGTTGAGGGCAGGTGGCCTGGTATAGTTCAGGAGGGGGGGCGCTCGCCCGTCCCCCCCCCTTTCCTGACCTGCCGGGCTGCATGCTCGGATAAGGGTCTGGTATGGATTTTGGGGGGATCCCCAAGCTGTTTTTTTTTATTTCAGCGTGGAGTTCCCCCTTAATATCCATACCAGATCCGAAGGGCTTGGTATGGATGGGAGGGGGGACCCCACGCTTTTTTTTTTTTTCTTTTACATTCAGCTGTCAGTGGGGAACCCCGCTGACAGTTGAAACATTAATACATGGCTGTCGCTGCTACAATCCCGCATGAGTTATGTTATCAACTCATGCAGCATTTTAGTAGCGAAAACCAATGCAGCGCTCATGTTTCAGCTGTCGGCGGAGTTCCCCACTGACAGTTGATGTAAAAGTATTGCAGGGAATTATAAACAATTTGTAAAAAACCCGGCGTGGGGTCCCCCCTCCCATCCATACTAAGCCCTTCGGGTCTCGTATGGATGTTAAGGGGTAACTCCACGCTGAAATTAAATAAAAAACAGCATGGGGTACCCCCCAAAATCCATAACAGATACTTATCTGAGCATGCAGCCCAGCAGGTCAGGAAAGGGGGGGGGGACAAGCGAGCGCCTCCCCCCCTCCTGAACCATACCAGGCCACATGCCCATACCAAATTATTCAAACATTTGTAAACAGACCAATTAACTGAAATGGTTTGGCATTTGTACCCCAAATATGACGTTCCCTGAGGCGTTGGTAAACCGAGGTACGCCTGTATTAGTATTGCAATCCTTTGTATTGGGATACATAGAACCATCATACATGTGAATTGGCAACATAGCACAACATTTGTGTCACATTGGAGATATCTGGTAGTTACACTGAGCTTGCCCAGGGACCTAAGATTGATTCACAGCACAGAAATACAGGCTGGATTAGCAATGTAGCTCCGTGGATTAGTGGTTAGCACTACTGCCTCGCAACTCTAGGGTTGTCGGTTTGAATCCCAACCACGGCAAGGAAGTAGTATGATCTCTGTGTGTGGCTGTCTTCAAATAGATGTTCTGGCAACATCTTTGCTTTCTGTCTAAGTGATCCCTAAAATGTGAATTAGAATGAGGCCTTATCTGTTGAAACACCTTCAAAGCTGCACCTTATGTGAATGTCATACAATGGGGTAAGATAAGAGCCTGGAGCACTAATAGATTTGATAATGATAGTTTACACTCAACCCACTTTTGTGAAGGATTTGGCAAGCAAAGAGCTGACAGAGAGAGAGAAGAGCGAGCCAGTGAGATGAAGAAGAGTGAGCGAGAAAAACATACTGAAGAGTGATAAAGAGAGACATACAGAAGAGTGAGCGAGAGAGAAGAGCGAGCCAGTGAGACAAAGAAGAGTGAGCGAGAGAGAAAAGACTTGGTTGGTGAATCCACACATCAAACTTGTCACAAATACTGGTATGGATTTTTCCACCAAATGCAAAGCAGACCGCACGCCTTCAAAGATTTATTTCCTTTGTTAATTTTCCTGCTTCGTTCACACTATATGCAATTGAAAATTACTGTTTAAGTTGCCAATTTTACTGTGTTTTCTAGAGAATTACTAACTAGTTGTGTTTTCAATTGTGTGTAGCATTGCGATTTCTATTTGAGTCTAGATGTTAAATTGCTAATAAATGGCCAAAATCTTCAAATACCTTTGAACTCTCACTGCAACAAATGGCGTACGTTAATACACTCACATTCACATTCATTATATCCAATATCAGGTACCATGTCAATTCACAAATCGCACCTGAAATTGCACACCCTGGATGCGACTTGTCATGCGATTGGCATGGCCAGCAACTTACCCTTTGCATGGCAAATTGCACACAATGTTACTGGGGGCTAACACCACTGTCACAACTAATCCGATGCGGCAATTGCCCAACTTACAGTGAAGTTGCACGAGTTCACAATCCAATTGGATGTGAACAGAGCCTACAGTGGCCAATAGGGTGCGACTTGGTCTACGATTTGCAAGTCGCCTGTCATGCCAATTGCATGGCAATCGCAAACAATGTTACTGGGGGCTACCCGGTCACATTAAAGCAGATTTCTAAGTGGTGTTATTGACACCACAGTCACATCATGTGACTTGCATAGAAGTTGCATGATTTCAAAGTTAGGGT
Source organism: Staurois parvus (assembly GCF_062004578.1). Taxonomy (NCBI): domain Eukaryota; kingdom Metazoa; phylum Chordata; class Amphibia; order Anura; family Ranidae; genus Staurois; species Staurois parvus. The sequence continues at coordinate 572,791 of NW_028318242.1, read as the reverse complement.
ACATGGTGATTTCAAGTGCAATTTGCAAGACAATCGACACCGATCTCTCAGCAAATTGCATGAAAAGTAGTGTATTCATTACTCTATTATTACTTGCGGCTCCTACCAAGTTTGAACCACAACAATATGAACGCTCCAATAGCGTGCACATTGAATGGGACTTGGCATGTGATTTGCACAACATGCAAGTTGTAAATTGTCTGCAAAGTCGCACCCTATTGTCTGCTATTAGAGTGACCACATGGGTGCGTTTCAAACACTGATTTCTTAAGTAGTACATGTACTACTTTAGTGGCAATTTGCATAGAGATCTGTGTCAGATGTCTTGAAAATTGCATTAAAATGGTCAACTTTACTGTAAGTCGCAGGATTTGTAAATCAGCTTTGCCCAGAGTGTAATGTTTGGTGATGTTTGATTTCTGGAGTGTTTTGCCAATTGATGGGAAATTCACCATACTAGTCAAATCGATTTGTCATTTTCAGTATTGCATACAAGATGTGGTCATGTGACTGTCTTAACTCATGCGAGAATCTGGAGGGAATTGTGACCATAGTAGCAATAAAGGTTCCAATTGGGGTTCCCTTTCACATCCCTGCTCAATGTTCTGTTGTATGCTGCACACGTACATTTCACTGTATATTTCTTTCTGATTTGTGGGGCCTGTATACCAAGGGTTAATGCAGGTAGGAAGAGGATTGATCAGGTGAAAACACTTTCACTGACCAAACTAAGGTCAGTGGTGGGTGAGGCTTCATTGGGTGTGGGGCCTTGTTTGGCATGCTCCAAATACAACCTAGCTTATATAAAGATGTGCAGTAGGGAGTGATTTGGCCTGTTACTAGGCCGGGTGGTTTGTGACTAAGTCCTTGCTTGTAGTGGTTTGGGGGAGGAAGAGATTTTGTGCTGAATTGCCCCAGACACCACTCAGGCTGTGTTTGGAAGTGGGCTGGAAATGTTTGCATATTTTTGGCCTTGTAAAGTGTTTGTGTGTTATTGCACAATGATTGTGTTTTTTCTCTTTGCATTGAAAGCCTCACACATGTCAATCGTTTTGTTTAAAATCTGCCCTTGTTTTAATTTTGCTTGCTTATTTAGACTCCAATGCATTTTTCTGACAAACCTGCTGACAAATGTATGTGTAGGGGATTTGTAGAGGTGGGAGGGGATTTGTAGAGGTGGGAGGGTTTTTTTTTCACATGCTTTGTTTTCTTGATATTTTGATCTGAAGACTTTTTTTTTGTGAATGGATCTTCATACTAAGTGATTGTGTAAGTAAATCCTATGTGCATGAAAATGTTACTTGATTCATCTTCCCCTTTGTTTCCTGCTATAACCTGAGCACACACAGTTCACTAGAAGTATCTTTAGATTGTAAGCTCTTATGAGCAGGAGTGTTTTATTTTTGCCACATCAATCCTATTTTTGTGACTCACCAAGATATTGACTGTACCTACTTGTTCCTGCTGACCAAATAAATGACGATATATTTGATCAATAAATATTTGACCGATGTTTTTGTGTTTATTTTATGTTCAATATATGAACAACCTTAATAGTTACTTTGTATACTTATATAATCTGCTCAAATGTAGCTTGTAAGAGCGTGAATATGCAAGTGGGTGCAAACTGGCTTTTTCAAAACCAAAAAAAAAACCCACTTGCACCACAATATTGTTATGTACTAATGAATGTCACATTCACTGTGCAGCCAGCTACAGGTTTTCTACAATTCGATTTACAGTAATAAAATAGTCCACACTTGGTTGATTTTTTGGCCTTTGGCAACAAATATTAGCCAAGGTTAAAAAAAACAAATCAATAAGAAACACACATTTGTGAAAGCTATCATAGCCGCACATAAAAATGCGCGATTGCAAACAAATAAGCACCAAACAGGTGTCCGCATGGAGCATGAACGGCTATCCTGCAAGTCCGTCATCTGGTGCGCGCGCACCCGGAAGTGGTTGTGGGGAGTGTAAGTGGATGAGAAGTGGTTGGAGGTTTTGTGTTGGTTGAAAATTTTGATAACCTTATTGGCATTTGGACATGGCGAGAGCACAGTTATCAACTGAGGAGATGATCCTTATATGTACAGTAAGTGTGGCCATTGCAAATATGTTAATAACATGTGAGGGACAGGTAATTGCAATTTTGTGGGTGGGGCCTAGCAGAATCTCACTTGGTGCACATGCTACTTATCTGTACATTAGCTCCTGGGTATTGATGGGTCAATGATATTAACCACTTGCCTACTGGGTACTCCTACCCCCTTCCTGTCCTGGCCAATTTTCATCTTTCTGCACTGTTACCCTTTGAATGACAATTGTGCGGTCATGCCACATTGTACTCATCTTAAATTTATATCAGTTTTTTCAGACAAATAGAGCTTTCTTTGGGTGGTATTGACTTGCTGCTGTGTGTTTTACTTTTTGCTTGATAAACCACAAAATAGCTCATAATGAATAAAAGTCTGTTTATATTATAACATTTGGTAAACTGGTAATTTAGCAACACTGATGTGCGTTGATGAGGCAGCACTGGTGGGTGGCACTGCTGGCCACAGGTGGGCGTAACTGTTGGGTGGCACTGATCATCGGGGCCGACCCCTGCTTTGATAACTGCTGGTTCTCGGCACTACTTTCCACACATTCTGATAGCGTGATGAAAGTGCAGCCAAGACCCGGCAAATGCATTTCCCGGTGATCAGCGTGTCATTGGACATGGCTGATCACATGGTAAAAAGCCGCTGTGATTGGCCTTTACCACATCACGTGATCAGCTGTGTCCTTAGGACACAGCAATCACGGAGAGCGCGTTCTGCCAGGATGTCATATGACACCCTCCCAGAGCTGCCTGGATGCAGTGTAGCGTTATTCGGCTATCTGCGGTCGCCCAATAGGTAACCAGCTAGGCCTTCATGGCTAATCTTTGAATATCTGGACATGTATACTGCGTATAATGCATTACATTCTACAATGTGTTGGTGTACATGGTATTACAGTGTGCAATGCGTTGCTGGATTCTGCATGACAGTGGACAGCGTATCACAGTGTGCAATGCGTAGCTCCATCCTGCATGACAGTGTGCAGTGCATTACAGTCTACAATGTGTGGGTGTACACGGTATCACAGTGTGCAATGCGTTGCTCCATCCTGCATGACAGTGTACAGTGCATTACAGTCTACAATGTGTGGGTGTACACGGTATCACAGTGTGCAATGCGTTGCTCCATCCTGCATGATAGTGTACAGTGCATTACAGTCTACAATGTGTGGGTGTACACGGTATTACAGTGTATTACAGTGTGCAATGCGTTGTACACTGCAGTGTGCACTAAAGCATTTTACACTCATGCACTGTACACACTAACGCATTTTACACTCATGCACTGTACACACTAACGCATTTGACATTTTTAGTGTGCAATGCGTTAGTGTGCAATGCCTTGGACAGTACAATACATGTGCATACCCTGAAAAAGGGTCCTGCACATTTTTGGCCCGGATGCGGTGCAATTTGAGGTGTGCAAAATGTTTGTCTCTAATTGCAACGCACACAAATTGCATGTGATTTGCCCAGGAGTGCGGTGTTAGACCACAATGCATGTATGTGAAGCCAGAATAAAAGGAGGTGGATTTTGTCTATTTTTACTTGCGCATGTTAACATTATGTAAGTGCATTTTTCTTCTGTTTAACATGCTATAGAAATGCAACATGCATTTGGATGGAGTGTTTTTGTATGTGCATTTTGGAAGTATTCTAAACACACATTGACCCTAGGGCCACACCATATCTTATGCAGGCCATAGATGGGTCGAAAATTGGCCGATTTTTCGGCCGGAAATAAAATCGGCCGATTTTCGGATCGTTAGTGGGCTATTTGTTCGGCCGTTTTTCGCTATTTTGGCAGATTTTTTTTTCGGTAAAGTTGGAAAAAAAAACGGCCGAATTTGCCGATCGGCCGATTTTCGCGGCAATGATGGGCAAATTGGCCGATTTTTTACTGATAAAAAATCTGCACATGAGCAGTGACCTGCAAGAGGAAGACAAAAAGAAGAAAAAGAAGAAGAGGATGAAGAAGAGGATGATGATGAAGAAGAAGAGGATGATGATGAAGAAGAAGAGGATGATGATGATGATGATGATGAAGAAGAAGAGGATGATGATGATGAAGAAGAAGAGGATGATGATGATGAAGAAGAAGAAGAGGATGATGATGATGATGATGAAGAAGAAGAGGATGATGATGATGATGAAGAAGAAGAGGATGATGATGATGAAGAAGAAGATGAAGAAGAGGATGATGATGAAGAGGATGATGACGATGATGAAGAAGATGAAGAAGAAGAGGATGATGATGAAGAAGAAGAAGAGGATGATGATGAAGAAGAGGATGAAGAAGAAGAAGAAGAAGAAGAGGATGATGATGATGATGATGATGATGATGATGAAGAGGATGATGATGAAGAAGAAGAAGAAGATGATGAAGAGGAGGATGATGATGAAGAATAAGAAGATGATGAAGAGGATGATGATGATGATGAAGAAGAAGAAGATGATGAAGAAGAAGAAGAAGATGATGAAGAAGAAGAAGATGAAGAAGATGATGAAGAGGATGATGATGAAGAGGATGATGATGAAGAAGAAGAAGATGATGATGATGAAGAAGAAGAAGAAGAGGATGATGATGAAGAAGAAGAAGAGGATGATGATGATCAAGATGATGAAGAAGAAGAGGATGAAGAAGAAGAGGATGAAGATGATGAAGAAGAAGAGGATGAAGAAGAAGAGGATGATGATGAAAAAGAAGAAGAGGATGATGATGAAAAAGAAGAAGAGGATGATGATGATGAAAAAGAAGAAGAGGATGATGAAGAAGAAGAAGAAGAAGAAGAAGAAGAAGAAGGATGAAAAATGAGAGGAATTCCAGTATGGCAAAAAGTGTCCCTGCAGAGAGCTCCGCTATTTCTTTGACAGTTCCTTGACATTTACAGCGGTTGCAACATTGTATCTATTTGTTTCCGAATAAAAACATCTGTATCCTAAATGGATACAAATAGATACATTGTTGCAACCGCTGTAAATGTCAAGGAACTGTCAAAGAAATAGCGGAGCTCTCTGCAGAGACACTTTTTGCCGGCTGTAGACGGGATGAAAATCGGCCGATTTTTTTTTTACCATTGCTGGTAACGTCGGCCGCTTGAACAACCAATTTTTCATTTTTTAAAAGAAAAATCGGCCGTTTTTCTCCCCGTCTATGGCCTGCATAAGCATTAGTGTGCCTGGGGGAGGGGGGGACCTTTGGCCTTTCCAAACACAGTAGATGCTCCAAGAATGTTTCCTTGAACTCTTGAAATGGTTAAAAAGGAAAGACACTCTAGATAGCCTGCACTGAGAATTGACTGTCATGATGACGTGTCAATGATTATTTGCTCTCATTTTTCAGGAGTGGTACTGCTTGCGGTTGAAGCTGGTAGAAATCCACCTTCACGTCCTCCACTCACCTTCACTTGTGGCCAGTGGATATTTTGTGGCCTCAGGCAAGAACTGGCATCGAGGACCTGCATAATGACCCTGGCATGCCAGAGGTGGTTTGGAAGCAGCACAGCAATTTGACCATCCCTTTCCTCTATGTTGGTTTTAGGGTGCAGAATTGCTTCTCGTTCGTGAACGGACTGTCGCCGGATATCAGAGTCCCCATATTTTCAAGATATGTTTTAGCCATGTTGGCTTATTTTTATGTTATTTTCCAAGTGTGTCGCACCTAACCGCACAGTAGTGTGGTGCCATGCGTATTTGTGGCTGTGAATGGGGCTGTTTTTAATAGACGTGTGTAGGTGCAACAACGTTTTCATCATGGTACCTGCGCACATCTACATAGGGCATTGCATTTCTTTGCTGTGCTGGAAAATGTGTGTTCTTGCATGCGTTTCTGCACCACCAATGGTGTGAACAAGTCCTAAGGGCTGGTTCACACTATAGAAACAGTCTAGATGTGTTCCTGATGGGTTTTTTTCATGCCCTTTTGGCATGCATGTTTAGTGTGTTCCAGTACATTTTGGATGCGTTTTGGACATGTTTACATTGCATTTTTATATCCCTTCCACTTATTTTTTTCTATTTTCTTTGTATTCAATGTAGTTAGGGACATGTGCGTTTTAGTACATTCAAGGACGTTTCAATGTGTTCCAGTACAGTTCTGTGCAGAAACAATGCAGCGTGGTCAACTTTGTTTACAGCACCTGCAATGCACTGAAAATGCAAGTGCTGATGTGAACTATGACATTGACAACCATATAACCTTCTTTCTGTGCGTTTGCGATGCCGAAAAAGCAACTGAAACACATGTAGTGTGAACTGGCCCTAAAGTTTATTAGAGGTCAGGGAACGGGACTGACCAGGAATTGTGAATTCAATCAGACTAGTGGTGAGATACAATCAGCAATTGTATAATAATGTGAGATCTGAGCTGTAGCTGATAGAAAATGAGACACATTCACTTGATCAGTAAATAGATAGTTAAAGAGTGGGGCGGTGATCCATAGATTTGCATATGGGACAGGTGATGACGGGGTGGGGGAGGGGGTCAAGTTGTATAAGGAGACAGATTTAAAAGAGAAAAATGTTACAATGAAATATACACGGCATGAAACTTGCACATTTCCTAATTGGCAGAAGAGTACATTCATCCACTTTCTAGTCATTAGGCAAAATCATAATTGTTTGATCAATATTCCTGGCACTGACACAACCCAGAAAATTGATCTCCATTTTTTAGGATGTAGCCATGACTGGGATTAGAACCCATGACCCAAGTGCTGTAAGTTCTGAGCTCTAACCACTAAACCACTGTGGGAGACACAGTTTGAGTTATAATGTAGAATAGTTCCATTGTTTAAAAATGATAGAGCGAGCGCTGGTCAAATGATATAGACTAGTAAAATGGTATTACACAAGATAAATATAACCACGAACAGTAGTGCATGAACTCGTGAAAGGTCATCCACCCCTGTGACAGTGTACTACACTATTGAGCACCTTTCTGGCTCCTGTGGCTGAGCTAATTCCTCCCCAGGACCATTTGGGCACCCACCCTGATGGATGGATGGATGGATGGATGGAGCTGGATGACTAACCCATAACTGCCAGCATACCGCTGCACCCCCAGATGTGTGATGTGTATAACCCATGCACATTAATACTTTTGTTCTGGTGAGTGTAGACCAGTCCCAAGGGTGGTTTACCTTTCACAAGTTCATGCACTACTGTCCGTCACGGAGAGACCACACGTGCCATTCATAGGCACTCTCTGAGTTGGTACTCTCACACGAAGGACATTCCATTATTCAGGAATGATTCTATGAACTTATTTTAGCACCATTTACAATATTACATCATTGTTGCAATTCTTTGCACTTTTTGGTTTTTACATGCGTTCATTATTGATCACATGCATTTATAGCGCTGCACTTGTCTTTACCATAGAATAGTTACGTGATTAAAGAGAATGAAGATATATAATTATATTGGGAAATTAGAAGTATATAAATTATTTGAGATATAAGTGTGAAAATGTTTAACATTTGAGTACAGAATGTATGACATTCATTAGTAAATGCATTAGTTTCCTGATCATTTTGGAGACACAGCAAGAAAAGAAATAGAAGAAAATAGAAAATTCTAATACAGGTATACTATTTATTACATTCTAAGAATTATTTTGCCATCATAAGAACGCCAATGTCAATAAAGCCCGCGCTTGTGCGCCATCTAGCGAACATATCCGGTATTGCACCTAAAAATGTGCCAGTGATAGCAAAGTACTCAATAGATGCTCGTCAATGAGCTTGCTAGACGCTGGTCAGACGACTGATTGATTGACCGGAGTCTGCCTGAATGGTCAGTCTCTGCTATTACACTCACATCTTAGTGAATCAGGGCCCATGTGCCCATTGGCAAACCCAGGATCGGCATGACAGATGCGGCCAGGGAAGTAAGATCAGCGAATGAGTCTTGGTCTGCGGTCAGACCTATAGCGTTAGAGTTAGAAAGTTTCCCACTGACCAGCAGCATAAATAAACAAGCAGGTCATCCTGGCGGATGATGCGGGCTCATCCAAGGCGCAGGGTGTAAATACTAACTGGTATTCACCAAAGCTCCTGATGGCAGAGATGGAATCTGCTGCATACTAGTACCAGCTTGCGGTCCACAATAGCACTCTATCAGGAGGTGATTAAGCCAGAGCCCATTAGCAGATGTAGCAGGTAGGGATCAAGCAGAAACGCAGTCAGAAATAATGCCAGTGGTCAGTAACAAGTAGCTGCCAGTTGGGATTAAGTGAAAGCATAGTTGAGGAACAAAGCAAAGGTTTATAACAAATGGTTTCCATTTGGGATGAAGCAGAAGTGTAGTCCCTCAGAAACCACATACAAGGCAAGGTTATCCATAGGGATCAGAGAAGAAGCTGTCCAGCATTTCAGGTGGCACAGCAACACGTGAAATGGCCAGATACAGCAGAGGTCACAGGTTCAGAACCAGGTCCTTTCCAAATTTCTGGTGAAGAAACGAATAGAGTGTGATCTACACTCTATTAGTTTCACTGAAGTGCAGGTGAGACATCAGGGGTCTTTTAGATCCCGATATTTCATCAAAAAAAATGTGTTTCCCAAGATGTTTTCTATCAGCGAACACAGGACGTGTATTGTGAGTGCCACCGGGTAGAGAATTGGGGAAGGAGATAAGCAAATGGATTTTTGTTTATCTCTTTCCTGTTAGCGCAGTTGTAAAGCTTTTTTTTTTTTATTAAAGTACCATATTTTTCGCTCCATAAGATGCACCTGACCATAAGACACACCTAGGTTTTAGAGGAGAAAACAAGAAAAAAATATTCTGAACCAATGAACTGCAGACATAGTACAGGAGATGACTAGAGACTGCGGATGTACTACAGGAGATGACTAGAGACTGCAGACACAGTACAGAAGATAACCAGAGACTTCAGACATAGTACAGGAAATGACCAGAGACTGCGGACATAGTACAGGAAATGAGCAGAGACTGCGGACGTACTACAGGAGATGACCAGAGACTGCGGACATAGTACAGGAGATGACCAGAGACTGCGGACATAGTACAGGAAATTTCCAGAGACTACGGACATAGTATAGGAAATGACCAGAGACTGCGGACATAGTACAGGAAATGACCAGAGACTGCGGACATAGTACAGGAAATGACCAGAGACTGCAGACATAGTACAGGAGATGACCAGAGACTGCGGACATAGTACAGGAGATGACCAGAGACTGCGGATGTACTACAGGAGATGGCCAGAGACTGCAGACATATTAAAGGATATGACCAGACTGCGGATATACTACAGGAGATGACCAGAGACTGCAGACATAGTACAGGAGATGATCAGAGACTGCAGACATATAAAAGGATATGACCAGAGACTGTGAACATAGTACAGGTGAAGACCAGAGACTCCAGACCTTTGGGGGGGGGCAGGTACCCGAATTTGACAGGTACCCGCTCCCACTTCCGCTGCGATCGCGTAGGTGATTGGAAGCGGAAGTTGTCCTCCCTCCCCTTAGTCTTCTGGGACACGGGACAGGTCCCTGAAGACTACGGGTCCATTCACAAAGCGCAGCGCTTCTCGCGCATGCGCAGTGGGCCACTCCATATTCGCTCCATAAGATGCAGACATTTCCCCCCATTTTTTTGGGGGAAAAGAGCGTCTTACGGCGCAAAAAATACGGTAATAAACATGTTATACTCTTCTGTGCAGTGGTGTCCCAGCGATTTTGGCTTCTTTTTCACTGGATTTCCAGGTTCCACACCCCATAAAATGATTATAACCGGACAAGAATGTGGAATTTTTAATAGGAGTATAGTAGCCAGTAAACATGGGTAGGAAAATAAAAAATAAAAAGGGGAAGGGAAAGGTAAAATGGGGGTAAGGGGTATGACCCAAGCACTTTGAGGAGAAGTGAAGGTGGGTATTCAAGAGAGGATAACAAGTAATATTACAGGGAGATCAGAGGTAAAAGGCAAATTTAGAGGAATGTCGGAAGCGATTCCAGATTGACTAGGTCAGAGTGTAATTGTCCATTTTCTCTGTTTCCCAGCAGATCAGTTTATCTAAATGGCAAATAGAGTCCATCACACAGGCCCACTCCACAAAGGACAGGGGCTGTGGTTTACCCCACGCCCTGGCGATCACAGTATGTGCAGAGGTTAAGAAGTATTGAAGAAGTTGCTTTCATTTTGTTTATAGGATCTATGCACTATTGATAGTAGAGTAATAAGCATAGGATTGGTGATTCTGTCCTCAACAAAGTCATAGTAGAAGAAAAGTATTTTGTCCCTGAAAGGAGTTCTGAGTGGACAAGAGCTTCAAATATGAGTCATGGTGCCTGGGGACTACACACATCTCCAACAGGTTGGAATGGCTGGGTTAAATTTGTGCAGAGTAGTGGGGCAACGATCCCACCTAGAGAGGAGGTATGTGCCTGTGCTCTAGAAGATATGGAAGTCTTCTAAGTAAACGTTAGTATTTTGTCCCACTCAGAGTTTTATTGCCAAAAGCTCCTGCTCCCATTTGGCAATAAACGGTGGGGCGTACGGTAGGGAGAGCTTTCAGCAAGACTTGGTATATGCGAGACAAGGGGTGCTCCAGCCTGGCAGTCTGGGAAAGCAAGCACTTGAAGTCAGTGAGTGATCCGATGAGGCCAGTAGTAGGCATCTTCGTGGCAAGATAATGTCGGAGTTGGGAATATTCCAGCCAAGCCCTAGCTTGGTTATGACAGAGCCCTAACAGTTGTGATAGTGGAATCAATGTATCATTCCACAGGGTAGGACAAAGCATCGGTTTATCTTCCTTTTTCCAGGGGAAGAAATTGAGATTGCTGAAGAGTGGGAAGAAACACAATCATTTCAAAAAGGGGAGATAGTGGGCTGGGTCTGGTCATGATTAGACCTTTCCCTCATAACAATCCCACATGCAGAGTATAGAAATCACCAGAAGTGGCAAGGCATCTGTATATGGTCTGTCTTTTAGTTTAGTCCATAGCAAGGAAGTGATGTCAGAATCGAGCAGGTCACTTTCCAGGACCATCCTTCATTTAGAGTCTCGGTTATAGTACCAATCAAGAAATCTGAGGAAAGAGGATGCATGATGGTACAAGAGTATGTTGAGTAGAGTCACGCCACCTCGTGAGCGTGGAGAGATGAATCCTGGATTTTTTGTGTTGGCAGATGTAGTTACGTAAAAGCGTGTAAATATGAGGTGAGAATCCTGAAGGGTTGGTAAAGGTTTATATAGTAGTTTGGGCAACATGTCCATCTTAATGACATTCATTTGGCCAAACCCAGAAATAGTAGGCTTACCGTGAGATTTAAGACAGGTGCGGATGAGGGGTGTGTAGTTTAGATCCGATAGATTAGAAAGAGTAGTAGGGATATAAACTCCTAAATATGTAGCTGTTTGGTGTTGCCACTTAAAGGGGAATTAGAATGAAATGTGGAGCTCTCCAGGGAGGATAAGGAGATGTAAAGAGCCTCTGTTTGATCACAAAATGACTCATGAGTCCGAAGTCTTCAAATTCCCTCATGAGCGAAGGGAGAGAAGTAAGCGGGGAAGAGATATAAAAAAGAAGGCCATCTGCATAGAGGGGTAGTTTATAGTGATGGGAGCCCACCTCAATACCCTTGATATCTGGGTTATTACGGAGAGCAATGGCAAGGTGGTTCATGGTCAGAATATGAGAAAGAGGGCATCCATGGCGAATTAGAATTGGATCTGACAGAAGTCTATTAGAGCGTATTCTTGCAGAAGGATTAGTATATAAAGCTAGAATTTTATGGAGAATGTTGGGTTGCAAATGATGAAGGGTAGCCCGAAGAATGTCCCAGTGGACACAGTCCAATGCCTTTCAGCATGCCCCAATATGAGGGAAGCCTGTATATTGCGTTTTTCAGCATATCCGATTAAGGATTTGGTTTTCAAGCTGTTATCACTGGCTTCCCGGCCTGGCGTGAATGCAACCTGGTCAAGGTGTATGAGGTCTGCAAGAAGAGGTGTGAGGCAGTTAACAATCATTTTGGAGTAAAGACGTATATCATCAGAGGTTCTTTAGACCCCTGATGTCTCAATAAAAAGAACCTGTCATCAAAAAATGTATCACACAGGGAACGTTTTGTCCCCATGTGATGGAAAAAGAAAACGTTTTCTGATGTTCCCTTCCTGTTTATGACCCGGAAGCAACGTGTAAATTGTCACTTTCCGGTCCTGTGTTCCTAGCTAGGGAAGAAACTAATGGAGCAAGATATTAGATTTACATTTATATATTTACATTTCAGACATGTAATACATTTATACATTTTCTAGATCTATATATAATATATATAGATTTGTTTTTGTTATTTGAAGCAGTGGTCTCCAAACTATTGCCTGGGGGCCGGATGCGGCCCTTTGCTCGCCTTTATCCGGCCCTTGGGGCACTTCTTCTGTCACAGATACAAGACACTATATCTCCTACTGACACCAACAATGAGGCATAATTCCTGCTACTGACATCAACAATGAGGCACTATTTCAACTATTGACACCAATGATGGGGTCCTATTCCTCCCACTGACACCAACGATGGTACACTATTCCTCCCACTATTACCAAGCATAGGACACTATTTCTCCCACTGACACCAGTGATGGGGCACAATTTCTCCCACTGACACCAATGATGGAGCACTATTTGTTCCACTGGTGCCAAGATAGGGCACTATTCCTCCCACTGACACCAATGATGGGACACTATTCCTCTCACTGACACCAACGATGGGGCACTATTTCTCCAACTGACACCAATGATGGGGTACTATTCTTCCCACTGACACCAATGATGGGGCACTATTCCTCAAACTGACACCAATGATGGTACGCTATTCCTCTCACTATTTCCAAGCATAGGACACTATTCCTCCCACTGACAGCAATGATGGGACACTATTGTTCCCACTGACACCAACTATGGAGCACTATTGCTTTCACTATTACCAAGCATAGGATACTATTCCTCCCACTGACACCAACGACGGCGTGCTTTTCTTTTCTTCCCCTAATACTAAAAACAAGCATTGTTTACTCCCACTGACACCAGGACAATTTCTACTTCCACTGGCCACAGTCTGCCCCCCCCCCCCAAAGTCTGAAGGACAGTAAACTGGCCCTTTGTTTAGAAAGTTTGGAGACCCCTGAAGCATCCCTTTAAAGCATCAAATACTATATTCTTTAAAAGCAGAAAACAGCTAAAAAATATACTATTAACAGTAGTACTATAAACAATAAAAGTATAGTAATTTTTTTTAAAATTTTATATTAATAATAATTCTACTACTACTACTAATAATAATAATTAACAATAATAAAAAATTTACCCAATAACAGGTTTTTTGGGTTTTTTTTGTTTTGTTTTTTTTGTTTGTTTTTTTATAATAATATTAATAATAATAATAATAATAATAATAATATACATAATGACAGTATAATATTATTTTAAAACTTCTAAACGCAGAAAATAGCTACATATATATATATATATATATATATTAATAATAATAGTAATATAATATAATATAATATAAACAATGACAATAATAATCTGTAGAAAGAGGTGTTATATTAGAAAAGCTATATTATAATAGAAGTGGGCGATACCGTTTTCATCGATCACGATGCTAAATCTAAAGCCTTCAGCCTCTGGGCCTTCATGATGGAGTCCCCGGTCCTCTTGCCGGTCAGAAATAGCTGTTCGGCAGATGGGACAAGTGTCGCTCTCCTGAAGCCATCGCTGGATGCAGTCGGTGTAGAATTCGTGAGTGCAGTGCAGGTTGGTAGTTGCGCCTCCATCTTGATAATCTGCCAAGCAAATGGGACAACTTACCTGCCTCTCGTCGTGCTGCTCCATGGCCGGTGGTCCCTGTGGTGCTGAGTGTTGATCTGCAGCCCTGTTGCGGTCTCTGGGAGAGCGGCTCCGGTTGGTGGCTGCGTCCTCCTGTCTCTGACGCCACCGCATTCTGGACCTTGTCCTGTGGGCGACTGGTGACCCTCCGTCGTCCTGACGTGATGGCCTTTCACGGGATCTGCGAAAGGTCGCGGCATCCTGATGGTGATTGGTGCCGGATTACCTGAAATAGCTGGAAATATGTAATATTAATATTAATAATATAAACAATAAATGTATAATGATAATAGCAATGTATTTGAATAAAAATGAGGATGATCGCTGTGAATAGCAGGAGAGAACATGCTTTGACTGGCAATATGTCGTTCATGAAACACTGTAACCAAATAAATTTGATATCATTTTATAGATTTTATTTCTAATGATACAGTACTGTGGTCATTTTAATGGTAATTTTTAAAAAGTGCCACAAGATGGCAGGGTTAGTCCTCCATAGCGGTAATACCGCTTCTTGCCAAAGATGTCTCCCTTTCCCAATTATCTCCATGGCAACCATAGAAAATGGCTTTCTTTCCTCCGGCGGCCATTTTATTGTCGGAGGAGGAGCTGATAAAGGAACAGTCTGATGTGCGGGGATGATGGGCACCGGGGAGAGCAGAGGTGAGGGTGGCAGAGGGCAGGAGCGCGGGGCGGGGGTTATCTGTATAGAAAGGCTGATATAGAGGGGATGATGTGTGGAGAAGGTAGGGGGGTGATGTACAAACATAGCTGGGACTCCCCCATCCCCCCAGTGTTCCCTCATCTGCCCCGATCCACCCCTCAGTGTTCCCTCAGCTGCCCCGATCCACCCCTCAGTGTTCCCTCATTTGCCTCGATCCACCCCTCAGTGTTCCCGCATCTGCCCCCCCCCCATGTTATCTCATCTGCCCCAATTCCCCCATGTTATCAAATCTGCCCCCATCCCCTCCAAGTTGCCTCATCTGCCCGTCCATGTTGCCCCATCTGCCTCCACCCCCCCATGTAGCCTCATCTGCCCCCATGTTGCCTCATCTGCCCCAATTCCCCCATGTTATCAAACCTGCCCCCATCCCCTCCAAGTTGCCTCGTCTGCCCCCATGTTGCCTCATCTGCCTCCACCCCCCCCATGTGGCCTCATCTGCCCCCCCATGTTGCCCCATCTGCCTCCATCCCCCCCATGTTGCCTCATCTGCCCCCACCCACCCCCATGTTGCCTCATCTGCCCCCACCCCCCCCATGTTGCCTCATCTGCCCCCACCCCCCCCCATGTTGCCTCATCTGCCCCCACCCCCCCATGTTGCCTCATCTGCCTCCATCCCCCCCATGTTGCCTCATCTGCCTCCATCCCCCCCATGTTGCCTCATCTGCCTCCATCCTCCCCATGTTGCCTCATCTGCCTCCACCCCCCCCCCATGTTGCCTCATCTTCCCCCATCCCCCCCATGTTGCCTCATCTCCCCCCATCCCCCTCATGTTGCCTCATCTGCCCCCACCCCCCCCATGTTGCCTCATCTGCCCCCACCCCCCCATGTTGCCTCATCTGCCCCCATCCCCCCCTCCATGTTGCCTCATCTGCCCCCCTCCATGTTGCCTCATCTGCCCCCCCCCCATGTTGCCTCATCTGCCCCCATCCCCCTCCCCATGTTGCCTCATCTGCCCCCACCCCCCCATGTTGCCTCATCTGCCCCCATCCCCCCCCATGTTGCCTCATCTGCCTCCATCCCCCCCATGTTGCCTCATCTGCCTCCATCCCCCCCCATGTTGCCTCATCTGCCTCCATCCCCCCCATATTGCCTCATCTTCCCCCATCCCCCCCATGTTGCCTCATCTACCCCCATCCCCCCCATGTTGCCTCATCTACCCCCATCCCCCCTATGTTGCCTAATCTACCCCCATCCCCCCCATGTTGCCTCATCTGCCTCCACCCCCCCCCCATGTTGCCTCATCTGCCTTTATCCCCCCCCCATGTTGCCTCATCTGCCTCCACCCCCCCCCATGTTGCCTCATCTGCCTCCATCCCCCCCCATGTTGCCTCATCTGCCTCCATCCCCCCCATGTTGCCTCATCTGCCTCCTTCCCCCCCCCTTGCTGCCTCATCTGCCCTCATCCCACCCATGTTGCCTCATCTGCCCCCATCCCCCCCATGTTGCCTCATCTGCCCCCATCCCCCCCATGTTGCCTCATCTGCCCCCATCCCCCTCATGTTGCCTCATCTGCCCCCATCTATATTGTGCAGCGGGAGGAGTGAGACTCTGTATAGTGCAGCGGTAGGGGTGAGACTTTGCGTAGTGCAGCAGGAGAGGGGAGCCCATTCACAATGGTGGTGTTTGGCCCAGTACATGGGATGCTTTGCTTGCAGCTCTGGCATATCAGGATTTCCATAGATTTGTATTGCAGAAGCTGATTTCTCCCCAGTTCATGTTTAGATGACAATGTGTGTCTTCCAGATTGTAGAATATCTGGAATAGAAGTGCCGGGGAGGACTGGACTCTGGGTCCCTGCCAGGACTTTCAATGGCTGCCTCCCACTGTATAAGAGTATGCAGGCTCCACAGTCTACAGCCCGGAGCCAGCTGAACCCTGCCCCTCCCCCGTCTGTCTAGGTGTCATCCTCCCAGGCTGTCAGTCCTGTACGGGGGAGGAAAGGGGCTGCCATCACATCACATCACTCAACCCCTGGAAAAGACCAATGGAGGTGTGTGCGGGGTGCAGGAGCCGTGCGGGGCCCCTGAGCTGTGAGTGAGCTGGAGAGGAGCCGGACACAGAGTGCGGACAGAGGTGAGAGGCTGAGCGATCGGAGAGCTCTGGTCCTGGAGGTGCAGCAGGGACACAGAGAGGGGGAGCCCGGCACAGGACCCGCCCCCTTCACGGCAAGTAACAGGGGATTTGGATTTTACCGCCCCCCATCCTAGAGTCCTCAGGCGGCTGCCTAATCTGCCTTATGCTGGCGTTGGCCCTGCTTTCAGGCCGCTCCTCTTCTCACTGATTGGCTTTTGTCGCATTGGAACGCAGCTTCCCAGCGGGATAAATGGCATAAAAATGATTTCCCTTTAAGCTGTATGAGACGATTCTCATCGCAGAGCTGCAGATTGAAAGTCCTGCGTGCTGCATTTTTGATGCATCTTCCCTTTTAGTCTATATGAAACTCGCCAGAAGCGCACCCACGTTGCGTGTTTAGGGTCACATGACAAGAATAGGCTGGTTGTTAAGAAGCGGGCTCCTGCCGGCATCCCTAACATCCAATGAATAGCCGGTACCTGGCGACGTCCTTAACAAGCAGCTATTCACCAATATGCGCTGTAACGCAATGCATAGAACACGCACTGTGCGTTTTTACAAATGCGTGGTGCGTTTTGGAAGTGCTGCAGTGTGAAAGCAGCCTTCCATTTCATGTTGGCTTTTTTCCTCCTTTTCAGCGGCTGATCCTGCCAGTAACACACTTCCTGTCCAGCACTGCATAGAATATGAGGAGCTGCTCTGTGAAGTATAAAGTGGCATTTGTTAGGAAAAAAGCTTCCAGGCCGGATGTTATGACGGAGAAGATGCTCTCGGTGTCCTCTGTCATCAATGTTCCCCTGCCTGTCATCTGGCATGTACACGGAGTCGCACAGCTCAGCATACATGTACAGCTCCTGCTGTGTGCCGTGGTGATGCCACTCCACCACAGAAGGATCGCTATCATCACTCCGGAGCTGCTCCTAAAATCTTCTTTATTGCAAATTCCACAGGAGTCCAGCCTTCCGAATGCGGCTCAGCCCTGGTGGGCTTTATTTGTGACATTAGGATTCCATTGTGTGTGTGTAAGGCTGGACTCCGGAGGGATCTGCCATAAAGAAGATTAGAAGGACGGCTCCTGTGTGATGGCGATCCTTCTGTGGTGGACGCATGTTTGGCTGAGGATGTGGCCCCGGCACTATACAGGAGTGTAGGTTGGAGCACCGTTTCTTTCTTTGCACATGTGGTGATGGTGTGACTCGCAGATGCATGTGCAGGAGTGACGTCATCACACAGCGGCCAACCAAGCGGCTGAACAGACAGGAACTGGAAGGAAGGGGAAGATGGGAGCGGTGAGAGCGCGGAGCTGGAGGGCTTCCTGTGACGGGTAAGTCTGTCATAATGTGCTAGTGTGGGGGGCATAGCAGAACATTATGGCAGAAACCTGCAGGGGGCTGGCTAGAAACATTTCTAGAGCAGAGTTTAATATGGCTTTAGTGATTGGCCAACCCCGGGGATGTCGCTGGTCACATGGGGTGTGAAGAAAGGAAACCTAGAAAGGCTTGTAAGCGTGAAGGCCTCTGCAGGAGATCTGGGATGTCATGACAGCAAATGTGCTCCTCACATCACAGCATGGAGGAAAAATCCAACGTACCTCTTTTACCTCACAGGGGCCACCTCTAAGGCTGCTTTCACACTGATCAGGAGCAAAAATGCAGTAAGCTGGAGCTGGTGGTGAGCGCTCAGTCTTCCAGCTGGGGGCGCACATTGGAGCACGCTCCCTGGATACACTTTTCTGTATTTGTACTGCAGCTAATGTAAATGGCTGATTTTAGCTTGGTATTGATTTTAGAATTTCCTGTCCAGCAGCATTTAGACTGGAAGAGAGAGGGACAGCACTATAGGCTGATCAGGTGTTCTGCATCAGCATGTGCTCTCAGTATTAGAGAGCAGAGAGATGACCTGATCAGTCTACTATTGCTCCTTTGGGCCTGGCTCACACTTGTGCAGTTTGCTTTTCATATGTTTTTGCATTGCTTCTTGCAGTGCATTTTGCATTTTTGTTCACTCATTTTTCACACGTTTTTTGATGCATTTTTTTTTGTTTTGTTTTTTCTTAATGCTTTTTGCTGTTTAGGCAGATTAAAAAATGCACTTTATACGTATCTGCAGTGTGTCCATTGAAGTCTATTGACCTAAAAATGCACCGTGTTGTGTTTAACAAAAGAACAATCCGTGATCGTTTCCAAACACGCAGCGGCTGAAAAACACACAGATGTGAACGTGTCCCATGGGAAACCATTGCATAGGAGAGATGTGGGGTCTTATTGACCCCATATCTCTTCATAAAGAGGACCTGTCACTAATTATTTCTATCACAAGGGATGCCTGCATTTCTTGTGATAAGAATAAAAGTGATTAAAAAACATATTTAAGGGACAGGTCAAAAAAAAAATCCAAAAAATTAAATTAAATTAAAAAAAAAAGAGTTTAATTTGCCCCCTTCCCCCCGTGCTCGAACAAATTGGTGAACGCGTATGTAGGCCATGGCCACATATGTAAATGGTGTTCAAACCACACACGTGAGGTATCGCCACGTACGTCACAGCAATAATTCTCGCACTAGACCTCCTCTGTAACTTTACACTGCTAACCTGTAGACATTTTTAAAGCATCACCCATGGAGATTCTTAAGTACTGCAGTTTCACGCCATTCCACGAGCGTACGCAATTTTAAAGCGTGACATGTTGGTTATATAGTTTCTCGTCGTAACATCCTCTTTCATATTTTAACAAAAAATTGGGGTTCATATTGTTTTTTTGGGGTTTTTTTTTTTAATCAAAGTGTATTTTTTTCCAAAAAATCTATATTTATTTTTAAAAACTGCGCATCTCGGTTTTGGTTTTTGGCCATGTGCATTTTGAATTTTCGGTACCAGAATTTTCATTTCGGTGCACCACTAGTATTTAGCTGTTTTCCTGGAGCTAGGCTTTAACCAGGAGTCTGAGCTGTGACTACACTGTCCATTCCCCTTATAGAAGGACAGCTCTAGTAGTAATATCTCTCTATAGCTCGTTCAGGGAGGGTTCCTCCTTCCTGTCAGTGGTGGGGTGGACAGCTGTGCTGTAACCTGCATTATGTACTCCGTATGCTGCTTCGTATGCCAGGCTGTGGATTTGGGAAATAAATGCACCAATCAAATACTTAATAAAATACAATGTTACTAGTAAAGGTATGCAAGTTATTGCCAGAAAAATCACATCCTTTTTATTTTTTTTCTAGATGAAGACGTACTCCTTGATGTACATCAAATATTCAGTAGTGAATCCTACGTGGCTACAACACCCAGTGTACTCTGCAACCATCTATTGAGCACTTGTTACGTGGCGACTGAGAACTCCTGTTCTGAGACTCGAGAGAGCCAGCATGCTGTCACAGCAAATAGGTATGTACCTGAGAAGAGCAGAAGACATAACAGTGGTCCTGCATGTAATAGATCTAGGTACAAATGATCACAAACAATTGCTTAAAGTGGTTGTAAAAGCTCAAGGTTTTTTACTTTCATGCATTCTATGCATGAAGGTAAAACAACCTCTGTGTTCAGCAGCCCCCAATACCTACCTGAGCCCCATCTTGATGCAGCAATATGCATGAGAGCCTTGGCTGTCCCGGGTCTCTCTCCTCATTGGCGGCGACAGCAGTGTGAGCCATTGGTTCCCGCTACTGTCAATCGCAGCCATTGAGGAGGGGGTGGGGCGGGGCTGAGCTATGAGACACAGAGGTGGCTTGGGAGCAAGCATGCATAAGTGTCCCCCAGAGCAAGCAGCTTGCTCTGGGGGCACTCAGCAGGGGGGAGGAGCTAGGAGCATCGGCGGGAGACCCAAGAAGAGGAGGATCGGGGCTGCTCTGTGCAAAACCATTACACAGAGTAGGTCTGTGTACCATTGGGGAATTTACCTTGTCCCAGAGACTCAACAGGACAGAGAAAATCATTAAAAGTGAGGGAAATTCCTCTTAGACATCCCTGGAACAGGAACCCCATTGGATGATCTACCCTTGCCTCTTTTATTGGGGTCAACTTGAAAATGTTGGATTTCCCTTCATTTTCTTAGTAATAATTAGGGATGCACCAAAATTTTAGTGGCTGAAACGTTTTGACCGAAAACACCACTATCGGCCTTTGGCTGATATTATAATAAGCACCAATACAGGTGCTGAAAGTAACCCCGCCCTCCGCCGCCCGGTGGTTCTCAGCCTTACCTGAGAAACCATGCAACGATCCTGGCGCTGGGCATAGAGGTAAGCGAAGGAAAGATGGCCTTCACTCATCTCTATGTCCTTGGAGGACCGGAGTGACATCACTTCCGGTTTTAGCACCTTGTAAACAAGGCCATTGTTTTTTTGTTTGTTGTTTTTTTTTTATGCAGTAGATCAATGCTTTTTTGATGGAATGATTTACATTGTAGAGGAGAGATGTGGGGTCTTATTGACCCCTTCTCTCTCCATAAAGAGGACCTGTCACTGCTTATTTCTATCACAAGGGATGCATGCATTCCTTGTGGTAGGAATAAAAGTGAATACAAAAAAATCTTTTAAAGGGACAGTGTAAAAAAAAAAAAAGTTTAAAGTGCCCCTTTAATGCAAAATTCCAGGTATGGGTATTTGTACCTTATTACATTGGTCCAGCTTAGATAAATATAACTCTGCATATACCATACCTGTGAGATCCCTCTAAAAGCTGTAAATCACTGTAGAAGACATTGGTACTTCAGTGATCTCCACTTGTTTCCGAGTCCCATGCCGAGCGGCTGGCCCGCTGCAATCTGAACACATTTAGAAAAGGAGAAGCATTCTCTGAATGGCTCTTGAGCCCAGCGACAGAGCCCCTGTGTTCCCAACACAGCAGGGCAGCCGTTTAGCGTGGGGCCCAAAAGCAAGTGGAGATCCCTGGAGTTCCAATATCTACTACAGGGATTTCTAGCTTCTAGAGGAATCCCACAGGTATGGTATATACATCAATATATTGGTCCAAGCTAGACCAATGTAATTCTGTTTAAAATGCCATACCTGATATTATTCGGCAATTTCTTTGAGAGTTGTCACCTGACCCCAGCCATTGACACTGCTGTGAAGGCTGTTATTGGCATATTTATCTTTATAGATAATAAAAGGAGCAGCGCTAAAATATTAAATATTGACACTTAAAAGGATAAATAAAGATATCAAAGTTAAAGTGACAGTATGTGGTAAAGTGCTGGGTAAAAGGCTGATAGTAACTTCAAACTTCAGTGATGTGCCAGAAGTGTAGTAACAATATGCGCTCACCAGATGCGTGCTTCCTGAGCCGCGCATGCGCGGTGAGAATGGGAGGACGTCATATGACGTCCTTCCAGAACGAGAGAACCACCTTGCTATACTATATTACTATATGGTGGGCGGCAGGTGGTTAAATACGCATGTGAACAATATAGCCAGAGGTCCTCTTCTCGGGATGGGATGGATGAGATATGCCGTTTACGGATTCTCCTCCCTGGGTGGTATACAGCCTTAACCACTTCCATACAGGGCACTTTTACCCCCTTCCTGCCCAGGCCAATTTTCAGCGCTCACACTTTAAATGAAAATTGCGCGGTCATACAACATTGTACCCAAACTAAAATTTTATCATTTTCTCCACACAACTAGAGCTTTCTTTTGGTGGTATTTAATCACCGTTGGGGTTTTTATTTTTTGCTAAATTAACCAAAAAAAGACAAGAAATTTTGAAGAAAAAAAAAGTTTTTCTTTTGTTTCTGTTACAAAAGATTGCAAATAAATAATTGTTCATAAATTTAGGCCAAAATGTATTCTACTACATGTCTTTGGTGAAAATAACCCAAATTAGTATTTATTATTTAGTTTGTAGGAAAGTTATAGAGTTCACAAACTATGGGATAGATCTGAATATTGATCAATCCTGAAGTACTGACAGCCAATCTAATTTCTTGAGGTTATGAATGTCAGAACAAAATGACCCCTTTATGCAAAGTAGACAGTCCGACGTATTTCATAACAGGCATGGCGAGTTTTTTGAAGTTGTAATTTTTTTGTCATAATTTTTCAGAAATGAAGAAATAAAAAAAATGTTTTTCACTGTTTTTTTTTTTTTTTACATACTGTCACCAGTGCAGTACAGCGTTCGGCATGGCGGTGATCAGGGACACTGGTTACAGTACAAAAAAAAATTATAATTTTTGATTTTTTAAGATTTTTTTTTAAGATTTTTTTTTTTTATATTTCACTATGACCAAAATAGTATAATGTTACTATAGTAACATTGTACTACTTTGGGGAAGTGATTTTTTTTTTTTACACAATTTGCTTATAGCAAAGAATTACTTTGCTATAAGCAAGCATTTACCTGAATTAAATCGATTCATTCAGGGTTTTTTTTTTTTTTTTTTTGTGCTTAGCTGTGATTTGGCCACAGATAATCACATGACACAGCTGGGCTGTGATTGGCCCAGCTTCTGCATGTGATCACTGTGACCATTCACAGCTAGCCACACTTGTATACAAGGGATGGCATGAAAGGAAGCCATCCATTGTATACAACTGTCATGTGACCTGCTGTGATTGGTCACGGCAGGTCACATGATACTGGCAATGGGGCCTTTACACAGATCTGTCATCGGCCGTGCCTGAGGTACATGGCCGGTGACAGATCGCGCCGCTGGGCGGCTCTGCAGGCATGCAAACTGCGCATGCCTGGAAGGACGCCATATGGGGACGAGGTGCGGGAACCGGTTAAAGGTGTCTCCTTGGTGGGCGCAGGTTGGATCCAGCCAGAGGCCTCCTTAGTGGATGAATGGATGCTTTACAGCCAAAGTTAATGGAAAAGCTTCCTCCTCTGGATAAAATGGAATATTGCCACTCTAACTCCTGCCACTGTACCATCCGGGATGGGCTCTGGAAATAAATTTTAGCTGGACGTAGAGCCAAACAGAAGATAGCCCATAGTGCAGTATTTTGTAAGCAAATAATTTATTAAATAAAGATTCCACGTGGTAAAATATAACCGCAAATAAGTGGAGAAGCACTGATCATCCACAATAGAAAGATGGCCGCCGGACCTACACTAGGCTCCGGTGGCGTGACATCACGGCGTACTGGCTCATACTTTGATGCGTTTCATGCATATGCACTTCTTCAGAAAGGATCGCCATTACTGCAGTGCTTCAGATCAATATATACTGCATGAGCCTTTTGAGTCATCAAAATTTACCGACAAGTGCTAGCAGAGATCAGGCCTGATTCTGCCAACAGTGTGGTTTTGTTTGCAATGTATCAAGTGACAGTGACCTACTGACACTGCACTTGCTGGAGGAGAAGGGGGGGGGGGTAAGCGTGGGGGCTAAACGCAGGTGCTAACTGCCAACTGATCCCGCTAACGCTGCGTTTTTGGGGACTCTATACTAATGTGAACGCCGGTATAGTGCTGATCTGATCAAAGATATTGATCCGTTCAGACACTATACTAGCAATGGAGGTATTGTGTATGAGCGTGTTCCTGGCAGTCAAGGGGTAAAATGTGATTACTGGTGTACTGACGAGCAATCTGACGCTATCTGGGAGGGGCGTGAAAACCACGGGAGCGTAAATCACGTGTGTGTATGTATATATATGTAAGGGACCGCCCGGCGGTACCACTAGCACTCCACTGAATAGGCGTCCCCAGCGCACGGAATCTAAGTCCCAGGGTGCTTGTTCACCAGGGCCCCTGATGGTGGGGATGGACTTGGAGCCCCCCGAGACCAGGTCGTGGCTACTGGGTACGTCCGCCAGTGGTAGTGGTATGCGCCAAGGGCTCCCACGGGAAAGAGTCTGATATGAGGAGGTCAGAAGACCCCACTGCGAGGGATGGGCGGATGGATGGATGAGCAAGGTCAGACGGGCCGGGTCGGTAACAGAGAGGACGGTAAGGTACAAGGCAGCGGGCAGAGAATGGTCGGGTCACACGCCAGGTCAGCAACAGCAGGTCAAATCCAATAGGGGGCATCCAGGAGAGAGGTCAGGCAAAGCAAGGGTCAGGACAGGAGAAAATAGCAAGGTCAGGTACAATCCGGATCAATAACTTACAGGGTACAGGTTCGCAGAATCACAGGATGCAGGAAAGACCAGAAGGCACTGAATGACAGCTCAGGGCCATTTAAATATCCCGCCCTGCGCTGCCATTGGTGCCCAGCGGGCGACCGCGGCTTCTACTGCACATGCGCGAACTCGAACGCCGCAGCCGGCCCGGACCTAGTGCCCGTGTCCCTGCACGGGGCGGTGCACTGCGCCTGCGCCGGGACCATGGCGGCGGGGATCGGAGAGATCCCTGACACCTCCTCTGTAAATCTAAAATGGTGGCTCTTAAAGGCTTTTAAAGCGTTGCCTATGGATATTAAAAATGTTTGCAGTTTGTCACCATTGAACGGGGCATGCGCAGTTTTAAAGCATGTCATGTTTGGTATATATTTACTCGGCATACCATTATCTTTTATATTTTACCAAACAATTGGCCAATATATTGTGTTTTTGTGCATTTAAAGTAAAACAAGTGTATTTTTTTTTTTAATTGCTTTTGAAAAATCGCTGCGCGAGTACTATGTGCCATAAAAAATTGTAGTACCTACCATTTTATTCACTAGGGTGTCTGCTTTAAAAAATATATAATGTTTGGGGGTTTAAATTAATTTCCTAGCAAAAAATACTGAATTTTTCATGTGAACAAAAAGGATTGGTTTTCAGGTGGTTAGAAGAGTGAATGATGTGTGGCATAAACTTCTAATACTGGGCATAAAACGCCCCCACCCCCCAAAATGACCCCTTTTTGGAAAGTATTCACCCCAAACTATTTGCTGAGAGGAATGTTGAATCAATAGAAGAATTTATTTTTTTACCACAAGTTTTTGGAAAATGACAAAAAATAAAATTACACAAAATTGTCTTTGAAATAATTTATTGCTCACACAAGCCATATGTATATGTGGAATCACTCCCCAAAATACATTCTGCTACTTCTCCCGAGTATGGGGGTGCCACATATGAGAGACTTTTTGGCAGTCTAGCCAAGTACAGGACCCCAAAATCCAATAAGCACCTTCAGGCTTTTAAAGGGCTTTATTTCCTCATTACACTTCCTGACAACCTATCACAGTTTCGGAGGCCCTGGAATGCCAGAATAGCACCAAACCCCCCCAAATGACCCCTTTTTGGAAAGTAGACACCCAAAGGAATTTGATAACAATCATGGTAAGTATTTTGAAGATCTCATTTGTTGCCACAAGTTTTTGGAAAATGAAAGAAAATAAAAACATATTTTTCTTTTCTTTTTTATATTTCAAAACCTTGTGAGAAAAAATGAGATCTGCAAAATACTTACCATGCCTCTTTTTAAATTCCTTGGAGTGTCTACTTTCCGAAAAGGGGTCATTTGGGGGTGTTTGTTCTATCCTGGTATTTTAGCACCTCAAGAGATGTGATGGGTGGTCAGAAAGTAAAAGCTGTGTAAATTTCAAATTATCTACACCATACTTTGTAGACGCTATAACTTTCACACAAAGCAATCAATATACACTTATTGGGATTTGTTTTACCAAAAACATGTAGCAGAATACATTTTGGCTTAAATTTATGACTAACTTTGAGTTTACGATATATTTTTTATAGCTGAAAGTAGAAAATATTGTTTTTTTTCAAAATTTTCGTGGTTTTTTTGTTTATAGCGCAAAAAATAAAAAGCGCACAGGTGATAAAATACCACCAAAAGAAAGCTCTATTTGTGTGAAAAAAAGGACGTAAATTTTGTTTGGGTACAGCATTGCATGACCGCGCAATTATCATTTGAATTAGTGCAGCGCCAAACAGCAAAAAAAGGCCTGGTCGTTAAGGGGGGTAAATCCTCGGAGCTCAAGTGGTTAACCACTTCCAGTCCGGACTCTTGTACCCGCACTGGGACCATGAAAGGCTTTCCAAATCGATAAAATGAGAGAAAATAAATGTTAAAAAAAAATAAACAAAGCCCCAAAAAAAAAAAAATTTGGTAACATCCATTTATCTCATGTCCAGTACTACATAGACGCACTTGGCAGAGGTAAGCCTCGAACCTACGACCATGCACTCTTTGGACGGGCACTCTCACTACTGTGCTATGTCTGTTACCAGGTATAGACTCTGTCAAACTGACCCTTGTTTTCAAAAACTGCCAACTGTCACCTGCCCAATGTCAAGTAGCTATAGTGCAGTGCTAATCCGCTTCCATACTGGGCACTTTTACCCCCTTCCTGCCCAGGGCAATTTTCAGCTTTCAGCGCTCTCACACTTTGAATGACAATTGCGCGCTCATACAACATTGTACCCAAACTAAAATTTTACCATTTTTTTTCACACAACTAGAGCTTTCTTTTGGTGGTATTTAACCACTTGAGCTCCTGAGGATTTACCCTCCTTAACCCCTTGACGCCGACGTAACACAAATATGCGGCCTCACGGACCTGGGCTTTTTTCCGTGGGGCCGCATATTTGCGTACCTGTCTTTGTGCTGGGAGCGCGCCGCTCGGCGCGCTCCCAGCACCAAGACCGCGGTGTCACTGAGAGCCTCGGGTCCCGTTCTAACGATCGGGACCCGGGACTCCCGATTCCGGGTCACGTGATCGCTGTGATAGCCTCTGATTGGCTATCACAGTGATCAATCACTGTGCAGCCCGGCCCCCTTGTGTTCTCTCTCTCTATGAATGGAGAAGAGAGATACATTGTATCTCTCGAACTCCTGACATAGAGAGAGAAAAAAAAAGTTTGTAAAAAAAAAAAAAAAAAGATAAATAAATATTAAAAAATAAAGAAAAATACCTAGATCAAGGTTTGATCTAGTTCAGTACCAGGGTTAGTGTTTGGGTCAAGGTCAGGGTCAAAGGTCAGGGTCAAGGGCAAAGGTCAGGGTCAAAGGTCAGGATTTTAAAAAAAAATTGGTATCAGTGTCAGTTAGTGTTAATGTCAATGTCAGTGACAGTGTGTTTTATGTAAAAAAAAAAAAAAGACAAAAAAAAGACAAAAACAAAATGCGCGCTGTTGTTTCTGGGCTGTACTACAGGTACAAACAACAAATAACATACACATACAGTCATGGCCGAAATTGTTGGCACCCTTGATATTTTTCCTGAAAATCAAGTATTTCACACAAAAAAGGTATTGCATTAACACATGTTTTGCTATACACATGTTTATTCCCTTTGTATGTATTGGAACAAATATAAAACAGAGGCAGAAAAGCAAATATGACATAATGTCACACAAAACCCCAAAAATGGGCTGGACAAAAGTATTGGCACCCTTAACTTAATATTTGGTTGCACACCCTTTGGAAAACATAACTGAAATCAGTCGCTTTCTATAACCATCAATAAGCTTCTGACACCTCTCACCCGGAATTTTGGACCACTCTTCCTTTGCAAACAGCTCCAGGTCTCTCTTATTGGAAGGACACCTTTTCCCAACAGCAATTTTAAGATCTCTCCACAGGTGTTCAATGGGATTTAGATCTGGGCTCATTGCTGGCCACTTCAGAACTCTCCAGCGCTTCTTTGCCATCCATTTCTGAGTGCTTTTTGACGTATGTTTGGGGTCATTGTCCTGCTGGAAGACCCAGGATCTTGGACGCAAACCCAGCTTTCTGACACTGGGCCCTACAGTGCGACCCAAAATCCTTTGGTAATCCTCAGATTTCATGATGCCTTGCACACAGTCAAGGCACCCAGTGCCAGAGGCAGCAAAACAACCCCAAAACATCATTGAACCTCCACCATATTTTACCGTAGGTACTGTGTTTTGTTCTTTGTAGGCCTCATTCCGTTTTCGGTAAACAGTAGAATGATGTGCTTTACCGAAAAGCTCTATCTTGGTCTCATCTGTCCACAAGACGTTTTCCCAGAAGGCTTTTGGCTTACTCAAGTACATTTTGGCAAACTGTAGTCTTGCTTTTTTATGTCTCTGTGTCAGCAGTGGGGTCCTCCTGGGTCTCCTGCCATAGCGTTTCATTTCATTTAAATGTCGACGGATAGTTCGCGCTGACACTGATGCTCCCTGAGCCTGCAGGACAGCTTGAATGTCTTTGGAACATGTTTGGGGCTGCTTATCCACCATCCGGACTATTCTGCGTTGCAATCTTTCATCAATTTTCCTCATCCGTCCACGACCAGGGAGATTAGCTACAGTGCCATGGGTTGCAAACTTCTTGATAATGTTGCGCACTGTGGACAAAGGCAAATCTAGTTCTCTGGAGATGGACTTGTAACCTTGAGATTGTTGATATTTTGCCACAATTTTGGTTCTCAGGTCCTCAGACAGTTCTCGTCTCCTCTTTCTGTTGTCCATGCTTAGTGTGGCACAGACAGACACACAATGCAAAGGTTAAGTGAACGTCTCTCCTTTTTATCTGCTTTCAGGTGTGATTTCTATATTGCCCACACCTGTTACTTGCCCCAGGTGAGTTTACAGGAGCATCACATGCTTGTAACATTCTTATTTATCCGCAGTTGTGAAAGGGTGCCAATACTTTTGTCCAGCCCATTTTTGGAGGTTTGTGTGACATTATGTCGAATTTGCTTTCTTTCCTCCCTTTTTTTGTTTTGTCCCAATACACACAAAGGGAATAAACATGTGTATAGCAAAACATGTGTTAATGCAATACGTTTCGTGAGAAATACATGATTTCCTGGAGAAATATCAAGGGTGCCAACAATTTCGGCCATGACTGTATATGGTATCGCTGCAATCGTCAAGAACTGGAGAATGTATTTTGGGTTGTTCTTTGGTGGTAGGTTATGGTCGTAACACGAAACACACAGTTAAATATAAAAAAATGATTTTTTTTACTATTTTGGCCCAGTTTTTCTTTAATAATAAAAAAAAATTAGGAGCTATCCATGACCATTTACCACCAAATGAAAGCCCAATTTGTCCTGAAAAAAACAAGGTATAATCCACCTGGATGTACAAAGTAGTTGTGACGATATGTACGGTTTTACTAACATGTCAACGTTGCAGAATTGTGCTTAGGCATTTAGATTTGTTTTACCCTTAGGCGTGAAGGGGTTAATGACCAGGCCTTTTTTTGCTGTTTGGCACTGCACTAATTCAAATGATAATTGCGCGGTCATGCAATGCTGTACCCAAACGAAATTTACGTCCTTTTTTTCACACAAATAGAGCTTTCTTTTGGTGGTATTTTAACACCTGTGCGCTTTTTATTTTTTGCGCTATAAACAAAAAAACACAAACATTTTAAAAAAAAACAATATTTTCTACTTTCAGTTATAAAAAATATATCGCAAACTCAAAGTTAGTCATAAATATAAGCCAAAATGTATTCTGCTCCATGTTTTTGGTAAAAAAAATCCCAATAAGTGTATATTGATTGCTTTGTGTGAACGTTATAGCGTCTACAAACTATGGTATAGATACTGTAATTTATGCCTTTTTTTGCTATAGAGCACTGCACTAATTCAAATGATAATTGCGCGGTCATGCAATGCTGTACCCAAACGAAATTTACGTCCTTTTTTTCACACAAATAGAGCTTTCTTTTGGTGGTATTTTATCACCTGTGCGCTTTTTATTTTTTGCGCTATAAACAAAAAAAACACAAAAACTTTGAAAAAAAACAATAATTTCTACTTTCAGCTATAAAAAATATATCGCAAACTCAAAGTTAGTCATAAATTTAATCCAAAATGTATTCTGCTACATGTTTTTGGTAAAAAAAAAATCCCGTGCATTAGCGGGCAAACTGGCGCTATATGGGAGGGGCGCTAACACTATCGGAAGTCACCAGTGACACTAATACAGTGATCAGTAAAAATCTGTTCACTGTAATCAATGACACTGGTGACAGGGCAGTGAAGGGGTTAACTGGG
Source organism: Staurois parvus (assembly GCF_062004578.1). Lineage (NCBI taxonomy): Eukaryota > Metazoa > Chordata > Amphibia > Anura > Ranidae > Staurois > Staurois parvus. The sequence goes on along the minus strand of NW_028318242.1, from coordinate 542,155 downwards.
GGGGTGGGGGGTGATCAAGGGGTTAAATGGGATTACTGGTGTACTAGCGGGCAAACTGGGGCTATCTGGGAGGGGCGATAACCCTATCGGAAGTCGCCAGCGACACTGATACAGTGATCAGTAAAAATCGGTTCACTGTTCCGTGACACTGGTGGCAGGGCGGTGAAGGGGTTAATTGGGGGGGATTAAGGAGTTAAACGGGATTACTGGTGTACTGGCGGGCAAACTGGCGCTATCTGGGAGGGGTTAACTGGGGGGGGGGGCGATCAGGGGGTTAAATGTGACCTAGGTGTGTTCTAACTGTAAATGTGTAGTGTTTTACTCACTTTTACTGTTTCTTCTTCTCTGTCTGGAACGGAATGTGTCCAGGCAGAGAAGAATGACATCATATCTTGTCCTGTGTAAACTTCAACACAGGACAGGATAGGACAGGGACCGATCATCTGATTTCAGTCAGACATCACTGGCTGAAATCTAATGATTGATCCCTCCGGGATCGAATGGTGTCACCCGCGGGTCGGCGGGAGCGCGCGCGCCCCCTGCGGGCGAAAACGTCGGGAGCGCGGAACCCGTTTTAAAACGTGATTTTGCGCCTGAGTTCCGCCCTGCACACGTATATATACAGTGGCAGGGCGGCAAGCGGTTAATCACCACTGGGGTTTTTATTTTTTGATAAATTAACAAAAAAAGACCGAAAATTTTGAAAAAAAACCCACGTTTTTCTTTGTTTCTGTTATAAAAGTTTGCAAATAAATTATTGTTCTTCATAAATTTAGGCCAAGATGTATTCTGCTACATGTCTTTGGTGAAAATAACCCAAATTAGAATGTATTTTTTAGTTTGTAGGAAAGTTATAGAGTTCGCAAACTATGGGATAGATCTGAAAATTGATCAATCCTGAAGTACTGACGGCCAATCTAATATCTTGAGGTCCCAGAATGTCAGAACAGTACAGATATCCCCAAATGACCCCTTTTTGGAGAGTAGACAGTCTGACGTACTTCATAAGAGGCATGGCGAGTTTTTTGAAGTTGTATTTTTTTTGTCATCATTTTTTGGAAAATGAAAAAATGCAAAAAATAATTTTTACAATTTTTTTTTTTTATATACTGTCACCAGTGCAGTACAGCGTCATCATATTACTGGCATGGCGGTGATCAGGGACACTAACTGGTGACAGTATGAAAAAAAAATATATACATTTTTAATTTTTTTTATTATTTTTAATTTTTTATTAAATTTTTTTTCTTTTTCTATGATTTTTTTTTTCATATTTCACTATGTCAAAAATAGTACAATGTTACCATAGTAACATTGTACTACTTTGGAGAAGTGATCAGTATTTTTATTTTTTTTTTACTCAATTTGCTTATAGCAGTGGTCGGCAAGCCGCGGCTCGCGAGCCACATGCGGCTCTTTACACACTTCAATGCGGCTCTTCTGTGTGCCGGGCGCCCGCTCCCCTCCCTGCTCTCGGGCGGCCGCCCCAAAAGTCAGGACATTGCAGCTAGCCCAGCAATGGGCAAACTACGACCCGGCGGACCTTTTAATCCGGCCCGCGGAGCGTGGCAAACATTGGCTGTCAGGATGTAGGCGGGGCAGCCAGGATGTAGGCGGGGCAGCGTGACGAACTCCTCTCCTCTCACAGTCCGCCCTGAAGACCGGAACGGCGCGGGAACACGGCGAGAGGAACGCGCGGAGCAAAGGTAAGTGAATTGACACAATATGGGGAATGAATTACTATAGGGGGGATGACTTACTATGGGGGATGAATTACTATATGGGGGATTAATTACTATGGGGGATGAATTACTATATGGGGGATGAATTACTATATGGGGGATGAATTACTATATGGGGGATGAATTACTATGGGGGATGAATTACACTATGGGGGATGAATTACTACGGGGGATGAATTACTATATGGGGGATGAATTACTATATGGGGGATGAATTACTATGGGGGATGAATTACTATATGGGGGATGTATTTTCAGTTTTAAAAATGTGGCTCTCAAAATAAATTTCAATCGTGGTTTTGGCGAGATTTGGCTCAGTTGAAAAAAAAAGGTTGCGCACCACTGGTTTATAGCAAAGAATTACTTTGCTATAAGCAAGCATTTACCTGAATGACATCGATTCATTCAGTTTTTTTTTTTGTGCTTAGCTGTGATTTGGCCACAGCTAATCACATGACATGTGCATGTGATCTGTGGGACCATTCACAGCTAGACACTAGTATACAATGGATGGCATGAATGAAGCCATCCATTGTATACAACTGTTATGTGACCTGCTGTGATTGGTCACAGCAAGTCACATGGTACCGGCAACGGGGGCCAGTACTCAGATCTGTCATAGGCCGTGTCCGAGGTACACTGCCAGTGACAGATCGCGCCGCTGTGATCTAGTGCGTTTTCCCTGCCGCCATTCGGCTGTTGGCCAGGAGGGAAGTGGTTAACCTCTTCAGCCCCAGCCACTGCATATGTACGTTTGCAGGGCAGCACGGCTGCGCAAAACCACGTTTTAAAATGTAGTTTTGCAAAACAGGTAGGGGGCGCGCGTCCACCCTACCTGTCCCGCGGGTGTCAGCAGCGGGTCTCTGCCGCCGGGTCACGGCCGGTCATTACCGGCCGTTTCCCCGCGATTCGCGGTGATCGCTGATCGAGAGTAGGGCTGCATTGTTTATACACAGCCCTGCTATCTGTCAGTTCCCTGACAGCTCGTGACAAGCTGAAGAGGGAGAGAAGAGTTTCTCTCTCTCGATCAGCTTGTCCCTGTCCAGCACACACCCCTGCCCCCTAGTAAAACACTCCCTTCACACAGTAAACCCTAAAAATGTTAACCCCTTCCTCCCCAGTGCCATGAGTACAGTGTCAGTGGTTTTTTTTTTCACTGATCACTGTACTGGTGTCACTGGGGATGTCGCTGATCGCCGCCATTATTAGCATAAAAAAAATTAAAAATCCCAGTATCTTTCCCGCCATTTGTAAACGCTATAACTTTCATGTAAACCAATTAATTTACACGTATTGGGATTTTTTTTAGCAGAGACATGTCGCAGAATGCATTTTGGATGAAATTTGTGACTAAATTTGATTTTTTAATTTTTTTTACTGGACATGTTTTATAGCAAAAAGTCCAAAATATTGTTTTTTTTTTCTCAAAATTGTCAGCCTTTTTTTTTATAGCACAAAAAAATAAAAACGCACAGGCGATCAAATACCACCGAAAGAAAGCTCAATTTGTTGGGAAAAAAAAGGATGTAAATTTAATTTGGGTGCAGTGTTGCATGACCGCGCAATTGTCAGTTAAAGTAACGCAGCGCCGTAACACAAACCTCTTCTGTAACCGCTTCCTGGCCACCCTACAGCAGAAATACTGCCACAGGGCGGCATGGGTACGCAATATCACATATATATATATATATATATATATATATATATACGTGATTTGCGCTCCCGTGGTTTTCACACCCCTCCCAGATAGCGTCAGATTGCCCGTCAGTACACCAGTCATCACATTTAAACCCTTGATTGCCAGGAGTACGCTCATGTACAATAAACCTCCATTGCTAGTATAGTGTCTGAACGGGTCAATATCTTTGATCAGGTCAGCACTATACCAGCGTTCACATTAGTAAAGCGTCCCCAAAAACGCAGCGTTAGCGGGATCAGCCCCGGCACCTGCCAACACCTGCGTTTAGCCCCTACGCTTACCCCCCCTTCTCCCCAAGCAAGTGCAGTGTCAGTAGGTCACTGTCATTTGATACATTGCACACAAAACCGCAGTGTTCGCAGAATCAGGCCTGATCTCTGTTAGCACTTGTCGGTAAATTTTGATGACTCTCACATGCAGCAGAGTGCCAGTGCTAGTGCCGCGCTACCTTTTGGTGAACTGTCGAGTACCAGCGGTCTAGTACATACTAATCTTTCACATACCTCCTTGATTTTTGGAGTTGTTTTTCACGGAATTTCTGTATGCGTTGATTGTGGATCAAAGCAGTTTATATGCACAACAATTTATTGCTGCAACCCAAATTCAAACCTTGCCAGACCATTCGCATGGAAACTCATTACGGTTTTCAAATTTACATTTTTTTTGGGCCCAACCCTCAACATGGGCATTACTAAAAGAAATGAATTGCGGTTGTATTGGTCCGCAGTCCCGATTCATCATATGCCCGTATAATGTGTTTTATGCATTTCTCATCCTCGGGGTAACCCTGAATTTGACCGGCTCCACAAAATTCAGCCCCTCGCAAATCACCTTAACCTAAAATTTGCAGATGTCTATACTCCCCAGCAAAACATCTGCGTTGATGAGTCCCTTATTAATTTTTCTGGCCGCCTTGCATTCAAACAATATCTCCCCTGCAAGCTTGCCAGATATGGGGTCAAGATGTAGAAGAAATGTGAGAGGACAACAGGCTATACCAGGGGCGGACTGACAACTCATGGGGCCCCCGGGCAATAGGGGATCATGGGGCCCCTGTGTCCTTGCCCAAACTGAAAAAAGCCTATGAAAAAGGTACCAGGGGCATCTCATGGGGCCCCCTACTGACCCCGGGCCCTCGGGCACTGCCCGAGTTTCCAAATGATCAGTCCGCCCCTGGGCTATACTTATAAGTTTCGGATTTATGAGGGAAAAGATAGTCACGTGGAGCCCCCTCCCGGATGCCCAGACTACATGGGGAGCAGTGGCAAGATAGTTTGGGACTTGGTGTCATCATTTCTCCATATGGGGTACCACTTATACGTGGACAATTTTTATTCAAGCGTGCCACTATTTAGACATTTATTCAATCTTGGAACTGGCACTTGTGGCAAAGTGTGACCTAATGTGTGCCCACCATTAGAAGTGGGTGGATGCAGGGCGGTATATTCTAATGGTGGGCATACCACACACTTTTTCTGGCAGAGATTTCTTCTCATTTTTTCATTCAGTCCACTGGCTGCATACAAAAAAAAAAAATGTAAAAATAATTTTAAAAAAATCAAAATAACTAAAAAAAAAACAAATTTGCCCCTCCCATGCGAGCACGCCTGTGTGCACAAGCCTTGACCCTGTGCCGTTATGTAAACAGCGGTTGCACCATGCATGTGAGGTATTGCCGTGAACATCAGATCAAGGGCAGTAATTCTAACACTAGACCTCCTCTGTAAATCTAAAATGGTGGCTTTTAAAGGCTTTTAAAGCGCTGCCTATGGATATTAAAAATGTTTGCAGTTTGTCACCATTGAACGGGGCATGCGCAGTTTTAAAGCATGTCATGTTTGGTATATATTTACTCGGCATACCATTATCTTTTATATTTTACCAAACAATTGGCCAATATATTGTGTTTTTGTGCATTTAAAGTAAAACAAGTGTATTTTTTTTTTTAATTGCTTTTGAAAAATCGCTGCGCGAGTACTATGTGCCATAAAAAATTGTAGTACCTACCATTTTATTCACTAGGGTGTCTGCTTTAAAAAATATATAATGTTTGGGGGTTTAAATTAATTTCCTAGCAAAAAATACTGATTTTTTCATGTGAACAAAAAGGATTGGTTTTCAGGTGGTTAGAAGAGTGAATGATGTGTGGCATAAACTTCTAATGCTGGGCATAAAACGCCCCCACCCCCCAAAATTACCCCTTTTTGGAAAGTATTCACCCCAAACTATTTGCTGAGAGGAATGTTGAATCAATAGAAGAATTTATTTTTTTACCACAAGTTTTTGGAAAATGACAAAAAATAAAATTACACAAAATTGTCTTTGAAATAATTTATTGCTCACACAAGCCATATGTATATGTGGAATCACTCCCCAAAATACATTCTGCTACTTCTCCCGAGTATGGGGGTGCCACATATGAGAGACTTTTTGGCAGTCTAGCCAAGTACAGGACCCCAAAATCCAATAAGCACCTTCAGGCTTTTAAAGGGCTTTATTTCCTCATTACACTTCCTGACTACCTATCACAGTTTCGGAGGCCCTGGAATGCCAGAATAGCACCAAACCCCCCCAAATGACCCCTTTTTGGAAAGTAGACACCCAAAGGAATTTGATAAGAAGCATGGTAAGTATTTTGAAGATCTCATTTGTTGCCACAAGTTTTTGGAAAATGAAGAAAGAAAATAAAAACATATTTTTCTTTTCTTTTTTATATTTCAAAACCTTGTGAGAAAAAATGAGATCTGCAAAATACTTACCATGCCTCTTTTTAAATTCCTTGGAGTGTCTACTTTCCAAAAAGGGGTCATTTGGGGAGGGGGGGTTTGTGCTATCCTGGCATTTCAGGGCCTCCGAACCTATGATAGGTAGTGGGGAAGTGAAATGAAGAAGTTACGCACCTTCAGGCTTTCAAAGTGGTCATTGGATTTCAGGCTCCTGTATGTGGCTAGGCTCCCAAAAAGTGTCACACGTGTGGTATCCTCATACTCGGTAGAAGTAGCAGAATGTATTTTGGGGTGTAATTCCACATATACCCATGGCTTGTGCAAGAAATAAATCATTTAAATGACAATTTTGTGTAAAAAAACAAAAACAAAAAAAAGTTTGTCATTTTCCAGAAACTTGTGGAAAAAAAAATAAATCTTCCATGGACACAATATGTCTCTCAGCAGATAGCTTAGGGTGTCTGCTTTCCGAAAAGGGGTCATTTGGGGGTGTTTGTTCTATCCTGGTATTTTAGCACCTCAAGAGATGTGATGGGTGGTCAGAAAGTAAAAGCTGTGTAAATTTCAAATTATCTATACCATAGTTTGTAGACGCTATAACTTTCACACAAAGCGATCAATATACACTTATTGGGATTTGTTTTACCAAAAACATGTAGCAGAATACATTTGGGCTTAAATTTATGACTAACTTTGAGTTTACGATATATTTTTTATAGCTGAAAGTAGAAAATATTGTTTTTTTTCAAAATGTTTGTGGTTTTTTTGTTTATAGCGCAAAAAATAAAAAGCGCACAGGTGATAAAATACCACCAAAAGAAAGCTCTATTTGTGTGAAAAAAAGGACGTAAATTTTGTTTGGGTACAGCATTGCATGACCGCGCAGTTATCATTTGAATTAGTGCAGCGCCAAACAGCAAAAAAAGGCCTGGTCATTAAGGGGGGTAAATCCTCAGGAGCTCAAGTGGTTAACCACTTCCAGTCCGGACTCTTGTACCCGCACTGGGACCATGAAAAGCTTTCCAAATAGATAAAATGAGAGAAAATGAATGTTAAAAAAAATAAACAAAGCCCCAAAAAAAAAAAAATTTGGTAACATCCATTTATCTCATGTCCAGTACATACATAGCCGCACTTGGCAGAGGTAAGCCTCGAACCTACAACCATGCACTCTTTGGACGGGCACTCTCACTACTGTGCTATGTCTGTTACCAGGTATAGACTCTGTCAAACTGACCCTTGTTTTCAAAAACTGCCAACTGTCACCTGCCCAATGTCAAGTAGCTATAGTGCAGTGCTAAACCGCTTCCATACTGGGCACTTTTACCCCCTTCCTGCCCAGGGCAATTTTCAGCTTTCAGCGCTCTCACACTTTGAATGACAATTGCGCGCTCATACAACATTGTACCCAAACTAAAATTTTACCATTTTTTTCACACAACTAGAGCTTTCTTTTGGTGGTATTTAACCACTTGAGCTTCTGAGGATTTACCCTCCTTAATGACCAGGCCTTTTTTTGCTGTTTGGCGCTGCACTAATTCAAATGATAATTGCGCGGTCATGCAATGCTGTACCCAAACGAAATTTACGTCCTTTTTTTCACACAAATAGAGCTTTCTTTTGGTGGTATTTTATCACCTGTGCGCTTTTTATTTTTTGCGCTATAAACAAAAAAAACACAAAAACTTTGAAAAAAAACAATAATTTCTACTTTCAGCTATAAAAAATATATCGCAAACTCAAAGTTAGTCATAAATTTAATCCAAAATGTATTCTGCTACATGTTTTTGGTAAAAAAAAAATCCCGTGCATTAGCGGGCAAACTGGCGCTATATGGGAGGGGCGCTAACACTATCGGAAGTCACCAATGACACTAATACAGTGATCAGTAAAAATCTGTTCACTGTAATCAATGACACTGGTGACAGGGCAGTGAAGGGGTTAACTGGGGGGGTGGGGGGTGATCAAGGGGTTAAATGGGATTACTGGTGTACTAGCGGGCAAACTGGGGCTATCTGGGAGGGGCGATAACCCTATCGGAAGTCGCCAGCGACACTGATACAGTGATCAGTAAAAATCGGTTCACTGATCCGTGACACTGGCGGCAGGGCAGTGAAGGGGTTAACTGGGGGGGGGATTAAGGAGTTAAACGGGATTACTGGTGTACTGGCGGGCAAACTGGCGCTATCTGGGAGGGGTTAACTGGGGGGGTGGGGGGGGCGATCAGGGGGTTAAATGTGACCTAGGTGTGTTCTAACTGTAAATGTGTAGTGTTTTACTCACTTTTACTGTTTCTTCTTCTCTGTCTGGAACGGAATGTGTCCAGGCAGAGAAGAATGACATCATATCTTGTCCTGTGTAAACTTCAACACAGGACAGGATAGGACAGGGACCGATCATCTGATTTCAGTCAGACATCACTGGCTGAAATCTAATGATTGATCCCTCCGGGATCGAATGGTGTCACCCGCGGGTCGGCGGGAGCGCGCGCGCCCCCTGCGGGCGAAAACGTCGGGAGCGCGGAACCCGTTTTAAAACATGATTTTTGCGCCTGAGTTCCGCCCTGCACACGTATATATACAGTGGCAGGGCGGCAAGCGGTTAATCACCACTGGGGTTTTTATTTTTTGATAAATTAACAAAAAAAGACCGAAAATTTTGAAAAAAAAAACACGTTTTTCTTTGTTTCTGTTATAAAAGTTTGCAAATAAATTATTGTTCTTCATAAATTTAGGCCAAGATGTATTCTGCTACATGTCTTTGGTGAAAATAACCCAAATTAGAATGTATTTTTTAGTTTGTAGGAAAGTTATAGAGTTCGCAAACTATGGGATAGATCTGAAAATTGATCAATCCTGAAGTACTGACGGCCAATCTAATATCTTGAGGTCCCAGAATGTCAGAACAGTACAGATATCCCCAAATGACCCCTTTTTGGAGAGTAGACAGTCTGACGTACTTCATAAGAGGCATGGCGAGTTTTTTGAAGTTGTATTTTTTTTGTCATCATTTTTTGGAAAATGAAAAAATGCAAAAAATAATTTTCACAATTTTTTTTTTTTATATACTGTCACCAGTGCAGTACAGCGTCATCATATTACTGGCATGGCGGTGATCAGGGACACTGACTGGTGACAGTATGAAAAAAAAAATATACATTTTTAATTTTTTTTATTATTTTTCATTATTTATTAAATGTTTTTTCTTTTTCTATGATTTTTTTTTCATATTTCACTATGTCCAAAATAGTACAATGTTACCATAGTAACATTGTACTACTTTGGAGAAGTGATCAGTATTTTTATTTTTTTTTTACTCAGTTTGCTTATAGCGGTGGTCGGCAAGCCGCGGCTCGCGAGCCACATGCGGCTCTTTACACACTTCAATGCGGCTCTTCTGTGTGCCGGGCGCCCGCTCCCCTCCCTCCTCTCGGGCGGCCGCCCCAAAAGTCAGGACTCTGCAGCTAGCCCAGCAATGGGCAAACTACGGCCCGGCGGACCTTTTAATCCGACCCGCGGAGCGTGGCAAACATTGGCTGTCAGGATGTAGGCGGGGCAGCCAGGATGTAGGCGGGGCAGCGTGACGAACTCCTCTCCTCTCACAGTCCGCCCTGAAGACCGGAACGGCGCGGGAACACGGCGAGAGGAACGCGCGGAGCAAAGGTAAGTGAATTGACACAATATGGGGAATGAATTACTATAGGGGGGATGACTTACTATGGGGGATGAATTACTATATGGGGGATGAATTACTATATGGGGGATGAATTACTATATGGGGGATGAATTACACTATGGGGGATGAATTACTATATGGGGGATGAATTACTATATGGGGGATGAATTACTATATGGGGGATGAATTACACTATGGGGGATGAATTACACTATGGGGGATGAATTACTACGGGGGATGAATTACTATATGGGGGATGAATTACTATGGGGGATGAATTACTATATGGGGGATGTATTTTCAGTTTTAAAAATGTGGCTCTCAAAATAAATTTCAATCGTGGTTTTGGCAAGATTTGGCTCAGTTGAAAAAAAAAGGTTGCCCACCACTGGTTTATAGCAAAGAATTACTTTGCTATAAGCAAGCATTTACCTGAATGACATCGATTCATTCAGTTTTTTTTTTTTTGTGCTTAGCTGTGATTTGGCCACAGCTAATCACATGACATGTGCATGTGATCTGTGGGACCATTCACAGCTAGACACTAGTATACAATGGATGGCATGAATGAAGCCATCCATTGTATACAACTGTTATGTGACCTGCTGTGATTGGTCACAGCAAGTCACATGGTACCGGCAATGGGGGCCAGTACTCAGATCTGTCATAGGCCGTGTCCGAGGTACACTGCCAGTGACAGATCGCGCCGCTGTGATCTAGTGCGTTTTCCCTGCTGCCATTCGGCTGTTGGCCAGGAGGGAAGTGGTTAACCTCTTCAGCCCCAGCCACTGCATATGTACGTTTGCAGGGCGGCACGGCTGCACAAAACCACGTTTTAAAATGTAGTTTTGCAAAACAGGTAGGGGGCGCGCGTCCACCCTACCTGTCCCGCGGGTGTCAGCAGCGGGTCTCTGCCGCCGGGTCACGGCCGGTCATTACCGGCCGTTTCCCCGCGATTCGCGGTGATCGCTGATCGAGAGTAGGGCTGCATTGTTTATACACAGCCCTGCTATCTGTCAGTTCCCTGACAGCTCGTGACAAGCTGAAGAGGGAGAGAAGAGTTTCTCTCTCTCGATCAGCTTGTCCCTGTCCAGTACACACCCCTGCCCCCTAGTAAAACACTCCCTTCACACAGTAAACCCTAAAAATGTTAACCCCTTCCTCCCCAGTGCCATGAGTACAGTGTCAGTGGGTTTTTTTTTCACTGATCACTGTATTGGTGTCACTGGGGATGTCGCTGATCGCCGCCATTATTAGCATAAAAAAAATTAAAAATCCCAGTATCTTTCCCGCCATTTGTAAACGCTATAACTTTCATGTAAACCAATTAATTTACACGTATTGGGATTTTTTTTAGCAGAGACATGTCGCAGAATGCATTTTGGATGAAATTTGTGACTAAATTTGATTTTTTAATTTTTTTTACTGGACATGTTTTATAGCAAAAAGTCCAAAATATTGTTTTTTTTTTCTCAAAATTGTCAGCCTTTTTTTTTATAGCACAAAAAAATAAAAACGCACAGGCGATCAAATACCACCGAAAGAAAGCTCAATTTGTTGGGAAAAAAAAGGATGTAAATTTAATTTGGGTGCAGTGTTGCATGACTGCGCAATTGTCAGTTAAAGTAACGCAGCGCCGTAACACAAACCTCTTCTGTAACCGCTTCCTGGCCACCCTACAGCAGAAATACTGCCACAGGGCGGCATGGGTACGCAATATCACATATATATATATATATATATATATATATATATACGTGATTTGCGCTCCCGTGGTTTTCACACCCCTCCCAGATAGCGTCAGATTGCCCGTCAGTACACCAGTCATCACATTTAAACCCTTGATTGCCAGGAGTACGCTCATGTACAATAAACCTCCATTGCTAGTATAGTGTCTGAACGGGTCAATATCTTTGATCAGGTCAGCACTATACCAGCGTTCACATTAGTAAAGCGTCCCCAAAAACGCAGCGTTAGCGGGATCAGCCCCGGCACCTGCCAACACCTGCGTTTAGCCCCTACGCTTACCCCCCCTTCTCCCCAAGCAAGTGCAGTGTCAGTAGGTCACTGTCATTTGATACATTGCACACAAAACCGCAGTGTTCGCAGAATCAGGCCTGATCTCTGTTAGCACTTGTCGGTAAATTTTGATGACTCTCACATGCAGCAGAGTGCCAGTGCTAGTGCCGCGCTACCTTTTGGTGAACTGTCGAGTACCAGCGGTCTAGTACATACTAATCTTTCACATACCTCCTTGATTTTTGGAGTTGTTTTTCACGGAATATCTGTATGCGTTGATTGTGGATCAAAGCAGTTTATATGCACAACAATTTATTGCCGCCAACCCAAATTCAAACCTTGCCAGACCATTCGCATGGAAACTCATTACGGTTTTCAAATTTACATTTTTTTTGGGCCCAACCCTCAACATGGGCATTACTAAAAGAAATGAATTGCGGTTGTATTGGTCCGCAGTCCCGATTCATCATATGCCCGTATAATGTGTTTTATGCATTTCTCATCCTCGGGGTAACCCTGAATTTGACCGGCTCCACAAAATTCAGCCCCTCGCAAATCACCTTAACCTAAAATTTGCAGATGTCTATACTCCCCAGCAAAACATCTGCGTTGATGAGTCCCTTATTAATTTTTCTGGCCGCCTTGCATTCAAACAATATCTCCCCTGCAAGCTTGCCAGATATGGGGTCAAGATGTAGAAGAAATGTGAGAGGACAACAGGCTATACCAGGGGCGGACTGACAACTCATGGGGCCCTGGGCAATAGGGGATCATGGGGCCCCTGTGTCCTTGCCCAAACTCTAAAAAACCTATGAAAAAGGTACCAGGGAAATCTCATGGGGCCCCATACTGAACCCGGAACCTCGGGCAGTGCCCGAGTTTCCAAATGGTCAGTCCGCCCCTGGAATAGAGTGTGATCTACACTCTATTAGTTTCACTGAAGTGCAGGTGAGACATCAGGGGTCTTTTAGATCCCGATATATTTAATAAAAAAAAATGTGTCTCCCAAGATGTTTTCTATCAGCGAACACAGGACGTGTATTGTGAGTGACACCGGGTAGAGAATTGGGGAAGGAGATAAGCAAATGGCTTTTTGTTTATCTCTCTTTCCTGTTAGCGCAGTTGTAAAGCATTTTTTTTTATTTAAAGTACCATATTTTTCGCTCCATAAGATGCACCTGACCATAAGACACACCTAGGTTTTAGAGGAGAAAACAAGAAAAAAATATTCTGAACCAATGGACTGCAGACCGCAGGAAATGACCAGAAACTGCGGATGTATTACAGGAGATGACCAGAGACTTCAGACATAGTACAGGAAATGACCAGAGACTGCAGACATAGTACAGGAAATGACCAGAGACTGCGGACATAGTACAGGAGATGACCAGAGACTGCGGACATAGTACAGGAGATGACCAGAGACTCCAGACATAGTACAGAAAATGACCAGAGACTGCGGACATAATGCAGGAAATGACCAGATACTGCGGACGTACTACAGGAGATGACCAAAGACTGCGGACATAGTACAGGAGATGACCACAGACTGCGGACATAGTACAGTAAATTTCCAGAGACTACGGACATAGTATAGGAAATGACCACAGACTGCGGACATAGTACAGAAAAATGACCAGATACTGCGGACGTACTACAGGAGATGACCAAAGACTGCAGACATAGTACAGGAGATGACCAGAGACTGCGGACATAGTACAGTAAATGACCAGAGACTGAAGATGTACTACAGGAGATGACCAGAGACTGCGGTCATAGTACAGGAGATGACCAGAGACTGCAGTCATAGTACAGGAGATGACCAGAGACTGCAGACATAGTACAGGAGATAACCAGAGACTTCAGACATAGTACAGGAAATGACCAGAGACTGCGGACATAGTACAGGACATTTCCAGAGACTACGGACATAGTACAGGAGATGACCAGAGACTGCGGACATAGTACAGGAAATTTCCAGAGACTACGGACATAGTACAGGAAATGACCAGAGACTGCAGACATAGTACAGGAGATGACCAGAGACTGCGGACATAGTACAGGACATTTCCAGAGACTACGGACATAGTACAGGAGATGACCAGAGACTGCAGACATAGTACAGGAAATGACCAGAGACTGCAGACATAGTACAGGAAATGACCAGAGACTGCAGACATAGTACAGAAAATGACCAAAGACTGCGGACATAGTACAGGAGATGACCAGAGACTGCGGACATAATACAGGAGATGACTAGAGACTGCGGACATAGTACAAGAGATGACCATAGACTGCGGACATAGTACAGGAGATGACCAGAGAATGCGGACATAGTACAGGAGATGACCAGAGACTTCAGACATAGTACAGGAAATGACCAGAGACTGCAGACATTGTACAGGAGATAACCAGAGACTTCAGACATAGTACAGGAAATAACCAGAGACTGCGGACATAGTACAGGAGATGACCAGAGACTGCGGACATAGTACAGGAGATGACCAGAGACTGCGGACATAGTACAGGAGATGACCAGAGACTGCGGACATAGTACAGGAGATGACCAGAGACTGCGGACATAGTACAGTAAATTTCCAGAGACTACGGACATAGTATAGGAAATGACCACAGACTGCGGACATAGTACAGGAAATGACCAGAGACTGAAGATGTACTACAGGAGATGACCAGAGACTGCGGTCATAGTACAGGAGATGACCAGAGACTGCAGTCATAGTACAGGAGATGACCAGAGACTGAGGACATAGTAAAGGAGATGACCAGAGACTGCAGACATAGTACAGGAGATAACCAGAGACTTCAGACATAGTACAGGAAATAACCAGAGACTGCGGACATAGTACAGGAGATGACCAGAGACTGCAGTTATAGTACAGGAGATGACCAGAGACTGCAGTTATAGTACAAGAGCTGACCAGAGACTGCGGACTTAGTAAAGGAGATGACCGGAGACTGAGGACATAGTAAAGGAGATGACCGGAGACTGCGGACATAGTACAGGAGATGACCAGAGACTGCAGACATAATACAGTAGATGACTAGAGACTGCGGACATAGTACAGGAGATGACCAGAGACTGCGGACGTACTACAGGAGATGACCAGAGACTGCAGACATAGTACAGGAGATGACCAGAGACTGCGGACATAGTACAGGAGATGACCAGAGACTGCGGACATAGTACAGGAGATGACCAGAGACTGCGGACATAGTACAGGAAATGACCAGAGACTGCGGACATAGTACAGGAAATGACCAGAGACTGCAGACATAGTACAGGAAATGACCAGAGACTGAAGATGTACTACAGGAAATGACCAGAGACTGCGGACATAGTACAGGAAATGACCAGATACTACGGACGTACTACAGGAGATGACCAGAGACTGCGGACACAGTACAGGAGATGACCAGAGACTGCGGACATAGTACAGTAAATTTCCAGAGACTACGGACATAGTATAGGAAATGACCAGAGACTGCGGACATAGTACAGGAAATGACCAGAGACTGAAGATGTACTACAGGAGATGACCAGAGACTGCGGTCATAGTACAGGAGATGACCAGAGACTGCAGTTATAGTACAAGAGCTGACCAGAGACTGCGGACTTAGTAAAGGAGATGACCAGAGACTGAGGACATAGTCAAGGAGATGACCGGAGACTGCGGACATAGTACAGGAGATGACCAGAGACTGCGGACATAATACAGGAGATGACTTGAGACTGCGGACATAGTACAAGAGATGACCAGAGACTGCGGACATAGTACAGGAGATGACCAGAGAATGCGGACATAGTACAGTAGATGACCAGAGACTTCAGACATAGTACAGGAAATGACCAGAGACTGCGGACATAGTACAGGAAATGACCAGAGACTGCAGAGACACAGTACAGGAGATGACCAGAGACTGCGGACATAGTACAGGACATTTCCAGAGACTACGGACATAGTACAGAAAATGACCAGAGACTCCAGAAATAGTACAGGAAGTGACCAGAGACTGCGAACATAGTACAGGAGATGACCAGAGACTGCGAACATAGTACAGGAGATGACCAGAGACTGCGGACATAGTACAAGAGATGACCAGAGACTGCGGACATAGTACAGGAGATGACCAGAGACTGCGAACATAGTACAGGAGATGACCAGAGACTGCGAACATAGTACAGGAGATGACCAGAGACTGCGGACATAGTACAGGAGATGACCAGAGACTGCGGACATAGTACAGGAGATTACCAGAGACTGCGGACATAGTAAAGGAGATGACCAGGGACTGCGGACATAGTACAGGAGATGACCAGAGACTGCGGACATAGTACAGGAGATGACCAGAGACTGCAGTTATAGTACAAGAGCTGACCAGAGACTGCGGACTTAGTATAGGAGATGACCGGAGACTGCGGACATAATACAGGAGATGACCAGAGACTGCGGACATAGTACAAGAGATGACCAGAGACTGCGGACATAGTACAAGAGATGACCAGAGACTGCGGAAATAGTACAGGAGATGACCAGAGACTGCGGACATAGTACAGGAGATGACCAGAGACTGCGGACATAGTACAGGAGATGACCAGAAACTGCGGAAATAGTACAGGAGATGACCAGAGACTGCGAACATAGTAAAGGAGATGACCAGAGAGTGCGGACATAGTACAGGAGATGACCAGAGAGTGCGGACATAGTACAGGAGATGACCAGAGAGTGCGGACATAGTACAGGAGATGACCAGAGAGTGCGGACATAGTACAGGAGATAGCCAGAGAGTGCGGACATAGTACAAGAGATGACCAGAGAGTGCGGACGTAGTACAGGAGATGACCAGAGACTGCGGACATAGTACAGGAGATGACCAGAGACTGCGGACATAGCACAGGAGATGACCAGAGATTGCTGACATAGTACAGGAAATGGCCAGAGACTGCAGACATATTAAAGGATATGACCAGAGACTGCGGATATACTACAGGAGATGATCAGAGACTGTGAACATAGTACAGGTGAAGACCAGAGACTCCAGACCTTTGGGGGGGGGGCAGGTACCCGAATTTGACAGGTACCCGCTCCCACTTTCGCTGCGAGCGCGTAGGTGATTGGAAGCGGAAGTTGTCCTCCCTCCCCTTAGTCTTCTGGGACACGGGACAGGTCCCTGAAGACTACGGGTCCATTCACAAAGCGCAGCGCTTCTCACGCATGCACAGCGGGCTGCTTCATATTCGCTCCATAAGATGCAGACAATTCCCCCCATTTTGGGGGGGTGGAAATAAGCGTCTTATGGCACAGAAAATACGGTAATAAACATGTTATACTCTTCTGTGCAGTGGTGTCCCCACCAGCGATTTTGGCTTCTTTTTCACTGGATTTCCAGGTTCCACGCCCCATAAAATAATTATAACCGGACAAGAATGTGGAATTTTTAATAGGAGTATAGTAGCCAGTAAACATGGGTAGGAAAATAAAAAATAAAAAGGGGAAGGGAAAGGTAAAATGGGGGTAAGGGGTATGACCCAAGCACTTTGAGGAGAAGTGAAGGTGGGTATTCAAGAGAGGATAACAAGTAATATTACAGGGAGATCAGAGGTAAAAGGCAAATTTAGAGGAATGTCAGAAGCGATTCCAGATTGACTAGGTCAGAGTGTAATTGTCCATTTTCTCTGTTTCCCAGCAGATCAGTTTATCTAAATGGCAAATAGAGTCCATCACACAGGCCCACTCCACAAAGGACAGGGGCTGTGGTTTACCCCACGCCCTGGCGATCACAGTATGTGCAGAGGTTAAGAATTGTTGAAGAAGTTGCTTTCATTTTGTTTATAGGATCTATGCACTATTGATAGTAGAGTAATAAGCATAGGATTGGTGATTCTGTCCTCAACAAAGTCATAGTAGAAGAAAAGTATTTTGTCCCTGAAAGGAGTTCTGAGCGGACAAGAGCTCCAAATATGAGTCATGGTGCCTGGGGACTACACACATCTCCAACAGGTTGGAATGGCTGGGTTAAATTTGTGCAGAGTAGTGGGGCAACAATCCCACCTAGAGAGGAGGTATGTACCTGTGCTCTAGAAGATATGGAAGTCTTCTAAGTAAACGTTAGTATTTTGTCCCAGTCAGAGTTTTCACTGGGGATATTAGGCTCCTGCTCCCATTTGGCAATAAACGGTGGGGCGTACGGTAGGGAGAGCTTTCAGCAAGACTTGGTATATGCGAGACAAGGGGTGCTCCAGCCTGGCAGTCTGGGAAAGCAAGCACTTAAAGTCAGTGAGTGATCCGATGAGGCCAGTAGTAGGCATGTTCGTGGCAAGATAATGTCAGGGTTGGGAATATTCCAGCCAAGCCCTATCTTGGTTATGACAGAACCCTAACAGTTGTGATAGTGGAATCAATGTATCATTCCACAGGGTAGGAGGACAAAGCATCGGTTTATCTTCCTTTTTCCAGGGAAGAAATTGAGATTGCTGAAGAGTGGGAAGAAACACAATCGTTTCAAAAAGGGGAGATAGTGGGCTGGGTCTGGTCATGATTAGACCTTTCCCTCATAACAATCCCACATGCGGAGTATAGAAATCACCAGAAGTGGCAAGGCATCTGTATATGGTCTGTCTTTTAGTTTGGTCCATAGCAAGGAAGTGATGTCAGAATCGAGCAGGTCACTTTCCAGGACCATCCTTCATTTAGAGTCTCGGTTATAGTACCAATCAAGAAATCTGAGGAAAGAGGATGCATGGTGGTACAAGAGTATGTTGAGTAGAGTCACGCCACCTCGTGAGCGTGGAGAGATGAATCCTGGATTTTTTGTGTTGGCAGATGTAGTTACGTAAAAGCGTGTAAATATGAGGTGAGAATCCTGAAGGGTTGGAAAAAGGTTTATATAGTAGTTTGGGCAACATGTTCATCTTAATGACATTCATATGGCCAAACCCAGAAATAGTGGGCTTACCGTGAGATTTAAGACAGGTGCGGATGAGGGGTGTGTAGTTTAGATCCGATAGATTAGAAAGAGTAGTAGGGATATAAACTCCTAAATATGTAGCTGTTTGGTGTTGCCACTTAAAGGGGAATTAGAATGAAATGTGGAGCTCTCCAGGGAGGATAAGGAGATGTAAAGAGCCTCTGTTTGATCACAAAATGACTCATGAGTCAGAAGTCTTCAAATTCCCTCATGAGCGAAGGGAGAGAAGTAAGCGGGGAAGAGATATAAAAAAGAAGGCCATCTGCATAGAGGGGTAGTTTATAGTGATGGGAGCCTGTAGCTGGCCAGCTAAGACCAGTCCTAGGTTGCTAATATGGTTCACATATACGTGTATACCAAATCTGCCAATAACCTCAGTACAGTGTATATGTGCATATGTTAAAGCCAAAAGCAGAATCATTGCTGTAATTTATGTCTTTGATTGTTATATGACATTTATATATTCATTGTGTTAGGAGAAGCAGAAAAGGAAAATATGCCTTTAAGAGTTAGTTAAAGGTGAGCCAATCACAGACAGCCTCACACTGTACAGTGCCTTAACCAATCCTAGCCAGTTTCACATTTATGCCTGTGTAAAACTCCCTGCTAGTATATTTCTAGAGACACATGCTCACCAGACAGAAGAGGAAACAGACAAAGTTCCAATCAGAAAAGCTTTATGGAAACAGAGAAGGCCAAATAGGTATTTAATGCACTTGTGTGTTCCTTAATTGTTTAACAGTGCAGGTAGATCTGTGTGTAAAATCTGTTGTATGTGTTTACTTGTAGTTCCACCGAATTTATAAATCCAAGTGAATTTATCAATCGAAATATACAGAACGAATTTATCGAATCAACCCAATGTAATACGAATTAAACCATTGTAATATGAAAGAAATAAGCCATTGTAAGCAGTTATATGAAGAAGATTGAAGTTATTAAAGAAGTTAACTAAAGTATTCGGTGTGCTCTTTAAACCTACTGCATCCATAGAGCGGCATTGGAGGAATTAAAGAGTAAAGTCAGTCTAATCAAACAAAGAAACAGCAATTGCATAATTTTTCTAATGCCACAGCGCACTAGGCACCAAAGGGTGCTGCGCCTGCCACAGTGGAACTATTACCCTCAGAGGTCAAGCAGCAGCGCTCCTCAACTTGCACAGTAAAGAGTACACTAGAGGAACAGAGCACCAGCATATACCGCCACGCGGAGACACCTCAGCGGAACAACAGTACAGGCCATAGCACGTGCACATTAGTAAGACTGCAGCCGACTCTTAAAGTGGCATAACGGCAAAGGCAAGACAGTCAGAGAAAGAGCGCCAAACCTCCTGCACCCCTAGAGAGAGAAAGAGATGCATGGGAGAAGGGCCAGAGTCCAGAGCTAGAGTGCCCGCACCGCTATCCATCAAGAGACCACGTGTTGCATTCAGAGAGTTCACGCAGAGCATCGCAAAGTCATCGCAGAGCATCGCAAGTCACCGCAGAGCATCGCAAAGTCACCGCAGAGCATCGCAAAGTCACCGCAGAGCATCGCAAGTCACCGCAGAGCATTGCAAGCTACAGCATCAAGAAAAGAAAAGTCTCCTTTAAGACTGACATTTGTTTCTGCAACCTTCAGATCACGGTATCCTGCTTTCCAATTAAGGTCAGAGCTTTCCTTTATTACTCACTTATGCACATAGGTTTCTGCAAGAAACATTTTTGTGCTCAAGAGAATACAGACTTTTTAAAAAGAGAGACAGTTATAGTATGATTCTGATGTATTTAAAGTGAAAGTCATTATTGCCTATGTTTTGGTGCTATTACATGTAAAGTGAAAGTCATTTATTCTTGCATTTGTTAGTATTGCATTTAAAGTGACAGGTCCTTATTATTCATATTAATTGTTATAGCATTCAGAAATGGCTGAGCCTAGCATTGCCACCCCACTGTTAGCGGATGCAATGATAGATATGGTAGAAGGTGAAGAGCAAGAGAACCTGTCTGAATCTGAAAGGTGCAATGTAACGGTAGTCTCGCCCCAAATATAGCTGAAACAGGTGAACTAAGACGTTCCTCACGGGACAGAAAACCGACCCAAAAGGTGCTGGAAAATTTGGAGCAACAGGCAGCACTGAAAGAAAAAAGGTTCGCCCGAATGTATGAGAGGTGGAAAGTATACATTATAGACATTCGCAGAAAGCTAAAACAAGAAAACATAAAGGAGAATTTGAGTGAAATGATAGAGACAGTAGAAGATTCTGAGTCAGAGCTTATGACAGCATATGTCAACTTGCGGTCGTCCTTGACACCCTCCCAGGATATTGTGAGGAACATGGATACATGTACAGCAGTCACTAGGGATTTAGTGAAGCTTATGAGAGAACTAACATCTGCAGCAAATTATGATGAAGTCAAGGTACGAAAGGGAATGAATGAGCTGTTTATGAAAGACTATGCTAGGTCCTTAGGAGGAACCACAATCTCAAGTGTGACTTCCATCACTAGCAGAAGTGCCAGCCACATAACAGAGTTCTCAAGCATGTCAGCTAAAAGAAAGGAATTAGCTGAACAACTTGCTGCCAAAAGAGCAGAAGTTGAGATGGAATCTGCCATTGAGGCTCAGCATCTACGGATGGCCGAAATGGAGGCTCAGTGTCATAAAATGGAAGCCGAAATGGAGGCTCAGCACCATAAAATGGAAGCTCAGCGCCATAAAATGGAAGCCGAAATGAAAAGTCTGGAAAGGCAGAAGGAAGTTAAGATTATAGAAGCCAGACTCAGAGTGCACGAAGAGGATACGAATCAGGGTAGTCATAGATCCAAATCAGTACTAAGTGGAGAAGCTGACTCCTACGTTCTTCCTTACGCCCAGGAAAATGGAAGGAAATCTGCAGCATGTAGTAAAGAAATAAGTCATAGTCCTTCCATCCCTGCTCAGAGAGAAAAGAAGAGAGACTCACCTGATTCACAACAAAGTGGAAAAAGAGAACCAGATAATTCAACTCCCATATGTCATGGCAGTGGTCACGAGGATGTTACAACGGTTGACCCGGCGAAACTTCAGAGAATATTTCTCACTAGACTTCCTGTTCCGGAACCTACTATATTCTCTGGAGACGTACTGAAGTTTATAGAGTGGAAGGCAAGTTTTGAAATGATCATTGAACATCATTGCTCCCATCCAGTGGACAAGTTATTCTACCTCCAGCGGTATACTGGCAGAGAAGCAAAAAGGGTTCTTGAAGGTAACTTCTATAGGAAAGATGAAGAAGCCTACAAGCAAGCTTGGGAAAAATTAAATGCAAGATATGGTCATCCCTTCTTAGTACAAAGAGCTTTCAGAGAGAAGTTGATAAACTGGCCTAAAATAGGTCCTAAAGAACACTTCAAGCTCCAAGAGTATGGCGACTTCCTGCAAGCATGCAACAATGCTATCCCACATGTTCAAGGACTAGAAGTATTGAACGACTATCTAGAAAACCACAGGATGCTAGCCAAGCTACCAGAACAAGTGGCTTCTGGATGGAATCGCTATGTGACTAAACAGTTAGATCACGGCAAAAACTTCCCAAGTTTCAAAGAGTTCTCTGAATTTGTCAATAAGGAAGCGCGAATAGCGTGTAATCCAGTAACAGCATCTTATGTCTTAAAACCCTTAGAAGAAAGGCCTACAAGAGAGATAAGACGCTCAAGTGCAACTAGCTTTGCAACCAACACAGCTACTAAAGGTCCAGATGCCCATGAGAGCAAGTTCAACATCACTACTGGGATCAGTAAAGAGTTTGAACCGACAAGTCTTCAGACTACCTTCAAGTGTATGTTCTGTGAAGAGAATCACTCCATACATAAGTGCCAACGATTGAAGGAAAGGTCTTCAGACAAAAAGAAGAAGTTTGTGTTTGATAATCAGCTGTGTTTTGGATGTTTAAGAAAAGGCCATATTACTAAAGAATGCAAGAAAAAGGCCACTTGCAGCATTTGTAAAGGACGTCATCCTACACCACTACATGAAGAACGTCCAAAGAAAGAGAAATCCTTAATGCCCAAGGACACTGAGGAAGAAAATAAAGCAACAGTATTCTCTTGCAGAGTGAGAGAAAGAGAAATCAATGGCACGTCAATGGTTGTACCAGTGTGTATTTTAAATCCTAAAAGGAAGAACATGAAGGTATACGTCTATGCGCTACTGGATGCCCAGAGTGACGTCACCTTCATTGATCAAGAAATCTGCAAGAAATTACAAGTGGCCACAGAACCAGTGAAACTCAAACTCACCACAATGACAGGAAGAGACACATTGGTGAACAATCAAAGAGTCAAAGGACTGAGAGTTAGAGGACTCCACTCAAACTACATATTAAATCTACCTCCAGCTTATACAAAAGACAACATACCTCTGGATCGAGATCGCATACCTACCTGTGAAACAGCCAACAAATGGGAACACCTATCTGTCATATCTCATGAAATGTCCCCGCTGAAGGAATTTGGTGTTGGACTGTTGATAGGCTACGACTGTCCCGAGGCCTTGGTGCCACGAAAGATAATCGCAGGAGGAAAGGGTGAACCCTACGCAGTCCAAACTGATCTAGGATGGGGTGTTGTTGGAGGAAAACGACAGATTGCAGATTCAGGACAGGTGACAGGATTGTGTCATAGAATATCTGTCCAAGAGTTACCAACTGTAAGTCCAGCAAAAGTACTCAAAATCCTAGAATCCGACTTTGCAGACGTAAGTTCTAATGAAAAGAATGTATCCCAAGAGGACATAAAGTTTGTACAAGTTCTAGAAGATAATATTCAGCAAAATCAACAAGGTCATCTTGAAATGCCCCTACCTTTTAGAGAACGACCTCATCTGCCAAATAACAGAGATCTTGCCCTGGCAAGATTGAAAAGCTTAAAGAAAAGGATGGGAAGAGATCCCAAACTCAAAGACGATTATTTGACATTCATGAAAGAAATCCTCAAAGAAGGGCACGCAGAGAAAGTTGATGGTCAGCCTAAAAATGGAGAAGTGTGGTACATCCCACATCAAGGTGTCTATCACCCAAAGAAACCAGATAAGATCAGAGTAGTTTTTGATTGCTCAGCAAGGTACAATGATGTTGCATTGAACGATCATCTACTAAAGGGACCAGATCTTACAAACACTGTACCTGGAGTACTCTGTAGATTCAGAAAGTATCCCATAGCAGTCATGTGCGACATTGAAAAGATGTTCCACCAATTTCATGTGAAGGAAGAAGATAGAGACTTCCTGAGGTTCCTATGGTGGGAAGACGGAGATACAGATACAGAGCCAGCGGAATACAGGATGAAAGTACACTTGTTTGGAGCAGCATCATCCCCAGGTTGTGCCAATTATGGCATGAAGTATCTGGCCAATCAGAATGAAAAGGATTGTCCATCAGCAGCAAATTTTTTGAAGAAAAACTTTTATGTAGATGATGGTCTTATAAGCCTAGAATCCTCAAAATCGGCAATTCAATTGGTGAGAGAGAGCCAAGAGTTATGCGCAAAAGGAAACCTGCGTCTTCACAAATTCATCTCAAACGACAGAGAGGTACTAGAATCCTTCAGTGACTCCAAACGTGCATCAACAATGAAGAATGTGGATCTTAACTATGATCCTCTTCCAGTTCAGAATGTACTCGGATTGGGATGGAATGTAGAAAACGACAATTTTTTCTTTGAAATATCCATGGAAGAGAAAGTTCCAACTAGACGTACCATTCTTTCCGCAGTAGCCTCAATATATGATCCGTTGGGATTCTTGGCACCAGTAATCCTCAGAGCAAAAGAAATACTGCAAGAATTATGCAAACAGAAGTTGGGATGGGATGAACCCATACCTGCAGGCTTGAGGCCAAGGTGGGAGAGTTGGATAAGAGACTTGCAAAATTTGAAAGAAATTTGGATACCCAGATGTTTTGTACCTCCTGATTTCGGAAAGTACAAGAAAATAGAACTTCATCACTTTTCAGATGCCAGTAGTCATGGTTATGGTCAGTGCTCCTACATCAGAGCAGTAGGAGAAGGAAAGATACACTGTGCCCTAGTTATGGGAAAGGCCAGAGTAGTACCCAACAATATTCAGACAATACCAAGACTCGAACTAATGGCAGCCGTCGTTTCAGCATCAGTAAGTCAGTTTTTGAAAGAAGAATTGGAATTGAAAATAGATGAAGAGTATTTTTGGACAGACTCACAAGTTGTCCTAGGTTACATAAACAATGAAGCTCGAAGATTCCACACTTTTGTCGCTAACAGAGTTCAAAAAATTCGAAAAACAACGAATCCAGAACATTGGCACTATGTTGACACAAAGCAAAACCCGGCAGATCATGCTTCAAGAGGCCTAAATATAACAGAATTGAAGAATTCAAACTGGTTCACCGGTCCAGAGTTCCTTTGGGAAAGGGAAATCATACCCAGTGAAGGCTATACAGAACTGTCTATGGGTGATCCAGAAGTAAAGGAAGTTCAAACATTGAGCACTGCCGCCAAGTGTCAAGATGACATACTTGAACGACTAGCCAGATGTTCAAAGTGAAATACAGTCATAAACATTGTAGCTCGAATTCAACGCTTAGCAAAAGGAATCAGAAAGAAAGAATCGTTGAATGTAGAGGAAAGAGTGAAAGCTGAAGAAACGGTTATAAGACTCATTCATCAAAGATTCTACAGTGAAGAATTGAAGAGACTTAGTCAAGAACCTAAGAGACTTCCAAACAACCACCCATTGTACAAGCTTAATCTTATTCTGCAGGATGGTATACTGAAGGTGGGAGGGAGGCTGGAAAATGCATCGCTACCTAACAGAGTTAAGCATCCAGAAATTCTACCCAAAAATTCTACCTTCACAAGATTGATTATCAATCACTACCACAACAAATCCTTGCATCAAGGAAGAAGCTTTACTCAAAGCTGTTTGAGAGAAGGTGGTTACTGGATAGTGAAAGGAAGCAAAGTTATAGCGAAGTACATAAGTAAATGTGTAATCTGTAGAAAGACACGTAGACCTACAGAAGAACAAAGAATGGCTGATCTACCAGCTGATCGTGTAAACCCATCACCACCATTTCTTTATAGCGGAATGGATTGCTTCGGCCCATTTATCACCAAACAAAACCGCAAGGAGTATAAGAGATATGGACTGATATTTACGTGTCTAAGCTCCAGAGCAATTCACCTGGAAATGTTGGAAGATATGTCAACCGACACCTTTATCAACGCCTTAAGATGTTTCATAGCCATTAGAGGTACTGTCACAGAACTTAGATCTGACCAAGGATCTAATTTTGTTGGAGCAAAGAACGAATTGAACAAGGCTTTAAAAGAGATTGATAAAGAAAAAGTAACTGAGTACTTGTTAGAGAAACAGTGTGATTTTCACATGAATGCTCCAAATGCAAGCCATACAGGTGGAGTCTGGGAGAGGCAAATCAGAACTGTAAGAAATGTACTAAGTTCAGTGTTGAAAAAGAACGCCGGAAGATTAGATGATGCTTCACTTAGGACACTATTCTATGAAGTAATGTCTATTGTTAACAGTCGTCCACTTACAGTCAACAACATCAACGACCCAACAAGTTTGGCACCTCTAACTCCCAACCATCTACTTCACCTTAAAGCTGATTACATACAGCCACCGCCTGGCAACTTCACCAAAGAGGATTTATACGCAAGGAAAAGATGGCGAAGAGTTCAATATCTATCAGACCAGTTTTGGAATAGATGGAGCAAGGAGTACTTAGCTCATCTCATACTAAGAAGTAAATGGCAAACGCCTAGAAGAAATGTTCATGTTGATGACATAGTGTTAGTAAAGGAAGACGGCTTACCTAGAAGTCAATGGAAATTGGCCAAAGTCCTAGAAGCTCGATAGGACGAAGAAGGACTAGTAAGAAGAGTTTTGTTACAAATGGGAGACTCAAAACTGGACAAAAAGGGAAAACGTCTCACAACTCCACTCAGGTTGGAACGTCCAATACAAAAGTTAGTTGTTCTGCTTGAGAGTAACAAAGACACTTTAGAGTTGAGAACTGATGGAAAAATCCTCAAATTCATGTTCGAATCCTATTACTGAAAACATAGAATTATAGGTAATTTTGGTGGGAGTGTAGCTGGCCAGCTAAGACCAGTCCTAGGTTGCTAATATGGTTCACATATATGTGTATACCAAACCTGCCAATAACCTCAGTACAGTGTATATGTGCATATGTTAAAGCCAAAAGCAGAATCATTGCTGTAATTTATGTCTTTGATTGTTATATGACATTTATATATTCATTGTGTTAGGAGAAGCAGAAAAGGAAAATATGCCTTTAAGAGTTAGTTAAAGGTGAGCCAATCACAGACAGCCTCACACTGTACAGAGCCTTAACCAATCCTAGCCAGTTTCACATTTATGCCTGTGTAAAACTCCCTGCTAGTATATTTCTAGAGACACATGCTCACCAGACAGAAGAGGAAACAGACAAAGTTCCAATCAGAAAAGCTTTATGGAAACAGAGAAGGCCAAATAGGTATTTAATGCACTTGTGTGTTCCTCTATTGTTTAACAGTGCAGGTAGATCTGTGTGTAAAATCTATTGTATGTGTTTACTTGTAGTTCCACCGAATTTATAAATCCAAGTGAATTTATCAATCTATCGAAATATACAGAACGAATTTATCGAATCAACCCAATGTAATACGAATTAAACCATTGTAATATAAAAGAAATAAGCCATTGTAAGCAGTTATATGAAGAAGATTGAAGTTATTAAAGAAGTTAACTAAAGTATTCGGTGTGCTCTTTAAACCTACTGCATCCATAGAGCGGCATTGGAGGAATTAAAGAGTAAAGTCAGTCTAATCAAACAAAGAAACAGCAATTGCATAATTTTTCTGATGCCACAGCGCACTAGGCACCAAAGGGTGCTGCGCCTGCCACAGAGCCCACCTCAATACTCTTGATATCTGGGTTATTACGGAGAGCAACGGCAAGGTGGTTCATGGTCAGAATATGAGAAAGAGGGCATCCATGGCGAGTCCCATTGCGAATTACAATTGGATCTGACAGAAGTCTATTAGAGCATATTCTTGCAGAAGGATTTGTATATAAAGCCAGAATTTTATGGAGAATGTTGGGTTGCAGTTGATGAAGAGTAGCCCGAAGAATGTCCCAGTGGACACAGTCCAATTTCTTTCAGCATGCCCCAATATGAGGGAAGCCTGTATATTGCGTTTTTCAGCATATCCGATTAAGGATTTGGTTTTCAAGCTGTTATCACTGGCTTCCCGGCCTGGCGTGAATGCAACCTGGTCAAGGTGTATGAGGTCTGCAAGAAGGGGTGTGAGGCAGTTAGCAATCATTTTGGAGTAAAGACGTATATCATCAGAGGTTCTTTAGACCCCTGATGTCTCAATAAAAAGAACCTGTCATCAAAAAATGTATCACACAGGGAACGTTTTGTCCCCATGTGATGGAAAAAGAAAACGTTTTCTGATGTTCCCTTCCTGTTTATGACCCGGAAGCAACGTGTAAATTGTCACTTTCCGGTCCTGTGTTCCTAGCTAGGGAAGAAACTAATGGAGCAAGATATTAGATTTACATTTATATATTTACATTTCATACATGTAATACATTTATACATTTTCTAGATCTATATATAATATATACAGTTGCAAGAAAAAGTATGTGAACCCCTTGGGATTACGTGGAGTTTTGCATGAATTTGGCATAAAATGTGCTCTGAACGTCATCTAAGTCAAAACAATAGAAGAACACAGTCTGCTGAACATAATACTACACAAACATTAGATGTTGCCATGGTTTAATTGCACATAAGATGAAAACATTAACAGTGCAGGGAGGAAAAAGTATGTGAACCTTTGGACTTAATAACTGGTTGACCCTCCTTTGGCAGCAATATCCTTAACCAAACGTTTCCTGTAGTTGCAGATCAGACCTGCACAACGATCTGGAGTAATTTTGGACCACTCCTTTTCACAAAACTGTTTCAGTGTAGCAATATTCTTGGGATGTCTGGTGTGAATCGCTCTCTTAAGGTCATGCCACAGCATTTCAATCGGGTTGAGGTCAGGACTCAGACTGGGCCACTCCAGAAGGCGTATTTTGTGCTGTTGCAGCCATTGTTTTGTTGAATTACTTGTATGCTTTGGGTCATTGTCCTGTTGCATCACCCATCCTCTGCGGAGCTTCAGTTGGCGGACAGATGGTCGTACGTTTTCCTTCAAAATGTCTTGATAAACTCTGGATTTCATTTTCCTATCAATGAAAACAATCCGTCCAGGCCCTGAGGCAGCAAAGCAGCCCCAAACCATGATGCTCCCTCCGCCATGTTTTACAGTGGGGATGAGGTTTTGATGTTGGTGTGCTGTGCCTTTTTTTCTCCACACATAGTGTTGTGTGTTCTTCCCAAACAACTCAATCTTGGTTTCATCTGTCCACAGTATATTTTGCCAGTAGTGCAGTGGAACATCCAGGTGCTCTTTTGCAAACTTCAAACGTGCTACAATATTCTTTTTGGACAGCAATGGCTTCCTCCGTGGTGTCCTCCCATGTACTCCATTCTTGTTTAATGTTTTCCTTATTGTAGATGTGTCAACAAAAATGTTAGCATGTGCCAGAGATTTCTGTAGGTCTTTAGCTGACACTCTGGGATTCTTCTTTACCTCATGCAGCATTCTGCGCTGTGCTCTTGCAGTCATTTTTACAGGACGACCACGCCTAGGGAGAGTAGCAACAGTGCTAAACTTTCTACATTTGTAGACAGTCTGTCTTACCGTGGACACATGAACATCAAGGCTTTTGGAGATACTTTTGTAACCCTTTCCAGCTTCATGCAAGTCAATAATTCTTGATCGTAGGTCTTCTGAGAGCTTTTTTCTGCGAGGCATGGTTCACATCAGACAGTGCTTCTTGAAACCAGTAAACCCAAAACAGGTGTGTGTTTTTTAAGGGCAGGACAGCTGTCAGCAACACGTCCAATATCATCACACTGATTGGAGTCAAGGTTGGCTCACTCCTGGCTCCAATTAGCTCTGGGAGAAGTCATTAAGCTAGGGCCTCACATACTTTTTCCTCCGTGCACTGTGAATGTTTACATGTTATGTGCAATTAAACCATGGCAACATCTAATGTTTGTGTAGTATTATGTTCAGCAGACTGTGTTCTTCTATTGTTGTGACTTACATGACGTTCAGAGCACATTTTATGCCCAATTCATGCAAAACTCCACGTAATCCCAAGGGGTTCACATACTTTTTCTTGCAACTGTATATATTTGTTTTTGTTATTTGAAGCAGTGGTCTCCAAACTATTGCCTGGGGGCCGGATGCGGCCCTTTGCTCGCCTTTATCCGGCCCTTGGGGCACTTCTTCTATCACAGATACAAGACACTATATCTCCTACTGACACCAACAATGGGGCATAATTCCTGCTACTGACATCAACAATGAGGCACTATTTCAACTATTGACACCAATGATGGGGTCCTATTCCTCCCACTGACACCAACGATGGTACACTATTCCTCCCACTATTACCAAGCATAGGACATTATTCCTCCCCCTGACACCAGTGATGGGTGCTATTCCTCAAACTGACACCAACGATAATACACTATTCCTCCAACTATTACCAAGCATAGGATACTATTCCTCCCACTGACACCAGTGATGGGGCACAATTTCTCCCACTGACACCAGTGATGGGACAATATTCCTCCCTCTGACACCAATGTTGGAGCACTATTTGTTCCACTGGTGCCAAGATGGGGCACTATTCCTCCCACTGACACCAATGATGGGACACTATTCCTCTCACTGACACCAACGATGGGGCACTATTTCTCCAACTGACACCAATGATGGGGTACTATTCTTCCCACTGACACCAATGATGGGGCACAATTCCTCAAACTGACACCAATGATGGTACGCTATTCCTCTCACTATTTCCAAGCATAGGACACTATTCCTCCCACTGACAGCAATGATGGGACACTATTGTTCCCACTGACACCAACTATGGAGCACTATTGCTTTCACTATTACCAAGCATAAGATACTATTCCTCTCACTGACACCAACAACGGCGTGCTTTTCTTTTCTTCCCCTAATACTAAAAATAAGCATTGTTTACTCCCACTTCTACCAGGACAATTTCTATTTCTACTGGCCACAGTCTGCCCCCCCCCCCCCCCCCCCACAAAGTCTGAAGGACAGTAAACTGGCCCTTTGTTTAGAAAGTTTGGAGACCCCTGAAGCATCCCTTTAAAGCATCAAATACTATATTCTTTAAAAGCAGAAAACAGCTAAAAAATATACTATTAACAGTAATACTATAAACAAAAGTATAGTAATTTTTTTAAATTTTATATTAATAATAATTCTACTACTACTACTAATAATAATAATAATAATTAACAATAATAAAAAATATACCCAATAACAGGATTTTTTTTTGTTTTTGTTTTGTTTTTGTTTTTTTATTAACCACTTGAGCCCCAGAGGATTTACCCCCCTTAATGACCAGGCCTTTTTTTGCTGTTTGGCGCTGCACTAATTCAAATGATAATTGCGCGGTGATGCAATGCTGTACCCAAACGAAATTTACGTTCTTTTTTTCACACAAATAGAACTTTCTTTTGGTGGTATTTGATCACCTGTGCGCTTTTTATTTTTTGCGCTATAAACAAAAAAACACGAAAATTTTGAAAAAAAACCAATATTTTCTACTTTCAGCTATAAAAAATATATCGTAAACTCAAAGTTAGTCATAAATTTAAGCCAAAATATATTCTGCTACACGTTTTTGGTAAAAAAAATCCCAATAAGTGTATATTGATTGCTTTGTGTGAAAGTTATAGCGTCTATAAACTATGGTATAGATACTGTAATTTATGCCTTTTTTTGCTATACAGCGCTGCAGTAATTCAAATGATAATTGCGCGGTCATGCAATGCTGTACCCAAACAAAATTTACGTCCTTTTTTTCACACAAATAGAGCTTTCTTTTGGTGGTATTTGATCACCTGTGCGCTTTTTATTTTTTGCGCTATAAACAAAAAAACCACGAAATGTTTGAAAATAAAACAATATTTTCTACTTTCAGCTATAAAAAATATATCGTAAACTCAAAGTTAGTCATAAATTTAAGCCAAAATGTATTCTGCTACATAGAAAACTAGAAATGATGTAGCGCTAAACCCAAAAGAATCATATTAGGCCCATAAACAATCTGACATCATAATATGATCATATACATATAAAAAGGGCAAATTAGTGTGTGATGAAACTAAAAATGAAATGAAACAGATGTGCAACCCCTGCACACAGTGCACATATCATAAAGAAGTCCAGTGATCCGTATCAATTTCCACCACTCATACAGAATCCATGGACTATGTGTGGACCCGCACACCACCAGGTGCAATCCAAAACCGGCTGGAATGGCCTCTCACCTCCTCCCTGCGACCCTGCAGGGCCACAGAGCTTTATAAATCCCCACTGAATCAGGATGAGCTTCCTCTTGGGTGGATGGCTTCAATGGTGTATCCCCAGTATACTGCTTCCACCTCTCCTGTGATATCCTCAGAGGTCAACTGAGCAGGGTGGATCCCAGGGAGTGTCAGCCGGAAGTTCCGGTGTGGTGTTGGCGGAAGCTATTGGACAAGCCGGACTTGGATGTTGTTCTTCATAAGAAAAGGCTTACGTGACGAGGTCACGTGACGCAACGCGTCGACGGCAATACGTGGTGACGCACTTCTGGCGCGGCGCCATCTTGGAACACCCTTCAGCCACACGCTTACACCCATGGTATGGGAATCAGCTGTAATTTCATCTGGCGAATGTGAGTGTACACAAGTATTTTAATTTACACAATTAAAGCGATTTTACACTATGGAGGATGTCTTCTGCTTCCTTTGTCCTATTGGGGTTTGAGCTGGGATCCACCCTGCTCAGTTGACCTCTGAGGATATCACAGGAGAGGTGGAAGCAGTATACTGGGGATACACCATTGAAGCCATCCACCCAAGAGGAAGCTCATCCTGATTCAGTGGGGATTTATAAAGCTCTGTGGCCCTGCAGGGTCGCAGGGAGGAGGTGAGAGGCCATTCCAGCCGGTTTTGGATTGCACCTGGTGGTGTGCGGGTCCACACATAGTCCATGGATTCTGTATGAGTGGTGGAAATTGATACGGATCACTGGACTTCTTTATGATATGTGCACTGTGTGCAGGGGTTGCACATCTGTTTCATTTCATTTTTAGTTTCATCACACACTAATTTGCCCTTTTTATATGTATATGATCATATTATGATGTCAGATTGTTTATGGGCCTAATATGATTCTTTTGAGTTTAGCGCTACATCATTTCTAGTTTTCTATATTTCATCAGATCTTTAGGTATTGGATCAGATGTTAGCAGCTTTACTCATTTATTTACTGTTTTTCTACATAAGAGCGCAAGTAGACTTTGCATATTATTCTGCTACATGTTTTTGGTAAAAAAAATCCCGTGCATTAGCGGGCAAACTGGCGCTATCTAGGAGGGGCGCTAACACTATCGGAAGTCACCAGTGACACTAATACAGTGATCAGTAAAAATCTGTTCACTGTAATCAATGACACTGGTGACAGGGCAGTGAAGGGGTTAACTGGGGGGGGGAGGGGGGCGATCAAGGGGTTAAATGGGATTCCTGGTGCACTAGTGGGCAAACTGGCGCTATCTGGGAGGGGCGCTAACACTATCGGAAGTCGCCAGCGACACTGATACAGTGATCAGTAAAAATCTGTTCACTGATCAGTGGCACTGGTGACAGGGCAGTGAAGCGGTTAACTGGGGGGGGGGGAGATTAAGGGGTTAAATGGGATTACTGGTGTACTAGCGGGCAATCTGGCGCTATCAGGGAGGGGCGCTAACACTATTGGAAGTCGCCAGCGACACTGATACAGTGATCAGTAAAAATCGGTTCACTGATCAGTGACACTGGTGACAGGGCAGTGAAGGGGTTAACTGGGGGGGGGATTAAGGGGTTAAATGGGATTACTGGTGTACTAGCGGGCAATCTGGTGCTATCTGGGAGGGGCGCTAACACTATCGGAAGTCGCCAGCGACACTGATACAGTGATCAGTAAAAATTGGTTCACTGATCAGTGACACTGGTGACAGGGCAGTGAAGGGGTTAACTGGGGGGGGGGGGGGCGATCAAGGGGTTAAACGGGATTACTGGTGTACTGGCGGGCAATCTGGCGCTATCTGGGAGGGGTGCTAACACTATCGGAAGTCGCCAGCGACACTGATACAGTGATCAGTAAAAATCGGTTCACTGATCAGTGACACTGGGGACAGGGCAGTGAATGGGTTAACTGGGGGGGGGGGGGAGATTAAGGGGTTAAATGGGATCACTGGTGTACTAGCGGGCAATCTGGCGCCATCTGGGAGGGACGCTAACACTATCGGAAGTCGCCAGCGACACTGATGCAGTGATCAGTAAAAATTGGGTCACTGATCAGTGACACTGGTGACAGGGCAGTGAAGGGGTTAACTGCGGGGGCGATCAAGGGGTTAAACGGGATTACTGGTGTACTGGCAGGCAAACTGGCGCTATCTGGGAGGGGCGCTAAGTCTATCGGAAGTCGCCAGCGACACTGATACAGTGATCAATAAAAATTGGTTCACTGATCAGTGACACTGGTGACAGGGCAGTGAAGGGGTTAACTGGGGGGGGGGCGATCAAGGGGTTAAACGGGATTACTGGTGTACTGGCGGGCAGTCTGGCGCTATCTGGGAGGGGCGCTAACACTATCGGAAGTCGCCAGCGACACTGATACAGTGATCAGTAAAAATTGGTTCACTGATCAGTGACACTGGTGACAGGGCAGTGAAGGGGTTAACTGGGGGGGCGATCAAGGGGTTAAACGGGATTACTGGTGTACTGGTGGGCAAACTGGCGCTATCTGGGAGGGGCGCTAACACTATCGGAAGTCGCCAGCGACACTGATACAGTGATCAGTAAAAATTGGTCCACTGATCAGTGACACTGGTGACAGAGCAGTGAAGGGGTTAACTGGGGGGGGGCGATCAAGGGGTTAAACGGGATTACTGGTGTACTGGCGGGCAAACTGGCGCTATCTGGGAGGGGCGCTAACTCTATCGGAAGTCGCCAGCGACACTGATACAGTGATCAGTAAAAATTGGTTCACTGATCAGTGACACTGGTGACAGGGCAGTGCAGGGGTTAACTGGGGGGGCGATCAAGGGGTTAAACGGGATTACTGGTGTACTGGCGGGCAAACTGGCGCTATCTGGGAGGGGCGCTAACTCTATCGGAAGTCGCCAGCGACACTGATACAGTGATCAGTAAAAATTGGTTCACTGATCAGTGACACTGGTGACAGGGCAGTGCAGGGGTTAACTGGGGGGGCGATCAAGGGGTTAAACGGGATTACTGGTGTACTGGCGGGCAAACTGGCGCTATCTGGGAGGGGCGCTAACTCTATCGGAAGTCGCCAGCGACACTGATACAGTGATCAGTAAAAATTGGTTCACTGATCAGTGACACTGGTGACAGGGCAGTGAAGGGGTTAACTGGAGGGGGGGGGCGATCAAGGGGTTAAACGGGATTACTGGTGTACTGGCGGGGAATCTGGCACTATCTGGGAGGGGCGCTAACTCTATCGGAAGTCGCCAGCGACACTGATCAGTAAAAATCGCTTCACTGATCAGTGACACTGGTGACACTGCAGTGAAGGGTTAACTGGGGGGGGTGGGGGGGGGGTGATCAGGGGGTTAAATGTGTCCTAGAGTGTTCTAACTGTAGTGTAGTGCTTGTGTACTCACTTTTTGGATGTCTTCTTCTCTGTCTGGAACGGAATGTGTCCAGGCAGAGAAGAATGACATCATATCCTGCCCTGTGTATTTGTCAACACAGGACAGGATAGGACAGGGACCGATCATGTGATTTCAGCCAGAAATCACTGGCTGAAATCTAATGATTGATCCCTCCTGGATCAAATCGTGTCACCCGCGGGTCGGCGGGAGCGCGCGCGCGCCCCCTGCCGGCGAAAGTGTCGGGAGCGCGGAACCCGTTTTAAAACGTGGTTTTGCGCTCCACTGCCGCCCTGCACACGTATATACACAGTGGCAGGGCGGCAAGCGGTTAATACTAATAATAATAATAATAATAATATACACAATGACAGTATAATATTATTTTAAAACTTCTAAACACAGAAAATAGCTACATATATATATATTAATAATAATAATAGTAATATAATATAAACAATGACAATAATAATCTGTAGAAAGAGGTGTTATATTAGAAAAGCTATATAATAATAGAAGTGGGCGATACCGTTTTCATCGATCACGATGCTAAATCTAAAGCCTTCAACCTCTGGGCCGTCATGATGGAGTCCCCGGTCCTCTTGCCGGTCAGAAATAGCTGTTCGGCATATGGGACAAGTGTCGCTCTCCCGAAGCCATCGCTGGATGCAGTCGGTGTGGAATTCGTGAGTGCAGTGCAGGATGGTAGTTGCGTCTCCATCTTGATAATCTGCCAAGAAAATGGGACAGATTACCTGCTCCATGGCCAGTGGTCCCTGTGGTGCTGGGTGTTGATCTGCAGCCCTGTTGCGGTCTCTGGGAGAGCGGTTCCGGTTGGTGGCTGAGTCCTCCTGTCTCTGACGCCACCGCATTATGGACCTTGTGTGATGGATTTGGTAAAATGCCTATTTCGTTTCCTATTGAATATATATATATATACGCTATTTCTATAAGTTTTATAAATATTTACTTTTATACTTTAATACATATGTTGTGTGAATATTTTCTGCCTGCTGGGCTTTGTGGTACTTTAAGAAATCCTTGCTTAAGAAATATTTGCTCACAGGAACAGACCCCCTCCCATCGTGTGATTTGGAAGACAAAAGAATGTTTTTCTCTTTTTAAGATAAGACTGAAGAAGATCACACCTATATCATGACGGAGATTGTTTTCGTGTAAAGTGACCAATCAAAGACTAATATAATGCTTATGCTGTTATCACGTGATGTTCGCATCATTTTTCATATATAAGCTCACGGTTTCATTTCAATAAATTAGAGAGAAGTTTTCACAGACCAAACGTGTCAGTGTGAGTTTCTTTATGTGCGCACATTCCAAAAGCTGGCCAGCGTCATAAATTTTGGACAGGAACAGATAAGCACTGGATGATTAAGTCCATGACTAAAACACTTGTCCTGTGGGCGACTGGTGACCCTCCGTCGTCCTGACGTGATGGCCTTTCACTGGACCTGCGACATGAAGGTCGCGGCATCCTGATGGTGATTGATGTTGGATTACCTGAAATAGCTAGAAATATGTAATATTAATAATAATAATATAAACAATAAATGTATAATGATAATAGCAATGTATTTGAATAAAAATGAGGATGATCGCTGTGAATAGCAGGAGAGAACTTCCGGCAATGTGATCCGGTCGGCTCCCAGCACAGAAGTGACGAATCACTCAACCGCAGGCTGCGGCCTAACACACCAACTATCACTTTTCAGGCCTTCATGCTTTGACTGGCAATATGTTGTTCATGAAACACTGTAACTAAATAAATTTGATATCATTTTAAAGATTTTATCTCTAATAATACAGTACTGTGGTCATTTTAAAGGTAATTTTTAAAAAGTGCCACAGGATGGCAGCGTTAGTCCTCCATAGCGGTAATACTGCTCGTCGCCATAGTCCCTTTCCCAATCAGCTCCATGCAACCATAGAAAATGGCTTTATTTCCTCCGGGGGTCATTTTATTGTCGGAGGAGGAGCTGATGAAGGAACGTTCTAATGTGCGGGGATGATGGGCATTGGGGAGAGCATAGGTGAGGGTGGCAGAGGGCAGGAGCGCCGGGAGGGGGTGATCTGTATAGAAAGGCTGATATAGAGGGGATGATGGACAGACATAGCTGGGGCTCCCCCATTGTGATGGATTTGGTAAAATGCCTATTCTGTTTCCTGTTTAAAATATACATTTTATATATATATTTACTTTTACTTTTTTATATTTCTAAATATATGTGTTGTGCGTATATATATATTTTGTCTGCTGGGCTTTGCAGTCCTCCTTAACTTGTTTTGCTCAGCGTGATGCTCTCAACCCCTCCCTTCGCACTGAGAGGATTTTACTTGGGCTTTGAGTATGTGAGGGGGAGTGAAAAAGATAACGGGCGAGAAGCAAGCATCAAGTTTCTACATTTCTCCTGTATTTCAGCCAAGCAAAATGTGCCTTTTAGAATGTGACTGTATTTACATAATAGTGACGTATACTCTATTGTTCTCTATGTATAAAAGGTTAAGCACCGCCCTGCAATAAACAGAGACGATGTGAAAGTGGTTGTACTGGACAGTTGTCCGTGTAATTATTTTCCTCAAAATTAGGAACAGCAGCAGAAATCCTACCCTGAGCCCGATTGTGGTTCTCACAACCTTTTTAGCTGGCTGCCCAACGAGGGGCCCCAGGTTCTGACTGACGGAAGTCTGCGCGAGGGACTGAGCGGCTGGCCGGGACAGACCAAAGGGGATTTGCGCACCCCCTGAGAGTACAGTAGGTACTTTTTATACTTACCACTGTACGATTTGTTTCTGTCTAGTCTTAGCTGCCAGTTTTGTCGGCTTCCAGAGGTCTTCTAGAGGCAGGTAATTTTTATTTCTCGCCTGGGGCTGTTTAACGAACCTGCCATTGGATCTCTGCTGACTGTGTATTTGTCCAGTGTCTGTCGTCCTGTGCGACTGTGATGACTCAGTAGACTGAAAGATAAGTTGCAATGAGTTTCCTGACCAGGTGAGCTGTGGGCCCCTGGAAGACGGAACCTTGCAACAAGTTGCAATGAGTATCCTGACCAGGTGAGCTGTGGGCCCCTGGAAGACGGAACCTTGCAACAAGCGTCTATGGACGGTGACTCGGGGTTGACAGTGTGGGAGACCCCTGAGGGTTTAGTTCAGCTGCTGAAGCTTCACGGAGCGAGGGGCAGCAGGTGTAATGTCATGTTCTGAATGTATTTGTGGATTACTGTTTGTTCTGAGATAAAACAGAAAGCAGCGTAGTAGGGATATGAATTTAATAGTTGCCTGCGCTGCCTCTGAAACCTTTAGCTGAGACCACGGTGAAAGAACAGAACTGAGCGAGAAGAGCTTGGATACGAATTGGGTAGCCCAGAGAGAGAGAGGGGGAAATGGGTCAGAAGATAGCCAAGCCAGAAAGGATTGCTAGCATGTGATATTGTGAAGAGGAGAGAAGGAAGTGAAGCAGTTAAAAAGTTATCTAAAGTAGCAAAAGTTTGTAAGCTGAAGGTCAGCGTTGCCTGACTTTAGCCGGAGGACTGGCATAAATTATTGCAGGAACAGAGAGGAATGTTATGTGATAAAGGTTTGCCGAACGTGACAGAAGCTTGGTACAAAAAAAAAAAAAACTGCAAAAGCGTTTCATAAAGAAAGATAGTTGGAAGGAATTCAAGAAAATGGCGATTGCACATTGTATGTGTATCACAAAATTAAAAATGGAAATGTGCTAAAACCACCACCCTATGTTGGAATGTGGGGCGGAGGAGGGGAGGGACAGCCCTGCCCTTCGTCTAACGCCTACTTTATTCCCACCACCCCAGCCCTGCCCAGTACACTTCCCACTAGCAGCCATCTTGCTGCACCTGTATTGTCATTTCCTGCCCTGCCCAGTACACTTCCTGCTAGCAGCCATCTTGCTGCACCTGTATTGTCACTTCCTGTCCAGCCGAAGTGCACTTCCTCTTGGCGACCATCTTGGTACACCCAGAAGGCCTAAACAAGGTGTTTATCCAGTTCTCCGTTTTAAACCAGGATGGTTCCTACCACACTCCCGTTTTCCCCAATATGGAAGTGTCACCTTCACAAGCCGGATAAATGAATGACAATGCATTCGAGTCGGATGATCAACAACCGCAAGCAGGAAGGATGCCGATAGGTATGACTCCCAAACCTATGCCAGATGTCCAATTGAATGACGATGCATCTGAATGGACTGATCAACAACTGCAAGCGACAAGGGTGCCAATAGATTTGACTCCCAAACCCACGCACAGTGGAGTACAACCTAAACAGGAACAGTACACAAGACAGCCCCGACATTCAAGATTACCGGAAGGGGCACCAGTAATGTACGTCACTTTTACCCCATCACAAGCAGCAGCCTTAGTGACGAGTCTGCCTGACCCAGAGAAACAGCCAATGCCCTTTTACCACAGGGTAGTGCAGATACAAGAAATTTACTCAGCTGCTTGGAAAGACCTGCTCAGTCTATGCCAAATTAAAGCAGGACATGTTTTCTGGCCGGTTATGCAGACAGCCTTCAATGATGCCTGCCTGACAAGTGTTATTTCCTATTCAGGCGTGGAGTTTTGTGCCAGCTCCATGACTTGGCAAAGAAGAAATTGGCGGATCAGACTACCACGATTCAAGACACCACCCAAGATAAAGGGGAGTCTGTGGAGAAGTATTATGCAAGACTCATAGAGGTCTTTAATGATCTGGGCTTCTTTCAATATGAAAAGGCACACACACACGTTATCAACTGTTTTTGTCTCAGGACTCAAAGAGGAGATCAGGAAAGGTCTGATGGTGGCCCGTTTTGAATACCAATCTATGAAGATGTCTGACTTACTGTTGGTGGCCAGAGGCATAGAAAACTAAAAAGGGAAAAAACAGCGCCCCTTATGGTGGTCAATGACAAAGATCCCACCTACATTCGTCCACCACCATTGCCCAATATCAGGGAAAGGATCACCTGTTATAACTGTGGGAAACGGGGACACTTTAGAAGAGAATGTAGAGCCCCAAGATATCCCAGACAAGACAGGGACCCCCGGGAAGGGCAGCGCGAACATCAACCACCACGCCCAAACTCTCGTTAGGAAATTGGCAAACCCGTGTCACCCCTTATGGCAGTATCCTCGAACAAGACTGAGGGACCGTGAAGCTGTAATCCAGGATATTCCCCAACCTAAAGCAGCTAAACAACTGCATGCCTTTCTTGGACTCATATCCTACTGCAGGGCATGATCCCTGATGCATCGGTCTGTATGCAACCACTCTATGATGCTCTCAAGTCTGTGCCATTTACCTTGTCAAGCGAGGCCCTGGACAATTTTATTCTGCTGAAGCAAGCAATATCCACCGCTCCTGCCTTGTGACTTCCAGATTATGAGAAACCTTTCAAACTGTTTGTTTCAGAAAATCAAGGTCAAGCCACGGGGGTCCTAGCTCAAGAACATGGAGGGCAAACCAGACCCATTGGGTACTATTTTTGACATTTGGACCCCGTAGCTAGGGGTGGTTCTTCATGTCTAAGAGCCGTCTTCACTGCTCAAGCACTGTTGGACAAAACTTCAGACCTCATTTTAGCACACCCCCTGCTTCTTCTGGCACCGCATGACATTGCTGCCATCCTGAATCAGGTACAACCCTGACACCTGTCCAGGGCCAGACATCTACGGTTGCAAATCTCCCTCCTCATTCCTGACAATGTGACCCTCCAAAGGTGTCTCACTTTCAACCCAGCCACTCTTCTGCCATTTTTCGAGGGGGGAGAAAAAGGCGAAGGTGAAGAAGGAGACCCCTGCACTATTCCACATGACTGCCTTGAAATGATGCGCATGGAAACCACACATCTCCCTACAGTGAGTGAAATTCCTCTGGAAAACCCTGATTACACACCTTTTGTGGATGGCTCCAGATATGCAGATGAAGGAGGCACGTACCACACAGGTTATGCTGTGACCTCGGAATTTGAATTTGAAATTCTACAAGCAGGAGCATTATCACCAACTTTATCTGCCCAGGAAGCAGAGCTTCAAGCCCTCACTACAGCGTGTAAGATGGCAGAAGGTAAAAGAGCCAATATTTACACAGACTCAAGGTACGTCTTTGGAGTAGCTCATGACTTCGGTATCATCTGGAAAGCCAGAGGGTTTCTGACAGCGGCTGGAACACTGATAAAACACGGCCCAGCCATCAAGGATTTAATGGATACACTGCTCCTGCCTGACCAAGTGGCTGTCTTGAAGGTTAAAGCACATGGTAAACTGAATTCTCAAGAGGCCAGAGGGAACCACTTAGCGGATATAGCTGCCAAAGAAGCAGCGAAAAACCAACGAAAAACGTCTGAGGTGGCCGAAGAGGAGAGTGAGACCTCAGCACAGATACTTCTGGTGGTGCATGTGCCATCTGACAAGCAATACCTGATTTCTATGCAAATGGCTGCTTATACAGAAGAAAGGCTGGAATGGATTGATAAAGGAGCAGACTAAGATGGAGAATTGTATTCGATGAAAGGAAAAACTTGTTTACCAAAACATATGTATCCAGCAGTTGTCCAATGGGCGCATGGACATGCACATCTCTCTAAGAACTTAATGAACTCACTGATCAGCAAGTATTACTGGGCTTCAGGGATAACCACTTTAACCAGAAATTACTGCACCTCGTGTGTAGTATGTGCAAAATGCAACCCGGGAAGGATGGAAAAGACACCGCAGAAACATCTGGCAAAACTCCTCTATCCATTCCAGAGGGTACAGATTGATCATATACAGATGCCAAAAAGTGGCCGATATGAATATGCCCTAGTGGTGGTGGACATGTTCTCTGGTTGGCCGGAAGCCTATGCTGTTACAAACATGACAGCCAAGACCACGGCTAAGAAACTACTGAGTGAGGTAGTCTGTAGATTTGGGGTCCCAGAGGTGATAGAGAGTGATCAGGGTCCAGCCTTCACAGCAACCCTTACAAAAGAGATTTGGACAGCACTGGGGGTCGAATTGGCCCTACACTTCTGTCAAGGTGGCCGGGAAGAACACTTGGATACACGCCTCCCACTGCAAGAAAGTCCCAACCCCTGAGGAAAAGGTGTCATCTACACCATGACAACTATGTTGTATATCCTTTTTCTTATGAGTCTGACAGAGGCTCAACAGGTGGCTATCACCAAAATAGGTGACACTATTATATTTTGGTACAACTCATCCAACACTCATGTAGCTATTTTCACCTTTGATTTCTGTAGTATAGATCCCATGTGGTGCTATGACCATAATCCATATGATCTTGATACAACGAGCATGTTCCGATAGTAGTGACCAGGTATATATATGTGTCATGGATGATTACTGGGGATCAAAAGATTAGAACCAGATTGGAAGGGATTTGGACTGGTGAGTATGCTCTTGCAAAGGTCATTATGCCTCTCCATATCCTAACAGAAGATGCCCCTGACACATACACTGGATCAGCATCTAGGCACAGGAGGAAGCGGACAGCTCCCTCCGGAGGTTTTGACCCACATATGTATATAGATGCCAT
This sequence comes from Staurois parvus, assembly GCF_062004578.1. Taxonomy (NCBI): domain Eukaryota; kingdom Metazoa; phylum Chordata; class Amphibia; order Anura; family Ranidae; genus Staurois; species Staurois parvus. The sequence goes on along the minus strand of NW_028318242.1, from coordinate 498,920 downwards.
TGGAGTCCCAAGGGGGGGGCCTAATGAATTCAAAGCCAGAGACCAAGTAAAAGCAGGCTTTGAATCCCTGATTCCCATGATAACTGTTAATAAAAATGTAGATTGGATAAATTACATATACTACAACCAACAGAGGTTTGTGAATTACACCAGAGATGCCCTCCAAGGAATCGTTGACCAGTTAGCCCCTACATTCTACATGACATTCCAGAATAGGAGGGCTCTGGACATGATTTTAGCGGAAAAAGGAGGTGTCTGTAAAGTGATAGAAAGAACTGGAACATGTTGTACATATATTCCTGACAATACTGGCCCGAATGGTAAGGTTGCTCTGGCTATAAAGAAATTAGAAGATCTGTCAGTAGAGCTGAAGAAGAACTCAGGTATCACAGACCCGTGGGATCAATATTTTAGCTGGATGAGTGGGTGGCAAAAAGTGCTTGCCCAAATAGGGGTAACGGTATTAATAATTCTAGTCCTTTTAGCTCTGATTGTATGTTGTATTCTACCATTTGTAAAGAAGTTAATAAGCAAGGTTGTAGACAACAGCACACCTATATTTCTCCATCAAGAAGAGGAGGACCCCCTTACGATGGAAGAGGATAAACCTTTCACTCCTCTAAGTTCCCTCCCCGTCAACAGCAATTTCACAATTTTGTAGGGATAGCATCTGACTTCCTTATGTACAAAGTCTGTGGCAAGGGGGGTGATGAAATAGTCATCACCTGTCTAACGTACAGCATAAAAGAGTTCCAAGGTACATAAGGACAGATGAGCTAGGCTTTATAGGGACAGAGTAAAATAGTCATTTTAAGGGGGGACTGTGATGGATTTGGTAAAATGCCTATTCTGTTTCCTGTTTAAAATATACATTTTATATATATATTTACTTTTATTCTATTATACTTTTTCATATTTCTAAATATATGTGTTGTGCGTATATATATATTTTGTCTGCTGGGCTTTGCAGTCCTCCTTAACTTGTTTTGCTCAACGTGATGCTCTCAACCCCTCCTTTCGCACTGAGAGGATTTTACTTGGGCTTTGAGTATGTGAGGGGGAGTGAAAAAGATAACGGGCGAGAAGCAAGCATCTGCCCCCACCCCCCCACGTTTCTTTTCTTCATCTGCCCCCATCCCCCCCCCACGTTTCCTTATCTGCCCCCATCCCCCCCATGTTTCCTCATCTCCCCCCACCCCCCCCATGTTTCCTCATCTGCCCCTATCCCCCCCATGTTTCCTCATCTGCCCCCATCCCCCCCATGTTTCCTCATCTGCCCCTATCCCCCCCCATGTTTCCTCATGTGCCCCCATCCCCCCATGTTGCCTCATCTGCCCCCACCCCCCCCCCCCCATTTTGCCTCATCTCCCCCCATCCCCCTCATGTTGCCTCATCTGCCCCCATCCCCCTCCATGTTGCCTCATCTGCCCCCATCCCCCCCCATGTTGCCTCATCTCCCTCCATCCCCCTCATGTTTCCTCATCTGCCCCCATCCCTCCCATGTTTCCTCATCTGCCCCCATCCCCCCCATGTTTCCTCATCTGCCCCCATCCCCCTCATGTTGCCTCATCTGCCCCCATCCCCCCCATGTTTCCTCATCTGCCCCCATTCCCCTCATGTTTCCTCATCTGCCCCCATTCCCCCATCTATATTGTGCAGCAGGAGGAGTGAGACTCTGTATAGTGCAGCGGTAGGGGTGAGACTTTGCGTAGTGCAGCAGGAGAGGGGAGCCCATTCACAATGGTGGTGTTTGGCCCAGTACATGGGATGCTTTGCTTGCAGCTCTGGCATATCAGGATTTCCATAGATTTGTATTGCAGAAGCTGATTTCTCACCAGTTCATGTTTAGATGACAATATGTGTCTTCCAGATTGTAGAATATCTGGAATAGAAGTGCCGGGGAGGACTGGACTCTGGGTCCCTGCCAGGACTTTCAATGGCTGCCTCCCACTGTATAACAGTATGCAGGCTCCACAGTCTACAGCCCGGAGCCAGCTGAACCCTGCCCCTCCCCCGTCTGTCTAGGTGTCATCCTCCCAGGCTGTCAGTCCTGTAAGGGGGAGGAAAGGGGCTGCCATCACATCACTCAACCCCTGGAAAAGACCAATGGAGGTGTGTGCGGGGTGCAGGAGCCGTGCGGGGCCCCTGAGCTGTGAGTGAGCTGGAGAGGAGCCGGACACGGAGTGCGGACAGAGGTGAGAGGCTGAGCGATCGGAGAGCTCTGGTCCTGGAGGTGCAGCAGGGACACAGAGAGGGGGAGCCCGGTACAGGACCCGCCCCCTTCACGGCAAGTGACAGGGGATTTGGAGTCCTCAGGCGGCTGCCTAATCTGCCTTATGCTGGCGCTGGCCCTGCTTTCAGGCCGCTCCTCTTCTCACTGATTGGCTTTTGTCGCATTGGAACGCAGCTTTCCAGCGGGATAAATGGCATAAAAATGATTTCCCTTTAAGCTGTATGAGACGATTCTCATCGCAGAGCTGCTGACTGAAAGTCCTGCGTGCTGCATTTTTGATGCGTTTTCCAAAAGCGCACCAAATATGCATCTTCCCTTTTAGTCTATATGAAACTCGCCAGAAGCGCACCCAGGGTGCGTGTTTAGGGTCACATGACAAGAATAGGCTGGTTGTTAAGAAGCGGGCTCCTGCCGGCGTCCCTAACATCCAATGAATAGCCGGTACCTGGCGACGTCCTTAACAAGCAGCTATTCACCAATACGCGCTGTAACGCAATGCATAGAACACGCACTGTGCGTTTTTACAAATGCGTGGTGTGTTTTGGAAGCGCTGCAGTGTGAAAGCAGCCTTCCATTTCATGTTGGCTTTTTTCCTCCTTTTCAGCGGCTGATCCTGCCAGTAACACACTTCCTGTCCAGCACTGCATAGAATATGAGGAGCTGCTCTGTGAAGTATAAATTGGCATTTGTTAGGAAAAAAGCTTCCAGGCCGGATGTTATGACGGAGAAGATGCTCTCGGTGTCCTCTGTCATCAATGTTCCCCTGCCTGTCATCTGGCATGTACACGGAGTCGCACAGCTCAGCATACATGTACAGCTCCTGCTGTGTGCCGTGGTGATGCCACTCCACCACAGAAGGATCGCTATCATCACTCCGGAGCTGCTCCTAAAATCTTCTGTAGCACTGCCCCTTGGGACAAACTGGAATATATTATGGGTCCTGCGCTCAATAGATCCAACCCTAAGCAAACCCAATCCCTCTGGCACAACTGGTAATGAATAGCAAATACACCGCCAAGAAATTTGCTGACACAGGGTTAAATGAAACAAGAACAATTTTATGGAGAATGAAATGCAGTGTAGAGGGGTGGGGTTCCCCTTTCTACTTCAAAACTTACTTTTCTTCTTTTATGCAATGCAGTAAATTTGGTCTGCCACTAGAGGGCTTCACAGCCAAGAGTCTCCGGATGGCAGAGTCGCACATTAAGCAGAATACAACTGATATCAAACAAATAAACTTACTTATACTCTATCAATGACATGTATTACCCACACCGGTGTATGATTCTGCTTCTGAGGGGCCTTAGCCAAAAATCACCTCAGAGTCAGAACAGAATGCAATAAAGAGGTACCTCTAATAAGGCTACTAAGCCAGATTCCCCCACTCTAGTCCTTGTAACGGTGGAGCTCTAGTTGGTGCACGTTTAGTCCTTACAATGAAGTAAATAGCAGCTGAAGGCTTCTTTGGAGTTTCAGCTGGTGTGGGTTACATCAGATTTCACTAGGTTTCTGGGCTGAGAGGATCCACACTCAGTGTCTAGAAGCAACACAAAGCATCCCAAGACCAGGAGCAGTCGCAGGATGCAATCTCCCAGTATGTGTCAGTCCCCGGGGCAGACAGTCTCAATTACACTGGTGGTGAGGGGCAAAGCAGGCAGAGGGATCTGTGGCTTGCACAGGGCCCCGGATGGGTGAGATCCCAGCAGTGGGGTGCGGATGTCCCAGTCTATATGCAAAGTGTAAATGGTGTGTCTTACTCTCTCCAGTGGGACAGCTCACCAGACTCTGAACACACAGCAGGGTCCCTCTATCCGCGCTGGGTGCTGTAGTGCCTCCTCCTCTGCTTGGACGGGCTCCACGTGTCCCTGTCTTTTTTCCAGCCTCCTGTCTCTCTCTGTTCTCCCCCCTTCACTTCCTGCTTCCCCCCCTTCCCAGCGTCCTCTGCTGTGTAGTGGATGAGTCATGAACTTGGCAGAATGCCCAGGTTTTACAAATAGGGGAGGGAGAGGAAAAACCGACTGCTGAACGTGTGATTCCTTCTGAATCCTCCTGTACAAGGAGCCTGCTACACTTCTTTATTGCAAATTCCACAGGAGTCCAGCCTTCCAAATGCGGCTCAGCCCTGGTGGGCTTTATTTGTGACATTAGGATTCCATTGTGTGTGTGTAAGGCTGGACTCCGGAGGGATCTGCCATAAAGAAGATTAGAAGGACGGCTCCTGTGTGATGGCGATCCTTCTGTGGTGGACGCATGTTTGGCTGTGGATGTGGCCCCGGCACTATACAGGAGTGTAGGTTGGAGCACCGTTTCTTTCTTTGCACATGTGGTGATGATGTGACTCGCAGATGCATGTGCAGGAGTGACGTCATCACACAGCGGCCAACCAAGCGGCTGAACAGACAGGAAGTGGAAGGAAGGGGAAGATGGGAGCGGTGAGAGCGCGGAGCTGGAGGGCTTCCTGTGACGGGTAAGTCTGTCATAATGTGCTAGTGTGGGGGGCATAGCAGAACATTATGGCAGAAACCTGCAGGGGGCTGGCTAGAAACATTTCTAGAGCAGAGTTTAATATGGCTTTAGTGATTGGCCAACCCCGGGGATGTCGCTGGTCACATGGGGTGTGAAGAAAGGAAACCTAGAAAGGCTTGTAAGCGTGAAGGCCTCTGCGGGAGATCTGGGATGTCATGACAGCAAATGTGCTCCTCACATCACAGCATGGAGGAAAAATCCAACGTAACTCTTTTACCTCACAGGGGCCACCTCTAAGGCTGCTTTCACACCGATCAGGAGCAAAAATGCAGGAAAATCACATGCACACCTTTTTGATGCGTTTTTGCCACTCATGGTGTATTTTCATTTCATTGAGGTATGGTTAGATTCTGATGGTTTTTATGCGTTTTTTGCAGCATTTTAATGCATTTATTATTCATTTCAATAGGAGGTACATTCTTGGTATTTTTATTTTTTAACCGCGCTACATGCACCAAAAATGCAGCAAGCAGGACTGTGGAAAGCACAACAGACCCACAAATGACCAATGTGAAGAATTCAATAGGATTTAATGGTCATGCATTTTCTTCTGCTGTGCAGTGTAAACGTAGTGTAAGGCTGGCTATAGATTTTTAGATTTTTTTATTTTCTTCAGCCAGTGAGCCAAGGAAAAAAAAAAGTAACAGATTTCTCCATCCACACAAGGGAGGCGAATGGAGGAATCCCCCTCCAGGACTACGTATTCCGGTAGTGGCTCCTCTGCTGCAGCCGTTGATGGACAAGAGTCTTCCAGCCTACCTAATGACTGACTTGTGTAGAACAGGTATGGCCACACAGATTGAAATTCATCCGGTCCCTGAATTTCCATTTTTTGTGCCTAGCTTATCACTAGTGATCCTTGTGATTGGCTATCAGTGATCCTGTGATCAGGATATGGTCCTCCCAGCACCCGATCATTACTCTGGTGTCAGGAGCTGGTGGTGAGCGCTCAGTCTTCCAGCTGGGGGCGCACATTGGAGCACGCTCCCTGGATAAACTTTTCTGTATTTGTACTGCAGCTAATGTAAATGGCTGATTTTAGCTTGGAATTGATTTTAGAATTTACTGTCCAGCAGCATTTAGACTGGAAGAGAGAGGGACAGCACTATAGGCTGATCAGGATGTTCTGCATCAGCATGTGCTCTCAGTATTAGAGAGCAGAGAGATGACCTGATCAGTCTACTATTGCTCCTTTAGCCCTGACTCACACTTGTGCAGTTTGCTTTTCATATGTTTTTGCATTGCTTCTTGCAGTGCATTTTGCATTTTTGTTCAGTCATTTTTCACACGTTTTTTGATGCATTTTGTGTTTTTATTTTTTTTTAATGCTTTTTGCTGTTTAGGCAGATTAATAGATTCACTTTATACGTATCTGCGGTGTGTCCATTGAAGTCTATTGACCCAAAAATGCACCGTGTTGTGTTTAACAAAAGAAAAATCTGTGATCTTTTCCAAACACGCAGCGGCTGAAAAACACACAGATGTGAACGTGTCACATGGGAAACCATGTTAATTAGAATGAAGTGCGTTTATGCAAAATGCACTAAAAAAACGCATAGGTGTGAATCAGGCCTAACTGACCAATGACAGTCTTGCAGTGGGGTAATGACCAAGATTTGTTTCCTCCATGCAGTAGAGAAAAGTCAGGTCCCAAATTTTGGGAATGTATGGACAGGGAGACACAGGTAAATGACTCCAAGATCTGTATTTCAATGGTGTATTTAGTAGGGATGTACTGAAGTTTCGGTGGCCGAAACGATTCAGCTGAAAACACCCCTTTCGGCCATCGGCCGAAATGAAAAAAAGCGCCGATACAGATGGCGAAATAACTTCGCTGCTGCCGCCACTGGCTGCTGCTTAGCAGTTTTCAGCCATGTCTGAGAAACCACCGAGCAATCCCGGCGTTGGGCATAGAGATGAGTGAAGGAAAGATGGCCTCCACTCATCTCTATGCCCTTGGAGGACAGGAGCGATGTCACTTCCGGTTCTGGTCATTTTTTTTAAGCAGATCAATTCTTTTTTTTTTTTGATCAAATGCTTTACATTCCAGAGGAGAGATGTTGGGTCTTATTGACCCTATATCTCTTCATAAAGAGGACTTGTCACAAATTATTTCTATCACAAGAGGATGTTACGGCGAGAAAATATATAACCAACATGTCACGCTTTAAAATTGCGCACGCTCGTGGAATGGCGTGAAACTGCGGTACTTAAGAATCTCCATGAGTGATGCTTTAAAAAGTTCTACAGGTTATCAGTGTAAAGTTACAGAGGAGGTCTAGTGCGAGAATTATTGCTCTTGCTCTGACGTACGTGGCGATACCTCACGTGTGTGGTTTGAACACCATTTACAGTTGCAAGAAAAAGTATGTGAACCCCTTGGGATTACGTGGAGTTTTGCATGAATTTGGCATAAAATGTGCTCTGAACGTCATCTAAGTCAAAACAATAGAAGAACACAGTCTGCTGAACATAATACTACACAAACATTAGATGTTGCCATGGTTTAATTGCACATAACATGAAAACATTAACAGTGCAGGGAGGAAAAAGTATGTGAACCTTTGGACTTAATAACTGGTTGACCCTCCTTTGGCAGCAATATCCTTAACCAAACGTTTCCTGTAGTTGCAGATCAGACCTGCACAACGATCTGGAGTAATTTTGGACCACTCCTTTTCACAAAACTGTTTCAGTGTAGCAATATTCTTGGGATGTCTGGTGTGAATCGCTCTCTTAAGGTCATGCCACAGCATTTCAATCGGGTTGAGGTCAGGACTCAGACTGGGCCACTCCAGAAGGCGTATTTTGTGCTGTTGCAGCCATTGTTTTGTTGAATTACTTGTATGCTTTGGGTCATTGTCCTGTTGCATCACCCATCCTCTGCGGAGCTTCAGTTGGCGGACAGATGGTCGTACGTTTTCCTTCAAAATGTCTTGATAAACTCTGGATTTCATTTTCTTATCAATGAAAACAATCCGTCCAGGCCCTGAGGCAGCAAAGCAGCCCCAAACCATGATGCTCCCTCCGCCATGTTTTACAGTGGGGATGAGGTTTTGATGTTGGTGTGCTGTGCCTTTTTTTCTCCACACATAGTGTTGTGTGTTCTTCCCAAACAACTCAATCTTGGTTTCATCTGTCCACAGTATATTTTGCCAGTAGTGCAGTGGAACATCCAGGTGCTCTTTTGCAAACTTCAAACGTGCTGCAATATTCTTTTTGGACAGCAATGGCTTTCTCCGTGGTGTCCTCCCATGTACTCCATTCTTGTTTAATGTTTTCCTTATTGTAGATGTGTCAACAAAAATGTTAGCATGTGCCAGAGATTTCTGTAGGTCTTTAGCTGACACTCTGGGATTCTTCTTTACCTCATGCAGCACTCTGCGCTGTGCTCTTGCAGTCATTTTTACAGGATGACCACGCCTAGGGAGAGTAGCAACAGTGCTAAACTTTCTACATTTGTAGACAGTCTGTCTTACCGTGGACACATGAACATCAAGGCTTTTGGAGATACTTTTGTAACCCTTTCCAGCTTCATGCAAGTCAATAATTCTTGATCGTAGATCTTCTGAGAGCTTTTTTCTGCGAGGCATGGTTCACATCAGACAGTGCTTCTTGAAACCAGTAAACCCAAAACAGGTGTGTGTTTTTTAAGGGCAGGACAGCTGTCAGCAACACGTCCAATATCATCACACTGATTGGAGTCAAGGTTGGCTCACTCCTGGCTCCAATTAGCTCTGGGAGAAGTCATTAAGCTAGGGCCTCACATACTTTTTCCTCCGTGCACTGTGAATGTTTACATGTTATGTGCAATTAAACCATGGCAACATCTAATGTTTGTGTAGTATTATGTTCAGCAGACTGTGTTCTTCTATTGTTGTGACTTACATGACGTTCAGAGCACATTTTATGCCCAATTCATGCAAAACTCCACGTAATCCCAAGGGGTTCACATACTTTTTCTTGCAACTGTATCTCTCTATGGCTGCTTCAGGGAGGGTTCCTCCTTCCTGTCAGTGGTGGGGTGGACAGCTGTGCTGTAACCTGCATTATGTACTCCGTATGCTGCTTTGTATGTCAAGCTGTGGATTTTGGAAATAAATGTACCAATCAAATATTTAATAAAATACAATGTTACTAGTAAAGGTATGCAAGTTATTGCCAGAAAAATCACATCATTTTTATTTTTTTTCTAGAGGAAGACATGCTCCTTGATATACATCAAATATTCAGTAGTGAATCCTACGTGGCTACAACACCCAGTGAACTCTGCAACCATCTATTGAGCACTTGTTACGTGGCGAATGAGAACTCCTGTTCTGAGACTCGAGAGAGCCAGCATGCTGTCACAGCAAATAGGTATGTACCTGAGAAGAGCAGAAGACATAACAGTGGTCCTGCATGTAATAGATCTAGGTACAAATGATCACAAACAATTGCTTAAAGTGGTTGTAAAAGCTCAAGGTTTTTTACTTTCATGCATTCTATGCATGAAGGTAAAACAACCTCTGTGTTCAGCAGCCCCCAATACCTACCTGAGCCCCATCTTGATCCAGCAATATGCATGAGAGCCTTGGCTGTCCCGGGTCTCTCTCCTCATTGGCGGCGACAACAGTGTGCCATTATCTCCCGCTACTGTCAATCGCAGCCATGGAGGAGGGGGCGGGGCTGAGCTATGAGACACAGTGGTGGCTTGGGAGCAAGCATGCATAAGTGTCCCCCAGAGCAAGCAGCTTGCTCTGGGGGCACTCAGCAGGGGGGAGCAGCTAGGAGCATCGGCGGGAGACCCAAGAAGAGGAGGATCGGGGCTCCTCTGTGCAAAACCATTACCCAGAGCAGGTCTGTGTACCATTGGGGAATTTACCTTGTTCCAGAGACTCAACAGGACAAAGGAAATAATTAAAAGTGAGGCAAATTCCTCTTAGACATCCCTGGAACAGGGACCCCATTGGAAGATCTACCCTCGCCTCTTTTATTGCGGTCAACTTGAAAATGTTGGATTTCCCTTCATTTTCTTAGTAATAATTAGGGATGCACCGAAATTTTAGTGGCCGAAACTTTTTGACCGAAACACCACTATCAGCCTTTGGCTGATATTACAATAAGCACCAATACAGGTGCTGAAAGTAACCCCGCCCTCCGCCGCCCGGTGGTTCTCAGCCTTACCTGAGAAACCATGCAACGATCCTGGCACTGGGCATAGAGGTAAGCGAAGGAAAGATGGCCTTCACTCATCTCTATGTCCTTGGAGGACCGGAGTGACATCACTTCCGGTTTCGGCATCTTGTAAACAAGGCCATTGTTTTTTTGTTTGCTTTTTTTTTATGCACTAGATCAATGCTTTTTTGATGGAATGCTTTACATTGTAGAGGAGAGATGTGGGGTCTTATTGACCCCTTATCTCTCCATAAAGAGAACCTGTCACTGCTTTATTTCTATCACAAGGGATGCATGCATTCGTTGTGGTAGGAATAAAAGTGAGTTCAAAAAAATCTTTTAAAGCTTCTAGAGGAATCCCACAGGTATGGTATATACATAATTATATATATCATTATATTGGTCTAAGCTAGACCAATGTAATTCTGTTTAAAATGCCATACCTGATATTATTCGGCTATGTTCAGAATTTCTTTGAGAGTTGTCACCTGACCCCAGCCATTGACACTGCTGTGAAGGCTGTTATTGGCATATTTACCTTCATAGATAATAAAAGGCGCAGCGCTAAAATATTAAATATTGACACTTAAAAGGCTAAATAAAGATATCAAATAAAGTGACAGTATGTGGTAAAGTGCTGGGTAAAAGGCTGATAGTAACTTCAAACTTCAGTGATGTGCCAGAAGTGTAGTAACAATATGCGCTCACCAGATGCGTATTTTAACCACAAACCTTCAGGGCACTTATATCCCCTTCCTGCCCAGGCCAATTTCCAGCTTTCAGCACTGTCGTACTTTGAATGACAATTGCGCGGTCATGCAACACTGTACCCATATGAAATTTGTATCAATTTTTTTTGTGATAGATAGAGCTTTATTTTGGTGGTATTTAATCAACTCTGGGTTTTTCATTTTTTTCTTAAACAAACCAAAAACCACAGAAAATTTTGAAAAAAAAAGTTTTTTCTTAGTTTTTGTTATAAAATTTTGTAAATAAGCGATTTTTCTCCTTCATTGATGTGCGCTAATGAGGCTACAGTGATGGCCACTGATAGGGTGCACTGATGGACACTGATAGGTGGCACTGATGAGGAGGCACTGGTAGGTGGCACTGATGGGCATTGACAGGCATCACTGATGGGCACTGAAAGGCAGCACTGATACATGGCACTGTTAGGCGGCACTGACTGGCTCTGATAGGCGGCACTGACTGGCGGCACTGATAGGCGGCACTGATTGGCATTGATAGGTGGCACTGATAGGCAGCACTGATAGGTGGCACTGATTGGCATTGATAGGTGCCACTGACTGGCACTGATGGGTGACACTGAAAGACAGCTCAGATGGGCACTGATATGTGGCATTGATGTGCACTGGTAGTCACTGATTTGTGGCACTGATTGTCACTGGCACGAGGCACTGATGAGCACTGACACAAGGCATTGATGGACACTGACAGGTGGCACTGCTGGGGCTACACTGATCATCAGTGCCCTGATGATCAGTGTACATGTCCCCTCCGTGGAAAACCAATCACCGACTCTCCTCTCGAGCTGTCAGCGTGACAGCTCGAGAGGAGAGAGAAATGCCGATAGCCGGCATTTCCCTGTTTACATGTGATCAGCTGTGATTGGACACTGCTGACTACATGACTGAGCCGACATCTTCGGCTCTTTCCGTCATCAGTGATCCGCTGTGTCCGTGGGACACATCGCACCACCGATCGCCGTGCTGCGTGCTCCCTGAGCCGCGCATGCGTGGTGAGAATGGGAGGACGTCATATGACGTCCTTCCAGAACGAGAGAACCACCTTGCGTCCGTCATATTACTATATGGCGGGCGGTAGGTGGTTAAATACGCATGTAAACAATATAGCCAGAGGTCCCCTTCTCAGGATGGGATGGATGAGATATGCCGTTTACGGATTCTCCTCCCTCTGGGTGGTATACAGCCTTAACCACTTCCATACCGGGCACTTTTACCCCCTTCCTGCCCAGGCCAATTTTCAGGTTTCAGCGCTCACTCTTTGAATGACAATTGCGCAGTCATACAACGTTGTACCCAAACTAAAGTTTTATCATTTTCTTCACACAACTAGAGCTTTCTTTAGGTGGTATTTAATCACCGCTGGGGTTTTTATTTTTTGCTAAATTAACCAAAAAAAGACCAGAAATTTTGAAGAAAAAAAAAGTTTTTCTTTGTTTCTGTTATAGAAGATTGCAAATAAATAATTGTTCTTCATAAATTTAGGCCAAAATGTATTCTACTACATGTCTTTGGTGAAAATAACCCAAATTAGTATTTATTATTTAGTCTGTAGGAAGGTTATAGAGTTCACAAACTATGGGATAGATCTGAATATTGATCAATCCTGAAGTACTGATGGCCAATCTAATTTCTTGAGGTTCAAGAATGTCAGAACAGTACAGATATCACCCAAATGACCCCTTTTTGCATGGCGAGTTTTTGGAAGTTGTAATTTTTTTGTCATCTTTCAGAAATGAAGAAATAAAAAAAATGATTTTCACTATTTTTTTTATTTTTTTTTACATACTGTCACCAGTGCAGTAAAGCGTCATCATATAACTGGCATGTCGGTGATCAGGGACACTGACTGGTTACAGTACGAAAAAAAAAATTATACTTTTTTTTTTTTTATTACGTTTTCTCTTTTTTTTAAGATTTTTTTTTTATATTTCACTATGACCAAAGTAGTATAATGTTACCATAGTAACATTGTACTACTTTGGGGAAGTGATCAGTTTTTATTTTTTTTTTTACACAATTTGCTTATAGAAAAGAATTACTTTGCTATAAGCAAGCATTTACCTGAATGACATCGATTCATTCAGGGCTTTTTTTTTTTTTGTGCTTAGCTGTGATTTGGCCACAGCTAATCACGACACAGCTGGGCTGTGATTGGCCCAGCTTGTGCATGTGCTCACTGACCATTCACAGCTAGCCACACTTGTATACAAGGGATGGCATGAAAGGAAGCCATCCATTGTATACAACTGTCATGTGACCTGCTGTGATTGGTCACAGCAGGTCACATGGTACTGGCAACAAGGCCGGTACACAGATCTGTCATCGGCCATGTCTGAGGTACATGTATGGTGACAGATCGCGTCCCTGGGCGGCTCTGCAGGCATGCAAACTGCGCATGCCTGGAAGGACGCCATATGGCATCCACCCGGAGGGACGAGGTGTCCCCCGGCCGCCATCTGGCCATAGGCCGGGCGGGAACCGGTTAAAGGTGTCTCCTTGGTGGGCGCAGGTTGGATCCAGCCAGAGGCCTCCTTAGTGGATGAATGGATGCTTTACAGCCAAAGTTAATGGAAAAGCTTCCTCCTCTGGATAAAATGGAATATTGCCACTCTAACTCCTGCCACTGTACCATCCGGGATGGGCTCTGGAAATTAATTTTAGCTGGACGTAGAGCCAAACAGAAGATAGCCTATAGTGCAGTATTTTGTAAGCAAATAATTTATTAAATAAAGATTCCACGTGGTAAAATATAAAGGCAAATAAGTGGAGAAGCACTGATCATCCACAATAGAAAGATGGCTGCCGGACCTACACTAGGCTTCGGTTACGTGACGTCACGGCGTACTGGCTCGTCATTTGACGCATTTCATGCAAATGCACTTCTTCAGAAAGGATCGCCATTATTGCCGTGCCATCCGTCAGAACGGTATGTACTGCATGCGCCTCTTGAGTCATCAAAATTTACCGACAAGTGCTAGCAGAGATCAGGCCTGATTCTGCCAACAGTGTGGTTTTTTTTGCAATGTAAGTGACAGTGACCTACTGACACTGCACTTGCTGGAGGAGAAGGGGGGGGGCAAGCGTAGAGGCTAAACGCAGGTGCCGGGGTTGATCCCGCTAATGCTGCGTTTTTGGGGATGCTATACTAATGTGAACGATGGTATAGTGCTGATCTGATCAAAGATATTGATCCATTCAGACACTATACTAGCAATGGGGGTTTATTGTGTATGAGCGTGTTCCTGGCAGTCAAGGGGTAAACCACGGGAGTGTAAATCACGTGTATATATATATGTGATTTTGCACACCCATGCCGCCCTGTAGCAGTATTTCTGCTATAGGGCAGTCCGGAAGCGATTACAGAAGCGGTTTGTGTTACGTCGCTGCGTTACTTTAACTGACAATTGTGCGGTCATGCAATGCTGCACCCAAATGAAATGTATGTCCTTTTTTCCCCACAAATTGAGCTTTCTTTTGGTGGTATTTGACCGCCTGTGCGTTTTTATTTTTTGCGCTATAAAAATGTTTACATTTGGTTAGCATGGTAACCAAACCGTTGTTTATATTTGGCAACAGAGTGATGCTAAAAAAATGCCAGCTTTGGGCATTGGTTAACCAATGCCACAAGCTGTCATTTTTGTGGCATCATTTGGTTGCCATGGTAAGCAAACGTAAACAATGGATTGGGTACCATGCTAACTAAATGTAAACAATGGCCTGAAATGGCATTTCATGTGGCATCAATAGGTACCCATATTAACCAGTGCGCCAAGCTGGCATTTTTGTGGCATAATTTTGTTGCCTTGGTAACCACATGTAAACAATGGCTTGGTTACCATGACAACAAAATGTAAATATTGGATTGCTTACCATGTTAACCAAATGTGAACAATGGCCTGAACTGGTATTTCATGTGGCATCATTTGGTAACCATATTAACCACTGCCGAAAGCTGGCGGTTTTGTGGCATCATTTGGTTGCCATGGTAACCAATTGTAACAATGGCTTGGTTACCATAGTAATCAAATGTAAACAATGGTCTGATTTGGTATTTCATGTGGCTCCATTAGGTAACAATATTAACCAATGTCAAACATCTGATTTCTTTTTGTCAAACAAATCTTATTTCTTTTTATGAGGGGGTGAGCAAGACCTTGGACAGAGGGGTGGTGTTGGGCGTGGTATACTTGGATTTTGCAAAAGCGTTTGACACATTTCCCCACACCCGGGGAATGGGTAAGGTAAAGTCTACAGGCTTGGAAAAATCCGTATGTAAATGGATAGAAAACTGGCTAAAAGATCGTCTTCAAAGAGTAGTGGTTAATGATTCATAATCTGAATGGTCTGGGGTCATCAGTGGTGTACCCCAGGGTTCAGTGTTGGGACCCTTACTTTGTAATATATTTATAAACGATATAGGGTCTGAGATTACAAATCCCATTTCAGTCTTTGCAGATGACACCAAGCTGTGCAGTGGAATAACGTCCTTACAGGATGTCTCCAACTTACAAGCCAACCTCAATGCACTGTTTAATTGGGCAACTATGTGGCAAATGAGGTTTAATGTAGATAAATGTAAGGTTATGCACTTGGGGGCTAAGAATATGCATGCATCAGACATACTGGGGGGGGGGTAACAACTGGGGGAATCAATGGTGGAGAAGGATCTGGGAGTTCTGGTAGATCACAAGCTTAATAATGGCATGCAATGCCAAGCTGCGGTTCCTAAAGCGAGCAAAATCCTCTCTTGTATTAGAAGAGGTGTAGACTCCAGAGAGAGAGAGATATCATAAGCTGTAGATAAAATGACTGTTTTCGCAGCATAGCAGGAAACTGCAAAAAGGTTGAGGGGGCTAGTGGACTATGCAGTGGACTTGTTGGCCCTTTAAATATAAGGCTTTTGGGAGAGGGCTGGGGACACCTGTGAGGAGTAGGATCTGTCATGGAAGCTGGGGGCCTTGTAAGGGCATTGTAGAATACTGGGGGGCACTGTGGGACACTGTTGGAGACACTGTGATAGGCTGGAGGCTCTGCAGCATGCTAGGGTACACTGTGGGGGGCACTGTAGAAGATTGATGGGCGTTATGCTCACTTAGTGCTATTAGGTGGCCTGGGAGCACTGTGAAAGTTTAAGGGTCTTTGCCAGCCAAGGTATGCTGGGTGGCACTATGGAAGTTGGAAGGCACTGCTGGTGATTAGGGGATCTGCAGCTAGCAGGCATCTCAGGAGGAGGGACGCTGTGGCCCAACAGTGGACCAGTCTAGATGGTTGAGAACCAGTGGTCTATATATCTCAGTGATACATCCAAGAAATCTTTGAACAGGCAAATTGGACTGGCCTGGAACAGCAATGTTGACCCATTATATTGTTTTCAGGACCACCTCCCACCTTACTTGGCCCATTTGTGGGCCGTATAAGTGACTTTGTTCTCACATTTGATAAAGACAGGAGACCAATGCTCAGTCCTGGGGGGGGGGGGGGACTCTAGTTCTTCTACAGCATCCCTGGAGCCTCAAGACCAGGGAACTCTATTTAATGTGTCTCTGTTGTTTCTCTTAATCCAGGAAGCAGCACCCTGTAATAGAAGAGACAGAATACTTATCTCGCCAGCAAGCATCGGGTGAAATCTTCACGGTCTTGCAGAGCTAGCAGATATCCACCACCTACTGTTTTTTTCAGATGGCATGTTAAAGAAATGTAAAGGTTCATCAGTGCAAAATTCTACCTCTTTAAAGCTCATGCAAAGTCATTTTGTTCCCCCCCCCCAGTCCCTACTGTATTTATTTCCATGGGTGATAAGATATCAGTGCCCATACAGCAAGTGTAGTGGTCCTTGAATATAAAATCCCAGTTTTCTCTCGGCAGGGCTTCTGGGACGGATCAGAGCAATTCTCTGTGTCAGTGCTGACCAGTCAGAATCACTCTGATCTGTGCTGGATGCCCTGCAGAAGGAAAAGTGAGAAGAGTGGGGATTTCCAATTGCAGGACCAGTACAGCGGCTGTATGGGCTCTGACAGCTAATCACCCATAGAGGTAACTACATTAGGGACCGGGGGGAGGGTGTTCACATTTTCATTTTATTTATTTTTTTCTAAAAAAAAAGTGAGTGAACACTTTAAATATTTCTTTGTTCGT
The DNA here is from genome assembly GCF_062004578.1 of Staurois parvus. Taxonomy (NCBI): domain Eukaryota; kingdom Metazoa; phylum Chordata; class Amphibia; order Anura; family Ranidae; genus Staurois; species Staurois parvus. The sequence goes on along the minus strand of NW_028318242.1, from coordinate 482,102 downwards.
GCAATTTAAAAAAAAAATTCAATATTTTTCATTCTGCAGCTTTCATTTAAAAAACATCCCTGATTGGCCAGTTTTTCTTTTCCAGTACAATTAGCATGGTCCAGGTATATCCAACTTTAACCTTTTCACAAGGCTCTTGTAGAAGAGGTCCTTCCTGACTGATTTGTATGTTTCTTCATGTCGGATCTGTATTTCCTCTGTGAAAATCTCACTTTATTGTTCAAAAAAATATTTTCACAAGTCATTTCCTAAATATAAATGCATTGAAATTGTTCATCTTTCCAAGTTGAGCTGTAAGGCTGATGGGGATGTGATGACAAATATGACAACATTTGGAGTGAATGGATAATTTGTCGGACCTCCTGTGAATGACAGCCCTGTATCTAATGTATAAGATGACACCAGAATTGTTACCTTTACATGAGCTGTTACTGAACTGTTTGTAAAGGATAAAACCCACAAATGTTACCTAACAATGGTTGGTTGTATCAGATCTTTTTTATTATTAGTAATTTAGTTACTGTAGTTGTTTGTATTTAAAAACAATTTCATGATTCTGTACCTTGATGGCCCACTGATTATTATGTATGTTCCTGCCCTTTAATACATGTACCTTTGTTCTTTAATTTTGAGAATAAAAATTCACCTAAACATAATCTGTTCATCCTGCCATGAGGGTCTTTGTTCAGACACTTCCTGTTTTAGGGTGGCAACATTTTGTTCCTGAGTCCCAATGATTCTGTTCTTGCATTGTCACCCTGTCACTCAGACATGCTGCCATGGGAGGAGTGCATATAGCCATGAAATGGCTGCAGTGTCTGCAGGAGATCAGCAGCACCGAGATGCAGAAAGGGGAAAATAAATAGTTTTTTTAATTGTTTCTAACACACTGTGGTTTGACAAACTAAATGTCATTTAATTGGAGTTTACAGCTATTTTAAAGGATAAGTTCACTTTGCTAAAATAATAAATGCATAATTTTTTGCAAGTAAAAAAGTGCTTTTATTATTATGTTTTTTAGGAGCCTCTAAAGCATTGCACCCGTGATCAGCAGATCACAGGTGCAATGCAGGGCTCCTGCAGACTGTCAATGCAAGTTGCCTGCTCATATCTCCATTACAAGCAGGCAGTTACACAATGACAGGGAGACTCAGTGAACTATCTAGAGAGCTCAATAGTGCCCTGGTGGTTCATTGAGAACTACAAGCCGACCTCTGCAAAGGCTGTTGGTACTTGTAGTTCATTCACAGAACTCTGCGAATGAACGACTCGGCCGTGTTAGGGAAACTCCACACTGCCGCGTTGTTTTCAAATTGTGACAGTGAGTTCGGGGAGAAGATCCCCGGCGCACTGTCACAATTAGAAGGGGGATCTGGGGGAGGCTGCAGGAATAGGAACATGTTCCACCCTAAAAACAGGTGGAACATGTAGCATGTTCTCAAAGGTGAACTTTTCCTTTTTAAGCTGAACTCCAGCAATGATATATTTTGCAATTGTACTGTATGTAAGGCCAACTTGTCTCAATGTGTATATTTGTATATGATACCTGATTGGTCACTGTAAACCATTTCTAGGAGCTCTGATTGCAATCTTCTGTGCCAAGTGCCTACCCTTTTGCATAGTAATCACAGGGGGACATTTGCTTGCCATGTTTGCCATTCAAAGTTTGCATTTTTCTCAATGAATGCAAAGAGGTGGAGAGGAGGGGTGATGTTGTCTCGATCTCCACCCCATCCAGTCACAGAATAGTTTGCATTTGTGGAGAAATATGCAAGAATGGCAGCCAAGGCAAAGGAGACCCTTATGGTTACCATGCTGAAGGGCAGCCACTCAACATGACACCTAGAAAATTGCATTTATGTTGGAGGATTTGTTTCATCTCTGTGTATCACCTGAGGCCAGTCACTTCACTGGGTATATGTGAGGGTTTGCAACCACTTTAAGCAGCCCTGTTGCAAAAATCTGCCATGCTGCGTTTGCACTGTGGTAATACGCTAAAATATGTGTTGGTATGCTGCAGCGATGTTCATTCCTAATGGCATCCAAACACAACTTTTCAATGGACGTGCATTGCAGTCAGCACCACAAGGCATGATAATGTACAACCATGCATCGCAGTGTGCTGCGTTAGTACTAGTACATGGGATACCATTACATAATACAAAATAAAGCCAAAGAATTGTAGATACCCTTTAGTACGGTTTACATCAGCCTGCAGCGGTAATATATGTAATGTGCATTGGTGTGTGTGATGGTGTCATTCATTTTAAATGGCACACCAAACACTCAATGCACGAGCACCTAAACGCTCACCTGCAAATTTATCCTGCACATTTTTCTGTTTATTGGGGGGGTGTTGTAGCTCATTCATTTTGAATAGGCTGCCTAAGACGCTCCTTAACTTACGATAATGTGTGTTTTGGTGCACAAGGCCACAGTGTGAACAGGCTAATAGATCCACTCCCATCATACCCTTCTGTTCCAATACCACATTCTTTGCCCTGCTTGTGCCTGTCACACCACTTGTGTGCACAGTATGAGCTAGTTTTGAGCTAGTCTTCCCTCTAAAGTTAATTGGGCTGTGCCTGTCCTTTTACATGTCCTAAAACACAGTGGGGAACACAGCCTATGAACCAGAGGGATGTTTCTAAACCTGGCCAGGCAGGTGTCAACCCCAGGTGAGAATTCCTGACTCATTGCCAATGCTTACTAGGCCACAGCATGGTATAGTAGTAAGGAGATGTGTCATTCATACGCAGGCACAATAACCGACAATTGCATACAGTGATACTGCGGCCTGGTAGAAATCAGCAATGACAGGGGAGGTCTCCGCTCTTCTGTCACCACTCACACACCTGCGCACAGTACTGCCTCCTACACAAAAGAGCTCGCCTGAAGGACACCTGGGAGTTGTAGGATTGTCATAATAACAACTTTTTTGAAAAGCCAAGAAAAACAAACATTTGTGTCAAAGCGCTTTATTAAAAATGCTTGCACAGATACAAAACTTTCAGTTCTAATAAAATATAAAATGATTTACAGCATTTCAACAAATGCAACACAAGTAAAATACAAGGAATATACTGAAACATAAAATACAAAAATATTTTACCACTTATTTTTGTATTCTGTGAAATTTGCATTAGGACACAATCACATGCCGGTGATGACCAATCAGAACCAATCTGATCTGTCCCACTGTGCCAAGATAAAGAAGAGGAAGAACGGTGTGGTTTGCACACCCCAGGACTGCTGCACTGGGCTGAAAGGATGGTGAAACTATCACCCATGGAGGCACAGTGGGGACCAGAGGGTGATGGGTGTTCACCTTTTCTGAAAAAAAGAAGAGGTGATCTGATGCTTTAACCATTTCAATACCGGGCAATTTTACACCTTCCTGCCCAGGCCATTTTTCAGGTTTCAGCGCTCTCACATTTTGAATGACAATTGCGCGGTCATACAACATTGTACCCAAACTAAAATTTTATCATTTTCTTCACACAACTAGAGCTTTCTTTTGGTGGTATTTAATCACCGCTGGGGTTTTTATTTTTTGCTAAATTAACAAAAAAAGACCACAAATTTTGAAATAAAAACACGTTTTTCTTTGTTTCTGTTATAAAAGTTTACAAATAAATAATTGTTCTTCATAAATTTAGGCCGAGATGTATTCTGCTACATGTCTTTGGTGAAAATAACCCACATTAGGATGTATTTTTTAGTTTGTAGGACAGTTATAGAGTTCACAAACTATGGTATATATCTGAATATTGATCAATCCTGAAGTACTGACAGCCAATCAAATTTCTTGAGGTCCAAGAATGTCAGAATAGTACAGATATCCCCAAATGACCCCTTTCTGCAGAGTAGACAGTCCGACGTACTTCATAAGAGGCATGGCGAGTTTTTTGAAGTTGTATTTTTTTTGTCATAATTTTTCAGAAAATTATTTTCACAATTTTTTTTTTTTTACATACGGTCACCAGTGCAGTACAGCATCATCATATAACTGGCATGGCGGTGAACAGGGTCACTGACTGGTGACAGTATGAAAAAAAAAAATATATATTTTTTTTATTATTTTTAATTTTTCATTACATTTTTTTTTATGATTTTTTTTTTCATATTTTACTATGACCAAAGTAGTACAATGTTACCATAGCAACATTGTACTACTTTGGGGAAGTGATCAGTATTTTTTTTTTTTTTTTACACAATTTGCTTATAGCAAAGAATAACTTTGCTATAAGCAAGCATTTACCTGAATGAAATCGATTAATTCAGGTGTTTTTTGTTTTGTTTTTTTTTTGTGCTTAGCTGTGATTTGGTCACAGCTAATCACATGACATGTGCATGTGATTAGCTGTGACCATTCACAGCTAGGCACTAGTATACAATGGATGGCATGAATGAAGCCATCCATTGTATACAACTGTCATGTGACCTGCTGTGATTGGTCACAGCAGGTCACATGGTACCAGCAAGGGGGGCCGGTACTCAGATCTGTCATCGGCCATGTCCGAGGTACATGGCCGGTGACAGATCGCGCCGCTGCGCGGCTCTACAGGAGCGCAAAAGCGTTTTTGCAGCCGCCAAACGGCCAATGGCCGGGCAGCAAATGGTTAAAGCTGTTGTAAGTCTACTGCCTTCTTTTTTTTTTTTTTTTAAAATGTGGATCCCCTGCAGTGGTCTGCCATAGACGGGCCGTTTATGGGCCGAATTGTCGGCCGATAAATGGAAAATCGGTTGTTGTTGGCACCGATGCTGCCACCAATGTCCACAAAAAACTGACGTTTTTTGTGGATTTTCCAGCATGACTGATAAAAATAAACGAGAAGATCCACGAAAAACGGCAGACAGTATTGCCCCACTAACGGCGTGAATATCGGCCGATTTTTCGTGCGCCCCGTCTATGACCTGCATTAATGTGGTAGTATGTGCTGCACAATGGCACGTTATGGCAGACTTGCCTTCAGAATGGATCTCTCCAGCAGCACGCTTCTGGCACTCCTGTCCTTGCAGTCTTCTTGTGTGAGTTTGTGTTTTTTGATTCTTTGAATTGCTCTGCCACAATGATGTCACTATTGTGGTACAGACCTCTACATTCATGGTACACTTTGTGATCCTTGAATGCAGAGCATCCCTACACATTTGCAGTGATGTCATTGGTTGTTGCTGACTTTAAAATCTCCTAAATGGAGCGTGTTTTGGAGATATTCCTTATACCTACAGGTGAGCTATATTAGACTCTTACCTGTAGGTACAAATAAAAATGAGAGTTTACTACAGCTTTAAGCTCTTTATGAAAATGTACATATGATATGCACTGGGTATATTTATAGTGGGATAACCATTCTCCCTCTAGCAGCTTTTAAAGAAACCCTGTCAGTGACAAAAAAAGAATCGAAAAAGCACTAGCTGCAAAAGACTTGCCGTCCCACACTCATGTCAGAACTCCACCCTGTTTAACCGCTTCCCGACCGCCCTATAGCAGAAATACTACTACAGCACAGCCATCCAAAGCAGTGTGCTTACAGTGAAGCAAACGGACACCGCCCTATAGTAAAACACACCCAGCGCACAGTTAACCCTTTGATCGCCCCTCATGTTAACCTCTTCCTGCCCAGTGCCATTAGTACAGTGATCAGTGCTTTTTACTTAAGCACTGATCACTGTAATGGTGTCACTGGGGATTTCAGTGGCACCAAGTCAGTTCCCCCCCAGTATCAGAATGTCTGCTGCAGTCCCGGTATAAGTTGCTGATCACCGCTATTATTAGTAAGAATTAAAATAAAAAAATCCCAGTATATATACCGCCATTTGTAAACGCTATAACTTTCACGTAAACCACTTAATTTACACGTATTGGGTTTCTTTGTTTTTCTAGCCAAGACATGTAGCAGAATACATTTTGGCCTAAATTTATGACTAAATTTGATTTTGTAATTGTCTTTACTGGACATTTTTAATAGTGAGAAGCTAACAACGTTGTTCTCAAAATTATCGGTCTTTTTTTTATAGTGCAAAAAATAAAAAAACAGACAGGCGATCAAATAACGCCAAAAGAAATCTCAATTTGTGGGAAAAAAGGACGTAAATTTAATTTGGATACAGCGTTGAATTACCGTGCGATTGTGAGTTAAAGTAACGCAGCGCCGTAACGCAAACATTGGCCTGGTCAAGAAGGGGGGTAAATCCTCAGGAGGGCAAGTGGTTAGTAGAAACCTGCTAAAGTCTGCTGGTAAACAGCCACTTCCAGGAATTCTGAGACTCCCACAGCACGCAGTGGTTCCTCCTGCTGAATCCCACATCACTGTCATTCCATGGAGGATGTGGGAGGAACCACTGAGCGCTATGGAGTTGGCTTTCTTTGTCGACCTTAAAGCAGATCTAAAGAGGTTAATACCTTTCCTACTGCCCCGCCTGCATCTTCTTCTGAGTGCCAGTCTTCATGGAGCGGCGTGGGATGAAGTCACTCTGGCACAGAGACTGGCCCAGTGCAGGAAGGAGCAGCCAGGTAGAGGCATGCTATTACAGAAGACACATTGCATATCCCTTCTGCAATAAAAGCCTGCCTGCTCACTGTTTGTTAAAGCGGAACTGCAGTTCCAATGTAAAGGGAATCTTTACTGTGGAAACCTACCCAAAAAAAGCAATCAGATGGCAAAGGATTAATCACCACTTTGACCTGTATCCTCCACAGAGCTGGTCTTTTCCTTGTTACTGACTTCCTATGCCCTGTTGTGCACTGTGTCTCTGGGTGGAGAAGTCCATCTCCGTAGAGGGGCAGAGCTTTGCTTCCTCATGTCAGAGCTCCTCGCTTGATGACTGGTGGGGTAATGGTCAAGGTAAAGCAGAAAAGATGGACCTTTATCACTGCAGCTCCTCAGGTACGGCTTCCTCTTCAGCAAGGTGAGCACCACAGTAGTGACATCACCAAACCTTACTTTAAATCTGATGAGGTGGCAATACCTTAGATCTCACACTTCAGATATACAGCTATGAGGCTAGGGCACATTAAAGGGTGCCCATGTGGTTTTTTTTTTTTCTTTGAAAAAAATCAGGACGAAAAAAGTATTACTTGAGTACAATTAACATTGCCCTAGAAGAAGGAGAACCTTCCCTTTCTGAGATCACTTCCACTTTAAAGGAGTACTGCCAAAGCTCTTTTGGCTGTACTTCTCCTGTGGATCACAGGAGTGTAGTTCGTTCTGCACTCCTGTGACCCATTTTCAGCAGACATTGGGCTGAAGTCACTCAGCCTGTCCAGGCTGAGGAAAGATCCTGGCTTTAACAACTTCCCGCCCGCCATATAGTAAAATGAGGGCGCAAGGTGGGTCTCTCGTTCTGGGAGGACGTCATATGATGTTCTCCCATTCTCACCGCGCATGCATGGCTCAGGGAGCGCGGAGCGTGGCGATCAGCGGTGCGCTGTGTCCCTCGAACACAGCGGATCACTGATCCACGGAAAGCCGAAGATGTCGCCTCGGTCATGTGATCAGCTGTGTCCAATCACAGCTGATGACATGTAAACAGGGAAATGCCGGTTATCGGCTTTTCTCTCCTCTCGAGCTGTCACGCTGACGGCTCGAGAGGAGAGGAGAGGAGAGCCGATGATCGGCATTCCGCAGAGGGGACATGTAGAGCACTGATGATCAGTGTGCCCTGATGATCAGTGTAGCCCCAGCAGTGCCACCTGTCAGTGTCACATCAATGCCACATATCATTGTCTACCAGTGCACATCAATGCCACATATCAGTGCCCATCTGAACTGCCTTTCAGTGTTACCCATCAGTGCCAGTCAGTGCTGCCTATCTGTGTGCATCAGTGCCTGGCATTGCCGCCTAACGGTGCCAGTCAGTGCCGCCTATCAGTACCATATATCAGTGCTGCCTTTCAGTGCCCATCAGTGATTCCTGTCAATGCCCATCAGTGCCACCTACTAGTGCCTCCTCATCAGTGCCACCTATCAGTGTCCATCAGTGCAGCCTATCAGTGCCCATCACTGCAGCCTCATTAGCGCACATCAGCGAAGGAGAAAAATCACTTATTTACAAAATTTTATAACAAAAACTAAGATAAAATGTTTTTTTTTCAACATTTTCAGTGTTTTTTTGTTTAAGAAAAAATAAAAAACCCAGAGGTGATTAAATACCACCAAAATAAAGCTTTGTTTCAAAAAAATGCGCTGAAAGCTGGAAATTGGCCTGGGGTTTGAGTGCTCTGTAGACTTGTGGTTAAAGTTAGGATCCACCCGAATTTGGAGCAGCACCTGGCTCTGCTGCTGAGAGCCTGAGCCAGCCACTCATTCCCCCTCCACAGCCCAGCGCTCCAATGAGCGCTGGGGGACAGAGAAGAGAGGGGTGACTGACAGTCACCGCTCTCTGCTCAGAGTGGCCGTGAGATATCAGCGATCAGGTGATAGCTGACTTCTCACCCTTAGAGCCAGCGGGGGATAGGTGCAGCATCAGAGTGACGCTGCTTCCACCTAGGGAAGCTTAATTGGGTAAAACAAATCCACACTTCTCTTTTAAAAAGGAATCCAAAGTAGCTCTGGAGCTCATTGTGATCTCTATGCCTGGAGGACAAAACACATGACAATGTCATCACTCAGAGTATCAGGTACAAAGACAAGTCTACACCCACCACAGGACACGGGGGGGACTGGGATTGGACAATATTTAAATCACCAATTTCTCTTCAGTGAATTTTGTGAAAATACCCCCTGCACCCCTCTGCTCCCCACTGTGAATTCTCTAGGCTTTTGTGTCCCCCATACCTGCCCCCTCCGTGAAGGGCTGTATACCACTCCACAACCCATGCTCCTTTTTGTCCTCCACAATGCACCCCATTAGGTGTCCTGCCCATCCCTGTAATTCCCCCACAGCTATTCCGTTCCTTTAGTAAGTACTGTACATCTCCTCTTCCATCACAGCATCCTCCACTTTGGCCCCCTTATCCTCATCTACAGCATGGGGGCCCATAACAAAACCTCTGACCTCATTCTACATCATGTCCTCAACTGCACCTCATGTGGTCCATGAACACCTCCCAAATATTTCCTCTACTATACCCTGCAGCGCACTCCAGATGTCCCCCATACACTCTCCTATGAACACAGCACACTCCATGCATCCCCCATATGCTCTCCCAAAAATGCAGCACATTCCAGGCGTCCCCCATACACTCGTCTTTTTAATAAATGCAGCACATACATTCTACTCTTAATGAAGTACACTCCATGCATTTCCCATAAACTCTCCTGTTAACACTGCACACTGCATGCGTCCCCCCATATACTCTCCTGTAAGCATTTTACATTCCATCTGTCCCCCAGACACTCTCCTGTAAGCACTGCACACTCCATGCATCCCCATACACTCTCCTATAAATGCAAGACACTCCATGCATCCCTATACACTCTCCTATAAATGCAGCACACTCAACACATCTACCATACACTCTCCTATAAGTGCAACACACTCCATGCATCCTCATGCACTCTCCTATAAATGTAGCACACTCCATGCATCCCTATACACTCTCCATAAATGCAGCACACTATGCATCCTCATACACTCTCCTATAAATGCAACACACTCCATGCATCCCACTACACTCTCCTATAAATGCAGCACACTCCATGCATCCCACATACACTCTCCTATAAATGCAAGACACTCCATGCATCCCACATACACTCTCCTATAAATGCAGCACACTCAACGCGTCTACCATACACTCTCCTATAAATGCAGCATACTCCATGGATCCCCATACACTCTCCTATAAATGCAGCACACTCCATGCATCCCCATACACTCTCCTATAAATGCAGCACACTCAACGCGTCTACCATACACTCTCCTATAAATGCAGCACACTCCATACATCCCCATACAATCTCCTATAATTGCAGCACACTCCATGCATCCCTATACACTCTCCTATAAATGCAGCACACTCCATGCATTCCCATACAATCTCCTATAAATGCAGTACACTCCATGCATCCCTATACACTCTCCTATAAATACAGCACACTCCATGCATCCCTATACACTCTCCTATAAATGCAGCACACTCCATGCATCCCTATACACTCTACTATAAATGCACGACACTCCATGCATCCCACAAACACTCTCCTATAAGTGCAGCACACTCCATGCATCTACCATACACTCTCCTATAAATGCAGCACACTCCATGGATCCCCATACACTCTCCTATAAATGCAGAACACTCCATGCATACCCATACACTCTCCTATAAATGCAGCACACTCCATGCATCCCTATACACTCTCCTATAAATGCAAGACACTCCATGCATCCTCATGCACTCTCCTATAAATGTAGCACACTCCATGTATCCCTATACACTCTCCTATAAATGCAGCACACTATGCATCCTCATACACTCTCCTATAAATGCAACACACTCCATGCATCCCACTACACTCTCCTATAAATGCAGCACACTCCATGCATCCCACATACACTCTCCTATAAATGCAGCACACTCAACGCTTCTACCATACACTCTCCTATAAATGCAGCATACTCCATGGATCCCCATACACTCTCCTATAAATGCAGCACACTCCATGCATCCCCATACACTCTCCTATAAATGCAGCACACTCCATGCATCCCCATACACTCTCCTATAAATGCAGCACACTCAACGCGTCTACCATACACTCTCCTATAAATGCAGCACACTCCATACATCCCCATACACTCTCCTATAATTGCAGCACACTCCAAGCATCCCTATACACTCTCCTATAAATGCAGCACACTCCATGCATCCCTATACACTCTCCTATACATGCAGCACACTCTATGCATCCTCATACACTCTCCTATAAATACAGCATACTCCATGCATCCCTATACACTCTCTTATAAATGCAGCACTCTCCATGCATCCTCATACACTCTCCTATAAATGCAGCACACTCAATGTATCTACCATACACTCTCCTATAAATGCAGCACACTCCATGGATCCCCATACACTCTCCTATAAATGCAGAACACTCCATGCATACCCATACACTCTCCTATAAATGCAGAACGCTCCATGCATACCCATACACTCTCCTATAAATGCAGCACACTCCATGCATCCCTATACACTCTCCTATAAATGCAAGACACTCCATGCATCCCACATACACTCTCCTATAAGTGCAGCACACTCAATGCGTCTACCATACACTCTCCTATAAATGCAGCACACTCCATGGATCCCCATACACTCTCCTATAAATGCAGAACACTCCATGCATCCCCGTACACTCTACTATAAATGCAGCACACTCAACGCGTCTACCATACACTCTCCTATAAATGCAGCACACTCCATGCATCCCCATACACTCTCCTATAAATGCAGCACACTGCATGCATCCCCATACACTTTCCTATAAATGCAGCACACTCCATGCATCCCCATACACTCTCCTATAAATGCAGCACACTCAACGCGTTTACCATACACTCTCCTATATGTGCAGCACACTCAACACATCTTCCATACACTCTCTTGTAAGTGCAGCACACTCCATGCATCCTCATACTCTCTCCTATAAATGCAGCACATTCCATGCATCCCACATACACTCTCCTATAAATGCAGCACACTCAACGCGTTTACCATACACTCTCCTATAAGTGCAGCACACTCAACACATCTTCCATACACTCTCTTGTAAGTGCAGCACACTCCATGCATCCTCATACTCTCTCCTATAAATGCAGCACATTCCATGCATCCCACATACACTCTCCTATAAATGTAGCACACTCAACGCATCTACTATACACTCTCCTATAAATGCAGCACACTCCATGCATCCCCATACACTCTCCTATAAATGCAGCACACTCAACGCGTTTACCATACACTCTCCTATAAATGCAGCACACTCAACGCGTCTACCATACACTCTCCTATAAATGCAGCACACTCCATGGATCCCCATACACTCTCCTATAAATGCAGCACACTCCATGCATCCCCATACACTCTCCTATAAATGCAGCACACTCCATACATCCCCATACAATCTCCTGAAAATGCAGCACACTCCATGCATCCCTATACACTCTCCTATGAACACAGCACACTCCATGCATCCCCCATATGCTCTCCCAAAAATGCAGCACATTCCAGGCATCCCCCATACACTCGTCTTTTTAATAAATGCAGCACATACATTCTACTCTAAATGAAGTACACTCCATGCATTTCCCATAAACTCTCCTGTTAACACTGCACACTGCATGCGTCCCCCCATATACTCTCCTATAAATGCAGCACACGCCATGCATCCCCATACACTCTCCTATAAATGCAGCACACGCCATGCATCCCCATACACTCTCCTGTAAATGCAGCACACTCCAGGCATCCTCATACACTCTCCTAGAAATGCAGCACATTCCATGCATCCCACATACACTCTCCTATAAATGCAGCACACTCAACGCGTCTACTATACACTCTCCTATAAAGGCAGCACACTCCATGCATCCCCATACACTCTCCTATAAGTGCAGCACACTCAATGCGTCTACCATACACTCTCCTAAATACACAGCACACTCCATGCATCCCCATACACTTTTCTATTAATTCAGCGCTCTCCATGCGTCCCCCATATACTTTCCTGTATATGTAGTACAATCCATGGATCTCCCATACACTCTCCTATAAATAGAGCAGACTCTATGCTGTCAGTAGTCCTCTATAATCCCCATTCTTCCAGGGTCTCTTCATGCCCCGCCCACACATACCTTTCTGGGGTGTAGTAGCTCCGCCCTTCCAGTTTACAACTAATCATAAACTTATGGAACATTTTTTTGTTTTTAAAGAAAGTTTTCCCCATACACACTATGGCACGCTGTGAAGTATAGTTGGGAGCTGTGCTGGGCACCCCTGCACTGAGGAGGATTCCCATCATATCATACTCTATATCCAATATACACTGATCAGCCATAACATTATGACCACTGAATCACATTATAATGGCATCTGAAAGTGGGTGGGATATATTAGGCAGTAAGTGAACATGTTGTCCCTGAAGTTGTGTGTTGAAAGCACATACATGGAAAAAAGTGTAAGGGTTTGAGTGATTTTGATGCGGCTAAATTGTAATAACTAAACGACAGGGTCGGAGGAACTCCTAAATTGCAGCTCTTGTGGGATGTTCCTGGTCTGCAGTGGTCAGGACTGACCTAAAGTGGTCCATGGAAGGACACTGGACACAGGGACATTGGCAGCTAGGACTCATTGATGTACACGGGGAGTGATAGCCGACTTGTGTAATCCAATCCATTAGAATTGTTACTGGAGCGCAAATTGTTAAAAAAGTTGAAATATATGTGAACCCCTCGCCTTGTAAAACAACCCATTCAGTTTAAAATAGAAAGGAGAGACAAGGCATTTGTGTATAGATATTAAAAACATTATTAATATCTCTTGACCTCTGTTCTCAACTGTGTAAGAGCTGTGGAAGGAGAAACAGCAGGACACTAATCCGTCCTGTGAAAGGCTGTTCGGGGGGATGTCAGGACATGTCTGATCATTGGAGGAGAGCAGGCAGAGTTCCCAGCACATCACAACAATAAAACACAAATAAGCCACCCAGAATGACACGTATGGCTGGTGTCATTGGCTTATCTCCGACTCACTTGTATAAGTGTGGATCCATAAACCCAAAAGGTACATACTAAGCAAAATGGTAGTGTGACAAGAACACCCCTACCTGGAAAAAGAAGGTTACTAGATGATCCACGCGGAGTAATATGAATTCAAAAATATTCCAAACAATACTTTATTTGATCACATAGATCATAAGGAGGTTAAACATGAGCACGGTGTACATATGAAAAAAATAAAATCATGTTAAAAAGCACTAGGCGTCTTCAATTTCGGGTCATCTTAGCAAATAGAGTACCATAAGGCAGAGTTATATAATGGTGATATGGTTATCCTGGGTTTCCATGGGTTTTCGTCTTGTATTCAAATGAAACATGTATTCAGCAAATGTGTTCCCAATATATGTCAGGTATCTCCTGGTATGAAAAAGCTGGAACACAGAAATACATAGTATATATATAGAAGTATGAAAACCAGAAAACCAAAACACATCCAAAGTTCACCAGGCCTCCCTCTACAGTAGTCAATGGATACTACTATTACCTTCTCAATAGTGAGATTAGCAGGCCAACTTCTCAAGTGTAGGGACTTCCTGGATAGCCACCCCAAGTGAAACAGAGTCCACAGTACCAAATGATTCTGAGGATATATATAGAAAAATAGTGATACATATAAAAATCATGGGCATCAGGTCACCCTGAAAACAAAACACACATAGAGTGGGTATATTACCATTAATGAAGATCAAGAAGACTTCTGTCGACTTGAAATAGGATCAGGTCCTTGATGCTTTTCCAAGATGCATGTGGGGGTGGGGAGCCAGGTAGTCACAATATATAGATTCCAAACACATAAACTGTGTATATAGCATATAACAGGCTATGCAGGCCTGAATTTTTATACCCAATAAAGGGTTTCCAAAAATTACTCAAAATGAGAAGATTATTGCTCCATATACTATGTATGTAGCATATAACAGGCTATATAGGCCTGAGTATTTGTACCCAATCAAGGGTTTCCAAACATTACTCAAAATGAGAGGGTTATTGCGGTTTCATGAGGATATGGCTATGTCACAGCACAACACCTAGATAGGATAGCGTATATATATATATATGTAGATCGTCCTCAAAAGAGGATTTACAAAAAATTCCCCGAGTATACAGGGTAAATTAGGCCCATATAGCATGCCCTTTTAATACCATAAATGCTCTATAGATCTCAACAGCCGTAAGCTGAAAAAACTTGCAACCGGTGGAAGATAAATTTCCCTGAAAGATTGCCGTTTGCGAACCGCTGCAATAGTAGCCTTATGGTAGTTTTCAGAGGGTCAAGGGCCTTCCTAGCAGGGAGCTGTGACACCGCCGTTCCTTCCCGCCTCGTGGGCGCCGCACCCAGTGAAGACGCCGAGCGTAGTGACGTCAATACGTTGACGCGTTTCGTCCGCCGACGAAGCCTGCGGTGATACCTGATACCTGACATATACTGGGAACACAGATACCTGACATATACTGGGAACACATTTGCTGAATACATGTTTCATTTGAATACAAGACGAAAACCCATGGAAACCCAGGATAACCATATCACCATTATATAACTCTGCCTTATGGTACTCTATTTGCTAAGATGACCCGAAATTGAAGACGCCTAGTGCTTTTTAACATGATTTTATTTTTTTCATATGTACACCGTGCTCATGTTTAACCTCCTTATGATCTATGTGATCAAATAAAGTATTGTTTGGAATATTTTTGAATTCATATTACTCCGCGTGGATCATCTAGTAACCTTCTTTTTCCAGGTAGGGGTGTTCTTGTCACACTACCATTTTGCTTAGAGTTCCCAGCACAGCTAGAGAACTGACCACGCTGTGCTTTCATGCCTAGTGTGGTCAGTCTTTAATAGGAATGCAGAGGGACTGGCAGGGGCACTAGGGATTTCACACAAAAGAAGTAATACTAAGAGAACAGGATACTTATTCATACAAGTACATGCTACAGCAGGTACATATCAGCAATCTACTATGACTACCAATGCAGGGAGAGGGGACCAATAGGCTGCAGACTGGACTCCAGGATGCTAAACACCGACTTTTATAAATGTAAATACAAGTTAATGAAAGATCAGTTTTGAATGAAGTTTAATTATTTGTTATGTCTCCTCCACACAAAAATGGGGTCTTCTCTTATACAGATGATGTTTTATCGAGTTGTCCCAGTAATGATTTGATTGCATTTCAGATCAATGATGATTGAGGATTTGTGAGTTGCACACGAGGTACAAGCAATGAAGGAGAAAATGAAAAGAGACAGAAAACCAAAGTGAATAAAGCTCTCCCCGGTTTGCTCTGCATTGTCTTTGAGGGGAGTGCCTTTTTCAACAAGTTTTAAAAATGTGCCAATGTTAAAGCGGTTGTTAAGGCTCAAGGTTTTTTTTACCTCCATGCATTCTATGCACAAAGGTAAAAAAACCTTTTGTGTGCAGCAGTTCCCCCAGCCCCCTCAATACTTACCTGAGCCCCATCGAGATCCAGCGATTTGCATGACAGCCTCGGCTGTCTCGGGTCTCTGCCTCCTTATTTGCTGTCAATCACAGCCAATCATCCAATAAGAGGAGAGGGGGTGCAGGAATGGACACATGGAGCAGTGGGTGGCCCCATAGCAAGCTGCTTCTTATGGGGGCATCCGGCAGAAAGGAGGAGCCAGGAGAGCCTGCGGGGGACCAGAGAAGAGGAACCGGGCTGCTCTGTGCAAAACCACTGCCCACAGCAGGTAAGTATAGATATGTTTGTTATTTTCCGAAAAATAAATGAACCTTTAGAATCGCTTTAAGGATTTAGTAAAGCTTAAAGTAGTAGTCTTAAGGAGTTTTACCTTCATGTACTCTATGCATTAAGGTAAAAAACCTTCTGTAGCAGAGGATCCCCTCGACCCCCCCTTTATACTTCCCTGAGGCCGAGCTCGAACCAGCACTGTGCGCAATGGCTGCGGCTCTCCCTTCTCACTGGGCAGATTGATAGCAGCAGGAGCCATTGGCTTCTGCTGCTGTCCATGAAATCCTATGACGAGGGAGCAGGGGGGCTGAGCCGAGCCACTAGATTCGGGTAGGGCAGCTCAGGAGCGAGCCTGCATGAGTGCCCCCATAGAAAGCCGCTTTCTATGGGGCTAGTGGGTGGGGAGAAGAACCAGGAGAGCCAGCGGGGGACCCCAGAAGAGGATCGGGGCTGCTCTGTGCAAAACCATTACACAGAGGACACTTTTTATGGTGCATCACTTTATTCTATGTGTGTTTGGATTCACAGTTTTCTTAATGTGGCTGTAGATGGATTGAAATTCAGCCGGTTCAGCAAGGACCAACTGAATTTTCGTTCTATGTATGGGCCAATGGCAGTCAGCAGAAATCGATCTGTCAATTGACTTTTGTGTAATGGATCTGTTGGAAAAAAGCTGCTCGATCAATGGCTGCAGCCAATTTCTGCATTGCTGATCTATGTAGTCTGACAGTGGAGGAGTCTCCGCCGCTGTCACAATACAATAATGCAGTGGGGGGATTCAGTTCAGTTTTTTTCATTCAGCCCACTGGCTGAAAACAACCATGTATGGCCAGCCTTAAAGAATATGTAAAGCCAACATTTCATATTCCTGATATGTGCCTGCTGTGCCATGTACTTGTATACAAAACAGTCTCCTATTCTCTTTGCATTGATTCCTTTGTTTGAAATCCCTGGTGTTCCTGCCAGTCCCTCTGCTTTCCTAGTAAAGACTGACCACACTAACCAGAACACAGTATGGTCACTTCTCTAGCTGTGCTATGTGATCACTAATACAAAAAAAGCACATTGTAAACACTCTTTTTTCCCTTTTTTAATAACTATGTACAAATGTTTTGCCTTTCATTTCTATTTTAAACTGAGTAGGTTGTTTTACAAGGTGAGGGGTGACATATACTATACTTTTCCTGCAAAGTCTCAGAAATACCTGTTTAGCCTGTCAGTGAAATCTACCCTATGCTCTTTCCTGTGATGGTATGGCAAGGATGCTGCAGTGTCGCTGAATTCAGAGCAGTGTTGTCACTGTCATGTAGGCTGTGCTTGCTTGCACTACAGCGGGTTAAAATCAAGTTGTTGCAGGGGGAATAACGAATAGCATTGCCATTGCTTATTGTCAAGCCTGTATGCATTGACAGCACTGCCTGTGTTGGTGAAACCCCCCTATTCAGTGCGATATATAGTACACAGAATAATGCAGATAAAACCACTTTAACCACTTGCCTACTGGGCACTTATAATCCCTTCCTGCCCAGGCCAATTTTCAGCTTTCAGCGCTGTTGCATTTTGAATGACAATTGCGCGGTCATGCAACACTGTACCCATTTGAAATTTTTATAATTTTTTTCACACAAGTAGCATTTTGTTTTGGTGGTATTTAATCACCTCTGGATGTTTTATTTTGTACTATAAACAAAAAAAGAGCCAATATTTAAAAAAAAGTTTTTCTTGATTTCTCTTCTAAAATTTTGCAAACAGTTTGCGTTGATGAGGCTGCACTGATAGGCAGCACTGAAGAGCATTGATGAGGTGGCATGGATAGGCAGCACTGATGGATTACATTGACTGGCAGCACTGCTGGGCACTGACTGGCGGCACTACTTCGCAGCAATGATGGGTGGCACTGCTGGGTTGCACTGCTGGGCACAGGTGGGTGGCACTGCTAGGCACAGGTGGGTGGCACTGCTAGGCACAGGTGGGTGGCATTGATGAGCACAAGTGGGTGGCACAAGTGGGTGGCACTGCTGGGCACTGGTGGGCGGCACTGCTAGGCACTGATCATCAGTGCCCTGATAATCAGTGCCGATCCGTCCTCTGACAATTGCCTGTTATCGGCATTACATTCCTCACGCAATGACAGCGTGAGGAAAGTGCAGCCGATACCCGGCAACTGTATTTACCCAGTGATCTGCTGTGTCCTTCCTGCGCATGTGCAGGAGGCCATCATCCCAGCACACAGTGACCATGTCAGCAATGTAGGCTGAGATGCTCATGTGCAGCTCAGTTTCCGTTGCCAGAAAAGACAGCGAGCAGGTATGTAGCTGTATTTTATTGCAGACATGTTGCATGACTCTTCTGCAATAAGAATCCTGCCACACATATGGTGTTGTGCAGTAAGATGCAGCTAAATGAACATGCTGTGAACAAACCTAAATGATAAAATTAATCAATCTGGCCTCTTCTGCCACTTAAAGTCAGCAAATAGCGCTGTTTTTTTTTTTTTTGCAAGATGTTAAAAAAAAATCCAGCCTCCTCCTCCTCCCTAAATAGCCGGCCAATCACACTCCTTTTTCTTTTTTACAAGATGTTAAAAAAAAAAAAAAAATCCAGCCTCCTCCTCCCCTAATAGCTGGCCAATCACACTCCTTTTTTTGGTAAGATGTTGAATAGAAGAAAAGAAAATAAAAGAACAAAAATCATATTAAATGTATTGGAAAATATGTGCTTTTTTTCAAGTAAAAGGTGAACCAATTGTAGCCAGTTACGCTCCTTTTTCTTTTTTGCAAGATGTTTATAAAGAAAAAAAATCTGGCCTCCTCCTCCTCCCCTAATAGCCAGCCAATGATGCTCCTTTTTCTTTTTTGCAAGATGTTTTAAAAAAAAAAAAACATCCAGTCTCCTCCCTGCCTTATAGCCGGCCAATCACGCTCCCTTTTTGCAAGGTTTTAAATTGACGCTGAACTTTATATTTTCTATTCATGTTTTGTTTTTAAGCTGAAAATTTTCACTGCTCTCAGCCTCTTTTATATGAGC
This sequence comes from Staurois parvus, assembly GCF_062004578.1. Lineage (NCBI taxonomy): Eukaryota > Metazoa > Chordata > Amphibia > Anura > Ranidae > Staurois > Staurois parvus. The sequence continues at coordinate 462,624 of NW_028318242.1, read as the reverse complement.
TGACATCCTGGTAGAGGGTGTCTATGTTTATTCTACATGGCCCCACTGTAAACATGAGCATAGGCTTCCTTCTTTCTCACCACAGCCAGGACTCCCTCTGAGTCCCTGTAGGCCTGCTGGAAAGCTGAGTGCCATGAGGGCCCCTGTCTGCCGATCACTGGTCATCCCTGGAAAGCTGAGTGCGGTGAGGGTCCCTGTCTGCTGATCGCTGGTCATCCCTGGAACGCTGAGTGCGGTGAGGGTCCCTGTCTGCTGATTGCTGGTCGTCCCTGGAACGCTGAGTGCCGTGATTGTCCCTGTCAGCCGATCGCTGGTCGTCCCTGGAATGCTGAATGCCGTGAGGGTCCCTGTCTGCTGATCGCTGGTCGTCCCTGGAACGCTGTGTGTCGTGAGGGTCCCTGTCTGCTGATCGCTGGTCGTCAATGGAACACTGAGTGACGTGAGGGTTCCTGTCTACTGATTGCTGGTAGTCCCTGGAAAGCTGAGTGGCGTGAGGGTCCCTGTCTGCTGATCGCTGGTCGTCCCTGAAACACTGAGGGTCATGAGGGTCCCTGTCTGCTGATCGCTGGTCGTCCCTGGAACACTGAGTGCCATGAGGGTCCCTGTCTGCTGATCGCTGGTCGACCCTGGAAAGCTGAGTGCCGTGAGTGTCCCTGTCTGCCGATCGCTGGTTGTCCCTGGAAAGCTGAGTGCCCCTACAAGCTGCATGCGGCGGAGTGTGGAACTGTCCTTATTGTGTGCCCCTTGCCCGGACTGCTTTAACGTGTGACTGCCCCAATTGCGTGTCTGGAGTATCGTAGCTACCTGGACTGCCCCCCCCCCCGAGTGCTCGGGCCATCGCTACCTAGATTACCCTATCGTGAGCCAGATTACAATTATTTTGGGCTCCCCCCTCTCTTCCCATTTTTGGGTACCTGGATGCTACCTTCCTACCCTGATTGAGTGCCTTCCATAGTTCAATAAAGCTTTGTGTGTTTACCATCTTCTTTGTGTGTTCTTTCCTACCTACGCTTCCGTCACAGGCCCAAAAAACAAAATTCTGGCCTCCTCCTCCCCTTATAGTTGGCCAATCACGCTCCTTTTTCCTTTTTGGAAGATGTTTAAAAAAATTTAAAATCCGGCCCCTTCTCCCCAAATAGCCGGCCAATCACGCTCCTTTCTCTTTTTTGCAAGATGTTAAAAAAAAAACTACAGCCTCCTCTTCAACAAATAGCCGGCCAATCACACTCCTTTTTCTTTTTTGCAAGTTGTTAAAAAAAAAAAAGTCCGGCCTCCTCCTCCCCAAATAGCCGGCCAATCACGCTCCTTTTTCTTTTTTGCAAGTTGTTAAAAAGAAAACATTCTGGCCTCCTCCTTACCTAATAGATGGCCAATCATGCTCCTTTTTTTTTTTTAGATGTTAAATAGAAAAAACGAAGATAAAAGAATGAAAAACATATTAAATGTATGTAAAAATATGTGCTTTTTTTTTTAAAGTAAAAAGTGAATGTTAAATCTAAATTATGATTCGGCACTTATATTGATGGCAAGCTTGCAAAATATTTGGTTTTTATGATTAGTCATAATTAATATTAATATGTGTAAATGGTCTTTTGACAAATGGTAGTATTACTATTCTTCAATTATAGCTGAGACCAAAAGATATACAAGTTAAGCTGAGATAGTGAATATGAGTAAGTTATATTTCAAGGTTATTAGGAGGACTCATTACATTACGTATTTTAATAGTATCTGTGTGTATTTAGTATACGTTTCTAACATTGATACATATAGTTTAGTGATTATACATTGATATGTTCTTAAGCTATACTATTCTTTAAATATATAGCTGAGGGTTATAATATTATTTACATCAGCATACATATGTTCCTGTCCATCAAACATCATATGTATAGCATCCCTTCCTTATATGAAATGGCTTTGCTAAGCAGTGATAATTTCCATAGAAGGTATTAAGATCACTAACTATGACGTACATTTGCCTCATAAAAGACCATGAGACAATGGACAAGAAGGAACTCGCTCACACTTACACGCTAACACGACACTCTTTCATACATAACACACACACACATGGCTGTTCATAAGAACTTTCTGAGATGCTGGAACAGGTGCTGCAAGACAAGAGATCATCATTAACGTCACGTCCGGCTTCTTCTTTCTCGGACTCTGTGTTGGACAAGGACATGGAGAATCGCACATGGCAAGGACAGCCATGACAGATAATGGTGACTTTATCTTTAAACGGTTGCTTGTTATTACTACAGTAGTTTTATCTACATGGAACTGTTCATAATACGCTTTATATTGTTTATTTTACACCATTCTGTGATAGAATAAAATCACACTTCATTTTTTATTTCAATGGCTCTTTCATTCATAATCGCCTCAAGACATTAGAAGTATTATATGTGTCTAAAAATCCAACAGTGAACTTATGTAAATTTTGAGCAAAAGGTGAACTAACCCTAAATTCACCTTCTGCGCCATGTGACATCTGTATTTCCTGGCTCTGTGCATATTGGCAACCTGGCACCATCATAGCGTATGCCAGTGGGTAGAGAGGAGGAAGATCTGTAAATGTCCATTTGCTGATCTCTCCTCCCTATTAATGACTCAGAAAGGACATATAAAAGTTACTTCTGAGTGCTGGTGTCCTTTTCCCCAGTCAGTATAGAATTCAAACTCTATTAGCTTTATTGGGGGCCAGGTGAGACCCCAGGGGTCTTTTATGCCTTGATGTCTCATTAAAGAGAACCTGTCTCCAAAAATACATCACATAAAGGAGTTTTTGTCCCCTATGTGATGGGGAAAAAATTTAAGTTACACCCAAGCACTTTTGCTAGATCACTTCCAAGTGCCCCAAAAAGTGTCGGTTCCCCCCATGCACCGTCTTTATTTTTTCTGGACTCCATGTGCCCATTGGCAAACCCGGGATCGGCATGACAGAAGCGGCCAGGGAAGTAGGATCAGCGAATGAGTCTTGGTCTGCGGTCAGACCTATAGCGTTAGAGTTAGAAAGTTTCCCACTGACCAGCAGCATAAATAAACAAGCAGGTCATCCTGGCGGATGATGCGGGCTCATCCAAGGCGCAGGGTGTAAATACTAACTGGTATTCACCAAAGCTCCTGATGGCAGAGATGGAATCTGCTGCATACTAGTACCAGCTTGCGGTCCACAATAGCACTCTATCAGGAGGTGATTAAGCCAGAGCCCATTAGCAGATGTAGCAGGTAGGGATCAAGCAGAAACGCAGTCAGAAATAATGCCAGTGGTCAGTAACAAGTAGCTGCCAGTTGGGATTAAGTGAAAGCATAGTTGAGGAACAAAGCAAAGGTTTATAACAAATGGTTTCCATTTGGGATGAAGCAGAAGTGTAGTCCCTCAGAAACCACATACAAGGCAAGGTTATCCATAGGGATCAGAGAAGAAGCTGTCCAGCATTTCAGGTGGCACAGCAACACATGAAATGGCCAGATACAGCAGAGGTCACAGGTTCAGAACCAGGTCCTTTCCAAATTTCTGGTGAAGAAACGAATAGAGTGTGATCTACACTCTATTAGTTTCACTGAAGTGCAGGTGAGACATCAGGGGTCTTTTAGATCCCGATATTTCATCAAAAAAAATGTGTTTCCCAAGATGTTTTCTATCAGCGAACACAGGACGTGTATTGTGAGTGCCACCGGGTAGAGAATTGGGGAAGGAGATAAGCAAATGGATTTTTGTTTATCTCTTTCCTGTTAGCGCAGTTGTAAAGCTTTTTTTTTTTATTAAAGTACCATATTTTTCGCTCCATAAGATGCACCTGACCATAAGACACACCTAGGTTTTAGAGGAGAAAACAAGAAAAAAATATTCTGAACCAATGGACTGCAGACATAGTACAGGAAATGACCAGAGACTGCGGATGTACTACAGGAGATGACTAGAGACTGCAGACACAGTACAGGAGATAACCAGAGACTTCAGACATAGTACAGGAAATGACCAGAGACTGCGGACATAGTACAGGAAATGAGCAGAGACTGCGGACGTACTACAGGAGATGACCAGAGACTGCGGACATAGTACAGGAGATGACCAGAGACTGCGGACATAGTACAGGAAATTTCCAGAGACTACGGACATAGTATAGGAAATGACCAGAGACTGCGGACATAGTACAGGAAATGACCAGAGACTGCGGATATAGTACAGGAAATGACCAGAGACTGAAGATGTACTACAGGAGATGACCAGAGACTGCGGACATAGTACAGGAGATGACCAGAGACTGCAGTTATAGTACAAGAGCTGACCAGAGACTGCGGACTTAGTTAAGGAGATGACCGGAGACTACGGACATAGTACAAGAGATGACCGGAGACTGCGGACATAGTACAGGAGATGACCAGAGACTGCGGACATAGTACAGGAGATGGCCAGAGACTGCGGACATAGTACAGGAGATGACCAGAGACTGCGGACATAGTACAAGAGATGACCAGAGACTGCGGACATAGTACAAGAGATGACCAGAGACTGCGGACATAGTACAGGAGATGACCAGAGACTGCGGACATAGTACAGGAGATGACCAGAGACTGCGGATGTACTACAGGAGATGGCCAGAGACTGCAGACATATTAAAGGATATGACCAGACTGCGGATATACTACAGGAGATGACCAGAGACTGCAGACATAGTACAGGAGATGATCAGAGACTGCAGACATATAAAAGGATATGACCAGAGACTGTGAACATAGTACAGGTGAAGACCAGAGACTCCAGACCTTTGGGGGGGGGCAGGTACCCGAATTTGACAGGTACCCGCTCCCACTTCCGCTGCGATCGCGTAGGTGATTGGAAGCGGAAGTTGTCCTCCCTCCCCTTAGTCTTCTGGGACACGGGACAGGTCCCTGAAGACTACGGGTCCATTCACAAAGCGCAGCGCTTCTCGCGCATGCGCAGTGGGCCGCTCCATATTCGCTCCATAAGATGCAGACATTTCCCCCCATTTTTTTGGGGGAAAAGAGCGTCTTACGGCGCAAAAAATACGGTAATAAACATGTTATACTCTTCTGTGCAGTGGTGTCCCCACCAGCGATTTTGGCTTCTTTTTCACTGGATTTCCAGGTTCCACACCCCATAAAATGATTATAACCGGACAAGAATGTGGAATTTTTAATAGGAGTATAGTAGCCAGTAAACATGGGTAGGAAAATAAAAAATAAAAAGGGGAAGGGAAAGGTAAAATGGGGGTAAGGGGTATGACCCAAGCACTTTGAGGAGAAGTGAAGGTGGGTATTCAAGAGAGGATAACAAGTAATATTACAGGGAGATCAGAGGTAAAAGGCAAATTTAGAGGAATGTCGGAAGCGATTCCAGATTGACTAGGTCAGAGTGTAATTGTCCATTTTCTCTGTTTCCCAGCAGATCAGTTTATCTAAATGGCAAATAGAGTCCATCACACAGGCCCACTCCACAAAGGACAGGGGCTGTGGTTTACCCCACGCCCTGGTGATCACAGTATGTGCAGAGGTTAAGAAGTGTTGAAGAAGTTGCTTTCATTTTGTTTATAGGATCTATGCACTATTGATAGTAGAGTAATAAGCATAGGATTGGTGATTCTGTCCTCAACAAAGTCATAGTAGAAGAAAAGTATTTTGTCCCTGAAAGGAGTTCTGAGTGGACAAGAGCTCCAAATATGAGTCATGGTGCCTGGGGACTACACACATCTCCAACAGGTTGGAATGGCTGGGTTAAATTTGTGCAGAGTAGTGGGGCAACGATCCCACCTAGAGAGGAGGTATGTACCTGTGCTCTAGAAGATATGGAAGTCTTCTAAGTAAACGTTAGTATTTTGTCCCACTCAGAGTTTTATTGCCAAAAGCTCCTGCTCCCATTTGGCAATAAACGGTGGGGCGTACGGTAGGGAGAGCTTTCAGCAAGACTTGGTATATGCGAGACAAGGGGTGCTCCAGCCTGGCAGTCTGGGAAAGCAAGCACTTGAAGTCAGTGAGTGATCCGATGAGGCCAGTAGTAGGCATCTTCGTGGCAAGATAATGTTGGAGTTGGGAATATTCCAGCCAAGCCCTAGCTTGGTTATGACAGAACCCTAACAGTTGTGATAGTGGAATCAATGTATCATTCCACAGGGTAGGACAAAGCATCGGTTTATCTTCCTTTTTCCAGGGGAAGAAATTGAGATTGCTGAAGAGTGGGAAGAAACACAATCATTTCAAAAAGGGGAGATAGTGGGCTGGGTCTGGTCATGATTAGACCTTTCCCTCATAACAATCCCACATGCAGAGTATAGAAATCACCAGAAGTGGCAAGGCATCTGTATATGGTCTGTCTTTTAGTTTGGTCCATAGCAAGGAAGTGATGTCAGAATCGAGCAGGTCACTTTCCAGGACCATCCTTCATTTAGAGTCTCGGTTATAGTACCAATCAAGAAATCTGAGGAAAGAGGATGCATGATGGTACAAGAGTATGTTGAGTAGAGTCACGCCACCTCGTGAGCGTGGAGAGATGAATCCTGGATTTTTTGTGTTGGCAGATGTAGTTACGTAAAAGCGTGTAAATATGAGGTGAGAATCCTGAAGGGTTGGTAAAGGTTTATATAGTAGTTTGGGCAACATGTCCATCTTAATGACATTCATTTGGCCAAACCCAGAAATAGTAGGCTTACCGTGAGATTTAAGACAGGTGCGGATGAGGGGTGTGTAGTTTAGATCCGATAGATTAGAAAGAGTAGTAGGGATATAAACTCCTAAATATGTAGCTGTTTGGTGTTGCCACTTAAAGGGGAATTAGAATGAAATGTGGAGCTCTCCAGGGAGGATAAGGAGATGTAAAGAGCCTCTGTTTGATCACAAAATGACTCATGAGTCCGAAGTCTGCAAATTCCCTCATAAGCGAAGGGAGAGAAGTAAGCGGGGAAGAGATATAAAAAAGAAGGCCATCTGCATAGAGGGGTAGTTTATAGTGATGGGAGCCCACCTCAATACCCTTGATATCTGGGTTATTACGGAGAGCAATGGCAAGGTGGTTCATGGTCAGAATATGAGAAAGAGGGCATCCATGGCGAATTAGAATTGGATCTGACAGAAGTCTATTAGAGCGTATTCTTGCAGAAGGATTAGTATATAAAGCTAGAATTTTATGGAGAATGTTGGGTTGCAAATGATGAAGGGTAGCCCGAAGAATGTCCCAGTGGACACAGTCCAATGCCTTTCAGCATGCCCCAATATGAGGGAAGCCTGTATATTGCGTTTTTCAGCATATCCGATTAAGGATTTGGTTTTCAAGCTGTTATCACTGGCTTCCCGGCCTGGCGTGAATGCAACCTGGTCAAGGTGTATGAGGTCTGCAAGAAGAGGTGTGAGGCAGTTAACAATCATTTTGGAGTAAAGACGTATATCATCAGAGGTTCTTTAGACCCCTGATGTCTCAATAAAAAGAACCTGTCATCAAAAAATGTATCACACAGGGAACGTTTTGTCCCCATGTGATGGAAAAAGAAAACGTTTTCTGATGTTCCTTTCCTGTTTATGACCCGGAAGCAACGTGTAAATTGTCACTTTCCGGTCCTGTGTTCCTAGCTAGGGAAGAAACTAATGGAGCAAGATATTAGATTTACATTTATATATTTACATTTCAGACATGTAATACATTTATACATTTTCTAGATCTATATATAATATATATAGATTTGTTTTTGTTATTTGAAGCAGTGGTCTCCAAACTATTGCCTGGGGGCCGGATGCGGCCCTTTGCTCGCCTTTATCCGGCCCTTGGGGCACTTCTTCTGTCACAGATACAAGACACTATATCTCCTACTGACACCAACAATGAGGCATAATTCCTGCTACTGACATCAACAATGAGGCACTATTTCAACTATTGACACCAATGATGGGGTCCTATTCCTCCCACTGACACCAACGATGGTACACTATTCCTCCCACTATTACCAAGCATAGGACACTATTTCTCCCACTGACACCAGTGATGGGGCACAATTTCTCCCACTGACACCAGTGATGGGACAATATTTCTCCCACTGACACCAATGATGGAGCACTATTTGTTCCACTGGTGCCAAGATAGGGCACTATTCCTCCCACTGACACCAATGATGGGACACTATTCCTCTCACTGACACCAACGATGGGGCACTATTTCTCCAACTGACACCAATGATGGGGTACTATTCTTCCCACTGACACCAATGATGGGGCACTATTCCTCAAACTGACACCAATGATGGTACGCTATTCCTCTCACTATTTCCAAGCATAGGACACTATTCCTCCCACTGACAGCAATGATGGGACACTATTGTTCCCACTGACACCAACTATGGAGCACTATTGCTTTCACTATTACCAAGCATAGGATACTATTCCTCCCACTGACACCAACGACGGCGTGCTTTTCTTTTCTTCCCCTAATACTAAAAACAAGCATTGTTTACTCCCACTGACACCAGGACAATTTCTACTTCCACTGGCCACAGTCTGCCCCCCCCCCCCAAAGTCTGAAGGACAGTAAACTGGCCCTTTGTTTAGAAAGTTTGGAGACCCCTGAAGCATCCCTTTAAAGCATCAAATACTATATTCTTTAAAAGCAGAAAACAGCTAAAAAATATACTATTAACAGTAGTACTATAAACAATAAAAGTATAGTAATTTTTTTTTCAATTTTATATTAATAATAATTCTACTACTACTAATAATAATAATAATTAACAATAATAAAAAATTTACCCAATAACAGGTTTTTTGTTTTTTTTTTGTTTTGTTTTTTTTTTTGTTTTTTTTGTTTGTTTTTTTATAATAATATTAATAATAATAATAATAATAATAATATACACAATGACAGTATAATATTATTTTAAAACTTCTAAACGCAGAAAATAGCTACATATATATATATATATATATATATATATATATATATATATATATATTAATAATAATAGTAATATAATATAATATAATATAAACAATGACAATAATAATCTGTAGAAAGAGGTGTTATATTAGAAAAGCTATATTATAATAGAAGTGGGCGATACCGTTTTCATCGATCACGATGCTAAATCTAAAGCCTTCAACCGCTGGGCCTTCACGATGGAGTCCCCGGTCAGAAATAGCTGTTCGGCAGATGGGACAAGTGTCGCTCTCCTGAAGCCATCGCTGGATGCAGTCGGTGTGGAATTCGTGAGTGCAGTGCAGGTTGGTAGTTGCGCCTCCATCTTGATAATCTGCCAAGCAAATGGGACAACTTACCTGCCTCTCGTCGTGCTGCTCCATGGCCAGTGGTCCCTGTGGTGCTGAGTGTTGATCTGCAGCCCTGTTGCGGTCTCTGGGAGAGCGGCTCCGGTTGGTGGCTGCGTCCTCCTGTCTCTGACGCCACCGCATTCTGGACCTTGTCCTGTGGGCGACTGGTGACCCTCCGTCGTCCTGACGTGATGGCCTTTCACGGGATCTGCGAAAGGTCACGGCATCCTGATGGTGATTGGTGCCGGATTACCTGAAATAGCTGGAAATATGTAATATTAATATTAATAATATAAACAATAAATGTATAATGATAATAGCAATGTATTTGAATAAAAATGAGGATGATCGCTGTGAATAGCAGGAGAGAACATGCTTTGACTGGCAATATGTCGTTCATGAAACACTGTAACCAAATAAATTTGATATCATTTTATAGATTTTATCTCTAATGATACAGTACTGTGGTCATTTTAATGGTAATTTTTAAAAAGTGCCACAAGATGGCAGGGTTAGTCCTCCATAGCGGTAATACCGCTCCTTGCCAAAGATGTCTCCCTTTCCCAATTATCTCCATGGCAACCATAGAAAATGGCTTTCTTTCCTCCGGCGGCCATTTTATTGTTGGAGGAGGAGCTGATAAAGGAACAGTCTGATGTGCGGGGATGATGGGCATCGGGGAGAGCAGAGGTGAGGGTGGCAGAGGGCAGGAGCGCGGGGCGGGGGTTATCTGTATAGAAAGGCTGATATAGAGGGGATGATGTGTGGAGAAGGTAGGGGGGTGATGTACAAACATAGCTGGGACTCCCCCATCCCCCCAGTGTTCCCTCATCTGCCCCGATCCACCCCTCAGTGTTCCCTCAGCTGCCCCGATCCACCCCTCAGTGTTCCCTCATCTGCCCCGATCCACCCCTCAGTGTTCCCTCATCTGCCCCGATCCACCCCTCAGTGTTCCCTCATCTGCCCCGATCCACCCCTCAGTGTTCCCTCAGCTGCCCCGATCCACCCCTCAGTGTTCCCTCATCTGCCCCGATCCACCCCTCAGTGTTCCCTCATCTGCCCCGATCCACCCCTCAGTGTTCCCTCATCTGCCCCTATCCACCCTCAGTGTTCCCTCATCTGCCCCGATCCACCCCTCAGTGTTCCCTCATCTGCCTCGATCCACCCCTCAGTGTTCCCTCATCTGCCCCGATCCACCCCTCAGTGTTCCCTCAGCTGCCCCGATCCACCCCTCAGTGTTCCCTCATTTGCCTCGATCCACCCCTCAGTGTTCCCTCATCTGCCCCCCCCCATGTTATCTCATCTGCCCCAATTCCACCATGTTATCAAATCTGCCCCCATCCCCTCCAAGTTGCCTCATCTGCCCGTCCATGTTGCCCCATCTGCCTCCACCCCCCCATGTAGCCTCATCTGCCCCCATGTTGCCTCATCTGCCCCAATTCCCCCATGTTATCAAATCTGCCCCCATCCCCTCCAAGTTGCCTCGTCTGCCCCCATGTTGCCTCATCTGCCTCCACCCCCCCCATGTTGCCCCATCTGCCTCCATCCCCCCCATGTTGCCTCATCTGCCTCCATCCCCCCCATGTTGCCTCATCTGCCCCCATCCCCCCCATGTTGCCTCATCTGCCCCCACCCCCCCATGTTGCCTCATCTGCCCCCACCCCCCCATGTTGCCTCATCTGCCCCCACCCCCCCCATGTTGCCTCATCTGCCCCCACCCCCCCATGTTGCCTCATCTGCCTCCATCCCCCCATGTTGCCTCATCTGCCTCCATCCCCCCCATGTTGCCTCATCTGCCTCCATCCCCCCCCATGTTGCCTCATCTTCCCCCATGCCCCCCATGTTGCCTCATCTCCCCCCATCCCCCTCATGTTGCCTCATCTGCCCCCACCCCCCCCATGTTGCCTCATCTGCCCCCATCCCCCCCCATGTTGCCTCATCTGCCCCCATCCCCCCCTCCATGTTGCCTCATCTGCCCCCATCCCCCCCTCCATGTTGCCTCATCTGCCCCCCCCCATGTTGCCTCATCTGCCCCCATCCCCCTCCCCATGTTGCCTCATCTGCCCCCACCCCCCCATGTTGCCTCATCTGCCCCCACCCCCCCATGTTGCCTCATCTGCCCCCATCCCCCCCCATGTTGCCTCATCTGCCCCCACCCCCCCCCCATGTTGCCTCATCTGCCTCCATCCCCCCCATGTTGCCTCATCTGCCCCCACCCCCCCATGTTGCCTCATCTGCCTCCATCCCCCCCATGTTGCCTCATCTTCCCCCATCCCCCCCATGTTGCCTCATCTACCCCCATCCCCCCCATGTTGCCTAATCTACCCCCATCCCCCTCATGTTGCCTCATCTGCCCCCATCCCCCCCATGTTTCCTCATCTGCCTCCACCCCCCCCATGTTGCCTCATCTGCCTTTATCCCCCCCCCATTATGCCTCATCTGCCTCCACCCCCCCCCCATGTTGCCTCATCTGCCTCCATCCCCCCCCATGTTGCCTCATCTGCCTCCATCCCCCCCATGTTGCCTCATCTGCCTCCTTCCCCCCCCCCCTTGCTGCCTCATCTGCCCCCATCCCCCCCATGTTGCCTCATCTGCCCCCATCCCCCCCATGTTGCCTCATCTGCCCCCATCCCCCCATGTTGCCTCATCTGCCCCCATCCCCCTCATGTTGCCTCATCTGCCCCCATCTATATTGTGCAGCGGGAGGAGTGAGACTCTGTATAGTGCAGCGGTAGGGGTGAGACTTTGCGTAGTGCAGCAGGAGAGGGGAGCCCATTCACAATGGTGGTGTTTGGCCCAGTACATGGGATGCTTTGCTTGCAGCTCTGGCATATCAGGATTTCCATAGATTTGTATTGCAGAAGCTGATTTCTCCCCAGTTCATGTTTAGATGACAATATGTGTCTTCCAGATTGTAGAATATCTGGAATAGAAGTGCCGGGGAGGACTGGACTCTGGGTCCCTGCCAGGACTTTCAATGGCTGCCTCCCACTGTATAACAGTATGCAGGCTCCACAGTCTACAGCCCGGAGCCAGCTGAACCCTGCCCCTCCCCCGTCTGTCTAGGTGTCATCCTCCCAGGCTGTCAGTCCTGTACGGGGGAAGAAAGGGGCTGCCATCACATCACATCACTCAACCCCTGGAAAGGACCAATGGAGGTGTGTGCGGGGTGCAGGAGCCGTGCGGGGCCCCTGAGCTGTGAGTGAGCTGGAGAGGAGCCGGACACAGAGTGCGGACAGAGGTGAGAGGCTGAGCGATCGGAGAGCTCTGGACCTGGAGGTGCAGCAGGGACACAGAGAGGGGGAGCCCGGCACAGGACCCGCCCCCTTCACGGCAAGTAACAGGGGATTTGGATTTTACCGCCCCCCATCCTAGAGTCCTCAGGCGGCTGCCTAATCTGCCTTATGCTGGCGTTGGCCCTGCTTTCAGGCCGCTCCTCTTCTCACTGATTGGCTTTTGTCGCATTGGAACGCAGCTTCCCAGCGGGATAAATGGCATAAAAATGATTTCCCTTTAAGCTGTATGAGACGATTCTCATCGCAGAGCTGCTGACTGAAAGTCCTGCGTGCTGCATTTTTGATGCATCTTCCCTTTTAGTCTATATGAAACTCGCCAGAAGCGCACCCACGTTGCGTGTTTAGGGTCACATGACAAGAATAGGCTGGTTGTTAAGAAGCGGGCTCCTGCCGGCATCCCTAACATCCAATGAATAGCCGGTACCTGGCGACGTCCTTAACAAGCAGCTATTCACCAATATGCGCTGTAACGCAATGCATAGAACACGCACTGTGCGTTTTTACAAATGCGTGGTGCGTTTTGGAAGTGCTGCAGTGTGAAAGCAGCCTTCCATTTCATGTTGGCTTTTTTCCTCCTTTTCAGCGGCTGATCCTGCCAGTAACACACTTCCAGTCCAGCACTGCATAGAATATGAGGAGCTGCTCTGTGAAGTATAAAGTGGCATTTGTTAGGAAAAAAGCTTCCAGGCCGGATGTTATGACGGAGAAGATGCTCTCGGTGTCCTCTGTCATCAATGTTCCCCTGCCTGTCATCTGGCATGTACACGGAGTCGCACAGCTCAGCATACATGTACAGCTCCTGCTGTGTGCCGTGGTGATGCCACTCCACCACAGAAGGATCGCTATCATCACTCCGGAGCTGCTCCTAAAATCTTCTTTATTGCAAATTCCACAGGAGTCCAGCCTTCCGAATGCGGCTCAGCCCTGGTGGGCTTTATTTGTGACATTAGGATTCCATTGTGTGTGTGTAAGGCTGGACTCCGGAGGGATCTGCCATAAAGAAGATTAGAAGGACGGCTCCTGTGTGATGGCGATCCTTCTGTGGTGGACGCATGTTTGGCTGAGGATGTGGCCCCGGCACTATACAGGAGTGTAGGTTGGAGCACCGTTTCTTTCTTTGCACATGTGGTGATGGTGTGACTCGCAGATGCATGTGCAGGAGTGACGTCATCACACAGCGGCCAACCAAGCGGCTGAACAGACAGGAACTGGAAGGAAGGGGAAGATGGGAGCGGTGAGAGCGCGGAGCTGGAGGGCTTCCTGTGACGGGTAAGTCTGTCATAATGTGCTAGTGTGGGGGGCATAGCAGAACATTATGGCAGAAACCTGCAGGGGGCTGGCTAGAAACATTTCTAGAGCAGAGTTTAATATGGCTTTAGTGATTGGCCAACCCCGGGGATGTCGCTGGTCACATGGGGTGTGAAGAAAGGAAACCTAGAAAGGCTTGTAAGCGTGAAGGCCTCTGCAGGAGATCTGGGATGTCATGACAGCAAATGTGCTCCTCACATCACAGCATGGAGGAAAAATCCAACGTACCTCTTTTACCTCACAGGGGCCACCTCTAAGGCTGCTTTCACACTGATCAGGAGCAAAAATGCAGTAAGCTGGAGCTGGTGGTGAGCGCTCAGTCTTCCAGCTGGGGGCGCACATTGGAGCACGCTCCCTGGATACACTTTTCTGTATTTGTACTGCAGCTAATGTAAATGGCTGATTTTAGCTTGGTATTGATTTTAGAATTTCCTGTCCAGCAGCATTTAGACTGGAAGAGAGAGGGACAGCACTATAGGCTGATCAGGTGTTCTGCATCAGCATGTGCTCTCAGTATTAGAGAGCAGAGAGATGACCTGATCAGTCTACTATTGCTCCTTTGGGCCTGGCTCACACTTGTGCAGTTTGCTTTTCATATGTTTTTGCATTGCTTCTTGCAGTGCATTTTGCATTTTTGTTCACTCATTTTTCACACGTTTTTTGATGCATTTTTTTTTGTTTTGTTTTTTCTTAATGCTTTTTGCTGTTTAGGCAGATTAAAAAATGCACTTTATACGTATCTGCAGTGTGTCCATTGAAGTCTATTGACCTAAAAATGCACCGTGTTGTGTTTAACAAAAGAACAATCCGTGATCGTTTCCAAACACGCAGCGGCTGAAAAACACGCAGATGTGAACGTGTCCCATGGGAAACCATTGCATAGGAGAGATGTGGGGTCTTATTGACCCCATATCTCTTCATAAAGAGGACCTGTCACTAATTATTTCTATCACAAGGGATGCCTGCATTTCTTGTGATAAGAATAAAAGTGATTAAAAAACATATTTAAGGGACAGGTCAAAAAAAAAATCCAAAAAATTAAATTAAATTAAAAAAAAAAGAGTTTAATTTGCCCCCTTCCCCCCGTGCTCGAACAAATTGGTGAACGCGTATGTAGGCCATGGCCACATATGTAAATGGTGTTCAAACCACACACGTGAGGTATCGCCACGTACGTCAGAGCAATAATTCTCGCACTAGACCTCCTCTGTAACTTTACACTGCTAACCTGTAGACATTTTTAAAGCATCACCCATGGAGATTCTTAAGTACTGCAGTTTCACGCCATTCCACGAGCGTATGCAATTTTAAAGCGTGACATGTTGGTTATATAGTTTCTCGTCGTAACATCCTCTTTCATATTTTAACAAAAAATTGGGGTTCATATTGTTTTTTTGGGGTTTTTTTTTTTAATCAAAGTGTATTTTTTTCCAAAAAATCTATATTTATTTTTAAAAACTGCGCATCTCGGTTTTGGTTTTTGGCCATGTGCATTTTGAATTTTCGGTACCAGAATTTTCATTTCGGTGCACCACTAGTATTTAGCTGTTTTCCTGGAGCTAGGCTTTAACCAGGAGTCTGAGCTGTGACTACACTGTCCATTCCCCTTATAGAAGGACAGCTCTAGTAGTAATATCTCTCTATAGCTCGTTCAGGGAGGGTTCCTCCTTCCTGTCAGTGGTGGGGTGGACAGCTGTGCTGTAACCTGCATTATGTACTCCGTATACTGCTTTGTATGTCAGGCTGTGGATTTGGGAAATAAATGCACCAATCAAATACTTAATAAAATACAATGTTACTAGTAAAGGTATGCAAGTTATTGCCAGAAAAATCACATCCTTTTTATTTTTTTTCTAGATGAAGACGTACTCCTTGATGTACATCAAATATTCAGTAGTGAATCCTACGTGGCTACAACACCCAGTGTACTCTGCAACCATCTATTGAGCACTTGTTACGTGGCGACTGAGAACTCCTGTTCTGAGACTCGAGAGAGCCAGCATGCTGTCACAGCAAATAGGTATGTACCTGAGAAGAGCAGAAGACATAACAGTGGTCCTGCATGTAATAGATCTAGGTACAAATGATCACAAACAATTGCTTAAAGTGATTGTAAAAGCTCAAGGTTTTTTACTTTCATGCATTCTATGCATGAAGGTAAAACAACCTCTGTGTTCAGCAGCCCCCAATACCTACCTGAGCACCATCTTGATGCAGCAATATGCATGAGAGCCTTGGCTGTCCCGGGTCTCTCTCCTCATTGGCGGCGACAGCAGTGTGAGCCATTGGTTCCCGCTACTGTCAATCGCAGCCATTGAGGAGGGGGTGGGGCGGGGCTGAGCTATGAGACACAGAGGTGGCTTGGGAGCAAGCATGCATAAGTGTCCCCAGAGCAAGCAGCTTGCTCTGGGGGCACTCAGCAGGGGGGAGGAGCTAGGAGCATCGGCGGGAGACCCAAGAAGAGGAGGATCGGGGCTGCTCTGTGCAAAACCATTACACAGAGTAGGTCTGTGTACCATTGGGGAATTTACCTTGTCCCAGAGACTCAACAGGACAGAGAAAATCATTAAAAGTGAGGGAAATTCCTCTTAGACATCCCTGGAACAGGAACCCCATTGGATGATCTACCCTTGCCTCTTTTATTGGGGTCAACTTGAAAATGTTGGATTTCCCTTCATTTTCTTAGTAATAATTAGGGATGCACCAAAATTTTAGTGGCTGAAACGTTTTGACCGAAAACACCACTATCGGCCTTTGGCTGATATTATAATAAGCACCAATACAGGTGCTGAAAATAACCCCGCCCTCCGCCGCCCGGTGGTTCTCAGCCTTACCTGAGAAACCATGCAACGATCCTGGCGCTGGGCATAGAGGTAAGCGAAGGAAAGATGGCCTTCACTCATCTCTATGCCGTTGGAGGACCGGAGTGACATCACTTCCGGTTTTAGCACCTTGTAAACAAGGCCATTGTTTTTTTGTTTGTTGTTTTTTTTTTATGCACTAGATCAATGCTTTTTTGATGGAATGATTTACATTGTAGAGGAGAGATGTGGGGTCTTATTGACCCCTTCTCTCTCCATAAAGAGGACCTGTCACTGCTTATTTTTATCACAAGGGATGCATGCATTCCTTGTGGTAGGAATAAAAGTGAATACAAAAAAATCTTTTAAAGGGACAGTGTAAAAAAAAAAAAAAGTTTAAAGTGCCCCTTTAATGCAGAATTCCAGGTATGGGTATTTGTACCTTATTACATTGGTCCAGCTTAGATAAATATAACTCTGCATATACCATACCTGTGAGATCCCTCTAAAAGCTGTAAATCACTGTAGAAGACATTGGTACTTCAGTGATCTCCACTTGTTTCCGAGTCCCATGCCGAGCGGCTGGCCCGCTGCAATCTGAACACATTTAGAAAAGGAGAAGCATTCTCTGAATGGCTCTTGAGCCCAGCGACAGAGCCCCTGTGTTCCCAACACAGCAGGGCAGCCGTTTAGCGTGGGGCCCAAAAGCAAGTGGAGATCCCTGGAGTTCCAATATCTACTACAGGGATTTCTAGCTTCTAGAGGAATCCCACAGGTATGGTATATACATCAATATATTGGTCCAAGCTAGACCAATGTAATTCTGTTTAAAATGCCATACCTGATATTATTCGGCTATTTCTTTGAGAGTTGTCACCTGACCCCAGCCATTGACACTGCTGTGAAGGCTGTTATTGGCATATTTATCTTTATAGATAATAAAAGGAGCAGCGCTAAAATATTAAATATTGACACTTAAAAGGATAAATAAAGATATCAAAGTTAAAGTGACAGTATGTGGTAAAGTGCTGGGTAAAAGGCTGATAGTAACTTCAAACTTCAGTGATGTGCCAGAAGTGTAGTAACAATATGCGCTCACCAGATGCGTGCTTCCTGAGCCGCGCATGCGCGGTGAGAATGGGAGGACGTCATATGACGTCCTTCCAGAACGAGAGAACCACCTTGCTATACTATATTACTATATGGTGGGCGGCAGGTGGTTAAATACGCATGTGAACAATATAGCCAGAGGTCCTCTTCTCGGGATGGGATGGATGAGATATGCCGTTTACGGATTCTCCTCCCTGGGTGGTATACAGCCTTAACCACTTCCATACAGGGCACTTTTACCCCCTTCCTGCCCAGGCCAATTTTCAGCGCTCACACTTTAAATGAAAATTGCGCGGTCATACAACATTGTACCCAAACTAAAATTTTATCATTTTCTCCACACAACTAGAGCTTTCTTTTGGTGGTATTTAATCACCGTTGGGGTTTTTATTTTTTGCTAAATTAACCAAAAAAAGACAAGAAATTTTGAAGAAAAAAAAAGTTTTTCTTTTGTTTCTGTTACAAAAGATTGCAAATAAATAATTGTTCATAAATTTAGGCCAAAATGTATTCTACTACATGTCTTTGGTGAAAATAACCCAAATTAGTATTTATTATTTAGTCTGTAGGAAAGTTATAGAGTTCACAAACTATGGGATAGATCTGAATATTGATCAATCCTGAAGTACTGACAGCCAATCTAATTTCTTGAGGTTATGAATGTCAGAACAAAATGACCCCTTTATGCAAAGTAGACAGTCCGACGTATTTCATAACAGGCATGGCGAGTTTTTTGAAGTTGTAATTTTTTTGTCATAATTTTTCAGAAATGAAGAAATAAAAAAAATGTTTTTCACTGTTTTTTTTTACATACTGTCACCAGTGCAGTACAGCGTTCGGCATGGCGGTGATCAGGGACACTGGTTACAGTACAAAAAAAAAATTATAATTTTTGATTTTTTAAGATTTTTTTTTAAGATTTTTTTTTTTTATATTTCACTATGACCAAAATAGTATAATGTTACCATAGTAACATTGTACTACTTTGGGGAAGTGATTTTTTTTTTTTACACAATTTGCTTATAGCAAAGAATTACTTTGCTATAAGCAAGCATTTACCTGAATTAAATCGATTCATTCAGGGTTTTTTTTTTTTTTTTTTTGTGCTTAGCTGTGATTTGGCCACAGATAATCACATGACACAGCTGGGCTGTGATTGGCCCAGCTTCTGCATGTGATCACTGTGACCATTCACAGCTAGCCACACTTGTATACAAGGGATGGCATGAAAGGAAGCCATCCATTGTATACAACTGTCATGTGACCTGCTGTGATTGGTCACGGCAGGTCACATGATACTGGCAATGGGGCCTTTACACAGATCTGTCATCGGCCGTGCCTGAGGTACACGGCCGGTGACAGATCGCGCCGCTGGGCGGCTCTGCAGGCATGCAAACTGCGCATGCCTGGAAGGACGCCATATGGGGACGAGGTGCGGGAACCGGTTAAAGGTGTCTCCTTGGTGGGCGCAGGTTGGATCCAGCCAGAGGCCTCCTTAGTGGATGAATGGATGCTTTACAGCCAAAGTTAATGGAAAAGCTTCCTCCTCTGGATAAAATGGAATATTGCCACTCTAACTCCTGCCACTGTACCATCCGGGATGGGCTCTGGAAATAAATTTTAGCTGGACGTAGAGCCAAACAGAAGATAGCCCATAGTGCAGTATTTTGTAAGCAAATAATTTATTAAATAAAGATTCCACGTGGTAAAATATAACCGCAAATAAGTGGAGAAGCACTGATCATCCACAATAGAAAGATGGCCGCCGGACCTACACTAGGCTCCGGTGGCGTGACATCACGGCGTACTGGCTCATACTTTGATGCGTTTCATGCATATGCACTTCTTCAGAAAGGATCGCCATTACTGCAGTGCTTCAGATCAATATATACTGCATGAGCCTTTTGAGTCATCAAAATTTACCGACAAGTGCTAGCAGAGATCAGGCCTGATTCTGCCAACAGTGTGGTTTTGTTTGCAATGTATCAAGTGACAGTGACCTACTGACACTGCACTTGCTGGAGGAGAAGGGGGGGGGGGTAAGCGTGGGGGCTAAACGCAGGTGCTAACTGCCAACTGATCCCGCCAACGCTGCGTTTTTGGGGACTCTATACTAATGTGAACGCCGGTATAGTGCTGATCTGATCAAAGATATTGATCCGTTCAGACACTATACTAGCAATGGAGGTATTGTGTATGAGCGTGTTCCTGGCAGTCAAGGGGTAAAATGTGATTACTGGTGTACTGACGGGCAATCTGACGCTATCTGGGAGGGGCGTGAAAACCACGGGAGCGTAAATCACGTGTGTGTATGTATATATATGTAAGGGACCGCCCGGCGGTACCACTAGCACTCCACTGAATAGGCGTCCCCAGCGCACGGAATCTAAGTCCCAGGGTGCTTGTTCACCAGGGCCCCTGATGGTGGGGATGGACTTGGAGCCCCCCGAGACCAGGTCGTGGCTACTGGGTACGTCCGCCAGTGGTAGTGGTATGCGCCAAGGGCTCCCACGGGAAAGAGTCTGATATGAGGAGGTCAGAAGACCCCACTGCGAGGGATGGGCGGATGGATGGATGAGCAAGGTCAGACGGGCCGGGTCGGTAACAGAGAGGACGGTAAGGTACAAGGCAGCGGGCAGAGAATGGTCGAGTCACACGCCAGGTCAGCAACAGCAGGTCAAATCCAATAGGGGGCATCCAGGAGAGAGGTCAGGCAAAGCAAGGGTCAGGACAGGAGAAAATAGCAAGGTCAGGTACAATCCGGATCAATAACTTACAGGGTACAGGTTCGCAGAATCACAGGATGCAGGAAAGACCAGAAGGCACTGAATGACAGCTCAGGGCCATTTAAATATCCCGCCCTGCGCTGCCATTGGTGCCCAGCGGGCGACCGCGGCTTCTACTGCACATGCGCGAACGCGAACGCCGCGGCCGGCCCGGACCTAGTGCCCGTGTCCCTGCACGGGGCGGTGCACTGCGCCTGCGCCGGGACCATGGCGGCGGGGATCGGAAAGATCCCTGACACCTCCTCTGTAAATCTAAAATGGTGGCTTTTAAAGGCTTTTAAAGCGCTGCCTATGGATATTAAAAATGTTTGCAGTTTGTCACCATTGAACGGGGCATGCGCAGTTTTAAAGCATGTCATGTTTGGTATATATTTACTCGGCATACCATTATCTTTTATATTTTACCAAACAATTGGCCAATATATTGTGTTTTTGTGCATTTAAAGTAAAACAAGTGTATTTTTTTTTTTTAATTGCTTTTGAAAAATCGCTGCGCGAGTACTATGTGCCATAAAAAATTGTAGTACCTACCATTTTATTCACTAGGGTGTCTGCTTTAAAAAATATATAATGTTTGGGGGTTTAAATTAATTTCCTAGCAAAAAATACTGATTTTTTCATGTGAACAAAAAGGATTGGTTTTCAGGTGGTTAGAAGAGTGAATGATGTGTGGCATAAACTTCTAATGCTGGGCATAAAACGCCCCCACCCCCCAAAATGACCCCTTTTTGGAAAGTATTCACCCCAAACTATTTGCTGAGAGGAATGTTGAATCAATAGAAGAATTTATTTTTTTACCACAAGTTTTTGGAAAATGACAAAAAATAAAATTACACAAAATTGTCTTTGAAATAATTTATTGCTCACACAAGCCATATGTATATGTGGAATCACTCCCCAAAATACATTCTGCTACTTCTCCCGAGTATGGGGGTGCCACATATGAGAGACTTTTTGGCAGTCTAGCCAAGTACAGGACCCCAAAATCCAATAAGCACCTTCAGGCTTTTAAAGGGCTTTATTTCCTCATTACACTTCCTGACTACCTATCACAGTTTCGGAGGCCCTGGAATGCCAGAATAGCACCAAACCCCCCCAAATGACCCCTTTTTGGAAAGTAGACACCCAAAGGAATTTGATAACAATCATGGTAAGTATTTTGAAGATCTCATTTGTTGCCACAAGTTTTTGGAAAATGAAAGAAAATAAAAATATATTTCTTTTCTTTTTTATATTTCAAAACCTTATGAGAAAAAATGAGATCTGCAAAATACTTACCATGCCTCTTTTTAAATTCCTTGGAGTGTCTACTTTCCGAAAAGGGGTCATTTGGGGGTGTTTGTTCTATCCTGGTATTTTAGCACCTCAAGAGATGTGATGGGTGGTCAGAAAGTAAAAGCTGTGTAAATTTCAAATTATCTATACCATAGTTTGTAGACGCTATAACTTTCACACAAAGCAATCAATATACACTTATTGGGATTTGTTTTACCAAAAACATGTAGCAGAATACATTTGGGCTTAAATTTATGACTAACTTTGAGTTTACGATATATTTTTTATAGCTGAAAGTAGAAAATATTGTTTTTTTCCAAAATTTTTGTGTTTTTTTTGTTTATAGCGCAAAAAATAAAAAGCGCACAGGTGATAAAATACCACCAAAAGAAAGCTCTATTTGTGTGAAAAAAAGGACGTAAATTTCGTTTGGGTACAGCATTGCATGACCGCGCAATTATCATTTGAATTAGTGCAGCGCCAAACAGCAAAAAAAGGCCTGGTCATTAAGGGGGGTAAATCCTCAGGAGCTCAAGTGGTTAACCACTTCCAGTCCGGACTCTTGTACCCGCACTGGGACCATGAAAGGCTTTCCAAATAGATAAAATGAGAGAAAATGAATGTTAAAAAAAATAAACAAAGCCCCAAAAAAAAAAAAATTTGGTAACATCCATTTATCTCATGTCCAGTACATACATAGACGCACTTGGCAGAGGTAAGCCTCGAACCTACGACCATGCACTCTTTGGACGGGCACTCTCCCTACTGTGCTATGTCTGTTACCAGGTATAGACTCTGTCAAACTGACCCTTGTTTTCAAAAACTGCCAACTGTCACCTGCCCAATGTCAAGTAGCTATAGTGCAGTGCTAATCCGCTTCCATACTGGGCACTTTTACCCCCTTCCTGCCCAGGGCAATTTTCAGCTTTCAGCGCTCTCACACTTTGAATGACAATTGCGCGCTCATACAACATTGTACCCAAACTAAAATTTTACCATTTTTTTCACACAACTAGAGCTTTCTTTTGGTGGTATTTAACCACTTGAGCTTCTGAGGATTTACCCTCCTTAATGACCAGGCCTTTTTTTGCTGTTTGGCGCTGCACTAATTCAAATGATAATTGCGCGGTCATGCAATGCTGTACCCAAACGAAATTTACGTCCTTTTTTTCACACAAATAGAGCTTTCTTTTGGTGGTATTTTTAACACCTGTGCGCTTTTTATTTTTTGCGCTATAAACAAACAAACACAAAAATTTTGAAAAAAAACAATATTTTCTACTTTCAGCTATAAAAAATATATCGTAAACTCAAAGTTAGTCATAAATTTAAGCCAAAATGTATTCTGCTCCATGTTTTTGGTAAAAAAAATCCCAATAAGTGTATATTGATTGCTTTGTGTGAACGTTATAGCGTCTACAAACTATGGTATAGATACTGTAATTTATGCCTTTTTTTGCTATACAGCACTGCACTAATTCAAATGATAATTGCGCGGCCATGCAATGCTGTACCCAAACAAAATTTACGTCCTTTTTTTCACACAAATAGAGCTTTCTTTTGGTGGTATTTTATCACCTGTGCGCTTTTTATTTTTTGCGCTATAAACAAAAAAAACACAAAAACTTTGAAAAAAAACAATAATTTCTACTTTCAGCTATAAAAAATATATCGCAAACTCAAAGTTAGTCATAAATTTAATCCAAAATGTATTCTGCTACATGTTTTTGGTAAAAAAAAAATCCCGTGCATTATCGGGCAAACTGGCGCTATATGGGAGGGGAGCTAACACTATCGGAAGTCACCAGTGACACTAATACAGTGATCAGTAAAAATCTGTTCACTGTAATCAATGACACTGGTGACAGGGCAGTGAAGGGGTTAACTGGGGGGGTGGGGGGTGATCACGGGGATAAATGGGATTACTGGTGTACTAGCGGGCAAACTGGGGCTATCTGGGAGGGGCGATAACCCTATCGGAAGTCGCCAGCGACACTGATACAGTGATCAGTAAAAATCGGTTCACTGATCCGTGACACTGGTGGCAGGGCAGTGAAGGGGTTAATTGGGGGGGGATTAAGGAGTTAAACGGGATTACTGGTGTACTGGCGGGCAAACTGGCGCTATCTGGGAGGGGTTAACTGGGGGGGGGGGCGATCAAGGGGTTAAATGTGACCTAGGTGTGTTCTAACTGTAAATGTGTAGTGTTTTACTCACTTTTACTGTTTCTTCTTCTCTGTCTGGAACGGAATGTGTCCAGGCAGAGAAGAATGACATCATATCTTGTCCTGTGTAAACTTCAACACAGGACAGGATAGGACAGGGACCGATCATCTGATTTCAGTCAGACATCACTGGCTGAAATCTAATGATTGATCCCTCCGGGATCGAATGGTGTCACCCGCGGGTCGGCGGGAGCGCGCGCGCCCCCTGCGGGCGAAAACGTCGGGAGCGCGGAACCCGTTTTAAAACGTGATTTTGCGCCTGAGTTCCGCCCTGCACACGTATATATACAGTGGCAGGGCGGCAAGCGGTTAATCACCACTGGGGTTTTTATTTTTTGATAAATTAACAAAAAAAGACCGAAAATTTTGAAAAAAAAAACACGTTTTTCTTTGTTTCTGTTATAAAAGTTTGCAAATAAATTATTGTTCTTCATAAATTTAGGCCAAGATGTATTCTGCTACATGTCTTTGGTGAAAATAACCCAAATTAGAATGTATTTTTTAGTTTGTGTGAAAGTTATAGAGTTCGCAAACTATGGGATAGATCTGAAAATTGATCAATCCTGAAGTACTGACGGCCAATCTAATATCTTGAGGTCCCAGAATGTCAGAACAGTACAGATATCCCCAAATGACCCCTTTTTGGAGAGTAGACAGTCTGACGTACTTCATAAGAGGCATGGCGAGTTTTTTGAAGTTGTATTTTTTTTGTCATCATTTTTTGGAAAATGAAAAAATGCAAAAAATAATTTTCACAATTTTTTTTTTTTTATATACTGTCACCAGTGCAGTACAGCGTCATCATATTACTGGCATGGCGGTGATCAGGGACACTAACTGGTGACAGTATGAAAAAAAAATATATACATTTTTAATTTTTTTTATTTTTAATTTTTTATTAAATTTTTTTTCTTTTTCTATGATTTTTTTTTTCATATTTCACTATGTCAAAAATAGTACAATGTTACCATAGTAACATTGTACTACTTTGGAGAAGTGATCAGTATTTTTATTTTTTTTTTACTCAATTTGCTTATAGCAGTGGTCGGCAAGCCGCGGCTCGCGAGCCACATGCGGCTCTTTACACACTTCAATGCGGCTCTTCTGTGTGCCGGGCGCCCGCTCCCCTCCCTGCTCTCGGGCGGCCGCCCCAAAAGTCAGGACATTGCAGCTAGCCCAGCAATGGGCAAACTACGACCCGGCGGACCTTTTAATCCGGCCCGCGGAGCGTGGCAAACATTGGCTGTCAGGATGTAGGCGGGGCAGCCAGGATGTAGGCGGGGCAGCGTGACGAACTCCTCTCCTCTCACAGTCCGCCCTGAAGACCGGAACGGCGCGGGAACACGGCGAGAGGAACGCGCGGAGCAAAGGTAAGTGAATTGACACGATATGGGGAATGAATTACTATAGGGGGGATGACTTGCTATAGGGGGGATGAATTACTATGGGGGATGAATTATTATATGGGATGAATTACTATATGGGGGATGAATTACTATATGGGGGATGAATTACTATGGGGGATGAATTACTATATGGGGGATGAATTACTATATGGGGGATGAATTACTATATGGGGGATGAATTACTATGGGGGATGAATTACTACGGGGGATGAATTACTATATGGGGGATGTATTTTCAGTTTTAAAAATGTGGCTCTCAAAATAAATTTCAATCGTGGTTTTGGCGAGATTTGGCTCAGTTGAAAAAAAAAGGTTGCCCACCACTGGTTTATAGCAAAGAATTACTTTGCTATAAGCAAGCATTTACCTGAATGACATCGATTCATTCAGTTTTTTTTTTTTTGTGCTTAGCTGTGATTTGGCCACAGCTAATCACATGACATGTGCATGTGATCTGTGGGACCATTCACAGCTAGACACTAGTATACAATGGATGGCATGAATGAAGCCATCCATTGTATACAACTGTTATGTGACCTGCTGTGATTGGTCACAGCAAGTCACATGGTACCGGCAACGGGGGCCAGTACTCAGATCTGTCATAAGCCGTGTCCGAGGTACACTGCCAGTGACAGATCGCGCCGCTGTGATCTAGTGCGTTTTTCCTGCCGCCATTCGGCTGTTGGCCAGGAGGGAAGTGGTTAACCTCTTCAGCCCCAGCCACTGCATATGTACGTTTGCAGGGCGGCACGGCTGCGCAAAACCACGTTTTAAAATGTAGTTTTGCAAAACAGGTAGGGGGCGCGCGTCCACCCTACCTGTCCCGCGGGTGTCAGCAGCGGGTCTCTGCCGCCGGGTCACGGCCGGTCATTACCGGCCGTTTCCCCGCTATTCGCGGTGATCGCTGATCGAGAGTAGGGCTGCATTGTTTATACACAGCCCTGCTATCTGTCAGTTCCCTGACAGCTCGTGACAAGCTGAAGAGGGAGAGAAGAGTTTCTCTCTCTCGATCAGCTTGTCCCTGTCCAGCACACACCCCTGCCCCCTAGTAAAACACTCCCTTCACACAGTAAACCCTAAAAATGTTAACCCCTTCCTCCCCAGTGCCATGAGTACAGTGTCAGTGGGTTTTTTTTTCACTGATCACTGTATTGGTGTCACTGGGGATGTCGCTGATCGCCGCCATTATTAGCATAAAAAAAATTAAAAATCCCAGTATCTTTCCCGCCATTTGTAAACGCTATAACTTTCATGTAAACCAATTAATTTACACGTATTGGGATTTTTTTTAGCAGAGACATGTCGCAGAATGCATTTTGGATGAAATTTGTGACTAAATTTGATTTTTTAATTTTTTTTACTGGACATGTTTTATAGCAAAAAGTCCAAAATATTGTTTTTTTTTTCTCAAAATTGTCAGCCTTTTTTTTTATAGCACAAAAAAATAAAAACGCACAGGCGATCAAATACCACCGAAAGAAAGCTCAATTTGTTTGGAAAAAAAAGGATGTAAATTTAATTTGGGTGCAGTGTTGCATGACCGCGCAATTGTCAGTTAAAGTAACGCAGCGCCGTAACACAAACCTCTTCTGTAACCGCTTCCTGGCCACCCTACAGCAGAAATACTGCCACAGGGCGGCATGGGTACGCAATATCACATATATATATATATATATACGTGATTTGCGCTCCCGTGGTTTTCACACCCCTCCCAGATAGCGTCAGATTGCCCGTCAGTACACCAGTCATCACATTTAAACCCTTGATTGCCAGGAGTACGCTCATGTACAATAAACCTCCATTGCTAGTATAGTGTCTGAACGGGTCAATATCTTTGATCAGGTCAGCACTATACCAGCGTTCACATTAGTAAAGCGTCCCCAAAAACGCAGCGTTAGCGGGATCAGCCCCGGCACCTGCCAACACCTGCGTTTAGCCCCTACGCTTACCCCCCCTTCTCCCCAAGCAAGTGCAGTGTCAGTAGGTCACTGTCATTTGATACATTGCACACAAAACCGCAGTGTTCGCAGAATCAGGCCTGATCTCTGTTAGCACTTGTCGGTAAATTTTGATGACTCTCACATGCAGCAGAGTGCCAGTGCTAGTGCCGCGCTACCTTTTGGTGAACTGTCGAGTACCAGCGGTCTAGTACATACTAATCTTTCACATACCTCCTTGATTTTTGGAGTTGTTTTTCACGGAATATCTGTATGCGTTGATTGTGGATCAAAGCAGTTTATATGCACAACAATTTATTGCCGCCAACCCAAATTCAAACCTTGCCAGACCATTCGCATGGAAACTCATTACGGTTTTCAAATTTACATTTTTTTTGGGCCCAACCCTCAACATGGGCATTACTAAAAGAAATGAATTGCGGTTGTATTGGTCCGCAGTCCCGATTCATCATATGCCCGTATAATGTGTTTTATGCATTTCTCATCCTCGGGGTAACCCTGAATTTGACCGGCTCCACAAAATTCAGCCCCTCGCAAATCACCTTAACCTAAAATTTGCAGATGTCTATACTCCCCAGCAAAACATCTGCGTTGATGAGTCCCTTATTAATTTTTCTGGCCGCCTTGCATTCAAACAATATCTCCCCTGCAAGCTTGCCAGATATGGGGTCAAGATGTAGAAGAAATGTGAGAGGACAACAGGCTATACCAGGGGCGGACTGACAACTCATGGGGCCCCCGGGCAATAGGGGATCATGGGGCCCCTGTGTCCTTGCCCAAACTAAAAAAAGCCTATGAAAAAGGTACCAGGGGCATCTCATGGGGCCCCCTACTGACCCCGGGCCCTCGGGCAGTGCCCGAGTTTCCAAATGGTCAGTCCGCCCCTGGGCTATACTTATAAGTTTCGGATTTATGAGGGAAAAGATAGTCACGTGGAGCCCCCTCCCGGATGCCCAGACTACATGGGGAGCAGTGGCAAGATAGTTTGGGACTTGGTGTCATCATTTCTCCATATGGGGTACCACTTATACGTGGACAATTTTTATTCAAGCGTGCCACTATTTAGACATTTATTCAATCTTGGAACTGGCACTTGTGGCAAAGTGTGACCTAATGTGTGCCCACCATTAGAAGTGGGTGGATGCAGGGCGGTATATTCTAATGGTGGGCATACCACACACTTTTTCTGGCAGAGATTTCTTCTCATTTTTTCATTCAGTCCACTGGCTGCATACAAAAAAAAAAATGTAAAAATAATTTTAAAAAAATCAAAATAACTAAAAAAAAAACAAATTTGCCCCTCCCATGCGAGCACGCCTGTGTGCACAAGCCTTGACCCTGTGCCGTTATGTAAACAGCGGTTGCACCATGCATGTGAGGTATTGCCGTGAACATCAGATCAAGGGCAGTAATTCTAACACTAGACCTCCTCTGTAAATCTAAAATGGTGGCTTTTAAAGGCTTTTAAAGCGCTGCCTATGGATATTAAAAATGTTTGCAGTTTGTCACCATTGAACGGGGCATGCGCAGTTTTAAAGCATGTCATGTTTGGTATATATTTACTCGGCATACCATTATCTTTTATATTTTACCAAACAATTGGCCAATATATTGTGTTTTTGTGCATTTAAAGTAAATCAAGTGTATTTTTTTTTTTTAATTGCTTTTGAAAAATCGCTGCGCGAGTACTATGTGCCATAAAAAATTGTAGTACCTACCATTTTATTCACTAGGGTGTCTGCTTTAAAAAATATATAATGTTTGGGGGTTTAAATTAATTTCCTAGCAAAAAATACTGATTTTTTCATGTGAACAAAAAGGATTGGTTTTCAGGTGGTTAGAAGAGTGAATGATGTGTGGCATAAACTTCTAATGCTGGGCATAAAACGCCCCCACCCCCCAAAATGACCCCTTTTGGGAAAGTAGTCACCCCAAACTATTTGCTGAGAGGAATGTTGAATCAATAGAAGAATTTATTATTTTACCACAAGTTTTTGGAAAATGACAAAAAATAAAATTACACAAAATTGTCTTTGAAATAATTTATTGCTCACACAAGCCATATGTATATGTGGAATCACTCCCCAAAATACATTCTGCTACTTCTCCCGAGTATGGGGGTGCCACATATGAGAGACTTTTTGGCAGTCTAGCCAAGTACAGGACCCCAAAATCCAATAAGCACCTTCAGGCTTTTAAAGGGCTTTATTTCCTCATTACACTTCCTGACTACCTATCACAGTTTCGGAGGCCCTGGAATGCCAGAATAGCACCAAACCCCCCCAAATGACCCCTTTTTGGAAAGTAGACACCCAAAGGAATTTGATAAGAAGCATGGTAAGTATTTTGAAGATCTCATTTGTTGCCACAAGTTTTTGGAAAATGAAGAAAGAAAATAAAAACATATTTTTCTTTTCTTTTTTATATTTCAAAACCTTGTGAGAAAAAATGAGATCTGCAAAATACTTACCATGCCTCTTTTTAAATTCCTTGGAGTGTCTACTTTCCAAAAAGGGGTCATTTGGGGGGGGGGGGGGGGTTTGTGCTATCCTGGCATTTCAGGGCCTCCGAACCTGTGATAGGTAGTGGGGAAGTGAAATGAAGAAGTTACGCACCTTCAGGCTTTCAAAGTGGTCATTGGATTTCAGGCTCCTGTATGTGGCTAGGCTCCCAAAAAGTGTCACACGTGTGGTATCCTCATACTCGGTAGAAGTAGCAGAATGTATTTTGGGGTGTAATTCCACATATACCCATGGCTTGTGCAAGAAATAAATCATTTAAATGACAATTTTGTGTAAAAAAAAAAAAAAAAAAAAAAGTTTGTCATTTTCCAGAAACTTGTGGAAAAAAAAATAAATCTTCCATGGACACAATATGTCTCTCAGCAGATAGCTTAGGGTGTCTGCTTTCCGAAAAGGGGTCATTTGGGGGTGTTTGTTCTATCCTGGTATTTTAGCACCTCAAGAGATGTGATGGGTGGTCAGAAAGTAAAAGCTGTGAAAATTTCAAATTATCTATACCATAGTTTGTAGACGCTATAACTTTCACACAAAGCGATCAATATACACTTATTGGGATTTGTTTTACCAAAAACATGTAGCAGAATACATTTGGGCTTAAATTTATGACTAACTTTGAGTTTACGATATATTTTTTATAGCTGAAAGTAGAAAATATTGTTTTTTTTTGAAAATTTTTGTGGTTTTTTTGTTTATAGCGCAAAAAATAAAAAGCGCACAGGTGATAAAATACCACCAAAAGAAAGCTCTATTTGTGTGAAAAAAAGGACGTAAATTTCGTTTGGGTACAGCATTGCATGACCGCGCAATTATCATTTGAATTAGTGCAGCGCCAAACAGCAAAAAAAGGCCTGGTCATTAAGGGGGGTAAATCCTCAGGAGCTCAAGTGGTTAACCACTTCCAGTCCGGACTCTTGTACCCGCACTGGGACCATGAAAGGCTTTCCAAATAGATAAAATGAGAGAAAATGAATGTTAAAAAAAATAAACAAAGCCCCAAAAAAAAAAAAATTTGGTAACATCCATTTATCTCATGTCCAGTACATACATAGACGCACTTGGCAGAGGTAAGCCTCGAACCTACGACCATGCACTCTTTGGACGGGCACTCTCCCTACTGTGCTATGTCTGTTACCAGGTATAGACTCTGTCAAACTGACCCTTGTTTTCAAAAACTGCCAACTGTCACCTGCCCAATGTCAAGTAGCTATAGTGCAGTGCTAATCCGCTTCCATACTGGGCACTTTTACCCCCTTCCTGCCCAGGGCAATTTTCAGCTTTCAGCGCTCTCACACTTTGAATGACAATTGCGCGCTCATACAACATTGTACCCAAACTAAAATTTTACCATTTTTTTCACACAACTAGAGCTTTCTTTTGGTGGTATTTAACCACTTGAGCTTCTGAGGATTTACCCTCCTTAATGACCAGGCCTTTTTTTGCTGTTTGGCGCTGCACTAATTCAAATGATAATTGCGCGGTCATGCAATGCTGTACCCAAACGAAATTTACGTCCTTTTTTTCACACAAATAGAGCTTTCTTTTGGTGGTATTTTAACACCTGTGCGCTTTTTATTTTTTGCGCTATAAACAAACAAACACAAAAATTTTGAAAAAAAACAATATTTTCTTCTTTCAGCTATAAAAAATATATCGTAAACTCAAAGTTAGTCATAAATTTAAGCCAAAATGTATTCTGCTCCATGTTTTTGGTAAAAAAAAATCCCAATAAGTGTATATTGATTGCTTTGTGTGAACGTTATAGCGTCTACAAACTATGGTATAGATACTGTAATTTATGCCTTTTTTTGCTATACAGCACTGCACTAATTCAAATGATAATTGCGCGGTCATGCAATGCTGTACCCAAACGAAATTTACGTCCTTTTTTTCACACAAATAGAGCTTTCTTTTGGTGGTATTTTATCACCTGTGCGCTTTTTATTGTTTGCGCTATAAACAAAAAAAACACAAAAACTTTGAAAAAAAACAATAATTTCTACTTTCAGCTATAAAAAATATATCGCAAACTCAAAGTTAGTCATAAATTTAATCCAAAATGTATTCTGCTACATGTTTTTGGTAAAAAAAAAATCCCGTGCATTAGCGGGCAAACTGGCGCTATATGGGAGGGGCGCTAACACTATCGGAAGTCACCAGTGACACTAATACAGTGATCAGTAAAAATCTGTTCACTGTAATCAATGACACTGGTGACAGGGCAGTGAAGGGGTTAACTGGGGGGGTGGGGGGTGATCAAGGGGTTAAATGGGATTACTGGTGTACTAGCGGGCAAACTGGGGCTATCTGGGAGGGGCGATAACCCTATCGGAAGTCGCCAGCGACACTGATACAGTGATCAGTAAAAATCGGTTCACTGATCCGTGACACTGGCGGCAGGGCAGTGAAGGGGTTAACTGGGGGGGGATTAAGGAGTTAAACGGGATTACTGGTGTACTGGCGGGCAAACTGGCGCTATCTGGGAGGGGTTAACTGGGGGGGTGGGGGGGCGATCAGGGGGTTAAATGTGACCTAGGTGTGTTCTAACTGTAAATGTGTAGTGTTTTACTCACTTTTACTGTTTCTTCTTCTCTGTCTGGAACGGAATGTGTCCAGGCAGAGAAGAATGACATCATATCTTGTCCTGTGTAAACTTCAACACAGGACAGGATAGGACAGGGACCGATCATCTGATTTCAGTCAGACATCACTGGCTGAAATCTAATGATTGATCCCTCCGGGATCGAATGGTGTCACCCGCGGGTCGGCGGGAGCGCGCGCGCCCCCTGCGGGCGAAAACGTCGGGAGCGCGGAACCCGTTTTAAAACGTGATTTTTGCGCCTCAGTTCCGCCCTGCACACGTATATATACAGTGGCAGGGCGGCAAGCGGTTAATCACCACTGGGGTTTTTATTTTTTGATAAATTAACAAAAAAAAGACCGAAAATTTTGAAAAAAAAAACACGTTTTTCTTTGTTTCTGTTATAAAAGTTTGCAAATAAATTATTGTTCTTCATAAATTTAGGCCAAGATGTATTCTGCTACATGTCTTTGGTGAAAATAACCCAAATTAGAATGTATTTTTTAGTTTGTAGGAAAGTTATAGAGTTCGCAAACTATGGGATAGATCTGAAAATTGATCAATCCTGAAGTACTGACGGCCAATCTAATATCTTGAGGTCCCAGAATGTCAGAACAGTACAGATATCCCCAAATGACCCCTTTTTGGAGAGTAGACAGTCTGACGTACTTCATAAGAGGCATGGCGAGTTTTTTGAAGTTGTATTTTTTTTGTCATCATTTTTTGGAAAATGAAAAAATGCAAAAAATAATTTTCACAATTTTTTTTTTTTATATACTGTCACCAGTGCAGTACAGCGTCATCATATTACTGGCATGGCGGTGATCAGGGACACTGACTGGTGACAGTATGAAAAAAAAAATATACATTTTTAATTTTTTTTATTATTTTTCATTATTTATTAAATGTTTTTTCTTTTTCTATGATTTTTTTTTCATATTTCACTATGTCCAAAATAGTACAATGTTACCATAGTAACATTGTACTACTTTGGAGAAGTGATCAGTATTTTTATTTTTTTTTTACTCAGTTTGCTTATAGCGGTGGTCGGCAAGCCGCGGCTCGCGAGCCACATGCGGCTCTTTACACACTTCAATGCGGCTCTTCTGTGTGCCGGGCGCCCGCTCCCCTCCCTCCTCTCGGGCGGCCGCCCCAAAAGTCAGGACTCTGCAGCTAGCCCAGGAATGGGCAAACTACGGCCCGGCGGACCTTTTAATCCGGCCCGCGGAGCGTGGCAAACATTGGCTGTCAGGATGTAGGCGGGGCAGCCAGGATGTAGGCGGGGCAGCGTGACGAACTCCTCTCCTCTCACAGTCCGCCCTGAAGACCGGAACGGCGCGGGAACACGGCGAGAGGAACGCGCGGAGCAAAGGTAAGTGAATTGACACAATATGGGGAATGAATTACTATAGGGGGGATGACTTACTATGGGGGATGAATTACTATATGGGGGATTAATTACTATGGGGGATGAATTACTATATGGGGGATGAATTACTATATGGGGGATGAATTACTATGGGGGATGAATTACACTATGGGGGATGAATTACTACGGGGGATGAATTACTATATGGGGGATGAATTACTATGGGGGATGAATTACTATATGGGGGATGTATTTTCAGTTTTAAAAATGTGGCTCTCAAAATAAATTTCAATCGTGGTTTTGGCGAGATTTGGCTCAGTTGAAAAAAAAAGGTTGCCCACCACTGGTTTATAGCAAAGAATTACTTTGCTATAAGCAAGCATTTACCTGAATGACATCGATTCATTCAGTTTTTTTTTTTTTGTGCTTAGCTGTGATTTGGCCACAGCTAATCACATGACATGTGCATGTGATCTGTGGGACCATTCACAGCTAGACACTAGTATACAATGGATGGCATGAATAAAGCCATCCATTGTATACAACTGTTATGTGACCTGCTGTGATTGGTCACAGCAAGTCACATGGTACCGGCAACGGGGGCCAGTACTCAGATCTGTCATAGGCCGTGTCCGAGGTACACTGCCAGTGACAGATCGCGCCGCTGTGATCTAGTGCGTTTTCCCTGCCGCCATTTGGCTGTTGGCCAGGAGGGAAGTGGTTAACCTCTTCAGCCCCAGCCACTGCATAAGTACGTTTGTAGGGCGGCACGGCTGCGCAAAAATACGTTTTAAAATGTAGTTTTGCAAAACAGGTAGGGGGCGCGCGTCCACCCTACCTGTTCCGCGGGTGTCAGCAGCGGGTCTCTGCCGCCGGGTCACGGCCGGTCATTACATTACATTACATTACATTACATTGAGTTTATATAGCGCCAAAGGGTTTGCTCAGCGCTGTACAATAGAGGGGGGGACAATACATGAAACATTACAGCAGCTACGAACAGCACACGAGGAATAAGAGGGCCCTACTCTTTCGAGCTTACAATCTGGGAGGGAGGGGGTAGTGGTACAGGAGGAAGTGGCTGTGGGGGATGGAGTGGTAGGAGGAATGAAGGAGAGCAGCAGTTAGGTGAGGGTGGGGTAGGCTTCCCTGAAGAGGTGGGTTTTCAGGGAGCGCCTGAAGGTGAGGAGGGAAGGTGACAGTCTGATGGATTGGGGTAGTGAGTTCCAGAGGATGGGGGAGGACCTGGAGAAGTCTTGCAGACGTGCGTGTGAGGAGGAGACCAGGGAGCAAGATAGAAGGAGGTCCTGTGAAGAGCGAAGGGTACGGGTAGGGTGGTACTTGGGAATCAGGTCGGTGAGGTAGTTAGGGGCAGTGTTGTGAATGGCTTTGTAGGTCAGAGTGAGTAGTTTGAATTTGATGCGTTGGGCGATAGGGAGCCAGTGGAGGGAGAGGCAGAGGGGGGTGGCAGAGGTGGAGCGGCTGGTGAGGTGGATGAGTCTGGCAGCTGAGTTCAGGATGGTCTGAAGCGGGGAGAGTTTGCACTGGGGTAGGCCGGTGAGGAGGGAGTTGCAGTAGTCAAGGCGTGAGATAATCAGGGAGTGCACAAGTAGTTTAGCGGTGTCTGGGGTAAGGAAGGTGCGTATTTTGGCGATATTGCGGAGGTGGAGCCTGCATGTGTTTGTCAGTGATTTGACATGAGGTTGGAAGGAGAGGTTAGAGTCCAGAATGACCCCAAGGACTTTGGCTTGCGGGGCGGGATTGATGGTGGTGATGTTAGTAGTGATGGATAGGATGGGGGGGGGGCGCGGGCAGGAGGGAAGACGAGAAGCTCGGTTTTGGAGAGGTTGAGTTTGAGGAAATGGAGCGACATCCAGTCAGAGATGTCGTTTAGGAGGTGAGTGATGCGGGCGGAGAAAGTGGAGGTGAGGTGAGGGGTGGAGAGGTAAATTTGAGTGTCATCAGCATAGAGATGGTAGTTGAAGCCGTGGGAGTGTATGAGTTTGCCAAGGGAGGAGGTGTAGATGGAGAAGAGAAGGGGTCCAAGGACAGAGCCCTGGGGGACCCCAACAGAGAGGGGGAGGGAAGTGGAGGTGGCACCATTGTAGGAAACGCTGAAGGAGCGTCGGGATAGGTAAGAGGAGAACCAGGAGAGAGCGGTGTCTCTGACGCCAAGGGAGAATAGTTTATTAAGGAGGAGGGGGTGGTCAACTGTGTCGAAGGCCGCGGAGAGGTCCAGGAGGAGGAGGACAGAGTAGTCGCCTTTGGCTTTGGCGGTAAGTAGGTCGTTGGTGATTTTGAGGAGGGCGGTTTCGGTGGAGTGTAGGGGACGGAAGCCGGACTGCAGTGGAACAAGGAGGTTGTTGTCAGTTAGGTGGGCGCTTAGGCGGTTGTAGACTAAGCGCTCCAGGAGTTTGGAAGTGAGTGGCAGCAGGGAGATGGGTCTGAGGTTGTTTGGGTCAGAGGGGTCCAGGGAGGGCTTTTTGAGTATGGGGGTGATGTGCGCATGCTTTAGGGGGGAGGGGAATACGCCGGTAGAGAGGGAGAGATTGAAGATGTGGGTGAGGGAGCAGATGAGGGAAGAGGGGGGTGACTGGAGGAGTCGAGAGGGGATAGGGTCTAGGGGGCAGGTAGTGAGGCGGGCTTCAGAGAAGACCCTGGTGACTTCCTCAGTAGTAGCGGGGCTGAAGGAGTGCAGAGCTGGTGGGGTTACGGTAAGCGGGGTCTTGGGTGTGGAGGGGGGCAGTGCGGTTGCGAGGTCAGAGGAGGGAAGAGATGAGGGGGAGATAGGGGGGGGGAGGCTAGGTGGGGAGGTAGATTGCGAGTTGACTATGTCCTGACGGATAGCATCAATTTTATTGTGGAAATGAGTGGCAATCTCGTGGGCGGTGAGTGAGGTACTGAGTGGAGGAGGGGGGGGAGAGAGCAGGGAGTTGAAGGTGGAGAAGAGTCGGCGAGGGCAGGAGGAGAGGGTGTTAATCAGGTTTACGAAGTAAGCCTGCTTGGCGGCGTGGAGGGAGGAGGTGTAAGTGAGGAAGGCAGATTTGTAGAGGGAGAATGAACGGGGGGACCTGGTTTTGCGCCATAGTCTCTCCAGCGCACGACTGCGACGTTTGAGGCATTTAGTGTGGTCGTTCTGCCATGGTTGGAGCGGTCTGGGTTTGATGTAGCGTGTGGTTAGGGGTGCCAGAGAGTCTAGGGTAGCTGATAGTGAGTCGTTGTACGTGTTAGTGGCTAGGTCAGGACAAGACAGTGGAAGGATTCTGTCGTGTAGGCGGTCGGCAGCTGAGTGGAGGGGGGCCGGGTTCAGGTTGCGAAGGTTGCGGCTGGTGATGGTTTGGCGCTCTGGGGGGGGGGAGTTAGGGGAAGGGGAGATGGAGAACGTGAGGAGGTGGTGGTCGGAGAGAGGGAAGGGGGTGTTAGAGAACTGGTTGAGGGTACAGAGGTGGGAGAAGACGAGGTCCAGGGTGTTCCCAATGATGTGGGTGGAGGATTGAGTGTGCTGTGTGAGCGCGAAGGAGGAGGTTAGGTGGAGGAATTGGGAAGTAGCCGGGCTGTTGTCATTGATGGGGATATTGAAGTCCCCGAGGATGATGGTTGGTAGCTCAGAGGAGAGGAAGAAGGGAAGCCAGGCAGCGAAGTCATCCAGGAAGCGGGGTATGGATCCGGGAGGCCTGTAGATCACTGCGATCCTTAGGGGGGTGGGTGAGAAGAGCCGGATGCAGTGAGCCTCGAAGGAGGAGAAAGTTAGGGAGGGAGGATTAGGGAGGACCTGGAAGGTGCTCAGCGGTGATAGGAGCAGGCCGACCCCACCACCTTTGTGACCGCTCAGTCTTGGTGAATGGGACCAGACGAGACCTCCATAGGAGAGTGCCGCAGGGGAGGTGGAGTCAGTGGCCTGTACCCAGGTTTCGGTGATGGCTAGGAGGTTAAGGGAGCGGGAGATAAAGAGGTCATGGATGGCAGTAAGTTTGTTGCAGACCGAGCGGGCGTTCAGGAGTGCAACCGAGAGAGGGGGGATGGATGCGGGGAGAAGGGGCACAGATATGAGGTTGAGGGAGTTACGGCAGCTGGCGGGAGCAGGGGGGTCCCTAGAGGAGGGGTGAGGTGGCGAGGGGCCAGGGTTCGGGGAGATGTCCCCAGCAGATAGGAGAAGGAGAAGGGTGAGGAAGGTGGCATGGGAATGGGAAGTGTAGGAGCGTGTGGGTCTGATAGTGGTGGCACGTGGGTCGACGGGGGAGTGGAGTAGCAGGAGGAGGTGGTGAGTGCCGTAGTGGGGAGAGGGGAGTAGTGAAGGGGCAATGTAGAGCTGTTTTGGGGGGGTAGGCGGGTAGAGGGAGGCGATTTTTGGGATGGTGGAGAGGAAAATGAGGAGGAGGAGTGCAGGAGGCATGTTGGGGTGGGTGCGGTGACAGTTGGGTCAGGGGAGGTGAAGGGATACAGGTCAGGGCAAGGTGTGTGGGGAATCTGTGTTACCATGGGAGAGTCATTTGAGTCCTTCTGTAGGGGTAGAGTGAGGGTGGAGGGCGGCAGCTGGTTGGCAGCAGTCTGTGGGTGCAGTAAGCTGGCGACCATGGGTGCTGTGGCATGTCTTCAGTGGGTACGGTGGTTCGGCTAGTGGAGGGGTCGTAGGGTGCGATGGCTGGGGGTGATGGTAGGCACGGCGACTGGTGATGTTGGCGGCTCGGTGACTGGGGTTGTTGAGGCCAGGCGTCGGGTGCTGAGGGCTCGGCGTCGTGAGGCGCTGAAGGTGTTGAAGGATCGTCATCAGAGTCGAGCGGGGCGTTGCGGTAGCGATCGTCGGCCCTGCGTGGTTTGTGCTCAACCGTGATCTGTTGCGGCCGGTAGGAGAGACCGCAGCTTCAAGGGTCGTGGTGGGCCATTAGTCGCCGGGGCGTCGCCAGAGGGAATAGCGTGCCGGAAATCAGGGTGCTGGGCGAGCGTTCCCTGGTGTGGTGGCTGGCTGGTAATCCCAGGTGGGGTGGTGGGCAGGGGATCCCCGGTGGGATGGTGGCCGTGCTATCCCTGGTGGGGTAGTAGCGATCCCTGGAGGGATAGTGGCTTAGGGTCCCTGGTGGTTTGGGGTTTCAGGTGGATGGTGGGATCCCTGAGTGAGTGAGTCCCTGGAGGCTGGCGGTGTGATGGTGGTTGGGCTCCCTGGTGGGTAGTGGGCGCCCCTGGTGAAGTACCTGGTGTCCTGGAGCGTCGGTGGATCCCTCCTGGGTTAGCAGGACCGTTGGTGGTGGTGGTAGCTTCCCGGAGCAGCGGAGGCGTCCCGCCGCGGCCGCAATTCCCGCCGCGATTCCAGCCACGGCTGGCAGGAAACACCGCGGCTTCGGGTGCCGCGGTAGGCCTCAGGCTGCTGCGAACCGCCGGAGCTCCGCTGGAGGGACGGAGTGACTGTGGGTGTTGGTGGGGACCTCGGCAGCAGACACAGGGGCCCGGATGGGCCCTGATGGCAGCGGTAGGGGCGCAGGGGTGATCCCCTGATCGGCGGGGACCGAGGAGCGGAGTGGCAGTAGTCCGGGCTGATGTCCGGCGATCCTGGTCGGCCGCGCCAGAAATCGAGGCCGCGGCTTCAGGTGCCGGGTAGGCCGCAAGTCCCGGAGCTCCGGGAGAAAGGTCCAGTGGCCTTCCCTGGCTGGCGAACAGGGACCGGAGGGTCGTGGGGCCCCCGTCAGGGTCCGCTGCCGCCCAGATGGCAGCGGATTGGGGCCGGGGGAGCAGGAGCTCGCCGAGACACGTCCGTCTCGCCGGACGTCCGGATGTTTAAATTGCGCGGTCATGCAACACTGCACCCAAATTAAATTTACATCCTTTTTTTTCCCAACATTACCGGCCGTTTCCCCACGATTCGCGGTGATCGCTGATCGAGAGTAGGGCTGCATTGTTTATACACAGCCCTGCTATCTGTCAGTTCCCTGACAGCTCGTGACAAGCTGAAGAGGGAGAGAAGAGTTTCTCTCTCTCGATCAGCTTGTCCCTGTCCAGCACACACCCCTGCCCCCTAGTAAAACACTCCCTTCACACAGTAAACCCTAAAAATGTTAACCCCTTCCTCCCCAGTGCCATGAGTACAGTGTCAGTGGGTTTTTTTTTCACTGATCACTGTATTGGTGTCACTGGGGATGTCGCTGATCGCCGCCATTATTAGCATAAAAAAAATTAAAAATCCCAGTATCTTTCCCGCCATTTGTAAACGCTATAACTTTCATGTAAACCAATTAATTTACACGTATTGGGATTTTTTTTAGCAGAGACATGTCGCAGAATGCATTTTGGATGAAATTTGTGACTAAATTTGATTTTTTAATTTTTTTTACTGGACATGTTTTATAGCAAAAAGTCCAAAATATTGTTTTTTTTTCTCAAAATTGTCAGCCTTTTTTTTTATAGCACAAAAAAATAAAAACGCACAGGCGATCAAATACCACCGAAAGAAAGCTCAATTTGTTGGGAAAAAAAAGGATGTAAATTTAATTTGGGTGCAGTGTTGCATGACCGCGCAATTGTCAGTTAAAGTAACGCAGCGCCGTAACACAAACCTCTTCTGTAACCGCTTCCTGGCCACCCTACAGCAGAAATACTGCCACAGGGCGGCATGGGTACGCAATATCACATATATATATATATATTATATATATATATATACGTGATTTGCGCTCCCGTGGTTTTCACACCCCTCCCAGATAGCGTCAGATTGCCCGTCAGTACACCAGTCATCACATTTAAACCCTTGATTGCCAGGAGTACGCTCATGTACAATAAACCTCCATTGCTAGTATAGTGTCTGAACGGGTCAATATCTTTGATCAGGTCAGCACTATACCAGCGTTCACATTAGTAAAGCGTCCCCAAAAACGCAGCGTTAGCGGGATCAGCCCCGGCACCTGCCAACACCTGCGTTTAGCCCCTACGCTTACCCCCCCTTCTCCCCAAGCAAGTGCAGTGTCAGTAGGTCACTGTCATTTGATACATTGCACACAAAACCGCAGTGTTCGCAGAATCAGGCCTGATCTCTGTTAGCACTTGTCGGTAAATTTTGATGACTCTCACATGCAGCAGAGTGCCAGTGCTAGTGCCGCGCTACCTTTTGGTGAACTGTCGAGTACCAGCGGTCTAGTACATACTAATCTTTCACATACCTCCTTGATTTTTGGAGTTGTTTTTCACGGAATATCTGTATGCGTTGATTGTGGATCAAAGCAGTTTATATGCACAACAATTTATTGCCGCCAACCCAAATTCAAACCTTGCCAGACCATTCGCATGGAAACTCATTACGGTTTTCAAATTTACATTTTTTTTTGGCCCAACCCTCAACATGGGCATTACTAAAAGAAATGAATTGCGGTTGTATTGGTCCGCAGTCCCGATTCATCATATGCCCGTATAATGTGTTTTATGCATTTCTCATCCTCGGGGTAACCCTGAATTTGACCGGCTCCACAAAATTCAGCCCCTCGCAAATCACCTTAACCTAAAATTTGCAGATGTCTATACTCCCCAGCAAAACATCTGCGTTGATGAGTCCCTTATTAATTTTTCTGGCCGCCTTGCATTCAAACAATATCTCCCCTGCAAGCTTGCCAGATATGGGGTCAAGATGTAGAAGAAATGTGAGAGGACAACAGGCTATACCAGGGGCGGACTGACAACTCATGGGGCCCCCGGGCAATAGGGGATCATGGGGCCCCTGTGTCCTTGCCCAAACTGAAAAAAGCCTATGAAAAAGGTACCAGGGGCATCTCATGGGGCCCCCTACTGACCCCGGGCCCTCGGGCAGTGCCCGAGTTTCCAAATGGTCAGTCCGCCCCTGGGCTATACTTATAAGTTTCGGATTTATGAGGGAAAAGATAGTCACGTGGAGCCCCCTCCCGGATGCCCAGACTACATGGGGAGCAGTGGCAAGATAGTTTGGGACTTGGTGTCATCATTTCTCCATATGGGGTACCACTTATACGTGGACAATTTTTATTCAAGCGTGCCACTATTTAGACATTTATTCAATCTTGGAACTGGCACTTGTGGCAAAGTGTGACCTAATGTGTGCCCACCATTAGAAGTGGGTGGATGCAGGGCGGTATATTCTAATGGTGGGCATACCACACACTTTTTCTGGCAGAGATTTCTTCTCATTTTTTCATTCAGTCCACTGGCTGCATACAAAAAAAAAAATGTAAAAATAATTTTAAAAAAATCAAAATAACTAAAAAAAAAACAAATTTGCCCCTCCCATGCGAGCACGCCTGTGTGCACAAGCCTTGACCCTGTGCCGTTATGTAAACAGCGGTTGCACCATGCATGTGAGGTATTGCCGTGAACATCAGATCAAGGGCAGTAATTCTAACACTAGACCTCCTCTGTAAATCTAAAATGGTGGCTTTTAAAGGCTTTTAAAGCGCTGCCTATGGATATTAAAAATGTTTGCAGTTTGTCACCATTGAACGGGGCATGCGCAGTTTTAAAGCATGTCATGTTTGGTATATATTTACTCGGCATACCATTATCTTTTATATTTTACCAAACAATTGGCCAATATATTGTGTTTTTGTGCATTTAAAGTAAATCAAGTGTATTTTTTTTTTTTAATTGCTTTTGAAAAATCGCTGCGCGAGTACTATGTGCCATAAAAAATTGTAGTACCTACCATTTTATTCACTAGGGTGTCTGCTTTAAAAAATATATAATGTTTGGGGGTTTAAATTAATTTCCTAGCAAAAAATACTGATTTTTTCATGTGAACAAAAAGGATTGGTTTTCAGGTGGTTAGAAGAGTGAATGATGTGTGGCATAAACTTCTAATGCTGGGCATAAAACGCCCCCACCCCCCAAAATGACCCCTTTTGGAAAAGTAGTCACCCCAAACTATTTGCTGAGAGGAATGTTGAATCAATAGAAGAATTTATTATTTTACCACAAGTTTTTGGAAAATGACAAAAAATAAAATTACACAAAATTGTCTTTGAAATAATTTATTGCTCACACAAGCCATATGTATATGTGGAATCACTCCCCAAAATACATTCTGCTACTTCTCCAGAGAATGGGGGTGCCACATATGAGAGACTTTTTGGCAGTCTAGCCAAGTACAGGACCCCAAAATCCAATAAGCACCTTCAGGCTTTTAAAGGGCTTTATTT
Organism: Staurois parvus; assembly: GCF_062004578.1. Taxonomy (NCBI): domain Eukaryota; kingdom Metazoa; phylum Chordata; class Amphibia; order Anura; family Ranidae; genus Staurois; species Staurois parvus. The sequence continues at coordinate 419,574 of NW_028318242.1, read as the reverse complement.
CCTCATTACACTTCCTGACTACCTATCACAGTTTCGGAGGCCCTGGAATGCCAGAATAGCACCAAACCCCCCCAAATGACCCCTTTTTGGAAAGTAGACACCCAAAGGAATTTGATAAGAAGCATGGTAAGTATTTTGAAGATCTCATTTGTTGCCACAAGTTTTTGGAAAATGAAGAAAGAAAATAAAAACATATTTTTCTTTTCTTTTTTATATTTCAAAACCTTGTGAGAAAAAATGAGATCTGCAAAATACTTACCATGCCTCTTTTTAAATTCCTTGGAGTGTCTACTTTCCAAAAAGGGGTCATTTGGGGGGGGGGGGGGGTTTGTGCTATCCTGGCATTTCAGGGCCTCCGAACCTGTGATAGGTAGTGGGGAAGTGAAATGAAGAAGTTACGCACCTTCAGGCTTTCAAAGTGGTCATTGGATTTCAGGCTCCTGTATGTGGCTAGGCTCCCAAAAAGTGTCACACGTGTGGTATCCTCATACTCGGTAGAAGTAGCAGAATGTATTTTGGGGTGTAATTCCACATATACCCATGGCTTGTGCAAGAAATAAATCATTTAAATGACAATTTTGTGTAAAAAAAAAAAAAAAAAAAAAAGTTTGTCATTTTCCAGAAACTTGTGGAAAAAAAAAAAAATCTTCCATGGACACAATATGTCTCTCAGCAGATAGCTTAGGGTGTCTGCTTTCCGAAAAGGGGTCATTTGGGGGTGTTTGTTCTATCCTGGTATTTTAGCACCTCAAGAGATGTGATGGGTGGTCAGAAAGTAAAAGCTGTGAAAATTTCAAATTATCTATACCATAGTTTGTAGACGCTATAACTTTCACACAAAGCGATCAATATACACTTATTGGGATTTGTTTTACCAAAAACATGTAGCAGAATACATTTGGGCTTAAATTTATGACTAACTTTGAGTTTACGATATATTTTTTATAGCTGAAAGTAGAAAATATTGTTTTTTTTTGAAAATTTTTGTGGTTTTTTTGTTTATAGCGCAAAAAATAAAAAGCGCACAGGTGATAAAATACCACCAAAAGAAAGCTCTATTTGTGTGAAAAAAAGGACGTAAATTTCGTTTGGGTACAGCATTGCATGACCGCGCAATTATCATTTGAATTAGTGCAGCGCCAAACAGCAAAAAAAGGCCTGGTCATTAAGGGGGGTAAATCCTCAGGAGCTCAAGTGGTTAACCACTTCCAGTCCGGACTCTTGTACCCGCACTGGGACCATGAAAGGCTTTCCAAATAGATAAAATGAGAGAAAATGAATGTTAAAAAAAATAAACAAAGCCCCAAAAAAAAAAAAATTTGGTAACATCCATTTATCTCATGTCCAGTACATACATAGACGCACTTGGCAGAGGTAAGCCTCGAACCTACGACCATGCACTCTTTGGACGGGCACTCTCCCTACTGTGCTATGTCTGTTACCAGGTATAGACTCTGTCAAACTGACCCTTGTTTTCAAAAACTGCCAACTGTCACCTGCCCAATGTCAAGTAGCTATAGTGCAGTGCTAATCCGCTTCCATACTGGGCACTTTTACCCCCTTCCTGCCCAGGGCAATTTTCAGCTTTCAGCGCTCTCACACTTTGAATGACAATTGCGCGCTCATACAACATTGTACCCAAACTAAAATTTTACCATTTTTTTCACACAACTAGAGCTTTCTTTTGGTGGTATTTAACCACTTGAGCTTCTGAGGATTTACCCTCCTTAATGACCAGGCCTTTTTTTGCTGTTTGGCGCTGCACTAATTCAAATGATAATTGCGCGGTCATGCAATGCTGTACCCAAACGAAATTTACGTCCTTTTTTTCACACAAATAGAGCTTTCTTTTGGTGGTATTTTAACACCTGTGCGCTTTTTATTTTTTGCGCTATAAACAAACAAACACAAAAATTTTGAAAAAAAACAATATTTTCTTCTTTCAGCTATAAAAAATATATCGTAAACTCAAAGTTAGTCATAAATTTAAGCCAAAATGTATTCTGCTCCATGTTTTTGGTAAAAAAAAATCCCAATAAGTGTATATTGATTGCTTTGTGTGAACGTTATAGCGTCTACAAACTATGGTATAGATACTGTAATTTATGCCTTTTTTTGCTATACAGCACTGCACTAATTCAAATGATAATTGCGCGGTCATGCAATGCTGTACCCAAACGAAATTTACGTCCTTTTTTTCACACAAATAGAGCTTTCTTTTGGTGGTATTTTATCACCTGTGCGCTTTTTATTGTTTGCGCTATAAACAAAAAAAACACAAAAACTTTGAAAAAAAACAATAATTTCTACTTTCAGCTATAAAAAATATATCGCAAACTCAAAGTTAGTCATAAATTTAATCCAAAATGTATTCTGCTACATGTTTTTGGTAAAAAAAAAATCCCGTGCATTAGCGGGCAAACTGGCGCTATATGGGAGGGGCGCTAACACTATCGGAAGTCACCAGTGACACTAATACAGTGATCAGTAAAAATCTGTTCACTGTAATCAATGACACTGGTGACAGGGCAGTGAAGGGGTTAACTGGGGGGGTGGGGGGTGATCAAGGGGTTAAATGGGATTACTGGTGTACTAGCGGGCAAACTGGGGCTATCTGGGAGGGGCGATAACCCTATCGGAAGTCGCCAGCGACACTGATACAGTGATCAGTAAAAATCGGTTCACTGATCCGTGACACTGGCGGCAGGGCAGTGAAGGGGTTAACTGGGGGGGGATTAAGGAGTTAAACGGGATTACTGGTGTACTGGCGGGCAAACTGGCGCTATCTGGGAGGGGTTAACTGGGGGGGTGGGGGGGCGATCAGGGGGTTAAATGTGACCTAGGTGTGTTCTAACTGTAAATGTGTAGTGTTTTACTCACTTTTACTGTTTCTTCTTCTCTGTCTGGAACGGAATGTGTCCAGGCAGAGAAGAATGACATCATATCTTGTCCTGTGTAAACTTCAACACAGGACAGGATAGGACAGGGACCGATCATCTGATTTCAGTCAGACATCACTGGCTGAAATCTAATGATTGATCCCTCCGGGATCGAATGGTGTCACCCGCGGGTCGGCGGGAGCGCGCGCGCCCCCTGCGGGCGAAAACGTCGGGAGCGCGGAACCCGTTTTAAAACGTGATTTTTGCGCCTCAGTTCCGCCCTGCACACGTATATATACAGTGGCAGGGCGGCAAGCGGTTAATCACCACTGGGGTTTTTATTTTTTGATAAATTAACAAAAAAAAGACCGAAAATTTTGAAAAAAAAAACACGTTTTTCTTTGTTTCTGTTATAAAAGTTTGCAAATAAATTATTGTTCTTCATAAATTTAGGCCAAGATGTATTCTGCTACATGTCTTTGGTGAAAATAACCCAAATTAGAATGTATTTTTTAGTTTGTAGGAAAGTTATAGAGTTCGCAAACTATGGGATAGATCTGAAAATTGATCAATCCTGAAGTACTGACGGCCAATCTAATATCTTGAGGTCCCAGAATGTCAGAACAGTACAGATATCCCCAAATGACCCCTTTTTGGAGAGTAGACAGTCTGACGTACTTCATAAGAGGCATGGCGAGTTTTTTGAAGTTGTATTTTTTTTGTCATCATTTTTTGGAAAATGAAAAAATGCAAAAAATAATTTTCACAATTTTTTTTTTTTATATACTGTCACCAGTGCAGTACAGCGTCATCATATTACTGGCATGGCGGTGATCAGGGACACTGACTGGTGACAGTATGAAAAAAAAAATATACATTTTTAATTTTTTTTATTATTTTTCATTATTTATTAAATGTTTTTTCTTTTTCTATGATTTTTTTTTCATATTTCACTATGTCCAAAATAGTACAATGTTACCATAGTAACATTGTACTACTTTGGAGAAGTGATCAGTATTTTTATTTTTTTTTTACTCAGTTTGCTTATAGCGGTGGTCGGCAAGCCGCGGCTCGCGAGCCACATGTGGCTCTTTACACACTTCAATGCGGCTCTTCTGTGTGCCGGGCGCCCGCTCCCCTCCCTCCTCTCGGGCGGCCGCCCCAAAAGTCAGGACTCTGCAGCTAGCCCAGGAATGGGCAAACTACGGCCCGGCGGACCTTTTAATCCGGCCCGCGGAGCGTGGCAAACATTGGCTGTCAGGATGTAGGCGGGGCAGCCAGGATGTAGGCGGGGCAGCGTGACGAACTCCTCTCCTCTCACAGTCCGCCCTGAAGACCGGAACGGCGCGGGAACACGGCGAGAGGAACGCGCGGAGCAAAGGTAAGTGAATTGACACAATATGGGGAATGAATTACTATAGGGGGGATGACTTACTATGGGGGATGAATTACTATATGGGGGATTAATTACTATGGGGGATGAATTACTATATGGGGGATGAATTACTATATGGGGGATGAATTACTATGGGGGATGAATTACTATATGGGGGATGTATTTTCAGTTTTAAAAATGTGGCTCTCAAAATAAATTTCAATCGTGGTTTTGGCGAGATTTGGCTCAGTTGAAAAAAAAAGGTTGCCCACCACTGGTTTATAGCAAAGAATTACTTTGCTATAAGCAAGCATTTACCTGAATGACATCGATTCATTCAGTTTTTTTTTTTTTGTGCTTAGCTGTGATTTGGCCACAGCTAATCACATGAGATGTGCATGTGATCTGTGGGACCATTCACAGCTAGACACTAGTATACAATGGATGGCATGAATAAAGCCATCCATTGTATACAACTGTTATGTGACCTGCTGTGATTGGTCACAGCAAGTCACATGGTACCGGCAACGGGGGCCAGTACTCAGATCTGTCATAGGCCGTGTCCGAGGTACACTGCCAGTGACAGATCGCGCCGCTGTGATCTAGTGCGTTTTCCCTGCCGCCATTTGGCTGTTGGCCAGGAGGGAAGTGGTTAACCTCTTCAGCCCCAGCCACTGCATATGTACGTTTGCAGGGCGGCACGGCTGCGCAAAACCACGTTTTAAAATGTAGTTTTGCAAAACAGGTAGGGGGCGCGCGTCCACCCTACCTGTCCCGCGGGTGTCAGCAGCGGGTCTCTGCCGCCGGGTCACGGCCGGTCATTACATTACATTACATTACATTACATTGAGTTTATATAGCGCCAAAGGGTTTGCTCAGCGCTGTACAATAGAGGGGGGGACAATACATGAAACATTACAGCAGCTACGAACAGCACACGAGGAATAAGAGGGCCCTACTCTTTCGAGCTTACAATCTGGGAGGGAGGGGGTAGTGGTACAGGAGGAAGTGGCTGTGGGGGATGGAGTGGTAGGAGGAATGAAGGAGAGCAGCAGTTAGGTGAGGGTGGGGTAGGCTTCCCTGAAGAGGTGGGTTTTCAGGGAGCGCCTGAAGGTGAGGAGGGAAGGTGACAGTCTGATGGATTGGGGTAGTGAGTTCCAGAGGATGGGGGAGGACCTGGAGAAGTCTTGCAGACGTGCGTGTGAGGAGGAGACCAGGGAGCAAGATAGAAGGAGGTCCTGTGAAGAGCGAAGGGTACGGGTAGGGTGGTACTTGGGAATCAGGTCGGTGAGGTAGTTAGGGGCAGTGTTGTGAATGGCTTTGTAGGTCAGAGTGAGTAGTTTGAATTTGATGCGTTGGGCGATAGGGAGCCAGTGGAGGGAGAGGCAGAGGGGGGTGGCAGAGGTGGAGCGGCTGGTGAGGTGGATGAGTCTGGCAGCTGAGTTCAGGATGGTCTGAAGCGGGGAGAGTTTGCACTGGGGTAGGCCGGTGAGGAGGGAGTTGCAGTAGTCAAGGCGTGAGATAATCAGGGAGTGCACAAGTAGTTTAGCGGTGTCTGGGGTAAGGAAGGTGCGTATTTTGGCGATATTGCGGAGGTGGAGCCTGCATGTGTTTGTCAGTGATTTGACATGAGGTTGGAAGGAGAGGTTAGAGTCCAGAATGACCCCAAGGACTTTGGCTTGCGGGGCGGGATTGATGGTGGTGATGTTAGTAGTGATGGATAGGATGGGGGGGGGGCGCGGGCAGGAGGGAAGACGAGAAGCTCGGTTTTGGAGAGGTTGAGTTTGAGGAAATGGAGCGACATCCAGTCAGAGATGTCGTTTAGGAGGTGAGTGATGCGGGCGGAGAAAGTGGAGGTGAGGTGAGGGGTGGAGAGGTAAATTTGAGTGTCATCAGCATAGAGATGGTAGTTGAAGCCGTGGGAGTGTATGAGTTTGCCAAGGGAGGAGGTGTAGATGGAGAAGAGAAGGGGTCCAAGGACAGAGCCCTGGGGGACCCCAACAGAGAGGGGGAGGGAAGTGGAGGTGGCACCATTGTAGGAAACGCTGAAGGAGCGTCGGGATAGGTAAGAGGAGAACCAGGAGAGAGCGGTGTCTCTGACGCCAAGGGAGAATAGTTTATTAAGGAGGAGGGGGTGGTCAACTGTGTCGAAGGCCGCGGAGAGGTCCAGGAGGAGGAGGACAGAGTAGTCGCCTTTGGCTTTGGCGGTAAGTAGGTCGTTGGTGATTTTGAGGAGGGCGGTTTCGGTGGAGTGTAGGGGACGGAAGCCGGACTGTAGTGGATCAAGGAGGTTGTTGTCAGTTAGGTGGGCGCTTAGGCGGTTGTAGACTAAGCGCTCCAGGAGTTTGGAAGTGAGTGGCAGCAGGGAGATGGGTCTGAGGTTGTTTGGGTCAGAGGGGTCCAGGGAGGGCTTTTTGAGTATGGGGGTGATGTGCGCATGCTTTAGGGGGGAGGGGAATACGCCGGTAGAGAGGGAGAGATTGAAGATGTGGGTGAGGGAGCAGATGAGGGAAGAGGGGGGTGACTGGAGGAGTCGAGAGGGGATAGGGTCTAGGGGGCAGGTAGTGAGGCGGGCTTCAGAGAAGACCCTGGTGACTTCCTCAGTAGTAGCGGGGCTGAAGGAGTGCAGAGCTGGTGGGGTTACGGTAAGCGGGGTCTTGGGTGTGGAGGGGGGCAGTGCGGTTGCGAGGTCAGAGGAGGGAAGAGATGAGGGGGAGAAAGGGGGGGGGAGGCTAGGTGGGGAGGTAGATTGCGAGTTGACTATGTCCTGACGGATAGCATCAATTTTATTGTGGAAATGAGTGGCAATCTCGTGGGCGGTGAGTGAGGTACTGAGTGGAGGAGGGGGGGGAGAGAGCAGGGAGTTGAAGGTGGAGAAGAGTCGGCGAGGGCAGGAGGAGAGGGTGTTAATCAGGTTTACGAAGTAAGCCTGCTTGGCGGCGTGGAGGGAGGAGGTGTAAGTGAGGAAGGAAGATTTGTAGAGGGAGAATGAACGGGGGGACCTGGTTTTGCGCCATAGTCTCTCCAGCGCACGACTGCGACGTTTGAGGCATTTAGTGTGGTCGTTCTGCCATGGTTGGAGCGGTCTGGGTTTGATGTAGCGTGTGGTTAGGGGTGCCAGAGAGTCTAGGGTAGCTGATAGTGAGTCGTTGTACGTGTTAGTGGCTAGGTCAGGACAAGACAGTGGAAGGATTCTGTCGTGTAGGCGGTCGGCAGCTGAGTGGAGGGGGGCCGGGTTCAGGTTGCGAAGGTTGCGGCTGGTGATGGTTTGGCGCTCTGGGGGGGGGGAGTTAGGGGAAGGGGAGATGGAGAACGTGAGGAGGTGGTGGTCGGAGAGAGGGAAGGGGGTGTTAGAGAACTGGTTGAGGGTACAGAGGTGGGAGAAGACGAGGTCCAGGGTGTTCCCAATGATGTGGGTGGAGGATTGAGTGTGCTGTGTGAGCGCGAAGGAGGAGGTTAGGTGGAGGAATTGGGAAGTAGCCGGGCTGTTGTCATTGATGGGGATATTGAAGTCCCCGAGGATGATGGTTGGTAGCTCAGAGGAGAGGAAGAAGGGAAGCCAGGCAGCGAAGTCATCCAGGAAGCGGGGTATGGATCCGGGAGGCCTGTAGATCACTGCGATCCTTAGGGGGGTGGGTGAGAAGAGCCGGATGCAGTGAGCCTCGAAGGAGGAGAAAGTTAGGGAGGGAGGATTAGGGAGGACCTGGAAGGTGCTCAGCGGTGATAGGAGCAGGCCGACCCCACCACCTTTGTGACCGCTCAGTCTTGGTGAATGGGACCAGACGAGACCTCCATAGGAGAGTGCCGCAGGGGAGGTGGAGTCAGTGGCCTGTACCCAGGTTTCGGTGATGGCTAGGAGGTTAAGGGAGCGGGAGATAAAGAGGTCATGGATGGCAGTAAGTTTGTTGCAGACCGAGCGGGCGTTCAGGAGTGCAACCGAGAGAGGGGGGATGGATGCGGGGAGAAGGGGCACAGATATGAGGTTGAGGGGGTTACGGCAGCTGGCGGGAGCAGGGGGGTCCCTAGAGGAGGGGTGAGGTGGCGAGGGGCCAGGGTTCGGGGAGATGTCCCCAGCAGATAGGAGAAGGAGAAGGGTGAGGAAGGTGGCATGGGAATGGGAAGTGTAGGAGCGTGTGGGTCTGATAGTGGTGGCACGTGGGTCGACGGGGGAGTGGAGTAGCAGGAGGAGGTGGTGAGTGCCGTAGTGGGGAGAGGGGAGTAGTGAAGGGGCAATGTAGAGCTGTTTTGGGGGGGTAGGCAGGTAGAGGGAGGCGATTTTTGGGATGGTGGAGAGGAAAATGAGGAGGAGGAGTGCAGGAGGCATGTTGGGGTGGGTGCGGTGACAGTTGGGTCAGGGGAGGTGAAGGGATACAGGTCAGGGCAAGGTGTGTGGGGAATCTGTGTTACCATGGGAGAGTCATTTGAGTCCTTCTGTAGGGGTAGAGTGAGGGTGGAGGGCGGCAGCTGGTTGGCAGCAGTCTGTGGGTGCAGTAAGCTGGCGACCATGGGTGCTGTGGCATGTCTTCAGTGGGTACGGTGGTTCGGCTAGTGGAGGGGTCGTAGGGTGCGATGGCTGGGGGTGATGGTAGGCACGGCGACTGGTGATGTTGGCGGCTCGGTGACTGGGGTTGTTGAGGCCAGGCGTCGGGTGCTGAGGGCTCGGCGTCGTGAGGCGCTGAAGGTGTTGAAGGATCGTCATCAGAGTCGAGCGGGGCGTTGCGGTAGCGATCGTCGGCCCTGCGTGGTTTGTGCTCAACCGTGATCTGTTGCGGCCGGTAGGAGAGACCGCAGCTTCAAGGGTCGTGGTGGGCCATTAGTCGCCGGGGCGTCGCCAGAGGGAATAGCGTGCCGGAAATCAGGGTGCTGGGCGAGCGTTCCCTGGTGTGGTGGCTGGCTGGTAATCCCAGGTGGGGTGGTGGGCAGGGGATCCCCGGTGGGATGGTGGCCGTGCTATCCCTGGTGGGGTAGTAGCGATCCCTGGAGGGATAGTGGCTTAGGGTCCCTGGTGGTTTGGGGTTTCAGGTGGATGGTGGGATCCCTGAGTGAGTGAGTCCCTGGAGGCTGGCGGTGTGATGGTGGTTGGGCTCCCTGGTGGGTAGTGGGCGCCCCTGGTGAAGTACCTGGTGTCCTGGAGCGTCGGTGGATCCCTCCTGGGTTAGCAGGACCGTTGGTGGTGGTGGTAGCTTCCCGGAGCAGCGGAGGCGTCCCGCCACGGCCGCAATTCCCGCCGCGATTCCAGCCACGGCTGGCAGGAAACACCGCGGCTTCGGGTGCCGCGGTAGGCCTCAGGCTGCTGCGAACCGCCGGAGCTCCGCTGGAGGGACGGAGTGACTGTGGGTGTTGGTGGGGACCTCGGCAGCAGACACAGGGGCCCGGATGGGCCCTGATGGCAGCGGTAGGGGCGCAGGGGTGATCCCCTGATCGGCGGGGACCGAGGAGCGGAGTGGCAGTAGTCCGGGCTGATGTCCGGCGATCCTGGTCGGCCGCGCCAGAAATCGAGGCCGCGGCTTCAGGTGCCGGGTAGGCCGCAAGTCCCGGAGCTCCGGGAGAAAGGTCCAGTGGCCTTCCCTGGCTGGCGAACAGGGACCGGAGGGTCGTGGGGCCCCCGTCAGGGTCCGCTGCCGCCCAGATGGCAGCGGATTGGGGCCGGGGGAGCAGGAGCTTGCCGAGACACGTCCGTCTCGCCGGACGTCCGGATGTTTAAATTGCGCGGTCATGCAACACTGCACCCAAATTAAATTTACATCCTTTTTTTTCCCAACATTACCGGCCGTTTCCCCGCGATTCGCGGTGATCGCTGATCGAGAGTAGGGCTGCATTGTTTATACACAGCCCTGCTATCTGTCAGTTCCCTGACAGCTCGTGACAAGCTGAAGAGGGAGAGAAGAGTTTCTCTCTCTCGATCAGCTTGTCCCTGTCCAGCACACACCCCTGCCCCCTAGTAAAACACTCCCTTCACACAGTAAACCCTAAAAATGTTAACCCCTTCCTCCCCAGTGCCATGAGTACAGTGTCAGTGGGTTTTTTTTTCACTGATCACTGTATTGGTGTCACTGGGGATGTCGCTGATCGCCGCCATTATTAGCATAAAAAAAATTAAAAATCCCAGTATCTTTCCCGCCATTTGTAAACGCTATAACTTTCATGTAAACCAATTAATTTACACGTATTGGGATTTTTTTTAGCAGAGACATGTCGCAGAATGCATTTTGGATGAAATTTGTGACTAAATTTGATTTTTTAATTTTTTTTACTGGACATGTTTTATAGCAAAAAGTCCAAAATATTGTTTTTTTTTCTCAAAATTGTCAGCCTTTTTTTTTATAGCACAAAAAAATAAAAACGCACAGGCGATCAAATACCACCGAAAGAAAGCTCAATTTGTTGGGAAAAAAAAGGATGTAAATTTAATTTGGGTGCAGTGTTGCATGACCGCGCAATTGTCAGTTAAAGTAACGCAGCGCCGTAACACAAACCTCTTCTGTAACCGCTTCCTGGCCACCCTACAGCAGAAATACTGCCACAGGGCGGCATGGGTACGCAATATCACATATATATATATATATATATATATATATATATATATATATATACGTGATTTGCGCTCCCGTGGTTTTCACACCCCTCCCAGATAGCGTCAGATTGCCCGTCAGTACACCAGTCATCACATTTAAACCCTTGATTGCCAGGAGTACGCTCATGTACAATAAACCTCCATTGCTAGTATAGTGTCTGAACGGGTCAATATCTTTGATCAGGTCAGCACTATACCAGCGTTCACATTAGTAAAGCATCCCCAAAAACGCAGCGTTAGCGGGATCAGCCCCGGCACCTGCCAACACCTGCGTTTAGCCCCTACGCTTACCCCCCCTTCTCCCCAAGCAAGTGCAGTGTCAGTAGGTCACTGTCATTTGATACATTGCACACAAAACCGCAGTGTTCGCAGAATCAGGCCTGATCTCTGTTAGCACTTGTCGGTAAATTTTGATGACTCTCACATGCAGCAGAGTGCCAGTGCTAGTGCCGCGCTACCTTTTGGTGAACTGTCGAGTACCAGCGGTCTAGTACATACTAATCTTTCACATACCTCCTTGATTTTTGGAGTTGTTTTTCACGGAATATCTGTATGCGTTGATTGTGGATCAAAGCAGTTTATATGCACAACAATTTATTGCCGCCAACCCAAATTCAAACCTTGCCAGACCATTCGCATGGAAACTCATTATGGTTTTCAAATTTACATTTTTTTTGGGCCCAACCCTCAACATGGGCATTACTAAAAGAAATGAATTGCGGTTGTATTGGTCCGCAGTCCCGATTCATCATATGCCCGTATAATGTGTTTTATGCATTTCTCATCCTCGGGGTAACCCTGAATTTGACCGGCTCCACAAAATTCAGCCCCTCGCAAATCACCTTAACCTAAAATTTGCAGATGTCTATACTCCCCAGCAAAACATCTGCGTTGATGAGTCCCTTATTAATTTTTCTGGCCGCCTTGCATTCAAACAATATCTCCCCTGCAAGCTTGCCAGATATGGGGTCAAGATGTAGAAGAAATGTGAGAGGACAACAGGCTATACCAGGGGCGGACTGACAACTCATGGGGCCCCCGGGCAATAGGGGATCATGGGGCCCCTGTGTCCTTGCCCAAACTGAAAAAAGCCTATGAAAAAGGTACCAGGGGCATCTCATGGGGCCCCCTACTGACCCCGGGCCCTCGGGCAGTGCCCGAGTTTCCAAATGGTCAGTCCGCCCCTGGGCTATACTTATAAGTTTCGGATTTATGAGGGAAAAGATAGTCACGTGGAGCCCCCTCCCGGATGCCCAGACTACATGGGGAGCAGTGGCAAGATAGTTTGGGACTTGGTGTCATCATTTCTCCATATGGGGTACCACTTATACGTGGACAATTTTTATTCAAGCGTGCCACTATTTAGACATTTATTCAATCTTGGAACTGGCACTTGTGGCAAAGTGTGACCTAATGTGTGCCCACCATTAGAAGTGGGTGGATGCAGGGCGGTATATTCTAATGGTGGGCATACCACACACTTTTTCTGGCAGAGATTTCTTCTCATTTTTTCATTCAGTCCACTGGCTGCATACAAAAAAAAAAATGTAAAAATAATTTTAAAAAAATCAAAATAACTAAAAAAAAAACAAATTTGCCCCTCCCATGCGAGCACGCCTGTGTGCACAAGCCTTGACCCTGTGCCGTTATGTAAACAGCGGTTGCACCATGCATGTGAGGTATTGCCGTGAACATCAGATCAAGGGCAGTAATTCTAACACTAGACCTCCTCTGTAAATCTAAAATGGTGGCTTTTAAAGGCTTTTAAAGCGCTGCCTATGGATATTAAAAATGTTTGCAGTTTGTCACCATTGAACGGGGCATGCGCAGTTTTAAAGCATGTCATGTTTGGTATATATTTACTCGGCATACCATTATCTTTTATATTTTACCAAACAATTGGCCAATATATTGTGTTTTTGTGCATTTAAAGTAAAACAAGTGTATTTTTTTTTTTTAATTGCTTTTGAAAAATCGCTGCGCGAGTACTATGTGCCATAAAAAATTGTAGTACCTACCATTTTATTCACTAGGATGTCTGCTTTAAAAAATATATAATGTTTGGGGGTTTAAATTAATTTCCTAGCAAAAAATACTGATTTTTTCATGTGAACAAAAAGGATTGGTTTTCAGGTGGTTAGAAGAGTGAATGATGTGTGGCATAAACTTCTAATGCTGGGCATAAAACGCCCCCACCCCCCAAAATGACCCCTTTTGGGAAAGTAGTCACCCCAAACTATTTGCTGAGAGGAATGTTGAATCAATAGAAGAATTTATTTTTTTACCACAAGTTTTTGGAAAATGACAAAAAATAAAATTACACAAAATTGTCTTTGAAATAATTTATTGCTCACACAAGCCATATGTATATGTGGAATCACTCCCCAAAATACATTCTGCTACTTCTCCCGAGTATGGGGGTGCCACATATGAGAGACTTTTTGGCAGTCTAGCCAAGTACAGGACCCCAAAATCCAATAAGCACCTTCAGGCTTTTAAAGGGCTTTATTTCCTCATTACACTTCCTGACTACCTATCACAGTTTCGGAGGCCCTGGAATGCCAGAATAGCACCAAACCCCCCCAAATGACCCCTTTTTGGAAAGTAGACACCCAAAGGAATTTGATAAGAAGCATGGTAAGTATTTTGAAGATCTCATTTGTTGCCACAAGTTTTTGGAAAATGAAGAAAGAAAATAAAAACATATTTTTCTTTTCTTTTTTATATTTCAAAACCTTGTGAGAAAAAATGAGATCTGCAAAATACTTACCATGCCTCTTTTTAAATTCCTTGGAGTGTCTACTTTCCAAAAAGGGGTCATTTGGGGGGGGGGGGTTTGTGCTATCCTGGCATTTCAGGGCCTCCGAACCTGTGATAGGTAGTGGGGAAGTGAAATGAAGAAGTTACGCACCTTCAGGCTTTCAAAGTGGTCATTGGATTTCAGGCTCCTGTATGTGGCTAGGCTCCCAAAAAGTGTCACACGTGTGGTATCCTCATACTCGGTAGAAGTAGCAGAATGTATTTTGGGGTGTAATTCCACATATACCCATGGCTTGTGCAAGAAATAAATCATTTAAATGACAATTTTGTGTAAAAAAAAAAAAAAAAAAAAAAGTTTGTCATTTTCCAGAAACTTGTGGAAAAAAAAATAAATCTTCCATGGACACAATATGTCTCTCAGCAGATAGCTTAGGGTGTCTGCTTTCCGAAAAGGGGTCATTTGGGGGTGTTTGTTCTATCCTGGTATTTTAGCACCTCAAGAGATGTGATGGGTGGTCAGAAAGTAAAAGCTGTGAAAATTTCAAATTATCTATACCATAGTTTGTAGACGCTATAACTTTCACACAAAGCGATCAATATACACTTATTGGGATTTGTTTTACCAAAAACATGTAGCTGAATACATTTGGGCTTAAATTTATGACTAACTTTGAGTTTACGATATATTTTTTATAGCTGAAAGTAGAAAATATTGTTTTTTTTTGAAAATTTTTGTGGTTTTTTTGTTTATAGCGCAAAAAATAAAAAGCGCACAGGTGATAAAATACCACCAAAAGAAAGCTCTATTTGTGTGAAAAAAAGGACGTAAATTTCGTTTGGGTACAGCATTGCATGACCGCGCAATTATCATTTGAATTAGTGCAGCGCCAAACAGCAAAAAAAGGCCTGGTCATTAAGGGGGGTAAATCCTCAGGAGCTCAAGTGGTTAACCACTTCCAGTCCGGACTCTTGTACCCGCACTGGGACCATGAAAGGCTTTCCAAATAGATAAAATGAGAGAAAATGAATGTTAAAAAAAATAAACAAAGCCCCAAAAAAAAAAAAATTTGGTAACATCCATTTATCTCATGTCCAGTACATACATAGACGCACTTGGCAGAGGTAAGCCTCGAACCTACGACCATGCACTCTTTGGACGGGCACTCTCCCTACTGTGCTATGTCTGTTACCAGGTATAGACTCTGTCAAACTGACCCTTGTTTTCAAAAACTGCCAACTGTCACCTGCCCAATGTCAAGTAGCTATAGTGCAGTGCTAATCCGCTTCCATACTGGGCACTTTTACCCCCTTCCTGCCCAGGGCAATTTTCAGCTTTCAGCGCTCTCACACTTTGAATGACAATTGCGCGCTCATACAACATTGTACCCAAACTAAAATTTTACCATTTTTTTCACACAACTAGAGCTTTCTTTTGGTGGTATTTAACCACTTGAGCTTCTGAGGATTTACCCTCCTTAATGACCAGGCCTTTTTTTGCTGTTTGGCGCTGCACTAATTCAAATGATAATTGCGCGGTCATGCAATGCTGTACCCAAACGAAATTTACGTCCTTTTTTTCACACAAATAGAGCTTTCTTTTGGTGGTATTTTAACACCTGTGCGCTTTTTATTTTTTGCGCTATAAACAAACAAACACAAAAATTTTGAAAAAAAACAATATTTTCTTCTTTCAGCTATAAAAAATATATCGTAAACTCAAAGTTAGTCATAAATTTAAGCCAAAATGTATTCTGCTCCATGTTTTTGGTAAAAAAAAATCCCAATAAGTGTATATTGATTGCTTTGTGTGAACGTTATAGCGTCTACAAACTATGGTATAGATACTGTAATTTATGCCTTTTTTTGCTATACAGCACTGCACTAATTCAAATGATAATTGCGCGGTCATGCAATGCTGTACCCAAACGAAATTTACGTCCTTTTTTTCACACAAATAGAGCTTTCTTTTGGTGGTATTTTATCACCTGTGCGCTTTTTATTGTTTGCGCTATAAACAAAAAAAACACAAAAACTTTGAAAAAAAACAATAATTTCTACTTTCAGCTATAAAAAATATATCGCAAACTCAAAGTTAGTCATAAATTTAATCCAAAATGTATTCTGCTACATGTTTTTGGTAAAAAAAAAATCCCGTGCATTAGCGGGCAAACTGGCGCTATATGGGAGGGGCGCTAACACTATCGGAAGTCACCAGTGACACTAATACAGTGATCAGTAAAAATCTGTTCACTGTAATCAATGACACTGGTGACAGGGCAGTGAAGGGGTTAACTGGGGGGGTGGGGGGTGATCAAGGGGTTAAATGGGATTACTGGTGTACTAGCGGGCAAACTGGGGCTATCTGGGAGGGGCGATAACCCTATCGGAAGTCGCCAGCGACACTGATACAGTGATCAGTAAAAATCGGTTCACTGATCCGTGACACTGGCGGCAGGGCAGTGAAGGGGTTAACTGGGGGGGGATTAAGGAGTTAAACGGGATTACTGGTGTACTGGCGGGCAAACTGGCGCTATCTGGGAGGGGTTAACTGGGGGGGTGGGGGGGCGATCAGGGGGTTAAATGTGACCTAGGTGTGTTCTAACTGTAAATGTGTAGTGTTTTACTCACTTTTACTGTTTCTTCTTCTCTGTCTGGAACGGAATGTGTCCAGGCAGAGAAGAATGACATCATAGCTTGTCCTGTGTAAACTTCAACACAGGACAGGATAGGACAGGGACCGATCATCTGATTTCAGTCAGACATCACTGGCTGAAATCTAATGATTGATCCCTCCGGGATCGAATGGTGTCACCCGCGGGTCGGCGGGAGCGCGCGCGCCCCCTGCGGGCGAAAACGTCGGGAGCGCGGAACCCGTTTTAAAACGTGATTTTTGCGCCTCAGTTCCGCCCTGCACACGTATATATACAGTGGCAGGGCGGCAAGCGGTTAATCACCACTGGGGTTTTTATTTTTTGATAAATTAACAAAAAAAAGACCGAAAATTTTGAAAAAAAAACCACGTTTTTCTTTGTTTCTGTTATAAAAGTTTGCAAATAAATTATTGTTCTTCATAAATTTAGGCCAAGATGTATTCTGCTACATGTCTTTGGTGAAAATAACCCAAATTAGAATGTATTTTTTAGTTTGTAGGAAAGTTATAGAGTTCGCAAACTATGGGATAGATCTGAAAATTGATCAATCCTGAAGTACTGACGGCCAATCTAATATCTTGAGGTCCCAGAATGTCAGAACAGTACAGATATCCCCAAATGACCCCTTTTTGGAGAGTAGACAGTCTGACGTACTTCATAAGAGGCATGGCGAGTTTTTTGAAGTTGTATTTTTTTTGTCATCATTTTTTGGAAAATGAAAAAATGCAAAAAATAATTTTCACAATTTTTTTTTTTTATATACTGTCACCAGTGCAGTACAGCGTCATCATATTACTGGCATGGCGGTGATCAGGGACACTGACTGGTGACAGTATGAAAAAAAAAATATACATTTTTAATTTTTTTTATTATTTTTCATTATTTATTAAATGTTTTTTCTTTTTCTATGATTTTTTTTTCATATTTCACTATGTCCAAAATAGTACAATGTTACCATAGTAACATTGTACTACTTTGGAGAAGTGATCAGTATTTTTATTTTTTTTTTACTCAGTTTGCTTATAGCGGTGGTCGGCAAGCCGCGGCTCGCGAGCCACATGCGGCTCTTTACACACTTCAATGCGGCTCTTCTGTGTGCCGGGCGCCCGCTCCCCTCCCTCCTCTCGGGCGGCCGCCCCAAAAGTCAGGACTCTGCAGCTAGCCCAGGAATGGGCAAACTACGGCCCGGCGGACCTTTTAATCCGGCCCGCGGAGCGTGGCAAACATTGGCTGTCAGGATGTAGGCGGGGCAGCCAGGATGTAGGCGGGGCAGCGTGACGAACTCCTCTCCTCTCACAGTCCGCCCTGAAGACCGGAACGGCGCGGGAACACGGCGAGAGGAACGCGCGGAGCAAAGGTAAGTGAATTGACACAATATGGGGAATGAATTACTATAGGGGGGATGACTTACTATGGGGGATGAATTACTATATGGGGGATTAATTACTATGGGGGATGAATTACTATATGGGGGATGAATTACTATATGGGGGATGAATTACTATATGGGGGATGAATTACTATGGGGGATGAATTACACTATGGGGGATGAATTACACTATGGGGGATGAATTACTATATGGGGGATTAATTACTATGGGGGATGAATTACTATATGGGGGATGAATTACTATATGGGGGATGAATTACTATGGGGGATGAATTACACTATGGGGGATGAATTACTACGGGTGATGAATTACTATATGGGGGATGAATTACTATGGGGGATGAATTACTATATGGGGGATGTATTTTCAGTTTTAAAAATGTGGCTCTCAAAATAAATTTCAATCGTGGTTTTGGCGAGATTTGGCTCAGTTGAAAAAAAAAGGTTGCCCACCACTGGTTTATAGCAAAGAATTACTTTGCTATAAGCAAGCATTTACCTGAATGACATCGATTCATTCAGTTTTTTTTTTTTTGTGCTTAGCTGTGATTTGGCCACAGCTAATCACATGACATGTGCATGTGATCTGTGGGACCATTCACAGCTAGACACTAGTATACAATGGATGGCATGAATGAAGCCATCCATTGTATACAACTGTTATGTGACCTGCTGTGATTGGTCACAGCAAGTCACATGGTACCGGCAACGGGGGCCAGTACTCAGATCTGTCATAGGCCGTGTCCGAGGTACACTGCCAGTGACAGATCGCGCCGCTGTGATCTAGTGCGTTTTTCCTGCCGCCATTCGGCTGTTGGCCAGGAGGGAAGTGGTTAACCTCTTCAGCCCCAGCCACTGCATATGTACGTTTGCAGGGCGGCACGGCTGCGCAAAACCACGTTTTAAAATGTAGTTTTGCAAAACAGGTAGGGGGCGCACGTCCACCCTACCTGTCCCGCGGGTGTCAGCAGCGGGTCTCTGCCGCCGGGTCACGGCCGGTCATTACCGGCCGTTTCCCCGCGATTCGCGGTGATCGCTGATCGAGAGTAGGGCTGCATTGTTTATACACAGCCCTGCTATCTGTCAGTTCCCTGACAGCTCGTGACAAGCTGAAGAGGGAGAGAAGAGTTTCTCTCTCTCGATCAGCTTGTCCCTGTCCAGCACACACCCCTGCCCCCTAGTAAAACACTCCCTTCACACAGTAAACCCTAAAAATGTTAACCCCTTCCTCCCCAGTGCCATGAGTACAGTGTCAGTGGGTTTTTTTTTCACTGATCACTGTATTGGTGTTAGTGGGGATGTCGCTGATCGCCGCCATTATTAGCATAAAAAAAATTAAAAATCCCAGTATCTTTCCCGCCATTTGTAAACGCTATAACTTTCATGTAAACCAATTAATTTACACGTATTGGGATTTTTTTTAGCAGAGACATGTCGCAGAATGCATTTTTAATGAAATTTGTGACTAAATTTGATTTTTTAATTTTTTTTACTGGACATGTTTTATAGCAAAAAGTCCAAAATATTGGTTTTTTTTTCTCAAAATTGTCAGCCTTTTTTTTTATAGCACAAAATTAAAAACGCACAGGCGATCAAATACCACCGAAAGAAAGCTCAATTTGTTGGGAAAAAAAAAGGTGTAAATTTAATTTGGGTGCAGTGTTGCATGACCGCGCAATTGTCAGTTAAAGTAACGCAGCGCCGTAACACAAACCTCTTCTGTAACCGCTTCCTGGCCACCCTACAGCAGAAATACTGCCACAGGGCGGCATGGGTACGCAATATCACATATATATATATATATATATATATATATATATATATATATATATATATACGTGATTTGCGCTCCCGTGGTTTTCACACCCCTCCCAGATAGCGTCAGATTGCCCGTCAGTACACCAGTCATCACATTTAAACCCTTGATTGCCAGGAGTACGCTCATGTACAATAAACCTCCATTGCTAGTATAGTGTCTGAACGGGTCAATATCTTTGATCAGGTCAGCACTATACCAGCGTTCACATTAGTAAAGCATCCCCAAAAACGCAGCGTTAGCGGGATCAGCCCCGGCACCTGCCAACACCTGCGTTTAGCCCCTACGCTTACCCCCCCTTCTCCCCAAGCAAGTGCAGTGTCAGTAGGTCACTGTCATTTGATACATTGCACACAAAACCGCAGTGTTCGCAGAATCAGGCCTGATCTCTGTTAGCACTTGTCGGTAAATTTTGATGACTCTCACATGCAGCAGAGTGCCAGTGCTAGTGCCGCGCTACCTTTTGGTGAACTGTCGAGTACCAGCGGTCTAGTACATACTAATCTTTCACATACCTCCTTGATTTTTGGAGTTGTTTTTCACGGAATATCTGTATGCGTTGATTGTGGATCAAAGCAGTTTATATGCACAACAATTTATTGCCGCCAACCCAAATTCAAACCTTGCCAGACCATTCGCATGGAAACTCATTATGGTTTTCAAATTTACATTTTTTTTGGGCCCAACCCTCAACATGGGCATTACTAAAAGAAATGAATTGCGGTTGTATTGGTCCGCAGTCCCGATTCATCATATGCCCGTATAATGTGTTTTATGCATTTCTCATCCTCGGGGTAACCCTGAATTTGACCGGCTCCACAAAATTCAGCCCCTCGCAAATCACCTTAACCTAAAATTTGCAGATGTCTATACTCCCCAGCAAAACATCTGCGTTGATGAGTCCCTTATTAATTTTTCTGGCCGCCTTGCATTCAAACAATATCTCCCCTGCAAGCTTGCCAGATATGGGGTCAAGATGTAGAAGAAATGTGAGAGGACAACAGGCTATACCAGGGGCGGACTGACAACTCATGGGGCCCCCGGGCAATAGGGGATCATGGGGCCCCTGTGTCCTTGCCCAAACTGAAAAAAGCCTATGAAAAAGGTACCAGGGGCATCTCATGGGGCCCCCTACTGACCCCGGGCCCTCGGGCAGTGCCCGAGTTTCCAAATGGTCAGTCCGCCCCTGGGCTATACTTATAAGTTTCGGATTTATGAGGGAAAAGATAGTCACGTGGAGCCCCCTCCCGGATGCCCAGACTACATGGGGAGCAGTGGCAAGATAGTTTGGGACTTGGTGTCATCATTTCTCCATATGGGGTACCACTTATACGTGGACAATTTTTATTCAAGCGTGCCACTATTTAGACATTTATTCAATCTTGGAACTGGCACTTGTGGCAAAGTGTGACCTAATGTGTGCCCACCATTAGAAGTGGGTGGATGCAGGGCGGTATATTCTAATGGTGGGCATACCACACACTTTTTCTGGCAGAGATTTCTTCTCATTTTTTCATTCAGTCCACTGGCTGCATACAAAAAAAAAAATGTAAAAATAATTTTAAAAAAATCAAAATAACTAAAAAAAAAACAAATTTGCCCCTCCCATGCGAGCACGCCTGTGTGCACAAGCCTTGACCCTGTGCCGTTATGTAAACAGCGGTTGCACCATGCATGTGAGGTATTGCCGTGAACATCAGATCAAGGGCAGTAATTCTAACACTAGACCTCCTCTGTAAATCTAAAATGGTGGCTTTTAAAGGCTTTTAAAGCGCTGCCTATGGATATTAAAAATGTTTGCAGTTTGTCACCATTGAACGGGGCATGCGCAGTTTTAAAGCATGTCATGTTTGGTATATATTTACTCGGCATACCATTATCTTTTATATTTTACCAAACAATTGGCCAATATATTGTGTTTTTGTGCATTTAAAGTAAAACAAGTGTATTTTTTTTTTTTAATTGCTTTTGAAAAATCGCTGCGCGAGTACTATGTGCCATAAAAAATTGTAGTACCTACCATTTTATTCACTAGGGTGTCTGCTTTAAAAAATATATAATGTTTGGGGGTTTAAATTAATTTCCTAGCAAAAAATACTGATTTTTTCATGTGAACAAAAAGGATTGGTTTTCAGGTGGTTAGAAGAGTGAATGATGTGTGGCATAAACTTCTAATGCTGGGCATAAAACGCCCCCACCCCCCAAAATGACCCCTTTTGGGAAAGTAGTCACCCCAAACTATTTGCTGAGAGGAATGTTGAATCAATAGAAGAATTTATTTTTTTACCACAAGTTTTTGGAAAATGACAAAAAATAAAATTACACAAAATTGTCTTTGAAATAATTTATTGCTCACACAAGCCATATGTATATGTGGAATCACTCCCCAAAATACATTCTGCTACTTCTCCCGAGTATGGGGGTGCCACATATGAGAGACTTTTTGGCAGTCTAGCCAAGTACAGGACCCCAAAATCCAATAAGCACCTTCAGGCTTTTAAAGGGCTTTATTTCCTCATTACACTTCCTGACTACCTATCACAGTTTCGGAGGCCCTGGAATGCCAGAATAGCACCAAACCCCCCCAAATGACCCCTTTTTGGAAAGTAGACACCCAAAGGAATTTGATAAGAAGCATGGTAAGTATTTTGAAGATCTCATTTGTTGCCACAAGTTTTTGGAAAATGAAGAAAGAAAATAAAAACATATTTTTCTTTTCTTTTTTATATTTCAAAACCTTGTGAGAAAAAATGAGATCTGCAAAATACTTACCATGCCTCTTTTTAAATTCCTTGGAGTGTCTACTTTCCAAAAAGGGGTCATTTGGGGGGGGGGGGGTTTGTGCTATCCTGGCATTTCAGGGCCTCCGAACCTGTGATAGGTAGTGGGGAAGTGAAATGAAGAAGTTACGCACCTTCAGGCTTTCAAAGTGGTCATTGGATTTCAGGCTCCTGTATGTGGCTAGGCTCCCAAAAAGTGTCACACGTGTGGTATCCTCATACTCGGTAGAAGTAGCAGAATGTATTTTGGGGTGTAATTCCACATATACCCATGGCTTGTGCAAGAAATAAATCATTTAAATGACAATTTTGTGTAAAAAAAAAAAAAAAAAAAAAAGTTTGTCATTTTCCAGAAACTTGTGGAAAAAAAAAAAAATCTTCCATGGACACAATATGTCTCTCAGCAGATAGCTTAGGGTGTCTGCTTTCCGAAAAGGGGTCATTTGGGGGTGTTTGTTCTATCCTGGTATTTTAGCACCTCAAGAGATGTGATGGGTGGTCAGAAAGTAAAAGCTGTGAAAATTTCAAATTATCTATACCATAGTTTGTAGACGCTATAACTTTCACACAAAGCGATCAATATACACTTATTGGGATTTGTTTTACCAAAAACATGTAGCAGAATACATTTGGGCTTAAATTTATGACTAACTTTGAGTTTACGATATATTTTTTATAGCTGAAAGTAGAAAATATTGTTTTTTTTTGAAAATTTTTGTGGTTTTTTTGTTTATAGCGCAAAAAATAAAAAGCGCACAGGTGATAAAATACCACCAAAAGAAAGCTCTATTTGTGTGAAAAAAAGGACGTAAATTTCGTTTGGGTACAGCATTGCATGACCGCGCAATTATCATTTGAATTAGTGCAGCGCCAAACAGCAAAAAAAGGCCTGGTCATTAAGGGGGGTAAATCCTCAGGAGCTCAAGTGGTTAACCACTTCCAGTCCGGACTCTTGTACCCGCACTGGGACCATGAAAGGCTTTCCAAATAGATAAAATGAGAGAAAATGAATGTTAAAAAAAATAAACAAAGCCCCAAAAAAAAAAAAATTTGGTAACATCCATTTATCTCATGTCCAGTACATACATAGACGCACTTGGCAGAGGTAAGCCTCGAACCTACGACCATGCACTCTTTGGACGGGCACTCTCCCTACTGTGCTATGTCTGTTACCAGGTATAGACTCTGTCAAACTGACCCTTGTTTTCAAAAACTGCCAACTGTCACCTGCCCAATGTCAAGTAGCTATAGTGCAGTGCTAATCCGCTTCCATACTGGGCACTTTTACCCCCTTCCTGCCCAGGGCAATTTTCAGCTTTCAGCGCTCTCACACTTTGAATGACAATTGCGCGCTCATACAACATTGTACCCAAACTAAAATTTTACCATTTTTTTCACACAACTAGAGCTTTCTTTTGGTGGTATTTAACCACTTGAGCTTCTGAGGATTTACCCTCCTTAATGACCAGGCCTTTTTTTGCTGTTTGGCGCTGCACTAATTCAAATGATAATTGCGCGGTCATGCAATGCTGTACCCAAACGAAATTTACGTCCTTTTTTTCACACAAATAGAGCTTTCTTTTGGTGGTATTTTAACACCTGTGCGCTTTTTATTTTTTGCGCTATAAACAAACAAACACAAAAATTTTGAAAAAAAACAATATTTTCTTCTTTCAGCTATAAAAAATATATCGTAAACTCAAAGTTAGTCATAAATTTAAGCCAAAATGTATTCTGCTCCATGTTTTTGGTAAAAAAAAATCCCAATAAGTGTATATTGATTGCTTTGTGTGAACGTTATAGCGTCTACAAACTATGGTATAGATACTGTAATTTATGCCTTTTTTTGCTATACAGCACTGCACTAATTCAAATGATAATTGCGCGGTCATGCAATGCTGTACCCAAACGAAATTTACGTCCTTTTTTTCACACAAATAGAGCTTTCTTTTGGTGGTATTTTATCACCTGTGCGCTTTTTATTGTTTGCGCTATAAACAAAAAAAACACAAAAACTTTGAAAAAAAACAATAATTTCTACTTTCAGCTATAAAAAATATATCGCAAACTCAAAGTTAGTCATAAATTTAATCCAAAATGTATTCTGCTACATGTTTTTGGTAAAAAAAAAATCCCGTGCATTAGCGGGCAAACTGGCGCTATATGGGAGGGGCGCTAACACTATCGGAAGTCACCAGTGACACTAATACAGTGATCAGTAAAAATCTGTTCACTGTAATCAATGACACTGGTGACAGGGCAGTGAAGGGGTTAACTGGGGGGGTGGGGGGTGATCAAGGGGTTAAATGGGATTACTGGTGTACTAGCGGGCAAACTGGGGCTATCTGGGAGGGGCGATAACCCTATCGGAAGTCGCCAGCGACACTGATACAGTGATCAGTAAAAATCGGTTCACTGATCCGTGACACTGGCGGCAGGGCAGTGAAGGGGTTAACTGGGGGGGGATTAAGGAGTTAAACGGGATTACTGGTGTACTGGCGGGCAAACTGGCGCTATCTGGGAGGGGTTAACTGGGGGGGTGGGGGGGCGATCAGGGGGTTAAATGTGACCTAGGTGTGTTCTAACTGTAAATGTGTAGTGTTTTACTCACTTTTACTGTTTCTTCTTCTCTGTCTGGAACGGAATGTGTCCAGGCAGAGAAGAATGACATCATAGCTTGTCCTGTGTAAACTTCAACACAGGACAGGATAGGACAGGGACCGATCATCTGATTTCAGTCAGACATCACTGGCTGAAATCTAATGATTGATCCCTCCGGGATCGAATGGTGTCACCCGCGGGTCGGCGGGAGCGCGCGCGCCCCCTGCGGGCGAAAACGTCGGGAGCGCGGAACCCGTTTTAAAACGTGATTTTTGCGCCTCAGTTCCGCCCTGCACACGTATATATACAGTGGCAGGGCGGCAAGCGGTTAATCACCACTGGGGTTTTTATTTTTTGATAAATTAACAAAAAAAAGACCGAAAATTTTGAAAAAAAAAACACGTTTTTCTTTGTTTCTGTTATAAAAGTTTGCAAATAAATTATTGTTCTTCATAAATTTAGGCCAAGATGTATTCTGCTACATGTCTTTGGTGAAAATAACCCAAATTAGAATGTATTTTTTAGTTTGTAGGAAAGTTATAGAGTTCGCAAACTATGGGATAGATCTGAAAATTGATCAATCCTGAAGTACTGACGGCCAATCTAATATCTTGAGGTCCCAGAATGTCAGAACAGTACAGATATCCCCAAATGACCCCTTTTTGGAGAGTAGACAGTCTGACGTACTTCATAAGAGGCATGGCGAGTTTTTTGAAGTTGTATTTTTTTTGTCATCATTTTTTGGAAAATGAAAAAATGCAAAAAATAATTTTCACAATTTTTTTTTTTTATATACTGTCACCAGTGCAGTACAGCGTCATCATATTACTGGCATGGCGGTGATCAGGGACACTGACTGGTGACAGTATGAAAAAAAAAATATACATTTTTAATTTTTTTTATTATTTTTCATTATTTATTAAATGTTTTTTCTTTTTCTATGATTTTTTTTTCATATTTCACTATGTCCAAAATAGTACAATGTTACCATAGTAACATTGTACTACTTTGGAGAAGTGATCAGTATTTTTATTTTTTTTTTACTCAGTTTGCTTATAGCGGTGGTCGGCAAGCCGCGGCTCGCGAGCCACATGCGGCTCTTTACACACTTCAATGCGGCTCTTCTGTGTGCCGGGCGCCCGCTCCCCTCCCTCCTCTCGGGCGGCCGCCCCAAAAGTCAGGACTCTGCAGCTAGCCCAGGAATGGGCAAACTACGGCCCGGCGGACCTTTTAATCCGGCCCGCGGAGCGTGGCAAACATTGGCTGTCAGGATGTAGGCGGGGCAGCCAGGATGTAGGCGGGGCAGCGTGACGAACTCCTCTCCTCTCACAGTCCGCCCTGAAGACCGGAACGGCGCGGGAACACGGCGAGAGGAACGCGCGGAGCAAAGGTAAGTGAATTGACACAATATGGGGAATGAATTACTATAGGGGGGATGACTTACTATGGGGGATGAATTACTATATGGGGGATTAATTACTATGGGGGATGAATTACTATATGGGGGATGAATTACTATATGGGGGATGAATTACTATATGGGGGATGAATTACTATGGGGGATGAATTACACTATGGGGGATGAATTACACTATGGGGGATGAATTACTATATGGGGGATTAATTACTATGGGGGATGAATTACTATATGGGGGATGAATTACTATATGGGGGATGAATTACTATGGGGGATGAATTACACTATGGGGGATGAATTACTACGGGTGATGAATTACTATATGGGGGATGAATTACTATGGGGGATGAATTACTATATGGGGGATGTATTTTCAGTTTTAAAAATGTGGCTCTCAAAATAAATTTCAATCGTGGTTTTGGCGAGATTTGGCTCAGTTGAAAAAAAAAGGTTGCCCACCACTGGTTTATAGCAAAGAATTACTTTGCTATAAGCAAGCATTTACCTGAATGACATCGATTCATTCAGTTTTTTTTTTTTTGTGCTTAGCTGTGATTTGGCCACAGCTAATCACATGAGATGTGCATGTGATCTGTGGGACCATTCACAGCTAGACACTAGTATACAATGGATGGCATGAATGAAGCCATCCATTGTATACAACTGTTATGTGACCTGCTGTGATTGGTCACAGCAAGTCACATGGTACCGGCAACGGGGGCCAGTACTCAGATCTGTCATAGGCCGTGTCCGAGGTACACTGCCAGTGACAGATCGCGCCGCTGTGATCTAGTGCGTTTTTCCTGCCGCCATTCGGCTGTTGGCCAGGAGGGAAGTGGTTAACCTCTTCAGCCCCAGCCACTGCATATGTACGTTTGCAGGGCGGCACGGCTGCGCAAAACCACGTTTTAAAATGTAGTTTTGCAAAACAGGTAGGGGGCGCACGTCCACCCTACCTGTCCCGCGGGTGTCAGCAGCGGGTCTCTGCCGCCGGGTCACGGCCGGTCATTACCGGCCGTTTCCCCGCGATTCGCGGTGATCGCTGATCGAGAGTAGGGCTGCATTGTTTATACACAGCCCTGCTATCTGTCAGTTCCCTGACAGCTCGTGACAAGCTGAAGAGGGAGAGAAGAGTTTCTCTCTCTCGATCAGCTTGTCCCTGTCCAGCACACACCCCTGCCCCCTAGTAAAACACTCCCTTCACACAGTAAACCCTAAAAATGTTAACCCCTTCCTCCCCAGTGCCATGAGTACAGTGTCAGTGGGTTTTTTTTTCACTGATCACTGTATTGGTGTTAGTGGGGATGTCGCT
This sequence comes from Staurois parvus, assembly GCF_062004578.1. NCBI lineage: Eukaryota > Metazoa > Chordata > Amphibia > Anura > Ranidae > Staurois > Staurois parvus. Next base: position 392,019 of record NW_028318242.1, on the reverse strand, counting down.
GATCGCCGCCATTATTAGCATAAAAAAAATTAAAAATCCCAGTATCTTTCCCGCCATTTGTAAACGCTATAACTTTCATGTAAACCAATTAATTTACACGTATTGGGATTTTTTTTAGCAGAGACATGTCGCAGAATGCATTTTTAATGAAATTTGTGACTAAATTTGATTTTTTAATTTTTTTTACTGGACATGTTTTATAGCAAAAAGTCCAAAATATTGGTTTTTTTTTCTCAAAATTGTCAGCCTTTTTTTTTATAGCACAAAATTAAAAACGCACAGGCGATCAAATACCACCGAAAGAAAGCTCAATTTGTTGGGAAAAAAAAAGGTGTAAATTTAATTTGGGTGCAGTGTTGCATGACCGCGCAATTGTCAGTTAAAGTAACGCAGCGCCGTAACACAAACCTCTTCTGTAACCGCTTCCTGGCCACCCTACAGCAGAAATACTGCCACAGGGCGGCATGGGTACGCAATATCACATATATATATATATATATATATATATATATATATATATACGTGATTTGCGCTCCCGTGGTTTTCACACCCCTCCCAGATAGCGTCAGATTGCCCGTCAGTACACCAGTCATCACATTTAAACCCTTGATTGCCAGGAGTACGCTCATGTACAATAAACCTCCATTGCTAGTATAGTGTCTGAACGGGTCAATATCTTTGATCAGGTCAGCACTATACCAGCGTTCACATTAGTAAAGCATCCCCAAAAACGCAGCGTTAGCGGGATCAGCCCCGGCACCTGCCAACACCTGCGTTTAGCCCCTACGCTTACCCCCCCTTCTCCCCAAGCAAGTGCAGTGTCAGTAGGTCACTGTCATTTGATACATTGCACACAAAACCGCAGTGTTCGCAGAATCAGGCCTGATCTCTGTTAGCACTTGTCGGTAAATTTTGATGACTCTCACATGCAGCAGAGTGCCAGTGCTAGTGCCGCGCTACCTTTTGGTGAACTGTCGAGTACCAGCGGTCTAGTACATACTAATCTTTCACATACCTCCTTGATTTTTGGAGTTGTTTTTCACGGAATATCTGTATGCGTTGATTGTGGATCAAAGCAGTTTATATGCACAACAATTTATTGCCGCCAACCCAAATTCAAACCTTGCCAGACCATTCGCATGGAAACTCATTATGGTTTTCAAATTTACATTTTTTTTGGGCCCAACCCTCAACATGGGCATTACTAAAAGAAATGAATTGTGGTTGTATTGGTCCGCAGTCCCGATTCATCATATGCCCGTATAATGTGTTTTATGCATTTCTCATCCTCGGGGTAACCCTGAATTTGACCGGCTCCACAAAATTCAGCCCCTCGCAAATCACCTTAACCTAAAATTTGCAGATGTCTATACTCCCCAGCAAAACATCTGCGTTGATGAGTCCCTTATTAATTTTTCTGGCCGCCTTGCATTCAAACAATATCTCCCCTGCAAGCTTGCCAGATATGGGGTCAAGATGTAGAAGAAATGTGAGAGGACAACAGGCTATACCAGGGGCGGACTGACAACTCATGGGGCCCCCGGGCAATAGGGGATCATGGGGCCCCTGTGTCCTTGCCCAAACTGAAAAAAGCCTATGAAAAAGGTACCAGGGGCATCTCATGGGGCCCCCTACTGACCCCGGGCCCTCGGGCAGTGCCCGAGTTTCCAAATGGTCAGTCCGCCCCTGGGCTATACTTATAAGTTTCGGATTTATGAGGGAAAAGATAGTCACGTGGAGCCCCCTCCCGGATGCCCAGACTACATGGGGAGCAGTGGCAAGATAGTTTGGGACTTGGTGTCATCATTTCTCCATATGGGGTACCACTTATACGTGGACAATTTTTATTCAAGCGTGCCACTATTTAGACATTTATTCAATCTTGGAACTGGCACTTGTGGCAAAGTGTGACCTAATGTGTGCCCACCATTAGAAGTGGGTGGATGCAGGGCGGTATATTCTAATGGTGGGCATACCACACACTTTTTCTGGCAGAGATTTCTTCTCATTTTTTCATTCAGTCCACTGGCTGCATACAAAAAAAAAAATGTAAAAATAATTTTAAAAAAATCAAAATAACTAAAAAAAAAACAAATTTGCCCCTCCCATGCGAGCACGCCTGTGTGCACAAGCCTTGACCCTGTGCCGTTATGTAAACAGCGGTTGCACCATGCATGTGAGGTATTGCCGTGAACATCAGATCAAGGGCAGTAATTCTAACACTAGACCTCCTCTGTAAATCTAAAATGGTGGCTTTTAAAGGCTTTTAAAGCGCTGCCTATGGATATTAAAAATGTTTGCAGTTTGTCACCATTGAACGGGGCATGCGCAGTTTTAAAGCATGTCATGTTTGGTATATATTTACTCGGCATACCATTATCTTTTATATTTTACCAAACAATTGGCCAATATATTGTGTTTTTGTGCATTTAAAGTAAATCAAGTGTATTTTTTTTTTTTAATTGCTTTTGAAAAATCGCTGCGCGAGTACTATGTGCCATAAAAAATTGTAGTACCTACCATTTTATTCACTAGGGTGTCTGCTTTAAAAAATATATAATGTTTGGGGGTTTAAATTAATTTCCTAGCAAAAAATACTGATTTTTTCATGTGAACAAAAAGGATTGGTTTTCAGGTGGTTAGAAGAGTGAATGATGTGTGGCATAAACTTCTAATGCTGGGCATAAAACGCCCCCACCCCCCAAAATGACCCCTTTTGGGAAAGTAGTCACCCCAAACTATTTGCTGAGAGGAATGTTGAATCAATAGAAGAATTTATTTTTTTACCACAAGTTTTTGGAAAATGACAAAAAATAAAATTACACAAAATTGTCTTTGAAATAATTTATTGCTCACACAAGCCATATGTATATGTGGAATCACTCCCCAAAATACATTCTGCTACTTCTCCCGAGTATGGGGGTGCCACATATGAGAGACTTTTTGGCAGTCTAGCCAAGTACAGGACCCCAAAATCCAATAAGCACCTTCAGGCTTTTAAAGGGCTTTATTTCCTCATTACACTTCCTGACTACCTATCACAGTTTCGGAGGCCCTGGAATGCCAGAATAGCACCAAACCCCCCCAAATGACCCCTTTTTGGAAAGTAGACACCCAAAGGAATTTGATAAGAAGCATGGTAAGTATTTTGAAGATCTCATTTGTTGCCACAAGTTTTTGGAAAATGAAGAAAGAAAATAAAAACATATTTTTCTTTTCTTTTTTATATTTCAAAACCTTGTGAGAAAAAATGAGATCTGCAAAATACTTACCATGCCTCTTTTTAAATTCCTTGGAGTGTCTACTTTCCAAAAAGGGGTCATTTGGGGGGGGGGGGGTTGTGCTATCCTGGCATTTAAGGGCCTCCGAACCTGTGATAGGTAGTGGGGAAGTGAAATGAAGAAGTTACGCACCTTCAGGTCATTGGATTTCAGGCTCCTGTATGTGGCTAGGCTCCCAAAAAGTGTCACACGTGTGGTATCCTCATACTCGGTAGAAGTAGCAGAATGTATTTTGGGGTGTAATTCCACATATACCCATGGCTTGTGCAAGAAATAAATCATTTAAATGACAATTTTGTGTAAAAAAACAAAAACAAAAAAAAGTTTGTCATTTTCCAGAAACTTGTGGAAAAAAAATAAATCTTCCATGGACACAATATGTCTCTCAGCAGATAGCTTAGGGTGTCTGCTTTCTGAAAAGGGGTCATTTGGGGGTGTTTGTTCTATCCTGGTATTTTAGCACCTCAAGAGATGTGATGGGTGGTCAGAAAGTAAAAGCTGTGTAAATTTCAAATTATCTATACCATAGTTTGTAGACGCTATAACTTTCACACAAAGCGATCAATATACACTTATTGGGATTTGTTTTACCAAAAACAAGTAGCAGAATACATTTGGGCTTAAATTTATGACTAACTTTGAGTTTACGATATATTTTTTATAGCTGAAAGTAGAAAATATTGTTTTTTTCCAAAATTTTTGTGTTTTTTTTGTTTATAGCGCAAAAAATAAAAAGCGCACAGGTGATAAAATACCACCAAAAGAAAGCTCTATTTGTGTGAAAAAAAGGACGTAAATTTCGTTTGGGTACAGCATTGCATGACCGCGCAATTATCATTTGAATTAGTGCAGCGCCAAACAGCAAAAAAAGGCCTGGTCATTAAGGGGGGTAAATCCTCAGGAGCTCAAGTGGTTAACCACTTCCAGTCCGGACTCTTGTACCCGCACTGGGACCATGAAAGGCTTTCCAAATAGATAAAATGAGAGAAAATGAATGTTAAAAAAAATAAACAAAGCCCCAAAAAAAAAAAAATTTGGTAACATCCATTTATCTCATGTCCAGTACATACATAGACGCACTTGGCAGAGGTAAGCCTCGAACCTACGACCATGCACTCTTTGGACGGGCACTCTCCCTACTGTGCTATGTCTGTTACCAGGTATAGACTCTGTCAAACTGACCCTTGTTTTCAAAAACTGCCAACTGTCACCTGCCCAATGTCAAGTAGCTATAGTGCAGTGCTAATCCGCTTCCATACTGGGCACTTTTACCCCCTTCCTGCCCAGGGCAATTTTCAGCTTTCAGCGCTCTCACACTTTGAATGACAATTGCGCGCTCATACAACATTGTACCCAAACTAAAATTTTACCATTTTTTTCACACAACTAGAGCTTTCTTTTGGTGGTATTTAACCACTTGAGCTTCTGAGGATTTACCCTCCTTAATGACCAGGCCTTTTTTTGCTGTTTGGCGCTGCACTAATTCAAATGATAATTGCGCGGTCATGCAATGCTGTACCCAAACGAAATTTACGTCCTTTTTTTCACACAAATAGAGCTTTCTTTTGGTGGTATTTTAACACCTGTGCGCTTTTTATTTTTTGCGCTATAAACAAACAAACACAAAAATTTTGAAAAAAAACAATATTTTCTTCTTTCAGCTATAAAAAATATATCGTAAACTCAAAGTTAGTCATAAATTTAAGCCAAAATGTATTCTGCTCCATGTTTTTGGTAAAAAAAAATCCCAATAAGTGTATATTGATTGCTTTGTGTGAACGTTATAGCGTCTACAAACTATGGTATAGATACTGTAATTTATGCCTTTTTTTGCTATACAGCACTGCACTAATTCAAATGATAATTGCGCGGCCATGCAATGCTGTACCCAAACAAAATTTACGTCCTTTTTTTCACACAAATAGAGCTTTCTTTTGGTGGTATTTTATCACCTGTGCGCTTTTTATTTTTTGCGCTATAAACAAAAAAAACACAAAAACTTTGAAAAAAAACAATAATTTCTACTTTCAGCTATAAAAAATATATCGCAAACTCAAAGTTAGTCATAAATTTAATCCAAAATGTATTCTGCTACATGTTTTTGGTAAAAAAAAAATCCCGTGCATTATCGGGCAAACTGGCGCTATATGGGAGGGGAGCTAACACTATCGGAAGTCACCAGTGACACTAATACAGTGATCAGTAAAAATCTGTTCACTGTAATCAATGACACTGGTGACAGGGCAGTGAAGGGGTTAACTGGGGGGGTGGGGGGTGATCACGGGGATAAATGGGATTACTGGTGTACTAGCGGGCAAACTGGGGCTATCTGGGAGGGGCGATAACCCTATCGGAAGTCGCCAGCGACACTGATACAGTGATCAGTAAAAATCGGTTCACTGATCCGTGACACTGGTGGCAGGGCAGTGAAGGGGTTAATTGGGGGGGGATTAAGGAGTTAAACGGGATTACTGGTGTACTGGCGGGCAAACTGGCGCTATCTGGGAGGGGTTAACTGGGGGGGGGGGCGATCAAAGGGTTAAATGTGACCTAGGTGTGTTCTAACTGTAAATGTGTAGTGTTTTACTCACTTTTACTGTTTCTTCTTCTCTGTCTGGAACGGAATGTGTCCAGGCAGAGAAGAATGACATCATATCTTGTCCTGTGTAAACTTCAACACAGGACAGGATAGGACAGGGACCGATCATCTGATTTCAGTCAGACATCACTGGCTGAAATCTAATGATTGATCCCTCCGGGATCGAATGGTGTCACCCGCGGGTCGGCGGGAGCGCGCGCGCCCCCTGCGGGCGAAAACGTCGGGAGCGCGGAACCCGTTTTAAAACGTGATTTTGCGCCTGAGTTCCGCCCTGCACACGTATATATACAGTGGCAGGGCGGCAAGCGGTTAATCACCACTGGGGTTTTTATTTTTTGATAAATTAACAAAAAAAGACCGAAAATTTTGAAAAAAAAAACACGTTTTTCTTTGTTTCTGTTATAAAAGTTTGCAAATAAATTATTGTTCTTCATAAATTTAGGCCAAGATGTATTCTGCTACATGTCTTTGGTGAAAATAACCCAAATTAGAATGTATTTTTTAGTTTGTGTGAAAGTTATAGAGTTCGCAAACTATGGGATAGATCTGAAAATTGATCAATCCTGAAGTACTGACGGCCAATCTAATATCTTGAGGTCCCAGAATGTCAGAACAGTACAGATATCCCCAAATGACCCCTTTTTGGAGAGTAGACAGTCTGACGTACTTCATAAGAGGCATGGCGAGTTTTTTGAAGTTGTATTTTTTTTGTCATCATTTTTTGGAAAATGAAAAAATGCAAAAAATAATTTTCACAATTTTTTTTTTTTTATATACTGTCACCAGTGCAGTACAGCGTCATCATATTACTGGCATGGCGGTGATCAGGGACACTAACTGGTGACAGTATGAAAAAAAAATATATACATTTTTAATTTTTTTTATTTTTAATTTTTTATTAAATTTTTTTTCTTTTTCTATGATTTTTTTTTTCATATTTCACTATGTCAAAAATAGTACAATGTTACCATAGTAACATTGTACTACTTTGGAGAAGTGATCAGTATTTTTATTTTTTTTTTACTCAATTTGCTTATAGCAGTGGTCGGCAAGCCGCGGCTCGCGAGCCACATGCGGCTCTTTACACACTTCAATGCGGCTCTTCTGTGTGCCGGGCGCCCGCTCCCCTCCCTGCTCTTGGGCGGCCGCCCCAAAAGTCAGGACATTGCAGCTAGCCCAGCAATGGGCAAACTACGACCCGGCGGACCTTTTAATCCGGCCCGCGGAGCGTGGCAAACATTGGCTGTCAGGATGTAGGCGGGGCAGCCAGGATGTAGGCGGGGCAGCGTGACGAACTCCTCTCCTCTCACAGTCCGCCCTGAAGACCGGAACGGCGCGGGAACACGGCGAGAGGAACGCGCGAAGCAAAGGTAAGTGAATTGACACGATATGGGGAATGAATTACTATAGGGGGGATGACTTGCTATAGGGGGGATGAATTACTATGGGGGATGAATTATTATATGGGATGAATTACTATATGGGGGATGAATTACTATATGGGGGATGAATTACTATGGGGGATGAATTACTATATGGGGGATGAATTACTATATGGGGGATGAATTACTATATGGGGGATGAATTACTATGGGGGATGAATTACTACGGGGGATGAATTACTATATGGGGGATGTATTTTCAGTTTTAAAAATGTGGCTCTCAAAATAAATTTCAATCGTGGTTTTGGCGAGATTTGGCTCAGTTGAAAAAAAAAGGTTGCCCACCACTGGTTTATAGCAAAGAATTACTTTGCTATAAGCAAGCATTTACCTGAATGACATCGATTCATTCAGTTTTTTTTTTTTTGTGCTTAGCTCTGATTTGGCCACAGCTAATCACATGACATGTGCATGTGATCTGTGGGACCATTCACAGCTAGACACTAGTATACAATGGATGGCATGAATGAAGCCATCCATTGTATACAACTGTTATGTGACCTGCTGTGATTGGTCACAGCAAGTCACATGGTACCGGCAACGGGGGCCAGTACTCAGATCTGTCATAAGCCGTGTCCGAGGTACACTGCCAGTGACAGATCGCGCCGCTGTGATCTAGTGCGTTTTTCCTGCCGCCATTCGGCTGTTGGCCAGGAGGGAAGTGGTTAACCTCTTCAGCCCCAGCCACTGCATATGTACGTTTGCAGGGCGGCACGGCTCCTTTCCCCGGCCGTTTCCCCGCTATTCGCGGTGATCGCTGATCGAGAGTAGGGCTGCATTGTTTATACACAGCCCTGCTATCTGTCAGTTCCCTGACAGCTCGTGACAAGCTGAAGAGGGAGAGAAGAGTTTCTCTCTCTCGATCAGCTTGTCCCTGTCCAGCACACACCCCTGCCCCCTAGTAAAACACTCCCTTCACACAGTAAACCTTAAAAATGTTAACCCCTTCCTCCCCAGTGCCATGAGTACAGTGTCAGTGGTTTTTTTTTTCACTGATCACTGTATTGGTGTCACTGGGGATGTCGCTGATCGCCGCCATTATTAGCATAAAAAAAATTAAAAATCCCAGTATCTTTCCCGCCATTTGTAAACGCTATAACTTTCATGTAAACCAATTAATTTACACGTATTGGGATTTTTTTTAGCAGAGACATAACGCAGAATGCATTTTGGATGAAATTTGTGACTAAATTTGATTTTTTAATTTTTTTTACTGGACATGTTTTATAGCAAAAAGTCCAAAATATTGGTTTTTTTTTCTCAAAATTGTCAGCCTTTTTTTTTATAGCACAAAAAAATAAAAACGCACAGGCGATCAAATACCACCGAAAGAAAGCTCAATTTGTTTGGAAAAAAAAGGATGTAAATTTAATTTGGGTGCAGTGTTGCATGACCGCGCAATTGTCAGTTAAAGTAACGCAGCGCCGTAACACAAACCTCTTCTGTAACCGCTTCCTGGCCACCCTACAGCAGAAATACTGCCACAGGGCGGCATGGGTACGCAATATCACATATATATATATATATACGTGATTTGCGCTCCCGTGGTTTTCACACCCCTCCCAGATAGCGTCAGATTGCCCGTCAGTACACCAGTCATCACATTTAAACCCTTGATTGCCAGGAGTACGCTCATGTACAATAAACCTCCATTGCTAGTATAGTGTCTGAACGGGTCAATATCTTTGATCAGGTCAGCACTATACCAGCGTTCACATTAGTAAAGCGTCCCCAAAAACGCAGCGTTAGCGGGATCAGCCCCGGCACCTGCCAACACCTGCGTTTAGCCCCTACGCTTACCCCCCCTTCTCCCCAAGCAAGTGCAGTGTCAGTAGGTCACTGTCATTTGATACATTGCACACAAAACCGCAGTGTTCGCAGAATCAGGCCTGATCTCTGTTAGCACTTGTCGGTAAATTTTGATGACTCTCACATGCAGCAGAGTGCCAGTGCTAGTGCCGCGCTACCTTTTGGTGAACTGTCGAGTACCAGCGGTCTAGTACATACTAATCTTTCACATACCTCCTTGATTTTTGGAGTTGTTTTTCACGGAATATCTGTATGCGTTGATTGTGGATCAAAGCAGTTTATATGCACAACAATTTATTGCCGCCAACCCAAATTCAAACCTTGCCAGACCATTCGCATGGAAACTCATTATGGTTTTCAAATTTACATTTTTTTTGGGCCCAACCCTCAACATGGGCATTACTAAAAGAAATGAATTGTGGTTGTATTGGTCCGCAGTCCCGATTCATCATATGCCCGTATAATGTGTTTTATGCATTTCTCATCCTCGGGGTAACCCTGAATTTGACCGGCTCCACAAAATTCAGCCCCTCGCAAATCACCTTAACCTAAAATTTGCAGATGTCTATACTCCCCAGCAAAACATCTGCGTTGATGAGTCCCTTATTAATTTTTCTGGCCGCCTTGCATTCAAACAATATCTCCCCTGCAAGCTTGCCAGATATGGGGTCAAGATGTAGAAGAAATGTGAGAGGACAACAGGCTATACCAGGGGCGGACTGACAACTCATGGGGCCCCCGGGCAATAGGGGATCATGGGGCCCCTGTGTCCTTGCCCAAACTGAAAAAAGCCTATGAAAAAGGTACCAGGGGCATCTCATGGGGCCCCCTACTGACCCCGGGCCCTCGGGCAGTGCCCGAGTTTCCAAATGGTCAGTCCGCCCCTGGGCTATACTTATAAGTTTCGGATTTATGAGGGAAAAGATAGTCACGTGGAGCCCCCTCCCGGATGCCCAGACTACATGGGGAGCAGTGGCAAGATAGTTTGGGACTTGGTGTCATCATTTCTCCATATGGGGTACCACTTATACGTGGACAATTTTTATTCAAGCGTGCCACTATTTAGACATTTATTCAATCTTGGAACTGGCACTTGTGGCAAAGTGTGACCTAATGTGTGCCCACCATTAGAAGTGGGTGGATGCAGGGCGGTATATTCTAATGGTGGGCATACCACACACTTTTTCTGGCAGAGATTTCTTCTCATTTTTTCATTCAGTCCACTGGCTGCATACAAAAAAAAAATGTAAAAATAATTTTAAAAAAATCAAAATAACTAAAAAAAAAACAAATTTGCCCCTCCCATGCGAGCACGCCTGTGTGCACAAGCCTTGACCCTGTGCCGTTATGTAAACAGCGGTTGCACCATGCATGTGAGGTATTGCCGTGAACATCAGATCAAGGGCAGTAATTCTAACACTAGACCTCCTCTGTAAATCTAAAATGGTGGCTTTTAAAGGCTTTTAAAGCGCTGCCTATGGATATTAAAAATGTTTGCAGTTTGTCACCATTGAACGGGGCATGCGCAGTTTTAAAGCATGTCATGTTTGGTATATATTTACTCGGCATACCATTATCTTTTATATTTTACCAAACAATTGGCCAATATATTGTGTTTTTGTGCATTTAAAGTAAAACAAGTGTATTTTTTTTTTTTAATTGCTTTTGAAAAATCGCTGCGCGAGTACTATGTGCCATAAAAAATTGTAGTACCTACCATTTTATTCACTAGGGTGTCTGCTTTAAAAAATATATAATGTTTGGGGGTTTAAATTAATTTCCTAGCAAAAAATACTGATTTTTTCATGTGAACAAAAAGGATTGGTTTTCAGGTGGTTAGAAGAGTGAATGATGTGTGGCATAAACTTCTAATGCTGGGCATAAAACGCCCCCACCCCCCAAAATGACCCCTTTTGGGAAAGTAGTCACCCCAAACTATTTGCTGAGAGGAATGTTGAATCAATAGAAGAATTTATTTTTTTACCACAAGTTTTTGGAAAATGACAAAAAATAAAATTACACAAAATTGTCTTTGAAATAATTTATTGCTCACACAAGCCATATGTATATGTGGAATCACTCCCCAAAATACATTCTGCTACTTCTCCCGAGTATGGGGGTGCCACATATGAGAGACTTTTTGGCAGTCTAGCCAAGTACAGGACCCCAAAATCCAATAAGCACCTTCAGGCTTTTAAAGGGCTTTATTTCCTCATTACACTTCCTGACTACCTATCACAGTTTCGGAGGCCCTGGAATGCCAGAATAGCACCAAACCCCCCCAAATGACCCCTTTTTGGAAAGTAGACACCCAAAGGAATTTGATAAGAAGCATGGTAAGTATTTTGAAGATCTCATTTGTTGCCACAAGTTTTTGGAAAATGAAGAAAGAAAATAAAAACATATTTTTCTTTTCTTTTTTATATTTCAAAACCTTGTGAGAAAAAATGAGATCTGCAAAATACTTACCATGCCTCTTTTTAAATTCCTTGGAGTGTCTACTTTCCAAAAAGGGGTCATTTGGGGGGGGGGGGTTTGTGCTATCCTGGCATTTCAGGGCCTCCGAACCTGTGATAGGTAGTGGGGAAGTGAAATGAAGAAGTTACGCACCTTCAGGCTTTCAAAGTGGTCATTGGATTTCAGGCTCCTGTATGTGGCTAGGCTCCCAAAAAGTGTCACACGTGTGGTATCCTCATACTCGGTAGAAGTAGCAGAATGTATTTTGGGGTGTAATTCCACATATACCCATGGCTTGTGCAAGAAATAAATCATTTAAATGACAATTTTGTGTAAAAAAAAAAAAAAAAAAAAAAAAGTTTGTCATTTTCCAGAAACTTGTGGAAAAAAAAATAAATCTTCCATGGACACAATATGTCTCTCAGCAGATAGCTTAGGGTGTCTGCTTTCCGAAAAGGGGTCATTTGGGGGTGTTTGTTCTATCCTGGTATTTTAGCACCTCAAGAGATGTGATGGGTGGTCAGAAAGTAAAAGCTGTGAAAATTTCAAATTATCTATACCATAGTTTGTAGACGCTATAACTTTCACACAAAGCGATCAATATACACTTATTGGGATTTGTTTTACCAAAAACATGTAGCAGAATACATTTGGGCTTAAATTTATGACTAACTTTGAGTTTACGATATATTTTTTATAGCTGAAAGTAGAAAATATTGTTTTTTTTTGAAAATTTTTGTGGTTTTTTTGTTTATAGCGCAAAAAATAAAAAGCGCACAGGTGATAAAATACCACCAAAAGAAAGCTCTATTTGTGTGAAAAAAAGGACGTAAATTTCGTTTGGGTACAGCATTGCATGACCGCGCAATTATCATTTGAATTAGTGCAGCGCCAAACAGCAAAAAAAGGCCTGGTCATTAAGGGGGGTAAATCCTCAGGAGCTCAAGTGGTTAACCACTTCCAGTCCGGACTCTTGTACCCGCACTGGGACCATGAAAGGCTTTCCAAATAGATAAAATGAGAGAAAATGAATGTTAAAAAAAATAAACAAAGCCCCAAAAAAAAAAAATTTGGTAACATCCATTTATCTCATGTCCAGTACATACATAGACGCACTTGGCAGAGGTAAGCCTCGAACCTACGACCATGCACTCTTTGGACGGGCACTCTCCCTACTGTGCTATGTCTGTTACCAGGTATAGACTCTGTCAAACTGACCCTTGTTTTCAAAAACTGCCAACTGTCACCTGCCCAATGTCAAGTAGCTATAGTGCAGTGCTAATCCGCTTCCATACTGGGCACTTTTACCCCCTTCCTGCCCAGGGCAATTTTCAGCTTTCAGCGCTCTCACACTTTGAATGACAATTGCGCGCTCATACAACATTGTACCCAAACTAAAATTTTACCATTTTTTTCACACAACTAGAGCTTTCTTTTGGTGGTATTTAACCACTTGAGCTTCTGAGGATTTACCCTCCTTAATGACCAGGCCTTTTTTTGCTGTTTGGCGCTGCACTAATTCAAATGATAATTGCGCGGTCATGCAATGCTGTACCCAAACGAAATTTACGTCCTTTTTTTCACACAAATAGAGCTTTCTTTTGGTGGTATTTTAACACCTGTGCGCTTTTTATTTTTTGCGCTATAAACAAACAAACACAAAAATTTTGAAAAAAAACAATATTTTCTTCTTTCAGCTATAAAAAATATATCGTAAACTCAAAGTTAGTCATAAATTTAAGCCAAAATGTATTCTGTTCCATGTTTTTGGTAAAAAAAAATCCCAATAAGTGTATATTGATTGCTTTGTGTGAACGTTATAGCGTCTACAAACTATGGTATAGATACTGTAATTTATGCCTTTTTTTGCTATACAGCACTGCACTAATTCAAATGATAATTGCGCGGTCATGCAATGCTGTACCCAAACGAAATTTACGTCCTTTTTTTCACACAAATAGAGCTTTCTTTTGGTGGTATTTTATCACCTGTGCGCTTTTTATTGTTTGCGCTATAAACAAAAAAAACACAAAAACTTTGAAAAAAAACAATAATTTCTACTTTCAGCTATAAAAAATATATCGCAAACTCAAAGTTAGTCATAAATTTAATCCAAAATGTATTCTGCTACATGTTTTTGGTAAAAAAAAAATCCCGTGCATTAGCGGGCAAACTGGCGCTATATGGGAGGGGCGCTAACACTATCGGAAGTCACCAGTGACACTAATACAGTGATCAGTAAAAATCTGTTCACTGTAATCAATGACACTGGTGACAGGGCAGTGAAGGGGTTAACTGGGGGGGTGGGGGGTGATCAAGGGGTTAAATGGGATTACTGGTGTACTAGCGGGCAAACTGGGGCTATCTGGGAGGGGCGATAACCCTATTGGAAGTCGCCAGCGACACTGATACAGTGATCAGTAAAAATCGGTTCACTGATCCGTGACACTGGCGGCAGGGCAGTGAAGGGGTTAACTGGGGGGGGATTAAGGAGTTAAACGGGATTACTGGTGTACTGGCGGGCAAACTGGCGCTATCTGGGAGGGGTTAACTGGGGGGGTGGGGGGGCGATCAGGGGGTTAAATGTGACCTAGGTGTGTTCTAACTGTAAATGTGTAGTGTTTTACTCACTTTTACTGTTTCTTCTTCTCTGTCTGGAACGGAATGTGTCCAGGCAGAGAAGAATGACATCATAGCTTGTCCTGTGTAAACTTCAACACAGGACAGGATAGGACAGGGACCGATCATCTGATTTCAGTCAGACATCACTGGCTGAAATCTAATGATTGATCCCTCCGGGATCGAATGGTGTCACCCGCGGGTCGGCGGGAGCGCGCGCGCCCCCTGCGGGCGAAAATGTCGGTAGCGCGGAACCCGTTTTAAAACGTGATTTTTGCGCCTCAGTTCCGCCCTGCACACGTATATATACAGTGGCAGGGCGGCAAGCGGTTAATCACCACTGGGGTTTTTATTTTTTGATAAATTAACAAAAAAAAGACCGAAAATTTTGCAAAAAAAAAACACGTTTTTCTTTGTTTCTGTTATAAAAGTTTGCAAATAAATTATTGTTCTTCATAAATTTAGGCCAAGATGTATTCTGCTACATGTCTTTGGTGAAAATAACCCAAATTAGAATGTATTTTTTAGTTTGTAGGAAAGTTATAGAGTTCGCAAACTATGGGATAGATCTGAAAATTGATCAATCCTGAAGTACTGACGGCCAATCTAATATCTTGAGGTCCCAGAATGTCAGAACAGTACAGATATCCCCAAATGACCCCTTTTTGGAGAGTAGACAGTCTGACGTACTTCATAAGAGGCATGGCGAGTTTTTTGAAGTTGTATTTTTTTTGTCATCATTTTTTGGAAAATGAAAAAATGCAAAAAATAATTTTCACAATTTTTTTTTTTTATATACTGTCACCAGTGCAGTACAGCGTCATCATATTACTGGCATGGCGGTGATCAGGGACACTGACTGGTGACAGTATGAAAAAAAAAATATACATTTTTAATTTTTTTTATTATTTTTCATTATTTATTAAATGTTTTTTCTTTTTCTATGATTTTTTTTTCATATTTCACTATGTCCAAAATAGTACAATGTTACCATAGTAACATTGTACTACTTTGGAGAAGTGATCAGTATTTTTATTTTTTTTTTACTCAGTTTGCTTATAGCGGTGGTCGGCAAGCCGCGGCTCGCGAGCCACATGCGGCTCTTTACACACTTCAATGCGGCTCTTCTGTGTGCCGGGCGCCCGCTCCCCTCCCTCCTCTCGGGCGGCCGCCCCAAAAGTCAGGACTGTGCAGCTAGCCCAGGAATGGGCAAACTACGGCCCGGCGGACCTTTTAATCCGGCCCGCGGAGCGTGGCAAACATTGGCTGTCAGGATGTAGGCGGGGCAGCCAGGATGTAGGCGGGGCAGCGTGACGAACTCCTCTCCTCTCACAGTCCGCCCTGAAGACCGGAACGGCGCGGGAACACGGCGAGAGGAACGCGCGGAGCAAAGGTAAGTGAATTGACACAATATGGGGAATGAATTACTATAGGGGGGATGACTTACTATGGGGGATGAATTACTATATGGGGGATTAATTACTATGGGGGATGAATTACTATATGGGGGATGAATTACTATATGGGGGATGAATTACACTATGGGGGATGAATTACTACGGGGGATGAATTACTATATGGGGGATGAATTACTATGGGGGATGAATTACTATATGGGGGATGTATTTTCAGTTTTAAAAATGTGGCTCTCAAAATAAATTTCAATCGTGGTTTTGGCGAGATTTGGCTCAGTTGAAAAAAAAAGGTTGCCCACCACTGGTTTATAGCAAAGAATTACTTTGCTATAAGCAAGCATTTACCTGAATGACATCGATTCATTCAGTTTTTTTTTTTTTGTGCTTAGCTGTGATTTGGCCACAGCTAATCACATGAGATGTGCATGTGATCTGTGGGACCATTCACAGCTAGACACTAGTATACAATGGATGGCATGAATAAAGCCATCCATTGTATACAACTGTTATGTGACCTGCTGTGATTGGTCACAGCAAGTCACATGGTACCGGCAACGGGGGCCAGTACTCAGATCTGTCATAGGCCGTGTCCGAGGTACACTGCCAGTGACAGATCGCGCCGCTGTGATCTAGTGCGTTTTCCCTGCCGCCATTTGGCTGTTGGCCAGGAGGGAAGTGGTTAACCTCTTCAGCCCCAGCCACTGCATATGTACGTTTGCAGGGCGGCACGGCTGCGCAAAACCACGTTTTAAAATGTAGTTTTGCAAAACAGGTAGGGGGCGCGCGTCCACCCTACCTGTCCCGCGGGTGTCAGCAGCGGGTCTCTGCCGCCGGGTCACGGCCGGTCATTACATTACATTACATTACATTACATTGAGTTTATATAGCGCCAAAGGGTTTGCTCAGCGCTGTACAATAGAGGGGGGGACAATACATGAAACATTACAGCAGCTACGAACAGCACACGAGGAATAAGAGGGCCCTACTCTTTCGAGCTTACAATCTGGGAGGGAGGGGGTAGTGGTACAGGAGGAAGTGGCTGTGGGGGATGGAGTGGTAGGAGGAATGAAGGAGAGCAGCAGTTAGGTGAGGGTGGGGTAGGCTTCCCTGAAGAGGTGGGTTTTCAGGGAGCGCCTGAAGGTGAGGAGGGAAGGTGACAGTCTGATGGATTGGGGTAGTGAGTTCCAGAGGATGGGGGAGGACCTGGAGAAGTCTTGCAGACGTGCGTGTGAGGAGGAGACCAGGGAGCAAGATAGAAGGAGGTCCTGTGAAGAGCGAAGGGTACGGGTAGGGTGGTACTTGGGAATCAGGTCGGTGAGGTAGTT
Source organism: Staurois parvus (assembly GCF_062004578.1). Classification (NCBI taxonomy): domain Eukaryota; kingdom Metazoa; phylum Chordata; class Amphibia; order Anura; family Ranidae; genus Staurois; species Staurois parvus. The sequence continues at coordinate 375,072 of NW_028318242.1, read as the reverse complement.
AGGGGCAGTGTTGTGAATGGCTTTGTAGGTCAGAGTGAGTAGTTTGAATTTGATGCGTTGGGCGATAGGGAGCCAGTGGAGGGAGAGGCAGAGGGGGGTGGCAGAGGTGGAGCGGCTGGTGAGGTGGATGAGTCTGGCAGCTGAGTTCAGGATGGTCTGAAGCGGGGAGAGTTTGCACTGGGGTAGGCCGGTGAGGAGGGAGTTGCAGTAGTCAAGGCGTGAGATAATCAGGGAGTGCACAAGTAGTTTAGCGGTGTCTGGGGTAAGGAAGGTGCGTATTTTGGCGATATTGCGGAGGTGGAGCCTGCATGTGTTTGTCAGTGATTTGACATGAGGTTGGAAGGAGAGGTTAGAGTCCAGAATGACCCCAAGGACTTTGGCTTGCGGGGCGGGATTGATGGTGGTGATGTTAGTAGTGATGGATAGGATGGGGGGGGGGGCGCGGGCAGGAGGGAAGACGAGAAGCTCGGTTTTGGAGAGGTTGAGTTTGAGGAAATGGAGCGACATCCAGTCAGAGATGTCGTTTAGGAGGTGAGTGATGCGGGCGGAGAAAGTGGAGGTGAGGTGAGGGGTGGAGAGGTAAATTTGAGTGTCATCAGCATAGAGATGGTAGTTGAAGCCGTGGGAGTGTATGAGTTTGCCAAGGGAGGAGGTGTAGATGGAGAAGAGAAGGAGTCCAAGGACAGAGCCCTGGGGGACCCCAACAGAGAGGGGGAGGGAAGTGGAGGTGGCACCATTGTAGGAAACGCTGAAGGAGCGTCGGGATAGGTAAGAGGAGAACCAGGAGAGAGCGGTGTCTCTGACGCCAAGGGAGAATAGTTTATTAAGGAGGAGGGGGTGGTCAACTGTGTCGAAGGCCGCGGAGAGGTCCAGGAGGAGGAGGACAGAGTAGTCGCCTTTGGCTTTGGCGGTAAGTAGGTCGTTGGTGATTTTGAGGAGGGCGGTTTCGGTGGAGTGTAGGGGACGGAAGCCGGACTGTAGTGGATCAAGGAGGTTGTTGTCAGTTAGGTGGGCGCTTAGGCGGTTGTAGACTAAGCGCTCCAGGAGTTTGGAAGTGAGTGGCAGCAGGGAGATGGGTCTGAGGTTGTTTGGGTCAGAGGGGTCCAGGGAGGGCTTTTTGAGTATGGGGGTGATGTGCGCATGCTTTAGGGGGGAGGGGAATACGCCGGTAGAGAGGGAGAGATTGAAGATGTGGGTGAGGGAGCAGATGAGGGAAGAGGGGGGTGACTGGAGGAGTCGAGAGGGGATAGGGTCTAGGGGGCAGGTAGTGAGGCGGGCTTCAGAGAAGACCCTGGTGACTTCCTCAGTAGTAGCGGGGCTGAAGGAGTGCAGAGCTGGTGGGGTTACGGTAAGCGGGGTCTTGGGTGTGGAGGGGGGCAGTGCGGTTGCGAGGTCAGAGGAGGGAAGAGATGAGGGGGAGATAGGGGGGGGGAGGCTAGGTGGGGAGGTAGATTGCGAGTTGACTATGTCCTGACAGATAGCATCAATTTTATTGTGGAAATGAGTGGCAATCTCGTGGGCGGTGAGTGAGGTACTGAGTGGAGGAGGGGGGGGAGAGAGCAGGGAGTTGAAGGTGGAGAAGAGTCGGCGAGGGCAGGAGGAGAGGGTGTTAATCAGGTTTACGAAGTAAGCCTGCTTGGCGGCGTGGAGGGAGGAGGTGTAAGTGAGGAAGGCAGATTTGTAGAGGGAGAATGAACGGGGGGACCTGGTTTTGCGCCATAGTCTCTCCAGCGCACGACTGCGACGTTTGAGGCATTTAGTGTGGTCGTTCTGCCATGGTTGGAGCGGTCTGGGTTTGATGTAGCGTGTGGTTAGGGGTGCCAGAGAGTCTAGGGTAGCTGATAGTGAGTCGTTGTACGTGTTAGTGGCTAGGTCAGGACAAGACAGTGGAAGGATTCTGTCGTGTAGGCGGTCGGCAGCTGAGTGGAGGGGGGCCGGGTTCAGGTTGCGAAGGTTGCGGCTGGTGATGGTTTGGCGCTCTGGGGGGGGGGAGTTAGGGGAAGGGGAGATGGAGAACGTGAGGAGGTGGTGGTCGGAGAGAGGGAAGGGGGTGTTAGAGAACTGGTTGAGGGTACAGAGGTGGGAGAAGACGAGGTCCAGGGTGTTCCCAATGATGTGGGTGGAGGATTGAGTGTGCTGTGTGAGCGCGAAGGAGGAGGTTAGGTGGAGGAATTGGGAAGTAGCCGGGCTGTTGTCATTGATGGGGATATTGAAGTCCCCGAGGATGATGGTTGGTAGCTCAGAGGAGAGGAAGAAGGGAAGCCAGGCAGCGAAGTCATCCAGGAAGCGGGGTATGGATCCGGGAGGCCTGTAGATCACTGCGATCCTTAGGGGGGTGGGTGAGAAGAGCCGGATGCAGTGAGCCTCGAAGGAGGAGAAAGTTAGGGAGGGAGGATTAGGGAGGACCTGGAAGGTGCTCAGCGGTGATAGGAGCAGGCCGACCCCACCACCTTTGTGACCGCTCAGTCTTGGTGAATGGGACCAGACGAGACCTCCATAGGAGAGTGCCGCAGGGGAGGTGGAGTCAGTGGCCTGTACCCAGGTTTCGGTGATGGCTAGGAGGTTAAGGGAGCGGGAGATAAAGAGGTCATGGATGGCAGTAAGTTTGTTGCAGACCGAGCGGGCGTTCAGGAGTGCAACCGAGAGAGGGGGGATGGATGCGGGGAGAAGGGGCACAGATATGAGGTTGAGGGGGTTACGGCAGCTGGCGGGAGCAGGGGGGTCCCTAGAGGAGGGGTGAGGTGGCGAGGGGCCAGGGTTCGGGGAGATGTCCCCAGCAGATAGGAGAAGGAGAAGGGTGAGGAAGGTGGCATGGGAATGGGAAGTGTAGGAGCGTGTGGGTCTGATAGTGGTGGCACGTGGGTCGACGGGGGAGTGGAGTAGCAGGAGGAGGTGGTGAGTGCCGTAGTGGGGAGAGGGGAGTAGTGAAGGGGCAATGTAGAGCTGTTTTGGGGGGGTAGGCGGGTAGAGGGAGGCGATTTTTGGGATGGTGGAGAGGAAAATGAGGAGGAGGAGTGCAGGAGGCATGTTGGGGTGGGTGCGGTGACAGTTGGGTCAGGGGAGGTGAAGGGATACAGGTCAGGGCAAGGTGTGTGGGGAATCTGTGTTACCATGGGAGAGTCATTTGAGTCCTTCTGTAGGGGTAGAGTGAGGGTGGAGGGCGGCAGCTGGTTGGCAGCAGTCTGTGGGTGCAGTAAGCTGGCGACCATGGGTGCTGTGGCATGTCTTCAGTGGGTACGGTGGTTCGGCTAGTGGAGGGGTCGTAGGGTGCGATGGCTGGGGGTGATGGTAGGCACGGCGACTGGTGATGTTGGCGGCTCGGTGACTGGGGTTGTTGAGGCCAGGCGTCGGGTGCTGAGGGCTCGGCGTCGTGAGGCGCTGAAGGTGTTGAAGGATCGTCATCAGAGTCGAGCGGGGCGTTGCGGTAGCGATCGTCGGCCCTGCGTGGTTTGTGCTCAACCGTGATCTGTTGCGGCCGGTAGGAGAGACCGCAGCTTCAAGGGTCGTGGTGGGCCATTAGTCGCCGGGGCGTCGCCAGAGGGAATAGCGTGCCGGAAATCAGGGTGCTGGGCGAGCGTTCCCTGGTGTGGTGGCTGGCTGGTAATCCCAGGTGGGGTGGTGGGCAGGGGATCCCCGGTGGGATGGTGGCCGTGCTATCCCTGGTGGGGTAGTAGCGATCCCTGGAGGGATAGTGGCTTAGGGTCCCTGGTGGTTTGGGGTTTCAGGTGGATGGTGGGATCCCTGAGTGAGTGAGTCCCTGGAGGCTGGCGGTGTGATGGTGGTTGGGCTCCCTGGTGGGTAGTGGGCGCCCCTGGTGAAGTACCTGGTGTCCTGGAGCGTCGGTGGATCCCTCCTGGGTTAGCAGGACCGTTGGTGGTGGTGGTAGCTTCCCGGAGCAGCGGAGGCGTCCCGCCGCGGCCGCAATTCCCGCCGCGATTCCAGCCACGGCTGGCAGGAAACACCGCGGCTTCGGGTGCCGCGGTAGGCCTCAGGCTGCTGCGAACCGCCGGAGCTCCGCTGGAGGGACGGAGTGACTGTGGGTGTTGGTGGGGACCTCGGCAGCAGACACAGGGGCCCGGATGGGCCCTGATGGCAGCGGTAGGGGCGCAGGGGTGATCCCCTGATCGGCGGGGACCGAGGAGCGGAGTGGCAGTAGTCCGGGCTGATGTCCGGCGATCCTGGTCGGCCGCGCCAGAAATCGAGGCCGCGGCTTCAGGTGCCGGGTAGGCCGCAAGTCCCGGAGCTCCGGGAGAAAGGTCCAGTGGCCTTCCCTGGCTGGCGAACAGGGACCGGAGGGTCGTGGGGCCCCCGTCAGGGTCCGCTGCCGCCCAGATGGCAGCGGATTGGGGCCGGGGGAGCAGGAGCTCGCCGAGACACGTCCGTCTCGCCGGACGTCCGGATGTTTAAATTGCGCGGTCATGCAACACTGCACCCAAATTAAATTTACATCCTTTTATTTCCCAACATTACCGGCCGTTTCCCCGCGATTCGCGGTGATCGCTGATCGAGAGTAGGGCTGCATTGTTTATACACAGCCCTGCTATCTGTCAGTTCCCTGACAGCTCGTGACAAGCTGAAGAGGGAGAGAAGAGTTTCTCTCTCTCGATCAGCTTGTCCCTGTCCAGCACACACCCCTGCCCCCTAGTAAAACACTCCCTTCACACAGTAAACCCTAAAAATGTTAACCCCTTCCTCCCCAGTGCCATGAGTACAGTGTCAGTGGGTTTTTTTTTCACTGATCACTGTATTGGTGTCACTGGGGATGTCGCTGATCGCCGCCATTATTAGCATAAAAAAAATTAAAAATCCCAGTATCTTTCCCGCCATTTGTAAACGCTATAACTTTCATGTAAACCAATTAATTTACACGTATTGGGATTTTTTTTAGCAGAGACATGTCGCAGAATGCATTTTGGATGAAATTTGTGACTAAATTTGATTTTTTAATTTTTTTTACTGGACATGTTTTATAGCAAAAAGTCCAAAATATTGTTTTTTTTTCTCAAAATTGTCAGCCTTTTTTTTTATAGCACAAAAAAATAAAAACGCACAGGCGATCAAATACCACCGAAAGAAAGCTCAATTTGTTGGGAAAAAAAAGGATGTAAATTTAATTTGGGTGCAGTGTTGCATGACCGCGCAATTGTCAGTTAAAGTAACGCAGCGCCGTAACACAAACCTCTTCTGTAACCGCTTCCTGGCCACCCTACAGCAGAAATACTGCCACAGGGCGGCATGGGTACGCAATATCACATATATATATATATATTATATATATATATATACGTGATTTGCGCTCCCGTGGTTTTCACACCCCTCCCAGATAGCGTCAGATTGCCCGTCAGTACACCAGTCATCACATTTAAACCCTTGATTGCCAGGAGTACGCTCATGTACAATAAACCTCCATTGCTAGTATAGTGTCTGAACGGGTCAATATCTTTGATCAGGTCAGCACTATACCAGCGTTCACATTAGTAAAGCGTCCCCAAAAACGCAGCGTTAGCGGGATCAGCCCCGGCACCTGCCAACACCTGCGTTTAGCCCCTACGCTTACCCCCCCTTCTCCCCAAGCAAGTGCAGTGTCAGTAGGTCACTGTCATTTGATACATTGCACACAAAACCGCAGTGTTCGCAGAATCAGGCCTGATCTCTGTTAGCACTTGTCGGTAAATTTTGATGACTCTCACATGCAGCAGAGTGCCAGTGCTAGTGCCGCGCTACCTTTTGGTGAACTGTCGAGTACCAGCGGTCTAGTACATACTAATCTTTCACATACCTCCTTGATTTTTGGAGTTGTTTTTCACGGAATATCTGTATGCGTTGATTGTGGATCAAAGCAGTTTATATGCACAACAATTTATTGCCGCCAACCCAAATTCAAACCTTGCCAGACCATTCGCATGGAAACTCATTACGGTTTTCAAATTTACATTTTTTTTGGGCCCAACCCTCAACATGGGCATTACTAAAAGAAATGAATTGCGGTTGTATTGGTCCGCAGTCCCGATTCATCATATGCCCGTATAATGTGTTTTATGCATTTCTCATCCTCGGGGTAACCCTGAATTTGACCGGCTCCACAAAATTCAGCCCCTCGCAAATCACCTTAACCTAAAATTTGCAGATGTCTATACTCCCCAGCAAAACATCTGCGTTGATGAGTCCCTTATTAATTTTTCTGGCCGCCTTGCATTCAAACAATATCTCCCCTGCAAGCTTGCCAGATATGGGGTCAAGATGTAGAAGAAATGTGAGAGGACAACAGGCTATACCAGGGGCGGACTGACAACTCATGGGGCCCCCGGGCAATAGGGGATCATGGGGCCCCTGTGTCCTTGCCCAAACTGAAAAAAGCCTATGAAAAAGGTACCAGGGGCATCTCATGGGGCCCCCTACTGACCCCGGGCCCTCGGGCAGTGCCCGAGTTTCCAAATGGTCAGTCCGCCCCTGGGCTATACTTATAAGTTTCGGATTTATGAGGGAAAAGATAGTCACGTGGAGCCCCCTCCCGGATGCCCAGACTACATGGGGAGCAGTGGCAAGATAGTTTGGGACTTGGTGTCATCATTTCTCCATATGGGGTACCACTTATACGTGGACAATTTTTATTCAAGCGTGCCACTATTTAGACATTTATTCAATCTTGGAACTGGCACTTGTGGCAAAGTGTGACCTAATGTGTGCCCACCATTAGAAGTGGGTGGATGCAGGGCGGTATATTCTAATGGTGGGCATACCACACACTTTTTCTGGCAGAGATTTCTTCTCATTTTTTCATTCAGTCCACTGGCTGCATACAAAAAAAAAAATGTAAAAATAATTTTAAAAAAATCAAAATAACTAAAAAAAAAACAAATTTGCCCCTCCCATGCGAGCACGCCTGTGTGCACAAGCCTTGACCCTGTGCCGTTATGTAAACAGCGGTTGCACCATGCATGTGAGGTATTGCCGTGAACATCAGATCAAGGGCAGTAATTCTAACACTAGACCTCCTCTGTAAATCTAAAATGGTGGCTTTTAAAGGCTTTTAAAGCGCTGCCTATGGATATTAAAAATGTTTGCAGTTTGTCACCATTGAACGGGGCATGCGCAGTTTTAAAGCATGTCATGTTTGGTATATATTTACTCGGCATACCATTATCTTTTATATTTTACCAAACAATTGGCCAATATATTGTGTTTTTGTGCATTTAAAGTAAATCAAGTGTATTTTTTTTTTTTAATTGCTTTTGAAAAATCGCTGCGCGAGTACTATGTGCCATAAAAAATTGTAGTACCTACCATTTTATTCACTAGGGTGTCTGCTTTAAAAAATATATAATGTTTGGGGGTTTAAATTAATTTCCTAGCAAAAAATACTGATTTTTTCATGTGAACAAAAAGGATTGGTTTTCAGGTGGTTAGAAGAGTGAATGATGTGTGGCATAAACTTCTAATGCTGGGCATAAAACGCCCCCACCCCCCAAAATGACCCCTTTTGGGAAAGTAGTCACCCCAAACTATTTGCTGAGAGGAATGTTGAATCAATAGAAGAATTTATTATTTTACCACAAGTTTTTGGAAAATGACAAAAAATAAAATTACACAAAATTGTCTTTGAAATAATTTATTGCTCACACAAGCCATATGTATATGTGGAATCACTCCCCAAAATACATTCTGCTACTTCTCCCGAGTATGGGGGTGCCACATATGAGAGACTTTTTGGCAGTCTAGCCAAGTACAGGACCCCAAAATCCAATAAGCACCTTCAGGCTTTTAAAGGGCTTTATTTCCTCATTACACTTCCTGACTACCTATCACAGTTTCGGAGGCCCTGGAATGCCAGAATAGCACCAAACCCCCCCAAATGACCCCTTTTTGGAAAGTAGACACCCAAAGGAATTTGATAAGAAGCATGGTAAGTATTTTGAAGATCTCATTTGTTGCCACAAGTTTTTGGAAAATGAAGAAAGAAAATAAAAACATATTTTTCTTTTCTTTTTTATATTTCAAAACCTTGTGAGAAAAAATGAGATCTGCAAAATACTTACCATGCCTCTTTTTAAATTCCTTGGAGTGTCTACTTTCCAAAAAGGGGTCATTTGGGGGGGGGGTTTGTGCTATCCTGGCATTTCAGGGCCTCCGAACCTGTGATAGGTAGTGGGGAAGTGAAATGAAGAAGTTACGCACCTTCAGGCTTTCAAAGTGGTCATTGGATTTCAGGCTCCTGTATGTGGCTAGGCTCCCAAAAAGTGTCACACGTGTGGTATCCTCATACTCGGTAGAAGTAGCAGAATGTATTTTGGGGTGTAATTCCACATATACCCATGGCTTGTGCAAGAAATAAATCATTTAAATGACAATTTTGTGTAAAAAAAAAAAAAAAAAAAAAAGTTTGTCATTTTCCAGAAACTTGTGGAAAAAAAAATAAATCTTCCATGGACACAATATGTCTCTCAGCAGATAGCTTAGGGTGTCTGCTTTCCGAAAAGGGGTCATTTGGGGGTGTTTGTTCTATCCTGGTATTTTAGCACCTCAAGAGATGTGATGGGTGGTCAGAAAGTAAAAGCTGTGAAAATTTCAAATTATCTATACCATAGTTTGTAGACGCTATAACTTTCACACAAAGCGATCAATATACACTTATTGGGATTTGTTTTACCAAAAACATGTAGCAGAATACATTTGGGCTTAAATTTATGACTAACTTTGAGTTTACGATATATTTTTTATAGCTGAAAGTAGAAAATATTGTTTTTTTTTGAAAATTTTTGTGGTTTTTTTGTTTATAGCGCAAAAAATAAAAAGCGCACAGGTGATAAAATACCACCAAAAGAAAGCTCTATTTGTGTGAAAAAAAGGACGTAAATTTCGTTTGGGTACAGCATTGCATGACCGCGCAATTATCATTTGAATTAGTGCAGCGCCAAACAGCAAAAAAAGGCCTGGTCATTAAGGGGGGTAAATCCTCAGGAGCTCAAGTGGTTAACCACTTCCAGTCCGGACTCTTGTACCCGCACTGGGACCATGAAAGGCTTTCCAAATAGATAAAATGAGAGAAAATGAATGTTAAAAAAAATAAACAAAGCCCCAAAAAAAAAAAAATTTGGTAACATCCATTTATCTCATGTCCAGTACATACATAGACGCACTTGGCAGAGGTAAGCCTCGAACCTACGACCATGCACTCTTTGGACGGGCACTCTCCCTACTGTGCTATGTCTGTTACCAGGTATAGACTCTGTCAAACTGACCCTTGTTTTCAAAAACTGCCAACTGTCACCTGCCCAATGTCAAGTAGCTATAGTGCAGTGCTAATCCGCTTCCATACTGGGCACTTTTACCCCCTTCCTGCCCAGGGCAATTTTCAGCTTTCAGCGCTCTCACACTTTGAATGACAATTGCGCGCTCATACAACATTGTACCCAAACTAAAATTTTACCATTTTTTTCACACAACTAGAGCTTTCTTTTGGTGGTATTTAACCACTTGAGCTTCTGAGGATTTACCCTCCTTAATGACCAGGCCTTTTTTTGCTGTTTGGCGCTGCACTAATTCAAATGATAATTGCGCGGTCATGCAATGCTGTACCCAAACGAAATTTACGTCCTTTTTTTCACACAAATAGAGCTTTCTTTTGGTGGTATTTTAACACCTGTGCGCTTTTTATTTTTTGCGCTATAAACAAACAAACACAAAAATTTTGAAAAAAAACAATATTTTCTTCTTTCAGCTATAAAAAATATATCGTAAACTCAAAGTTAGTCATAAATTTAAGCCAAAATGTATTCTGCTCCATGTTTTTGGTAAAAAAAAATCCCAATAAGTGTATATTGATTGCTTTGTGTGAACGTTATAGCGTCTACAAACTATGGTATAGATACTGTAATTTATGCTTTTTTTTGCTATACAGCACTGCACTAATTCAAATGATAATTGCGCGGTCATGCAATGCTGTACCCAAACGAAATTTACGTCCTTTTTTTCACACAAATAGAGCTTTCTTTTGGTGGTATTTTATCACCTGTGCGCTTTTTATTGTTTGCGCTATAAACAAAAAAAACACAAAAACTTTGAAAAAAAACAATAATTTCTACTTTCAGCTATAAAAAATATATCGCAAACTCAAAGTTAGTCATAAATTTAATCCAAAATGTATTCTGCTACATGTTTTTGGTAAAAAAAAAATCCCGTGCATTAGCGGGCAAACTGGCGCTATATGGGAGGGGCGCTAACACTATCGGAAGTCACCAGTGACACTAATACAGTGATCAGTAAAAATCTGTTCACTGTAATCAATGACACTGGTGACAGGGCAGTGAAGGGGTTAACTGGGGGGGTGGGGGGTGATCAAGGGGTTAAATGGGATTACTGGTGTACTAGCGGGCAAACTGGGGCTATCTGGGAGGGGCGATAACCCTATCGGAAGTCGCCAGCGACACTGATACAGTGATCAGTAAAAATCGGTTCACTGATCCGTGACACTGGCGGCAGGGCAGTGAAGGGGTTAACTGGGGGGGGATTAAGGAGTTAAACGGGATTACTGGTGTACTGGCGGGCAAACTGGCGCTATCTGGGAGGGGTTAACTGGGGGGGTGGGGGGGCGATCAGGGGGTTAAATGTGACCTAGGTGTGTTCTAACTGTAAATGTGTAGTGTTTTACTCACTTTTACTGTTTCTTCTTCTCTGTCTGGAACGGAATGTGTCCAGGCAGAGAAGAATGACATCATATCTTGTCCTGTGTAAACTTCAACACAGGACAGGATAGGACAGGGACCGATCATCTGATTTCAGTCAGACATCACTGGCTGAAATCTAATGATTGATCCCTCCGGGATCGAATGGTGTCACCCGCGGGTCGGCGGGAGCGCGCGCGCCCCCTGCGGGCGAAAACGTCGGGAGCGCGGAACCCGTTTTAAAACGTGATTTTTGCGCCTCAGTTCCGCCCTGCACACGTATATATACAGTGGCAGGGCGGCAAGCGGTTAATCACCACTGGGGTTTTTATTTTTTGATAAATTAACAAAAAAAAGACCGAAAATTTTGAAAAAAAAAACACGTTTTTCTTTGTTTCTGTTATAAAAGTTTGCAAATAAATTATTGTTCTTCATAAATTTAGGCCAAGATGTATTCTGCTACATGTCTTTGGTGAAAATAACCCAAATTAGAATGTATTTTTTAGTTTGTAGGAAAGTTATAGAGTTCGCAAACTATGGGATAGATCTGAAAATTGATCAATCCTGAAGTACTGACGGCCAATCTAATATCTTGAGGTCCCAGAATGTCAGAACAGTACAGATATCCCCAAATGACCCCTTTTTGGAGAGTAGACAGTCTGACGTACTTCATAAGAGGCATGGCGAGTTTTTTGAAGTTGTATTTTTTTTGTCATCATTTTTTGGAAAATGAAAAAATGCAAAAAATAATTTTCACAATTTTTTTTTTTTATATACTGTCACCAGTGCAGTACAGCGTCATCATATTACTGGCATGGCGGTGATCAGGGACACTGACTGGTGACAGTATGAAAAAAAAAATATACATTTTTAATTTTTTTTATTATTTTTCATTATTTATTAAATGTTTTTTCTTTTTCTATGATTTTTTTTTCATATTTCACTATGTCCAAAATAGTACAATGTTACCATAGTAACATTGTACTACTTTGGAGAAGTGATCAGTATTTTTATTTTTTTTTTACTCAGTTTGCTTATAGCGGTGGTCGGCAAGCCGCGGCTCGCGAGCCACATGCGGCTCTTTACACACTTCAATGCGGCTCTTCTGTGTGCCGGGCGCCCGCTCCCCTCCCTCCTCTCGGGCGGCCGCCCCAAAAGTCAGGACTCTGCAGCTAGCCCAGGAATGGGCAAACTACGGCCCGGCGGACCTTTTAATCCGGCCCGCGGAGCGTGGCAAACATTGGCTGTCAGGATGTAGGCGGGGCAGCCAGGATGTAGGCGGGGCAGCGTGACGAACTCCTCTCCTCTCACAGTCCGCCCTGAAGACCGGAACGGCGCGGGAACACGGCGAGAGGAACGCGCGGAGCAAAGGTAAGTGAATTGACACAATATGGGGAATGAATTACTATAGGGGGGATGACTTACTATGGGGGATGAATTACTATATGGGGGATTAATTACTATGGGGGATGAATTACTATATGGGGGATGAATTACTATATGGGGGATGAATTACTATATGGGGGATGAATTACTATGGGGGATGAATTACACTATGGGGGATGAATTACACTATGGGGGATGAATTACTATATGGGGGATTAATTACTATGGGGGATGAATTACTATATGGGGGATGAATTACTATATGGGGGATGAATTACTATGGGGGATGAATTACACTATGGGGGATGAATTACTACGGGTGATGAATTACTATATGGGGGATGAATTACTATGGGGGATGAATTACTATATGGGGGATGTATTTTCAGTTTTAAAAATGTGGCTCTCAAAATAAATTTCAATCGTGGTTTTGGCGAGATTTGGCTCAGTTGAAAAAAAAAGGTTGCCCACCACTGGTTTATAGCAAAGAATTACTTTGCTATAAGCAAGCATTTACCTGAATGACATCGATTCATTCAGTTTTTTTTTTTTTGTGCTTAGCTGTGATTTGGCCACAGCTAATCACATGACATGTGCATGTGATCTGTGGGACCATTCACAGCTAGACACTAGTATACAATGGATGGCATGAATGAAGCCATCCATTGTATACAACTGTTATGTGACCTGCTGTGATTGGTCACAGCAAGTCACATGGTACCGGCAGCGGGGGCCAGTACTCAGATCTGTCATAGGCCGTGTCCGAGGTACACTGCCAGTGACAGATCGCGCCGCTGTGATCTAGTGCGTTTTTCCTGCCGCCATTCGGCTGTTGGCCAGGAGGGAAGTGGTTAACCTCTTCAGCCCCAGCCACTGCATATGTACGTTTGCAGGGCGGCACGGCTGCGCAAAACCACGTTTTAAAATGTAGTTTTGCAAAACAGGTAGGGGGCGCACGTCCACCCTACCTGTCCCGCGGGTGTCAGCAGCGGGTCTCTGCCGCCGGGTCACGGCCGGTCATTACCGGCCGTTTCCCCGCGATTCGCGGTGATCGCTGATCGAGAGTAGGGCTGCATTGTTTATACACAGCCCTGCTATCTGTCAGTTCCCTGACAGCTCGTGACAAGCTGAAGAGGGAGAGAAGAGTTTCTCTCTCTCGATCAGCTTGTCCCTGTCCAGCACACACCCCTGCCCCCTAGTAAAACACTCCCTTCACACAGTAAACCCTAAAAATGTTAACCCCTTCCTCCCCAGTGCCATGAGTACAGTGTCAGTGGGTTTTTTTTTCACTGATCACTGTATTGGTGTTAGTGGGGATGTCGCTGATCGCCGCCATTATTAGCATAAAAAAAATTAAAAATCCCAGTATCTTTCCCGCCATTTGTAAACGCTATAACTTTCATGTAAACCAATTAATTTACACGTATTGGGATTTTTTTTAGCAGAGACATGTCGCAGAATGCATTTTTAATGAAATTTGTGACTAAATTTGATTTTTTAATTTTTTTTACTGGACATGTTTTATAGCAAAAAGTCCAAAATATTGTTTTTTTTTTCTCAAAATTGTCAGCCTTTTTTTTTATAGCACAAAATTAAAAACGCACAGGCGATCAAATACCACCGAAAGAAAGCTCAATTTGTTGGGAAAAAAAAGGATGTAAATTTAATTTGGGTGCAGTGTTGCATGACCGCGCAATTGTCAGTTAAAGTAACGCAGCGCCGTAACACAAACCTCTTCTGTAACCGCTTCCTGGCCACCCTACAGCAGAAATACTGCCACAGGGCGGCATGGGTACGCAATATCACATATATATATATATATATATATATATATATATACGTGATTTGCGCTCCCGTGGTTTTCACACCCCTCCCAGATAGCGTCAGATTGCCCGTCAGTACACCAGTCATCACATTTAAACCCTTGATTGCCAGGAGTACGCTCATGTACAATAAACCTCCATTGCTAGTATAGTGTCTGAACGGGTCAATATCTTTGATCAGGTCAGCACTATACCAGCGTTCACATTAGTAAAGCGTCCCCAAAAACGCAGCGTTAGCGGGATCAGCCCCGGCACCTGCCAACACCTGCGTTTAGCCCCTACGCTTACCCCCCCTTCTCCCCAAGCAAGTGCAGTGTCAGTAGGTCACTGTCATTTGATACATTGCACACAAAACCGCAGTGTTCGCAGAATCAGGCCTGATCTCTGTTAGCACTTGTCGGTAAATTTTGATGACTCTCACATGCAGCAGAGTGCCAGTGCTAGTGCCGCGCTACCTTTTGGTGAACTGTCGAGTACCAGCGGTCTAGTACATACTAATCTTTCACATACCTCCTTGATTTTTGGAGTTGTTTTTCACGGAATATCTGTATGCGTTGATTGTGGATCAAAGCAGTTTATATGCACAACAATTTATTGCCGCCAACCCAAATTCAAACCTTGCCAGACCATTCGCATGGAAACTCATTATGGTTTTCAAATTTACATTTTTTTTGGGCCCAACCCTCAACATGGGCATTACTAAAAGAAATGAATTGTGGTTGTATTGGTCCGCAGTCCCGATTCATCATATGCCCGTATAATGTGTTTTATGCATTTCTCATCCTCGGGGTAACCCTGAATTTGACCGGCTCCACAAAATTCAGCCCCTCGCAAATCACCTTAACCTAAAATTTGCAGATGTCTATACTCCCCAGCAAAACATCTGCGTTGATGAGTCCCTTATTAATTTTTCTGGCCGCCTTGCATTCAAACAATATCTCCCCTGCAAGCTTGCCAGATATGGGGTCAAGATGTAGAAGAAATGTGAGAGGACAACAGGCTATACCAGGGGCGGACTGACAACTCATGGGGCCCCCGGGCAATAGGGGATCATGGGGCCCCTGTGTCCTTGCCCAAACTGAAAAAAGCCTATGAAAAAGGTACCAGGGGCATCTCATGGGGCCCCCTACTGACCCCGGGCCCTCGGGCAGTGCCCGAGTTTCCAAATGGTCAGTCCGCCCCTGGGCTATACTTATAAGTTTCGGATTTATGAGGGAAAAGATAGTCACGTGGAGCCCCCTCCCGGATGCCCAGACTACATGGGGAGCAGTGGCAAGATAGTTTGGGACTTGGTGTCATCATTTCTCCATATGGGGTACCACTTATACGTGGACAATTTTTATTCAAGCGTGCCACTATTTAGACATTTATTCAATCTTGGAACTGGCACTTGTGGCAAAGTGTGACCTAATGTGTGCCCACCATTAGAAGTGGGTGGATGCAGGGCGGTATATTCTAATGGTGGGCATACCACACACTTTTTCTGGCAGAGATTTCTTCTCATTTTTTCATTCAGTCCACTGGCTGCATACAAAAAAAAAAATGTAAAAATAATTTAAAAAAAATCAAAATAACTAAAAAAAAAACAAATTTGCCCCTCCCATGCGAGCACGCCTGTGTGCACAAGCCTTGACCCTGTGCCGTTATGTAAACAGCGGTTGCACCATGCATGTGAGGTATTGCCGTGAACATCAGATCAAGGGCAGTAATTCTAACACTAGACCTCCTCTGTAAATCTAAAATGGTGGCTTTTAAAGGCTTTTAAAGCGCTGCCTATGGATATTAAAAATGTTTGCAGTTTGTCACCATTGAACGGGGCATGCGCAGTTTTAAAGCATGTCATGTTTGGTATATATTTACTCGGCATACCATTATCTTTTATATTTTACCAAACAATTGGCCAATATATTGTGTTTTTGTGCATTTAAAGTAAAACAAGTGTATTTTTTTTTTTTAATTGCTTTTGAAAAATCGCTGCGCGAGTACTATGTGCCATAAAAAATTGTAGTACCTACCATTTTATTCACTAGGGTGTCTGCTTTAAAAAATATATAATGTTTGGGGGTTTAAATTAATTTCCTAGCAAAAAATACTGATTTTTTCATGTGAACAAAAAGGATTGGTTTTCAGGTGGTTAGAAGAGTGAATGATGTGTGGCATAAACTTCTAATGCTGGGCATAAAACGCCCCCACCCCCCAAAATGACCCCTTTTGGGAAAGTAGTCACCCCAAACTATTTGCTGAGAGGAATGTTGAATCAATAGAAGAATTTATTTTTTTACCACAAGTTTTTGGAAAATGACAAAAAATAAAATTACACAAAATTGTCTTTGAAATAATTTATTGCTCACACAAGCCATATGTATATGTGGAATCACTCCCCAAAATACATTCTGCTACTTCTCCCGAGTATGGGGGTGCCACATATGAGAGACTTTTTGGCAGTCTAGCCAAGTACAGGACCCCAAAATCCAATAAGCACCTTCAGGCTTTTAAAGGGCTTTATTTCCTCATTACACTTCCTGACTACCTATCACAGTTTCGGAGGCCCTGGAATGCCAGAATAGCACCAAACCCCCCCAAATGACCCCTTTTTGGAAAGTAGACACCCAAAGGAATTTGATAAGAAGCATGGTAAGTATTTTGAAGATCTCATTTGTTGCCACAAGTTTTTGGAAAATGAAGAAAGAAAATAAAAACATATTTTTCTTTTCTTTTTTATATTTCAAAACCTTGTGAGAAAAAATGAGATCTGCAAAATACTTACCATGCCTCTTTTTAAATTCCTTGGAGTGTCTACTTTCCAAAAAGGGGTCATTTGGGGGGGGGGGTTTGTGCTATCCTGGCATTTCAGGGCCTCCGAACCTGTGATAGGTAGTGGGGAAGTGAAATGAAGAAGTTACGCACCTTCAGGCTTTCAAAGTGGTCATTGGATTTCAGGCTCCTGTATGTGGCTAGGCTCCCAAAAAGTGTCACACGTGTGGTATCCTCATACTCGGTAGAAGTAGCAGAATGTATTTTGGGGTGTAATTCCACATATACCCATGGCTTGTGCAAGAAATAAATCATTTAAATGACAATTTTGTGTAAAAACAAAAAAACAAAAAAAAGTTTGTCATTTTCCAGAAACTTGTGGAAAAAAAAATAAATCTTCCATGGACACAATATGTCTCTCAGCAGATAGCTTAGGGTGTCTGCTTTCCGAAAAGGGGTCATTTGGGGGTGTTTGTTCTATCCTGGTATTTTAGCACCTCAAGAGATGTGATGGGTGGTCAGAAAGTAAAAGCTGTGAAAATTTCAAATTATCTATACCATAGTTTGTAGACGCTATAACTTTCACACAAAGCGATCAATATACACTTATTGGGATTTGTTTTACCAAAAACATGTAGCAGAATACATTTGGGCTTAAATTTATGACTAACTTTGAGTTTACGATATATTTTTTATAACTGAAAGTAGAAAATATTGTTTTTTTTTGAAAATTTTTGTGGTTTTTTTGTTTATAGCGCAAAAAATAAAAAGCGCACAGGTGATAAAATACCACCAAAAGAAAGCTCTATTTGTGTGAAAAAAAGGACGTAAATTTCGTTTGGGTACAGCATTGCATGACCGCGCAATTATCATTTGAATTAGTGCAGCGCCAAACAGCAAAAAAAGGCCTGGTCATTAAGGGGGGTAAATCCTCAGGAGCTCAAGTGGTTAACCACTTCCAGTCCGGACTCTTGTACCCGCACTGGGACCATGAAAGGCTTTCCAAATAGATAAAATGAGAGAAAATGAATGTTAAAAAAAATAAACAAAGCCCCAAAAAAAAAAAAATTTGGTAACATCCATTTATCTCATGTCCAGTACATACATAGACGCACTTGGCAGAGGTAAGCCTCGAACCTACGACCATGCACTCTTTGGACGGGCACTCTCCCTACTGTGCTATGTCTGTTACCAGGTATAGACTCTGTCAAACTGACCCTTGTTTTCAAAAACTGCCAACTGTCACCTGCCCAATGTCAAGTAGCTATAGTGCAGTGCTAATCCGCTTCCATACTGGGCACTTTTACCCCCTTCCTGCCCAGGGCAATTTTCAGCTTTCAGCGCTCTCACACTTTGAATGACAATTGCGCGCTCATACAACATTGTACCCAAACTAAAATTTTACCATTTTTTTCACACAACTAGAGCTTTCTTTTGGTGGTATTTAACCACTTGAGCTTCTGAGGATTTACCCTCCTTAATGACCAGGCCTTTTTTTGCTGTTTGGCGCTGCACTAATTCAAATGATAATTGCGCGGTCATGCAATGCTGTACCCAAACGAAATTTACGTCCTTTTTTTCACACAAATAGAGCTTTCTTTTGGTGGTATTTTAACACCTGTGCGCTTTTTATTTTTTGCGCTATAAACAAACAAACACAAAAATTTTGAAAAAAAACAATATTTTCTTCTTTCAGCTATAAAAAATATATCGTAAACTCAAAGTTAGTCATAAATTTAAGCCAAAATGTATTCTGCTCCATGTTTTTGGTAAAAAAAAATCCCAATAAGTGTATATTGATTGCTTTGTGTGAACGTTATAGCGTCTACAAACTATGGTATAGATACTGTAATTTATGCCTTTTTTTGCTATACAGCACTGCACTAATTCAAATGATAATTGCGCGGTCATGCAATGCTGTACCCAAACGAAATTTACGTCCTTTTTTTCACACAAATAGAGCTTTCTTTTGGTGGTATTTTATCACCTGTGCGCTTTTTATTGTTTGCGCTATAAACAAAAAAAACACAAAAACTTTGAAAAAAAACAATAATTTCTACTTTCAGCTATAAAAAATATATCGCAAACTCAAAGTTAGTCATAAATTTAATCCAAAATGTATTCTGCTACATGTTTTTGGTAAAAAAAAAATCCCGTGCATTAGCGGGCAAACTGGCGCTATATGGGAGGGGCGCTAACACTATCGGAAGTCACCAGTGACACTAATACAGTGATCAGTAAAAATCTGTTCACTGTAATCAATGACACTGGTGACAGGGCAGTGAAGGGGTTAACTGGGGGGGTGGGGGGTGATCAAGGGGTTAAATGGGATTACTGGTGTACTAGCGGGCAAACTGGGGCTATCTGGGAGGGGCGATAACCCTATCGGAAGTCGCCAGCGACACTGATACAGTGATCAGTAAAAATCGGTTCACTGATCCGTGACACTGGCGGCAGGGCAGTGAAGGGGTTAACTGGGGGGGGATTAAGGAGTTAAACGGGATTACTGGTGTACTGGTGGGCAAACTGGCGCTATCTGGGAGGGGTTAACTGGGGGGGTGGGGGGGCGATCAGGGGGTTAAATGTGACCTAGGTGTGTTCTAACTGTAAATGTGTAGTGTTTTACTCACTTTTACTGTTTCTTCTTCTCTGTCTGGAACGGAATGTGTCCAGGCAGAGAAGAATGACATCATATCTTGTCCTGTGTAAACTTCAACACAGGACAGGATAGGACAAGGACCGATCATCTGATTTCAGTCAGACATCACTGGCTGAAATCTAATGATTGATCCCTCCGGGATCGAATGGTGTCACCCGCGGGTCGGCGGGAGCGCGCGCGCCCCCTGCGGGCGAAAACGTCAGGGGGCGCGGAACCCGTTTTAAAACGTGATTTTTGCGCCTCAGTTCCGCCCTGCACACGTATATATACAGTGGCAGGGCGGCAAGCGGTTAATCACCACTGGGGTTTTTATTTTTTGATAAATTAACAAAAAAAAGACCGAAAATTTTGAAAAAAAAAACACGTTTTTCTTTGTTTCTGTTATAAAAGTTTGCAAATAAATTATTGTTCTTCATAAATTTAGGCCAAGATGTATTCTGCTACATGTCTTTGGTGAAAATAACCCAAATTAGAATGTATTTTTTAGTTTGTAGGAAAGTTATAGAGTTCGCAAACTATGGGATAGATCTGAAAATTGATCAATCCTGAAGTACTGACGGCCAATCTAATATCTTGAGGTCCCAGAATGTCAGAACAGTACAGATATCCCCAAATGACCCCTTTTTGGAGAGTAGACAGTCTGACGTACTTCATAAGAGGCATGGCGAGTTTTTTGAAGTTGTATTTTTTTTGTCATCATTTTTTGGAAAATGAAAAAATGCAAAAAATAATTTTCACAATTTTTTTTTTTTATATACTGTCACCAGTGCAGTACAGCGTCATCATATTACTGGCATGGCGGTGATCAGGGACACTGACTGGTGACAGTATGAAAAAAAAAATATACATTTTTAATTTTTTTTATTATTTTTCATTATTTATTAAATGTTTTTTCTTTTTCTATGATTTTTTTTTCATATTTCACTATGTCCAAAATAGTACAATGTTACCATAGTAACATTGTACTACTTTGGAGAAGTGATCAGTATTTTTATTTTTTTTTTACTCAGTTTGCTTATAGCGGTGGTCGGCAAGCCGCGGCTCGCGAGCCACATGCGGCTCTTTACACACTTCAATGCGGCTCTTCTGTGTGCCGGGCGCCCGCTCCCCTCCCTCCTCTCGGGCGGCCGCCCCAAAAGTCAGGACTCTGCAGCTAGCCCAGGAATGGGCAAACTACGGCCCGGCAGACCTTTTAATCCGGCCCGCGGAGCGTGGCAAACATTGGCTGTCAGGATGTAGGCGGGGCAGCCAGGATGTAGGCGGGGCAGCGTGACGAACTCCTCTCCTCTCACAGTCCGCCCTGAAGACCGGAACGGCGCGGGAACACGGCGAGAGGAACGCGCGGAGCAAAGGTAAGTGAATTGACACAATATGGGGAATGAATTACTATAGGGGGGATGACTTACTATGGGGGATGAATTACTATATGGGGGATTAATTACTATGGGGGATGAATTACTATATGGGGGATGAATTACTATATGGGGGATGAATTACTATGGGGGATGAATTACACTATGGGGGATGAATTACTACGGGGGATGATTTACTATATGGGGGATGAATTACTATGGGGGATGAATTACTATATGGGGGATGTATTTTCAGTTTTAAAAATGTGGCTCTCAAAATAAATTTCAATCGTGGTTTTGGCGAGATTTGGCTCAGTTGAAAAAAAAAGGTTGCCCACCACTGGTTTATAGCAAAGAATTACTTTGCTATAAGCAAGCATTTACCTGAATGACATCGATTCATTCAGTTTTTTTTTTTTTGTGCTTAGCTGTGATTTGGCCACAGCTAATCACATGAGATGTGCATGTGATCTGTGGGACCATTCACAGCTAGACACTAGTATACAATGGATGGCATGAATGAAGCCATCCATTGTATACAACTGTTATGTGACCTGCTGTGATTGGTCACAGCAAGTCACATGGTACCGGCAACGGGGGCCAGTACTCAGATCTGTCATAGGCCGTGTCCGAGGTACACTGCCAGTGACAGATCGCGCCGCTGTGATCTAGTGCGTTTTCCCTGCCGCCATTTGGCTGTTGGCCAGGAGGGAAGTGGTTAACCTCTTCAGCCCCAGCCACTGCATATGTACGTTTGCAGGGCGGCACGGCTGCGCAAAACCACGTTTTAAAATGTAGTTTTGCAAAACAGGTAGGGGGCGCGCGTCCACCCTACCTGTCCCGCGGGTGTCAGCAGCGGGTCTCTGCCGCCGGGTCACGGCCGGTCATTACATTACATTACATTACATTACATTGAGTTTATATAGCGCCAAAGGGTTTGCTCAGCGCTGTACAATAGAGGGGGGGACAATACATGAAACATTACAGCAGCTACGAACAGCACACGAGGAATAAGAGGGCCCTACTCTTTCGAGCTTACAATCTGGGAGGGAGGGGGTAGTGGTACAGGAGGAAGTGGCTGTGGGGGATGGAGTGGTAGGAGGAATGAAGGAGAGCAGCAGTTAGGTGAGGGTGGGGTAGGCTTCCCTGAAGAGGTGGGTTTTCAGGGAGCGCCTGAAGGTGAGGAGGGAAGGTGACAGTCTGATGGATTGGGGTAGTGAGTTCCAGAGGATGGGGGAGGACCTGGAGAAGTCTTGCAGACGTGCGTGTGAGGAGGAGACCAGGGAGCAAGATAGAAGGAGGTCCTGTGAAGAGCGAAGGGTACGGGTAGGGTGGTACTTGGGAATCAGGTCGGTGAGGTAGTTAGGGGCAGTGTTGTGAATGGCTTTGTAGGTCAGAGTGAGTAGTTTGAATTTGATGCGTTGGGCGATAGGGAGCCAGTGGAGGGAGAGGCAGAGGGGGGTGGCAGAGGTGGAGCGGCTGGTGAGGTGGATGAGTCTGGCAGCTGAGTTCAGGATGGTCTGAAGCGGGGAGAGTTTGCACTGGGGTAGGCCGGTGAGGAGGGAGTTGCAGTAGTCAAGGCGTGAGATAATCAGGGAGTGCACAAGTAGTTTAGCGGTGTCTGGGGTAAGGAAGGTGCGTATTTTGGCGATATTGCGGAGGTGGAGCCTGCATGTGTTTGTCAGTGATTTGACATGAGGTTGGAAGGAGAGGTTAGAGTCCAGAATGACCCCAAGGACTTTGGCTTGCGGGGCGGGATTGATGGTGGTGATGTTAGTAGTGATGGATAGGATGGGGGGGGGGCGCGGGCAGGAGGGAAGACGAGAAGCTCGGTTTTGGAGAGGTTGAGTTTGAGGAAATGGAGCGACATCCAGTCAGAGATGTCGTTTAGGAGGTGAGTGATGCGGGCGGAGAAAGTGGAGGTGAGGTGAGGGGTGGAGAGGTAAATTTGAGTGTCATCAGCATAGAGATGGTAGTTGAAGCCGTGGGAGTGTATGAGTTTGCCAAGGGAGGAGGTGTAGATGGAGAAGAGAAGGGGTCCAAGGACAGAGCCCTGGGGGACCCCAACAGAGAGGGGGAGGGAAGTGGAGGTGGCACCATTGTAGGAAACGCTGAAGGAGCGTCGGGATAGGTAAGAGGAGAACCAGGAGAGAGCGGTGTCTCTGACGCCAAGGGAGAATAGTTTATTAAGGAGGAGGGGGTGGTCAACTGTGTCGAAGGCCGCGGAGAGGTCCAGGAGGAGGAGGACAGAGTAGTCGCCTTTGGCTTTGGCGGTAAGTAGGTCGTTGGTGATTTTGAGGAGGGCGGTTTCGGTGGAGTGTAGGGGACGGAAGCCGGACTGTAGTGGATCAAGGAGGTTGTTGTCAGTTAGGTGGGCGCTTAGGCGGTTGTAGACTAAGCGCTCCAGGAGTTTGGAAGTGAGTGGCAGCAGGGAGATGGGTCTGAGGTTGTTTGGGTCAGAGGGGTCCAGGGAGGGCTTTTTGAGTATGGGGGTGATGTGCGCATGCTTTAGGGGGGAGGGGAATACGCCGGTAGAGAGGGAGAGATTGAAGATGTGGGTGAGGGAGCAGATGAGGGAAGAGGGGGGTGACTGGAGGAGTCGAGAGGGGATAGGGTCTAGGGGGCAGGTAGTGAGGCGGGCTTCAGAGAAGACCCTGGTGACTTCCTCAGTAGTAGCGGGGCTGAAGGAGTGCAGAGCTGGTGGGGTTACGGTAAGCGGGGTCTTGGGTGTGGAGGGGGGCAGTGCGGTTGCGAGGTCAGAGGAGGGAAGAGATGAGGGGGAGATAGGGGGGGGAGGCTAGGTGGGGAGGTAGATTGCGAGTTGACTATGTCCTGACGGATAGCATCAATTTTATTGTGGAAATGAGTGGCAATCTCGTGGGCGGTGAGTGAGGTACTGAGTGGAGGAGGGGGGGGAGAGAGCAGGGAGTTGAAGGTGGAGAAGAGTCGGCGAGGGCAGGAGGAGAGGGTGTTAATCAGGTTTACGAAGTAAGCCTGCTTGGCGGCGTGGAGGGAGGAGGTGTAAGTGAGGAAGGCAGATTTGTAGAGGGAGAATGAACGGGGGGACCTGGTTTTGCGCCATAGTCTCTCCAGCGCACGACTGCGACGTTTGAGGCATTTAGTGTGGTCGTTCTGCCATGGTTGGAGCGGTCTGGGTTTGATGTAGCGTGTGGTTAGGGGTGCCAGAGAGTCTAGGGTAGCTGATAGTGAGTCGTTGTACGTGTTAGTGGCTAGGTCAGGACAAGACAGTGGAAGGATTCTGTCGTGTAGGCGGTCGGCAGCTGAGTGGAGGGGGGCCGGGTTCAGGTTGCGAAGGTTGCGGCTGGTGATGGTTTGGCGCTCTGGGGGGGGGGAGTTAGGGGAAGGGGAGATGGAGAACGTGAGGAGGTGGTGGTCGGAGAGAGGGAAGGGGGTGTTAGAGAACTGGTTGAGGGTACAGAGGTGGGAGAAGACGAGGTCCAGGGTGTTCCCAATGATGTGGGTGGAGGATTGAGTGTGCTGTGTGAGCGCGAAGGAGGAGGTTAGGTGGAGGAATTGGGAAGTAGCCGGGCTGTTGTCATTGATGGGGATATTGAAGTCCCCGAGGATGATGGTTGGTAGCTCAGAGGAGAGGAAGAAGGGAAGCCAGGCAGCGAAGTCATCCAGGAAGCGGGGTATGGATCCGGGAGGCCTGTAGATCACTGCGATCCTTAGGGGGGTGGGTGAGAAGAGCCGGATGCAGTGAGCCTCGAAGGAGGAGAAAGTTAGGGAGGGAGGATTAGGGAGGACCTGGAAGGTGCTCAGCGGTGATAGGAGCAGGCCGACCCCACCACCTTTGTGACCGCTCAGTCTTGGTGAATGGGACCAGACGAGACCTCCATAGGAGAGTGCCGCAGGGGAGGTGGAGTCAGTGGCCTGTACCCAGGTTTCGGTGATGGCTAGGAGGTTAAGGGAGCGGGAGATAAAGAGGTCATGGATGGCAGTAAGTTTGTTGCAGACCGAGCGGGCGTTCAGGAGTGCAACCGAGAGAGGGGGGATGGATGCGGGGAGAAGGGGCACAGATATGAGGTTGAGGGGGTTACGGCAGCTGGCGGGAGCAGGGGGGTCCCTAGAGGAGGGGTGAGGTGGCGAGGGGCCAGGGTTCGGGGAGATGTCCCCAGCAGATAGGAGAAGGAGAAGGGTGAGGAAGGTGGCATGGGAATGGGAAGTGTAGGAGCGTGTGGGTCTGATAGTGGTGGCACGTGGGTCGACGGGGGAGTGGAGTAGCAGGAGGAGGTGGTGAGTGCCGTAGTGGGGAGAGGGGAGTAGTGAAGGGGCAATGTAGAGCTGTTTTGGGGGGGTAGGCGGGTAGAGGGAGGCGATTTTTGGGATGGTGGAGAGGAAAATGAGGAGGAGGAGTGCAGGAGGCATGTTGGGGTGGGTGCGGTGACAGTTGGGTCAGGGGAGGTGAAGGGATACAGGTCAGGGCAAGGTGTGTGGGGAATCTGTATTACCATGGGAGAGTCATTTGAGTCCTTCTGTAGGGGTAGAGTGAGGGTGGAGGGCGGCAGCTGGTTGGCAGCAGTCTGTGGGTGCAGTAAGCTGGCGACCATGGGTGCTGTGGCATGTCTTCAGTGGGTACGGTGGTTCGGCTAGTGGAGGGGTCGTAGGGTGCGATGGCTGGGGGTGATGGTAGGCACGGCGACTGGTGATGTTGGCGGCTCGGTGACTGGGGTTGTTGAGGCCAGGCGTCGGGTGCTGAGGGCTCGGCGTCGTGAGGCGCTGAAGGTGTTGAAGGATCGTCATCAGAGTCGAGCGGGGCGTTGCGGTAGCGATCGTCGGCCCTGCGTGGTTTGTGCTCAACCGTGATCTGTTGCGGCCGGTAGGAGAGACCGCAGCTTCAAGGGTCGTGGTGGGCCATTAGTCGCCGGGGCGTCGCCAGAGGGAATAGCGTGCCGGAAATCAGGGTGCTGGGCGAGCGTTCCCTGGTGTGGTGGCTGGCTGGTAATCCCAGGTGGGGTGGTGGGCAGGGGATCCCCGGTGGGATGGTGGCCGTGCTATCCCTGGTGGGGTAGTAGCGATCCCTGGAGGGATAGTGGCTTAGGGTCCCTGGTGGTTTGGGGTTTCAGGTGGATGGTGGGATCCCTGAGTGAGTGAGTCCCTGGAGGCTGGCGGTGTGATGGTGGTTGGGCTCCCTGGTGGGTAGTGGGCGCCCCTGGTGAAGTACCTGGTGTCCTGGAGCGTCGGTGGATCCCTCCTGGGTTAGCAGGACCGTTGGTGGTGGTGGTAGCTTCCCGGAGCAGCGGAGGCGTCCCGCCGCGGCCGCAATTCCCGCCGCGATTCCAGCCACGGCTGGCAGGAAACACCGCGGCTTCGGGTGCCGCGGTAGGCCTCAGGCTGCTGCGAACCGCCGGAGCTCCGCTGGAGGGACGGAGTGACTGTGGGTGTTGGTGGGGACCTCGGCAGCAGACACAGGGGCCCGGATGGGCCCTGATGGCAGCGGTAGGGGCGCAGGGGTGATCCCCTGATCGGCGGGGACCGAGGAGCGGAGTGGCAGTAGTCCGGGCTGATGTCCGGCGATCCTGGTCGGCCGCGCCAGAAATCGAGGCCGCGGCTTCAGGTGCCGGGTAGGCCGCAAGTCCCGGAGCTCCGGGAGAAAGGTCCAGTGGCCTTCCCTGGCTGGCGAACAGGGACCGGAGGGTCGTGGGGCCCCCGTCAGGGTCCGCTGCCGCCCAGATGGCAGCGGATTGGGG
The DNA here is from genome assembly GCF_062004578.1 of Staurois parvus. Taxonomy (NCBI): domain Eukaryota; kingdom Metazoa; phylum Chordata; class Amphibia; order Anura; family Ranidae; genus Staurois; species Staurois parvus. The sequence continues at coordinate 348,726 of NW_028318242.1, read as the reverse complement.
CCGGGGGAGCAGGAGCTCGCCGAGACACGTCCGTCTCGCCGGACGTCCGGATGTTTAAATTGCGCGGTCATGCAACACTGCACCCAAATTAAATTTACATCCTTTTTTTTCCCAACATTACCGGCCGTTTCCCCGCGATTCGCGGTGATCGCTGATCGAGAGTAGGGCTGCATTGTTTATACACAGCCCTGCTATCTGTCAGTTCCCTGACAGCTCGTGACAAGCTGAAGAGGGAGAGAAGAGTTTCTCTCTCTCGATCAGCTTGTCCCTGTCCAGCACACACCCCTGCCCCCTAGTAAAACACTCCCTTCACACAGTAAACCCTAAAAATGTTAACCCCTTCCTCCCCAGTGCCATGAGTACAGTGTCAGTGGGTTTTTTTTTCACTGATCACTGTATTGGTGTCACTGGGGATGTCGCTGATCGCCGCCATTATTAGCATAAAAAAAATTAAAAATCCCAGTATCTTTCCCGCCATTTGTAAACGCTATAACTTTCATGTAAACCAATTAATTTACACGTATTGGGATTTTTTTTAGCAGAGACATGTCGCAGAATGCATTTTGGATGAAATTTGTGACTAAATTTGATTTTTTAATTTTTTTTACTGGACATGTTTTATAGCAAAAAGTCCAAAATATTGTTTTTTTTTCTCAAAATTGTCAGCCTTTTTTTTTATAGCACAAAAAAATAAAAACGCACAGGCGATCAAATACCACCGAAAGAAAGCTCAATTTGTTGGGAAAAAAAAGGATGTAAATTTAATTTGGGTGCAGTGTTGCATGACCGCGCAATTGTCAGTTAAAGTAACGCAGCGCCGTAACACAAACCTCTTCTGTAACCGCTTCCTGGCCACCCTACAGCAGAAATACTGCCACAGGGCGGCATGGGTACGCAATATCACATATATATATATATATTATATATATATATATACGTGATTTGCGCTCCCGTGGTTTTCACACCCCTCCCAGATAGCGTCAGATTGCCCGTCAGTACACCAGTCATCACATTTAAACCCTTGATTGCCAGGAGTACGCTCATGTACAATAAACCTCCATTGCTAGTATAGTGTCTGAACGGGTCAATATCTTTGATCAGGTCAGCACTATACCAGCGTTCACATTAGTAAAGCGTCCCCAAAAACGCAGCGTTAGCGGGATCAGCCCCGGCACCTGCCAACACCTGCGTTTAGCCCCTACGCTTACCCCCCCTTCTCCCCAAGCAAGTGCAGTGTCAGTAGGTCACTGTCATTTGATACATTGCACACAAAACCGCAGTGTTCGCAGAATCAGGCCTGATCTCTGTTAGCACTTGTCGGTAAATTTTGATGACTCTCACATGCAGCAGAGTGCCAGTGCTAGTGCCGCGCTACCTTTTGGTGAACTGTCGAGTACCAGCGGTCTAGTACATACTAATCTTTCACATACCTCCTTGATTTTTGGAGTTGTTTTTCACGGAATATCTGTATGCGTTGATTGTGGATCAAAGCAGTTTATATGCACAACAATTTATTGCCGCCAACCCAAATTCAAACCTTGCCAGACCATTCGCATGGAAACTCATTACGGTTTTCAAATTTACATTTTTTTTGGGCCCAACCCTCAACATGGGCATTACTAAAAGAAATGAATTGCGGTTGTATTGGTCCGCAGTCCCGATTCATCATATGCCCGTATAATGTGTTTTATGCATTTCTCATCCTCGGGGTAACCCTGAATTTGACCGGCTCCACAAAATTCAGCCCCTCGCAAATCACCTTAACCTAAAATTTGCAGATGTCTATACTCCCCAGCAAAACATCTGCGTTGATGAGTCCCTTATTAATTTTTCTGGCCGCCTTGCATTCAAACAATATCTCCCCTGCAAGCTTGCCAGATATGGGGTCAAGATGTAGAAGAAATGTGAGAGGACAACAGGCTATACCAGGGGCGGACTGACAACTCATGGGGCCCCCGGGCAATAGGGGATCATGGGGCCCCTGTGTCCTTGCCCAAACTGAAAAAAGCCTATGAAAAAGGTACCAGGGGCATCTCATGGGGCCCCCTACTGACCCCGGGCCCTCGGGCAGTGCCCGAGTTTCCAAATGGTCAGTCCGCCCCTGGGCTATACTTATAAGTTTCGGATTTATGAGGGAAAAGATAGTCACGTGGAGCCCCCTCCCGGATGCCCAGACTACATGGGGAGCAGTGGCAAGATAGTTTGGGACTTGGTGTCATCATTTCTCCATATGGGGTACCACTTATACGTGGACAATTTTTATTCAAGCGTGCCACTATTTAGACATTTATTCAATCTTGGAACTGGCACTTGTGGCAAAGTGTGACCTAATGTGTGCCCACCATTAGAAGTGGGTGGATGCAGGGCGGTATATTCTAATGGTGGGCATACCACACACTTTTTCTGGCAGAGATTTCTTCTCATTTTTTCATTCAGTCCACTGGCTGCATACAAAAAAAAAAATGTAAAAATAATTTTAAAAAAATCAAAATAACTAAAAAAAAAACAAATTTGCCCCTCCCATGCGAGCACGCCTGTGTGCACAAGCCTTGACCCTGTGCCGTTATGTAAACAGCGGTTGCACCATGCATGTGAGGTATTGCCGTGAACATCAGATCAAGGGCAGTAATTCTAACACTAGACCTCCTCTGTAAATCTAAAATGGTGGCTTTTAAAGGCTTTTAAAGCGCTGCCTATGGATATTAAAAATGTTTGCAGTTTGTCACCATTGAACGGGGCATGCGCAGTTTTAAAGCATGTCATGTTTGGTATATATTTACTCGGCATACCATTATCTTTTATATTTTACCAAACAATTGGCCAATATATTGTGTTTTTGTGCATTTAAAGTAAATCAAGTGTATTTTTTTTTTTTAATTGCTTTTGAAAAATCGCTGCGCGAGTACTATGTGCCATAAAAAATTGTAGTACCTACCATTTTATTCACTAGGGTGTCTGCTTTAAAAAATATATAATGTTTGGGGGTTTAAATTAATTTCCTAGCAAAAAATACTGATTTTTTCATGTGAACAAAAAGGATTGGTTTTCAGGTGGTTAGAAGAGTGAATGATGTGTGGCATAAACTTCTAATGCTGGGCATAAAACGCCCCCACCCCCCAAAATGACCCCTTTTGGGAAAGTAGTCACCCCAAACTATTTGCTGAGAGGAATGTTGAATCAATAGAAGAGTTTATTTTTTTACCACAAGTTTTTGGAAAATGACAAAAAATAAAATTACACAAAATTGTCTTTGAAATAATTTATTGCTCACACAAGCCATATGTATATGTGGAATCACTCCCCAAAATACATTCTGCTACTTCTCCCGAGTATGGGGGTGCCACATATGAGAGACTTTTTGGCAGTCTAGCCAAGTACAGGACCCCAAAATCCAATAAGCACCTTCAGGCTTTTAAAGGGCTTTATTTCCTCATTACACTTCCTGACTACCTATCACAGTTTCGGAGGCCCTGGAATGCCAGAATAGCACCAAACCCCCCCAAATGACCCCTTTTTGGAAAGTAGACACCCAAAGGAATTTGATAAGAAGCATGGTAAGTATTTTGAAGATCTCATTTGTTGCCACAAGTTTTTGGAAAATGAAGAAAGAAAATAAAAACATATTTTTCTTTTCTTTTTTATATTTCAAAACCTTGTGAGAAAAAATGAGATCTGCAAAATACTTACCATGCCTCTTTTTAAATTCCTTGGAGTGTCTACTTTCCAAAAAGGGGTCATTTGGGGGGGGGGGGGTTTGTGCTATCCTGGCATTTCAGGGCCTCCGAACCTGTGATAGGTAGTGGGGAAGTGAAATGAAGAAGTTACGCACCTTCAGGCTTTCAAAGTGGTCATTGGATTTCAGGCTCCTGTATGTGGCTAGGCTCCCAAAAAGTGTCACACGTGTGGTATCCTCATACTCGGTAGAAGTAGCAGAATGTATTTTGGGGTGTAATTCCACATATACCCATGGCTTGTGCAAGAAATAAATCATTTAAATGACAATTTTGTGTAAAAACAAAAAAACAAAAAAAAGTTTGTCATTTTCCAGAAACTTGTGGAAAAAAAAATAAATCTTCCATGGACACAATATGTCTCTCAGCAGATAGCTTAGGGTGTCTGCTTTCTGAAAAGGGGTCATTTGGGGGTGTTTGTTCTATCCTGGTATTTTAGCACCTCAAGAGATGTGATGGGTGGTCAGAAAGTAAAAGCTGTGTAAATTTCAAATTATCTATACCATAGTTTGTAGACGCTATAACTTTCACACAAAGCGATCAATATACACTTATTGGGATTTGTTTTACCAAAAACAAGTAGCAAAATACATTTGGGCTTAAATTTATGACTAACTTTGAGTTTACGATATATTTTTTATAGCTGAAAGTAGAAAATATTGTTTTTTTTCAAAATTTTCGTGGTTTTTTTGTTTATAGCGCAAAAAATAAAAAGCGCACAGGTGATAAAATACCACCAAAAGAAAGCTCTATTTGTGTGAAAAAAAGGACGTAAATTTCGTTTGGGTACAGCATTGCATGACCGCGCAATTATCATTTGAATTAGTGCAGCGCCAAACAGCAAAAAAAGGCCTGGTCATTAAGGGGGGTAAATCCTCAGGAGCTCAAGTGGTTAACCACTTCCAGTCCGGACTCTTGTACCCGCACTGGGACCATGAAAGGCTTTCCAAATAGATAAAATGAGAGAAAATGAATGTTAAAAAAAATAAACAAAGCCCCAAAAAAAAAAAAATTTGGTAACATCCATTTATCTCATGTCCAGTACATACATAGACGCACTTGGCAGAGGTAAGCCTCGAACCTACGACCATGCACTCTTTGGACGGGCACTCTCCCTACTGTGCTATGTCTGTTACCAGGTATAGACTCTGTCAAACTGACCCTTGTTTTCAAAAACTGCCAACTGTCACCTGCCCAATGTCAAGTAGCTATAGTGCAGTGCTAATCCGCTTCCATACTGGGCACTTTTACCCCCTTCCTGCCCAGGGCAATTTTCAGCTTTCAGCGCTCTCACACTTTGAATGACAATTGCGCGCTCATACAACATTGTACCCAAACTAAAATTTTACCATTTTTTTCACACAACTAGAGCTTTCTTTTGGTGGTATTTAACCACTTGAGCTTCTGAGGATTTACCCTCCTTAATGACCAGGCCTTTTTTTGCTGTTTGGCGCTGCACTAATTCAAATGATAATTGCGCGGTCATGCAATGCTGTACCCAAACGAAATTTACATCCTTTTTTTCACACAAATAGAGCTTTCTTTTGGTGGTATTTTAACACCTGTGCGCTTTTTATTTTTTGCGCTATAAACAAACAAACACAAAAATTTTGAAAAAAAACAATATTTTCTTCTTTCAGCTATAAAAAATATATCGTAAACTCAAAGTTAGTCATAAATTTAAGCCAAAATGTATTCTGCTCCATGTTTTTGGTAAAAAAAAATCCCAATAAGTGTATATTGATTGCTTTGTGTGAACGTTATAGCGTCTACAAACTATGGTATAGATACTGTAATTTATGCCTTTTTTTGCTATACAGCACTGCACTAATTCAAATGATAATTGCGCGGTCATGCAATGCTGTACCCAAACGAAATTTACGTCCTTTTTTTCACACAAATAGAGCTTTCTTTTGGTGGTATTTTATCACCTGTGCGCTTTTTATTGTTTGCGCTATAAACAAAAAAAACACAAAAACTTTGAAAAAAAACAATAATTTCTACTTTCAGCTATAAAAAATATATCGCAAACTCAAAGTTAGTCATAAATTTAATCCAAAATGTATTCTGCTACATGTTTTTGGTAAAAAAAAAATCCCGTGCATTAGCGGGCAAACTGGCGCTATATGGGAGGGGCGCTAACACTATCGGAAGTCACCAGTGACACTAATACAGTGATCAGTAAAAATCTGTTCACTGTAATCAATGACACTGGTGACAGGGCAGTGAAGGGGTTAACTGGGGGGGGTGGGGGGTGATCAAGGGGTTAAATGGGATTACTGGTGTACTAGCGGGCAAACTGGGGCTATCTGGGAGGGGCGATAACCCTATTGGAAGTCGCCAGCGACACTGATACAGTGATCAGTAAAAATCGGTTCACTGATCCGTGACACTGGCGGCAGGGCAGTGAAGGGGTTAACTGGGGGGGGATTAAGGAGTTAAACGGGATTACTGGTGTACTGGCGGGCAAACTGGCGCTATCTGGGAGGGGTTAACTGGGGGGGTGGGGGGGCGATCAGGGGGTTAAATGTGACCTAGGTGTGTTCTAACTGTAAATGTGTAGTGTTTTACTCACTTTTACTGTTTCTTCTTCTCTGTCTGGAACGGAATGTGTCCAGGCAGAGAAGAATGACATCATATCTTGTCCTGTGTAAACTTCAACACAGGACAGGATAGGACAGGGACCGATCATCTGATTTCAGTCAGACATCACTGTCTGAAATCTAATGATTGATCCCTCCGGGATCGAATGGTGTCACCCGCGGGTCGGCGGGAGCGCGCGCGCCCCCTGCGGGCGCGAAAACGTCGGGAGCGGGGACCCGTTTTAAAACGTGAGTTTGCGCCTGAGTTCCGCCCTGCACACGTATATATACAGTGGCAGGGCGGCAAGCGGTTAATCACCACTGGGGTTTTTATTTTTTGATAAATTAACAAAAAAAAGACCGAAAATTTTGAAAAAAAAAACACGTTTTTCTTTGTTTCTGTTATAAAAGTTTGCAAATAAATTATTGTTCTTCATAAATTTAGGCCAAGATGTATTCTGCTACATGTCTTTGGTGAAAATAACCCAAATTAGAATGTATTTTTTAGTTTGTAGGAAAGTTATAGAGTTCGCAAACTATGGGATAGATCTGAAAATTGATCAATCCTGAAGTACTGACGGCCAATCTAATATCTTGAGGTCCCAGAATGTCAGAACAGTACAGATATCCCCAAATGACCCCTTTTTGGAGAGTAGACAGTCTGACGTACTTCATAAGAGGCATGGCGAGTTTTTTGAAGTTGTATTTTTTTTGTCATCATTTTTTGGAAAATGAAAAAATGCAAAAAATAATTTTCACAATTTTTTTTTTTTATATACTGTCACCAGTGCAGTACAGCGTCATCATATTACTGGCATGGCGGTGATCAGGGACACTGACTGGTGACAGTATGAAAAAAAAAATATACATTTTTAATTTTTTTTATTTTTCATTATTTATTAATTTTTTTTTCTTTTTCTATGATTTTTTTTTCATATTTCACTATGTCCAAAATAGTACAATGTTACCATAGTAACATTGTACTACTTTGGAGAAGTGATCAGTATTTTTATTTTTTTTTTACTCAGTTTGCTTATAGCGGTGGTCCGCAAGCCGCGGCTCGCGAGCCAAATGCGGCTCTTTACACACTTCAATGCGGCTCTTCTGTGTGCCGGGCGCCCGCTCCCCTCCCTCCTCTCGGGCGGCCGCCCCAAAAGTCAGGACTCTGCAGCTAGCCCAGCAATGGGCAAACTACGGCCCGGCGGACCTTTTAATCCGGCCCGTGGAGCGTGGCAAACATTGGCTGTCAGGATGTAGGCGGGGCAGTCAGAATGTAGGCGGGGCAGCGTGACGAACTCCTCTCCTCTCACAGTCCGCCCTGAAGACCGGAACGGCGCGGGAACACGGCGAGAGGAACGCGCGGAGCAAAGGTAAGTGAATAGACACAATATGGGGAATGAATTACTATAGGGGGGATGACTTACTATGGGGGATGAATTACTATATGGGGGATTAATTACTATGGGGGATGAATTATTATATGGGGGATGAATTACTATATGGGGGATGAATTACTATATGGGGGATGAATTACTATATGGGGGATGAATTACTATGGGGGATGAATTACTATATGGGGGATGAATTACTATATGGGGGATGAATTACTATATGGGGGATGAATTACTATGGGGGATGAATTACTACGGGGGATGAATTACTATATGGGGGATGTATTTTCAGTTTTAAAAATGTGGCTCTCAAAATAAATTTCAATCGTGGTTTTGGCGAGATTTGGCTCAGTTGAAAAAAAAAGGTTGCCCACCACTGGTTTATAGCAAAGAATTACTTTGCTATAAGCAAGCATTTACCTGAATGACATCGATTCATTCAGTTTTTTTTTTTTTGTGCTTAGCTGTGATTTGGCCACAGCTAATCACATGACATGTGCATGTGATCTGTGGGACCATTCACAGCTAGACACTAGTATACAATGGATGGCATGAATGAAGCCATCCATTGTATACAACTGTTATGTGACCTGCTGTGATTTGTCACAGCAAGTCACATGGTACCGGCAACGGGGGCCAGTACTCAGATCTGTCATAGGCCGTGTCCGAGGTACACTGCCAGTGACAGATCGCGCCGCTGTGATCTAGTGCGTTTTCCCTGCCGCCATTCGGCTGTTGGCCGAATGTACGTTTGCAGGGCGGCACGGCTGCGCAAAACCACGTTTTAAAATGTAGTTTTGCAAAACAGGTAGGGGGCGCGCGTCCACCCTACCTGTCCCGCGGGTGTCAGCAGCGGGTCTCTGCCGCCGGGTCACGGCCGGTCATTACCGGCCGTTTCCCCGCGATTCGCGGTGATCGCTGATCGAGAGTAGGGCTGCATTGTTTATACACAGCCCTGCTATCTGTCAGTTCCCTGACAGCTCGTGACAAGCTGAAGAGGGAGAGAAGAGTTTCTCTCTCTCGATCAGCTTGTCCCTGTCCAGCACACACCCCTGCCCCCTAGTAAAACACTCCCTTCACACAGTAAACCCTAAAAATGTTAACCCCTTCCTCCCCAGTGCCATGAGTACAGTGTCAGTGGGTTTTTTTTTCACTGATCACTGTATTGGTGTCACTGGGGATGTCGCTGATCGCCGCCATTATTAGCATAAAAAAAATTAAAAATCCCAGTATCTTTCCCGCCATTTGTAAACGCTATAACTTTCATGTAAACCAATTAATTTACACGTATTGGGATTTTTTTTAGCAGAGACATGTCGCAGAATGCATTTTGGATGAAATTTGTGACTAAATTTGATTTTTTAATTTTTTTTACTGGATTTTTTTGTTTTTTTTTTCTCAAAATTGTCAGCCTTTTTTTTTATAGCACAAAAAAATAAAAACGCACAGGCGATCAAATACCACCGAAAGAAAGCTCAATTTGTTGGGAAAAAAAAGGATGTAAATTTAATTTGGGTGCAGTGTTGCATGACCGCGCAATTGTCAGTTAAAGTAACGCAGCGCCGTAACACAAACCTCTTCTGTAACCGCTTCCTGGCCACCCTACAGCAGAAATACTGCCACAGGGCGGCATGGGTACGCAATATCACATATATATATATATATATATATATACGTGATTTGCGCTCCCGTGGTTTTCACACCCCTCCCAGATAGCGTCAGATTGCCCGTCAGTACACCAGTCATCACATTTAAACCCTTGATTGCCAGGAGTACGCTCATGTACAATAAACCTCCATTGCTAGTATAGTGTCTGAACGGGTCAATATCTTTGATCAGGTCAGCACTATACCAGCGTTCACATTAGTAAAGCGTCCCCAAAAACGCAGCGTTAGCGGGATCAGCCCCGGCACCTGCCAACACCTGCGTTTAGCCCCTACGCTTACCCCCCCTTCTCCCCAAGCAAGTGCAGTGTCAGTAGGTCACTGTCATTTGATACATTGCACACAAAACCGCAGTGTTCGCAGAATCAGGCCTGATCTCTGTTAGCACTTGTCGGTAAATTTTGATGACTCTCACATGCAGCAGAGTGCCAGTGCTAGTGCCGCGCTACCTTTTGGTGAACTGTCGAGTACCAGCGGTCTAGTACATACTAATCTTTCACATACCTCCTTGATTTTTGGAGTTGTTTTTCACGGAATATCTGTATGCGTTGATTGTGGATCAAAGCAGTTTATATGCACAACAATTTATTGCCGCCAACCCAAATTCAAACCTTGCCAGACCATTCGCATGGAAACTCATTACGGTTTTCAAATTTACATTTTTTTTGGGCCCAACCCTCAACATGGGCATTACTAAAAGAAATGAATTGCGGTTGTATTGGTCCGCAGTCCCGATTCATCATATGCCCGTATAATGTGTTTTATGCATTTCTCATCCTCGGGGTAACCCTGAATTTGACCGGCTCCACAAAATTCAGCCCCTCGCAAATCACCTTAACCTAAAATTTGCAGATGTCTATACTCCCCAGCAAAACATCTGCGTTGATGAGTCCCTTATTAATTTTTCTGGCCGCCTTGCATTCAAACAATATCTCCCCTGCAAGCTTGCCAGATATGGGGTCAAGATGTAGAAGAAATGTGAGAGGACAACAGGCTATACCAGGGGCGGACTGACAACTCATGGGGCCCCCGGGCAATAGGGGATCATGGGGCCCCTGTGTCCTTGCCCAAACTGAAAAAAGCCTATGAAAAAGGTACCAGGGGCATCTCATGGGGCCCCCTACTGACCCCGGGCCCTCGGGCAGTGCCCGAGTTTCCAAATGGTCAGTCCGCCCCTGGGCTATACTTATAAGTTTCGGATTTATGAGGGAAAAGATAGTCACGTGGAGCCCCCTCCCGGATGCCCAGACTACATGGGGAGCAGTGGCAAGATAGTTTGGGACTTGGTGTCATCATTTCTCCATATGGGGTACCACTTATACGTGGACAATTTTTATTCAAGCGTGCCACTATTTAGACATTTATTCAATCTTGGAACTGGCACTTGTGGCAAAGTGTGACCTAATGTGTGCCCACCATTAGAAGTGGGTGGATGCAGGGCGGTATATTCTAATGGTGGGCATACCACACACTTTTTCTGGCAGAGATTTCTTCTCATTTTTTCATTCAGTCCACTGGCTGCATACAAAAAAAAAAATGTAAAAATAATTTTAAAAAAATCAAAATAACTAAAAAAAAAACAAATTTGCCCCTCCCATGCGAGCACGCCTGTGTGCACAAGCCTTGACCCTGTGCCGTTATGTAAACAGCGGTTGCACCATGCATGTGAGGTATTGCCGTGAACATCAGATCAAGGGCAGTAATTCTAACACTAGACCTCCTCTGTAAATCTAAAATGGTGGCTTTTAAAGGCTTTTAAAGCGCTGCCTATGGATATTAAAAATGTTTGCAGTTTGTCACCATTGAACGGGGCATGCGCAGTTTTAAAGCATGTCATGTTTGGTATATATTTACTCGGCATACCATTATCTTTTATATTTTACCAAACAATTGGCCAATATATTGTGTTTTTGTGCATTTAAAGTAAAACAAGTGTATTTTTTTTTTTTAATTGCTTTTGAAAAATCGCTGCGCGAGTACTATGTGCCATAAAAAATTGTAGTACCTACCATTTTATTCACTAGGGTGTCTGCTTTAAAAAATATATAATGTTTGGGGGTTTAAATTAATTTCCTAGCAAAAAATACAGATTTTTTCATGTGAACAAAAAGGATTGGTTTTCAGGTGGTTAGAAGAGTGAATGATGTGTGGCATAAACTTCTAATGCTGGGCATAAAACGCCCCCACCCCCCAAAATGACCCCTTTTGGGAAAGTAGTCACCCCAAACTATTTGCTGAGAGGAATGTTGAATCAATAGAAGAATTTATTTTTTTACCACAAGTTTTTGGAAAATGACAAAAAATAAAATTACACAAAATTGTCTTTGAAATAATTTATTGCTCACACAAGCCATATGTATATGTGGAATCACTCCCCAAAATACATTCTGCTACTTCTCCCGAGTATGGGGGTGCCACATATGAGAGACTTTTTGGCAGTCTAGCCAAGTACAGGACCCCAAAATCCAATAAGCACCTTCAGGCTTTTAAAGGGCTTTATTTCCTCATTACACTTCCTGACTACCTATCACAGTTTCGGAGGCCCTGGAATGCCAGAATAGCACCAAACCCCCCCAAATGACCCCTTTTTGGAAAGTAGACACCCAAAGGAATTTGATAAGAAGCATGGTAAGTATTTTGAAGATCTCATTTGTTGCCACAAGTTTTTGGAAAATGAAGAAAGAAAATAAAAACATATTTTTCTTTTCTTTTTTATATTTCAAAACCTTGTGAGAAAAAATGAGATCTGCAAAATACTTACCATGCCTCTTTTTAAATTCCTTGGAGTGTCTACTTTCCAAAAAGGGGTCATTTGGGGGGGGGGGGGGGTTTGTGCTATCCTGGCATTTCAGGGCCTCCGAACCTGTGATAGGTAGTGGGGAAGTGAAATGAAGAAGTTACGCACCTTCAGGCTTTCAAAGTGGTCATTGGATTTCAGGCTCCTGTATGTGGCTAGGCTCCCAAAAAGTGTCACACGTGTGGTATCCTCATACTCGGTAGAAGTAGCAGAATGTATTTTGGGGTGTAATTCCACATATACCCATGGCTTGTGCAAGAAATAAATCATTTAAATGACAATTTTGTGTAAAAAAACAAAAACAAAAAAAAGTTTGTCATTTTCCAGAAACTTGTGGAAAAAAAAATAAATCTTCCATGGACACAATGGCCCTGATTCACTATTGGGCGTGGGCGCATATTTATGGGCTTAAGCCCAATTTTCATGGGCGTCCGTCCATTTTTGACCCTGCAACCTAATTCACTATTGAGCAGAGCCCATAAGCAGACGCCCAATCTAATTCACAAAAAGACACACGCCCGGAATCAGACTCACAAAAGCAGACTTGCTAAGAAGCACGTCTAACACCATGAAAAATCACTGTAGAGACATGTTCACTTAGAAATTTGCTTTGCCAAATATCAGGACTTCACTTTAAACAATATCTGCTATTTCCAAAAAAATTAAGAATGTGTTAAAAATCGTTTTTCTCAAGAAAATCGACACAGTAAAAATCTAGATGCCCGTGCAGTGTCTTTGGCAGATAGAACTGAGCATGTGCAGAACACCTTTTAGTCCTCTGCCATGGGCGTTTGCTTTTTAGCCACTGACTAATAGTGAATCTGATTGTGGATTCCTCTGACAGCCGGCACTCGGTCGCGACTACTGTGTTTAATAAACAGCATTAAGCATATCTTCATGTAATCTAATTAGATTTCCTTCGTTTTAGTGATTATATTTTTGTTTCTTATCCTTTATAATTATTTCTGTTATGATTTTACTTATTTTGAAGGTCTAGATAAAATTTATTTTGAAAGCTGAATGTAAAAATAAAGGTCCGCAATAAAAAAAAAAAAAAAAAAACAGCGTGGGTCCCCCCTCTCATCCATACCAAGCCCTTCAGGTCTGGTATGGATATTAAGGGGGAACTCCATGCTGAAATAAAAAAAAAAACAGCGTGGGTCCCCCTCAATATCCATACCAGACCTTTATCCGAGCATGCAGCCCGGCAGGTCAGGAAAGGGGGGGGGGACGAGCGAGCGCCCCCCCCCCTCCTGAACCATACCAGGCCACATGCCCTCAACATGGGGGGGGTGCTTTGGGGCAGGGGGGCTCCCCCCCCCAAAGCACCTTGTCCCCATGTTGATGAGGACAAGGGCCTCTTCCCCACAACCCTGGCCGGTGGTTGTGGGGGTCTGCGGGCGGGGGGCTTATCAGAATCTGGAAGCCCCCTTTAACAAGGGGGCCCCCAGATCCCGGTCCCTCCCCCCTACGTGAATGATTCTGCGGTACACGGTCCGCAGACTCATTCACAAAAAAACTAAGTGTGGTGTAAAAAAAACACAGTACAGGGTCTTTGACAAGTCCTTTATTAAAACAATGTCCCCCGAAGTAGATCCAACGTCAATCGCGGCGGCGGCGACCCGAAAAAAGGAAAAAAAAAAAAAGGTTCCGCTCCCGTCCGAGGCTTCCAGCCTAGTGAAGAAAAGCCTAGCTGACAGTTCTTATATAGGTATGGGCGGGGCCAGCCGGGGACATCATCCCAGTGACCCGCCCCATGTCACATGCTTGCTGTTCCCGGCTGGCCCCGCCCATACCTATATAAGAACTGTCAGCTAGGCTTTTCTTCACTAGGCTGGAAGCCTCGGACGGGAGCGGAACCTTTTTTTTTTTTTCTCCTTTTTTCGGGTCGCCGCCGCCGCGATTGACGTTGGATCTACTTCGGGGGACATTGTTTTAATAAAGGACTTGTCAAAGACCCTGTACTGTGTTTTTTTTACACCACACTTAGTTTTTTTGTGAATGAGTCTGCGGACCGTGTACCGCAGAATCATTCACGTAGGGGGGAGGGACCGGGATCTGGGGGCCCCCTTGTTAAAGGGGGCTTCCAGATTCTGATAAGCCCCCCGCCCGCAGACCCCCACAACCACCGGCCAGGGTTGTGGGGAAGAGGCCCTTGTCCTCATCAACATGGGGACAAGGTGCTTTGGGGGGGGAGCCCCCCCTGCCCCAAAGCACCCCCCCCATGTTGAGGGCATGTGGCCTGGTATGGTTCAGGAGGGGGGGGGCGCTCGCTCGTCCCCCCCCTTTCCTGACCTGCCGGGCTGCATGCTCGGATAAAGGTCTGGTATGGATATTGAGGGGGACCCACGCTGGTTTTTTTTTTAATTCCAGCGTGGAGTTCCCCCTTAATATTCATACCAGATCCGAAGGGCTTGGTACAGATGGGAGGGGGGACCCCACGCTTTTTTTGTATTATTTATGCAATAAAGGGAATTATTTTACATTCAGCTGTCAGTGGGGAACCCCGCTGACAGATGAAACATTAACTCATGGCTGTCGCTCCTACAATCCCGCATGAGTTATGTTATCAAATCATGCAGCATTTTAGTAATGAAAACCAATGCAGCGCTCATGTTTCAGCTGTCGGTGGATTTCCCCACTGACAGTTGAATGTCAAAGTATTGCAGTGATTTATAAACAGTTCTTTAAATAACTGGCGTGGGGTCCCCCCTCCCATCCATACTAAGCCCTTCGGGTCTCGTATGGATGTTAAGGGGTAACTCCACGCTGAAATTAAATAAAAAACAGCATGGGGTACCCCCCTAAATCCATAACACATACTTATCCGAGCATGCAGCCCGGCAGGTCAGGAAAGGGGGGGACGACGACGAGCGAGTGCCTCCCCCCCTCCTGAACCATACCAGGCCACATGCCCATACCAAATTATTCAAACATTTGTAAACAGACCAATTAACTGAAATGGTTTGACATTTGTACCCCAAATATGACGTTCCCTGAGGCGTTGGTAAACCGAGGTACGCCTGTATTAGTATTGCAATCCTTTGTATTGGGATACATAGAACCAACATACATCTGAATTGGCAACATAGCACAACATTTGTGTCACATTGGAGATATCTGGCTAGTTAAACTGACCATGCCCAGGGACCTAGGATTGATTCACAGCACAGAAATACAGGCTGGGTTAGCAATGTAGCTCCGTGGATTAGTGGTTAGCACTGCTGCCTTACAACTCTAGGGTTGTCGGTTCGAATCCCAACCCCGGCGAGGTAGTAGCATGATCTCCGTGTGTGGCTGTCTTCACATACATGTTCTGGCAACATCTTTGCATTCTGTCTAAATGATCCCTAAAATGTGAATTAGAATGAGGCCTTGTCTGTTGAAACACCTTCAAAGCTGCACCTTATGTGAATGTCATACAATGGGATAAGATAAGGGCCTGAATTATTTGATAATGATGGTTTACACTCCACCCACTTTTGTGAAGGATTTGGCAAGCAAAGAGCTGACAGAGAGAGAGAAGAGTGAGACGAAGAAGAGTGAGCGAGAGATACATATGAAGAGTGATAAAGAGAGACATTCAGAAGAGTGAGCGAGAGAGAAGAGCGAGCCAGTGAGACAAAGAAGAGTGAGCAAGAGATACATACTGAAGAGTGATAAAGAGAGACATTCAGAAGAGTGAACGAGAGAGAAAAGACTTGGTTGGTGAATCCACACATCAAACTTGTCACAAATCCTGGCGTGCATTTTTCCCCCAAATGCATAGCAGACCCTTATCCCAGCAGGCAGGTACCGCACGCCTTCAAAGATTTATTTCCTTTGTTGATTTTCCTGCTTCGCTCACACTATATGCAATTGAAAATTACTCTTTAAGTTGCCAATTTTACTGTGTTTTCTAGAGAATTACTAACTAGTTGTGTTTTCAATTGTGTGTAGCATTGCAATTTCTATTTGAGTCTAGATGTTAAATTGCTAATAAATGGCCACAATTCTCAAATACCTTTGAACTCTCGCTGCAACAAATGGTGTATGTTAATACACTCACATTCATTATATCCAATATCAGGTACGATGTCAATGCACAAATCGCACCTGAAATTGCACACCCTGGATGTGACTTGTCATGTGATTGGCATGGCCAGCAGCTTGCTCTCTGCATGGCAAATTGCACCCAATGTTACTGGGGGCCAACACCACTGTCACATCTAATCCGATGCGGCAATTGTCCAACTTACAGTGAAGTTGCACGAGTTCACAATCCAATTGGATGTGAACAGAGCCTACAGTGGCCAATAGGGTGCGACTTGGTCTACGATTTGCAAGTCGCCTGTCATGCCAATTGCATGGCAATCGCAAACAATGTTACTGGGGGCTACCCGGTCACATTAAAGCAGATTTCTAAGTGGTGTTATTGACACCACAGTCACATCATGTGACTTGCATAGAAGTTGCATGATTTCAAAGTCGGGGTACATGGTGATTTCAAGTGCAATTTGCAAGACATTCGACATCGATCTCTCAGCAAATTGCATGAAAAGTAGTGTATTCATTACTCTATTATTACTTGCGGCTCCTACCAAGTTTGAACCACAACAATATGCACGCTCCAATAGCGTGCACATTGAGTGGGACTTGGCATGTGATTTGCACAACATGCAAGCTGTAAATCGTCTGCAAAGTCGCACCCTATTGTCTGCTATTAGAGTGACCACATGGGTGCGTTTCAAACACTGATTTCTATAGTAGTACATGTACTACGTTAGTGGCAATTTGCATAGAGATCTGTGTCAGATGTCTTGAAAATTGCATTGAAATGGTCAACTTTACTGTAAGTTGCATGATTTGTAAATCAGCTTTGCCCAGAGTGTAATGTTTGGTGATGTTTGATTTCTGGAGTGTTTTACCAATTGATGGGAAATTCACCATACTAGTCAAATGGATTTGTCATTTTCAGTATTGCATACAAGATGTGGTCATGTGACTGTCTTAACTCATGCGAGAATCTGGAGGGAATTGTGACCATAGTAGCAATAAAGGTTCCAATTGGGGTTCCCTTTCACATCCCTGCTCAATGTTCTGTTGTATGCTGCACACGTACATTTCACTGTATATATCTTTCTGATTTGTGGGGCCTGTATACCAAGGGTTAATGCAGGTAGGATGCGGATTCATCAGGTGAAAACACTTTCACTGACCAAACTAAGGTCAGTGGTGGGTGTGGCTTCATTGGGTGTGGGGCCTTGTTTGGCACGCTCCAAATACAACCTAGCTTATATAAAGATGTGCAGTAGGGAGTGATTTGGCCTGTTACTAGGCCGGGTGGTTTGTGACTAAGTCCTTGCATGGTGTGGTTTGGGGGAGGAAGAGATTTTGTGCTGAATTGCCCCAGACACCACTCAGGCTGTGTTTGGAAGTGGGCTGGAAATGTTTGCATATTTTCGGCCTTGTAAAGTGTTTGTGTGTTATTGCACAATGATTGTGTTTTTTCTTTTTGCATTGAAAGCCTCACACATGTCAATCGTTTTGTTTAAAATCTGCTCTTGTTTTAATTTTGCTTGCTTATTTAGACTCCAATGCATTTTTCTGACAAACCTGCTGACAAATGTATGTGTAGGGGATTTGTAGAGGTGGGAGGGGATTTGTAGAGGTGGGAGGGGATTTGTAGAGGTGGGAGGGGATTTGTAGAGGTGGGAGGGTTTTTTTTCACATGCTTTGTTTTCTTGATATTTTGATCTGAAGACTTTTTTTTGTGAATGGATCTTCATACTAAGTGATTGTGTAAGTAAATCCTATGTGCATGAAAATGTTACTTGATTCATCTTCCCCTTTGTTTCCTGCTATAACCTGAGCACACACAGTTCACTAGAAGTATCTTTAGATTGTAAGCTCTTATGAGCAGGAGTGTTTTATTTTTGCCACATCAATCCTATTTTTGTGACTCACCAAGATATTGACTGTACCTACTTGTTCCTGCTGACCAAATAAATGACGATATATTTGATCAATAAATATTTGACCGATGTTTTTGTGTTTATTTTATGTTCAATATATGAACAACCTTAATAGTTACTTTGTATACTTATATAATCTGCTCAAATGTAGCTTGTAAGAGCGTGAATATGCAAGTGGGTGCAAACTGGCTTTTTCAAAACCAAAAAAAAAAAAAAACCCACTTGCACCACAATATTGTTATGTACTAATGAATGTCACATTCACTGTGCAGCCAGCTACAGGTTTTCTACAATTCGATTTACAGTAATAAAATAGTCCACACTTGGTTGATTTTTTGGCCTTTGGCAACAAATATTAGCCAAGGTTAAAAAAAACAAATCAATAAGAAACACACATTTGTGAAAGCTATCATAGCCGCACATAAAAATGCGCGATTGCAAACAAATAAGCACCAAACAGGTGTCCGCATGGAGCATGAACGGCTATCCTGGAAGTCCGTCATCTGGTGCGCGCGCACCCGGAAGTGGTTGTGGGGAGTGTAAGTGGATGAGAAGTGGTTGGAGGTTTTGTGTTGGTTGAAAATTTTGATAACCTTATTGGCATTTGGACATGGCGAGAGCACAGTTCTCAACTGAGGAGATGATCCTTATATGTACAGTAAGTGTGGCCATTGCAAATATGTTAATAACATGTGAGGGACAGGTAATTGCAATTTTGTGGGTGGGGCCTAGCAGAATCTCACTTGGTGCACATGCTACTTATCTGTACATTAGCTCCTGGATATTGATGGGTCAATGATATTAACCACTTGCCTACTGGGTACTCCTACCCCCTTCCTGTCCTGGCCAATTTTCATCTTTCTGCACTGTTACCCTTTGAATGACAATTGTGCGGTCATGCCACATTGTACCCATCTTAAATTTATATCAGTTTTTTCAGACAAATAGAGCTTTCTTTGGGTGGTATTGACTTGCTGCTGTGAGTTTTACTTTTTGCTCGATAAACCACAAAATAGCTCATAATGAATAAAAGTCTGTTTATATTATAACATTTGGTAAACTGGTAATTTAGCAACACTGATGTGCGTTGATGAGGCAGCACTGGTGGGTGGCACTGCTGGCCACAGGTGGGCGTAACTGTTGGGTGGCACTGGTGGGCACTGATCATCGGGGCCGACCCCTGCTTTGATAACTGCTGGTTCTCGGCAGTACTTTCCACACATTATGATAGCGTGATGAAAGTGCAGCCAAGACCCGGCAAATGCATTTCCCGGTGATCAGCGTGTCATTGGACATGGCTGATCACATGGTAAAAAGCCGCTGTGATTGGCCTTTACCACATCACGTGATCAGCTGTGTCCTTAGGACACAGCAATCACGGAGAGCGCGTTCTGCCAGGATGTCATATGACACCCTCCCAGAGCTGCCTGGATGCAGTGTAGCGTTATTCGGCTATCTGCGGTCGCCCAATAGGTAACCAGCCTTCATGGCTAATCTTTGAATATCTGGACATGTATACTGCGTATAATGCATTACATTCTACAATGTGTTGGTGTACATGGTATTACAGTGTGCAATGCGTTGCTGGATTCTGCATGACAGTGGACAGCGTATCACAGTGTGCAATGCGTAGCTCCATCCTGCATGACAGTGTACAGTGCATTACAGTCTACAATGTGTGGGTGTACACGGTATCACAGTGTGCAATGCGTTGCTCCATCCTGCATGATAGTGTACAGTGCATTACAGTCTACAATGTGTGGGTGTACACGGTATTACAGTGTATTACAGTGTGCAATGCGTTGTACACTGCAGTGTGCACTAAAGCATTTTACACTCATGCACTGTACACACTAACGCATTTTACACTCATGCACTGTACACACTAACGCATTTTACACTCATGCACTGTACACACTAACGCATTTTACACTCATGCACTGTACACACTAACGCATTTTACACTCATGCACTGTACACACTAACGCATTTGACATTTTTAGTGTGCAATGCGTTAGTGTGCAATGCCTTGGACAGTACAATACATGTGCATACCCTGAAAAAGGGTCCTGCACATTTTTGGCCCGGATGCGGTGCAATTTGAGGTGTGCAAAATGTTTGTCTCTAATTGCAACGCACACAAATTGCATGTGATTTGCCCAGGAGTGCGGTGTTAGACCACAATGCATGTATGTGAAGCCAGAATAAAAGGAGGTGGATTTTGTCTACTTTTACTTGCGCATGTTAACATTATGTAAGTACATTTTTTTTCTGTTTAACATGCTATAGAAATGCAACATGCATTTGGATGTAGTGTTTTTGTATGTGCATTTTGGAAGTATTCTAAACACACATTGACCCTAGGGCCACACCATATCTTATGCAGGCCATAGATGGGTCGAAAATTGGCCAATTTTTCGGCCGAAAATAAAATCGGCCGATTTTCGGATCGTTAGTGGGCTATTTGTTCGGCCGTTTTTCGGTATTTTGGCAGATTTTTTTTTTCGGTAAAGTTGGAAAAAAAAACGGCCGAATTTGCCGATCGGCCGATTTTCGCGGCAATGATGGGCAAATTGGCCGATTTTTTACTGATAAAAAATCTGCACATGAGCAGTGACCTGCAAGAGGAAGACAAAAAGAAGAAAAAGAAGAAGAGGATGAAGAAGAGGATGATGATGAAGAAGAAGAGGATGATGATGAAGAAGAAGAGGATGATGATGATGATGATGATGAAGAAGAAGAGGATGAAGATGATGAAGAAGAGGATGAAGAAGAAGAAGAGGATGATGATGATGATGAAGAAGAAGAGGATGATGATGATGATGAAGAAGAAGAAGAGGATGATGATGATGATGAAGAAGAAGAAGAGGATGATGATGATGAAGAAGAAGAGGATGATGATGAAGAAGATGAAGAAGAGGATGATGATGAAGAGGATGATGACGATGAAGAAGATGAAGAAGAAGAGGATGATGATGATGAAGAAGAAGAGGATGATGATGAAGAAGAAGAGGATGATGAAGAAGAAGAAGAGGATGATGATGATGATGATGATGAAGAGGATGATGATGAAGAAGAAGAAGAAGAAGAAGAAGATGATGAAGAGGAGGATGATGATGAAGAATAAGAAGATGATGAAGAGGATGATGATGATGATGGAGAAGAAGAAGATGATGAAGAAGAAGAAGATGATGAAGAAGAAGAAGATGATGAAGAAGAAGAAGATGATGAAGAGGATGATGATGAAGAAGAAGAAGATGATGAAGAGGATGATGATGAAGAAGAAGAAGATGATGATGATGAAGAAGAAGAAGAAGAGGATGATGATGAAGAATAATAAGAGGATGATGATGAAGAAGAAGAAGAGGATGATGATGATCAAGATGATGAAGAAGAAGAGGATGAAGAAGAAGAAGAGGATGAAGATGATGAAGAAGAAGAGGATGAAGAAGAAGAGGATGATGATGAAAAAGAAGAAGAGGATGATGATGAAAAAGTAGAAGAGGATGATGATGAAGAAGAAGAAGAAGGATGAAAAATGAGAGGAATTCCAGTATGGCAAAAAGTGTCCCTGCAGAGAGCTCCGCTATTTCTTTGACAGTTCCTTGACATTTACAGCGGTTGCAACATTGTATCTATTTGTTTCCGAATAAAAACATCTGTATCCTAAATGGATACAAATAGATACATTGTTGCAATCGCTGTAAATGTCAAGGAACTGTCAAAGAAATAGCGGAGCTCTCTGCAGAGACACTTTTTGCCGGCTGTAGACGGGATGAAAATCGGCCGATTTTTTTTTACCATTGCTGGTAACGTCGGCCGCTTGAACAACCAATTTTTCATTTTTTAAAAGAAAAATCGGCCGTTTTTCTCCCCGTCTATGGCCTGCATAAGCATTAGTGTGCCTGGGGGAGGGGGGGACCTTTGGCCTTTCCAAACACAGTAGATGCTCCAAGAATGTTTCCTTGAACTCTTGAAATGGTTAAAAAGGAAAGACACTCTAGATAGCCTGCACTGAGAATTGACTGTCATGATGACGTGTCAATGATTATTTGCTCTCATTTTTCAGGAGTGGTACTGCTTGCGGTTGAAGCTGGTAGAAATCCACCTTCACGTCCTCCACTCACCTTCACTTGTGGCCAGTGGATATTTTGTGGCCGCAGGCAAGAACTGGCATCGAGGACCTGCATAATGACCCTGGCATGCCAGAGGTGGTTTGGAAGCAGCACAGCAATTTGACCATCCTTTTCCTCTATGTTGGTTTTAGGGGTGCAGAATTGCTTCTCGTTCGTGAACGGACTGTCGCCGGATATCAGAGTCCCCATATTTTCAAGATATGTTTTAGCCATGTTGGCTTATTTTTATGTTATTTTCCAAGTGTGTCGCACCTAACCGCACAGTAGTGTGGTGCCATGCGTATTTGTGGCTGTGAATGGGGCTGTTTTTAATAGACGTGTGTAGGTGCAACAACGTTTTCATCATGGTACCTGCGCACATCTACATAGGGCATTGCATTTCTTTGCTGTGCTGGAAAATGTGTGTTCTTGCATGCGTTTCTGCACCACCAATGGTGTGAACAAGTCCTAAGGGCTGGTTCACACTATAGAAACAGTCTAGATGTGTTCCTGATGGGTTTTTTTCATGCCCTTTTGGCATGCATGTTTAGTGTGTTCCAGTACATTTTGAATGCGTTTTGGACATGTTTACATTGCATTTTTATATCCCTTCCACTTATTTTTTTCTATTTTCTTTGTATTCAATGTAGTTAGGGACATGTGCGTTTTAGTACATTCAAGGACGTTTCAATGTGTTCCAGTACAGTTCTGTGCAGAAACAATGCAGCGTGGTCAACTTTGTTTACAGCACCTGCAATGCACTGAAAATGCAAGTGCTGATGTGAACTATGACATTGACAACCATATAACCTTCTTTCTGTGCGTTTGCGATGCCGAAAAAGCAACTGAAACACATGTAGTGTGAACTGGCCCTAAAGTTTATTAGAGGTCAGGGAACGGGACTGACCAGGAATTGTGAATTCAATCAGACTAGTGGTGAGATACAATCAGCAATTGTATAATAATGTGAGATCTGAGCTGTAGCTGATAGAAAATGAGACACATTCACTTGATCAGTAAATAGATAGTTAAAGAGTGGGGCGGTGATCCATAGATTTGCATATGGGACAGGTGATGACGGGGAGGGGGTCAAGTTGTATAAGGAGACAGATTTAAAAGAGAAAAATGTTACAATGAAATATACACGGCATGAAACTTGCACATTTCCTAATTGGCAGAAGAGTACATTCATCCACTTTCTAGTCATTAGGCAAAATCATAATTGTTTGATCAATATTCCTGGCACAACCCAGAAAATTGATCTCCATTTTTTAGGATGTAGCCATGACTGGGATTAGAACCCATGACCCAAGTGCTGTAAGTTCTGAGCTCTAACCACTAAACCACTGTGGGAGACACAGTTTGAGTTATAATGTAGAATAGTTCCATTGTTTGAAAATGATAGAGCGAGCGCTGGTCAAATGATATAGACTAGTAAAATGGTATTACACAAGATAAATATAACCACGAACAGTAGTGCATGAACTCGTGAAAGGTCATCCACCCCTGTGACAGTGTACTACACTATTGAGCACCTTTCTGGCTCCTGTGGCTGAGCTAATTCCTCCCCAGGACCATTTGGGCACCCACCCTGATGGATGGATGGATGGATGGATGGAGCTGGATGACTAACCCATAACTGCCAGCATACCGCTGCACCCCCAGATGTGTGATGTGTATAACCCATGCACATTAATACTTTTGTTCTGGTGAGTGTAGACCAGTCCCAAGGGTGGTTTACCTTTCACAAGTTCATGCACTACTGTCCGTCACGGAGAGACCACACGTGCCATTCATAGGCACTCTCTGAGTTGGTACTCTCACACGAAGGACATTCCATTATTCAGGAATGATTCTATGAACTTATTTTAGCACCATTTACAATATTACATCATTGTTGCAATTCTTTGCACTTTTTGGTTTTTACATGCGTTCATTATTGATCACATGCATTTATAGCGCTGCACTTGTCTTTACCATAGAATAGTTACGTGATTAAAGAGAATGAAGATATATAATTATATTGGGAAATTAGAAGTATATAAATTATTTGAGATATAAGTGTGAAAATGTTTAACATTTGAGTACAGAATGTATGACATTCATTAGTAAATGCATTAGTTTCCTGATCATTTTGGAGACACAGCAAGAAAAGAAATAGAAGAAAATAGAAAATTCTAATACAGGTATACTATTTATTACATTCTAAGAATTATTTTGCCATCATAAGAACGCCAATGTCAATAAAGCCCGCGCTTGTGCGCCATCTAGCGAACATATCCGGTATTGCACCTAAAAATGTGCCAGTGATAGCAAAGTACTCAATAGATGCTCGTCAATGAGCTTGCTAGACGCTGGTCAGACGACTGATTGATTGACCGGAGTCTGCCTGAATGGTCAGTCTCTGCTATTACACTCACATCTTAGTGAATCAGGGCCCATGTGCCCATTGGCAAACCCAGGATCGGCATGACAGATGCGGCCAGGGAAGTAAGATCAGCGAATGAGTCTTGGTCTGCGGTCAGACCTATAGCGTTAGAGTTAGAAAGTTTCCCACTGACCAGCAGCATAAATAAACAAGCAGGTCATCCTGGCGGATGATGCGGGCTCATCCAAGGCGCAGGGTGTAAATACTAACTGGTATTCACCAAAGCTCCTGATGGCAGAGATGGAATCTGCTGCATACTAGTACCAGCTTGCGGTCCACAATAGCACTCTATCAGGAGGTGATTAAGCCAGAGCCCATTAGCAGATGTAGCAGGTAGGGATCAAGCAGAAACGCAGTCAGAAATAATGCCAGTGGTCAGTAACAAGTAGCTGCCAGTTGGGATTAAGTGAAAGCATAGTTGAGGAACAAAGCAAAGGTTTATAACAAATGGTTTCCATTTGGGATGAAGCAGAAGTGTAGTCCCTCAGAAACCACATACAAGGCAAGGTTATCCATAGGGATCAGAGAAGAAGCTGTCCAGCATTTCAGGTGGCACAGCAACACGTGAAATGGCCAGATACAGCAGAGGTCACAGGTTCAGAACCAGGTCCTTTCCAAATTTCTGGTGAAGAAACGAATAGAGTGTCATCTACACTCTATTAGTTTCACTGAAGTGCAGGTGAGACATCAGGGGTCTTTTAGATCCCGATATTTCATCAAAAAAAATGTGTTTCCCAAGATGTTTTCTATCAGCGAACACAGGACGTGTATTGTGAGTGCCACCGGGTAGAGAATTGGGGAAGGAGATAAGCAAATGGATTTTTGTTTATCTCTTTCCTGTTAGCGCAGTTGTAAAGCTTTTTTTTTTTTATTAAAGTACCATATTTTTCGCTCCATAAGATGCACCTGACCATAAGACACACCTAGGTTTTAGAGGAGAAAACAAGAAAAAAATATTCTGAACCAATGGACTGCAGACATAGTACAGGAAATGACCAGAGACTGCGGATGTACTACAGGAGATGACTAGAGACTGCAGACACAGTACAGAAGATAACCAGAGACTTCAGACATAGTACAGGAAATGACCAGAGACTGCGGACATAGTACAGGAAATGAGCAGAGACTGCGGACGTACTACAGGAGATGACCAGAGACTGCGGACATAGTACAGGAGATGACCAGAGACTGCGGACATAGTACAGGAAATTTCCAGAGACTACGGACATAGTATAGGAAATGACCAGAGACTGCGGACATAGTACAGGAAATGACCAGAGACTGCGGACATAGTACAGAAAATGACCAGAGACTGAAGATGTACTACAGGAGATGACCAGAGACTGCGGACATAGTACAGGAGATGACCAGAGACTGCAGTTATAGTACAAGAGCTGACCAGAGACTGCGGACTTAGTTAAGGAGATGACCGGAGACTACGGACATAGTACAAGAGATGACCGGAGACTGCGGACATAGTACAGCAGATGACCAGAGACTGCGGACATAGTACAGGAGATGGCCAGAGACTGCGGACATAGTACAAGAGATGACCAGAGACTGCGGACATAGTACAAGAGATGACCAGAGACTGCAGACATAGTACAGGAGATGACCAGAGACTGCGGACATAGTACAGGAGATGACCAGAGACTGCGGATGTACTACAGGAGATGGCCAGAGACTGCAGACATATTAAAGGATATGACCAGACTGCGGATATACTACAGGAGATGACCAGAGACTGCAGACATAGTACAGGAGATGATCAGAGACTGCAGACATATAAAAGGATATGACCAGAGACTGTGAACATAGTACAGGTGAAGACCAGAGACTCCAGACCTTTGGGGGGGGGCAGGTACCCGAATTTGACAGGTACCCGCTCCCACTTCCGCTGCGATCGCGTAGGTGATTGGAAGCGGAAGTTGTCCTCCCTCCCCTTAGTCTTCTGGGACACGGGACAGGTCCCTGAAGACTACGGGTCCATTCACAAAGCGCAGCGCTTCTCGCGCATGCGCAGTGGGCCACTCCATATTCGCTCCATAAGATGCAGACATTTCCCCCCATTTTTTTGGGGGAAAAGAGCGTCTTACGGCACAAAAAATACGGTAATAAACATGTTATACTCTTCTGTGCAGTGGTGTCCCAGCGATTTTGGCTTCTTTTTCACTGGATTTCCAGGTTCCACACCCCATAAAATGATTATAACCGGACAAGAATGTGGAATTTTTAATAGGAGTATAGTAGCCAGTAAACATGGGTAGGAAAATAAAAAATAAAAAGGGGAAGGGAAAGGTAAAATGGGGGTAAGGGGTATGACCCAAGCACTTTGAGGAGAAGTGAAGGTGGGTATTCAAGAGAGGATAACAAGTAATATTACAGGGAGATCAGAGGTAAAAGGCAAATTTAGAGGAATGTCGGAAGCGATTCCAGATTGACTAGGTCAGAGTGTAATTGTCCATTTTCTCTGTTTCCCAGCAGATCAGTTTATCTAAATGGCAAATAGAGTCCATCACACAGGCCCACTCCACAAAGGACAGGGGCTGTGGTTTACCCCACGCCCTGGTGATCACAGTATGTGCAGAGGTTAAGAAGTATTGAAGAAGTTGCTTTCATTTTGTTTATAGGATCTATGCACTATTGATAGTAGAGTAATAAGCATAGGATTGGTGATTCTGTCCTCAACAAAGTCATAGTAGAAGAAAAGTATTTTGTCCCTGAAAGGAGTTCTGAGTGGACAAGAGCTTCAAATATGAGTCATGGTGCCTGGGGACTACACACATCTCCAACAGGTTGGAATGGCTGGGTTAAATTTGTGCAGAGTAGTGGGGCAACGATCCCACCTAGAGAGGAGGTATGTGCCTGTGCTCTAGAAGATATGGAAGTCTTCTAAGTAAACGTTAGTATTTTGTCCCACTCAGAGTTTTATTGCCAAAAGCTCCTGCTCCCATTTGGCAATAAACGGTGGGGCGTACGGTAGGGAGAGCTTTCAGCAAGACTTGGTATATGCGAGACAAGGGGTGCTCCAGCCTGGCAGTCTGGGAAAGCAAGCACTTGAAGTCAGTGAGTGATCCGATGAGGCCAGTAGTAGGCATCTTCGTGGCAAGATAATGTCGGAGTTGGGAATATTCCAGCCAAGCCCTAGCTTGGTTATGACAGAGCCCTAACAGTTGTGATAGTGGAATCAATGTATCATTCCACAGGGTAGGACAAAGCATCGGTTTATCTTCCTTTTTCCAGGGGAAGAAATTGAGATTGCTGAAGAGTGGGAAGAAACACAATCATTTCAAAAAGGGGAGATAGTGGGCTGGGTCTGGTCATGATTAGACCTTTCCCTCATAACAATCCCACATGCAGAGTATAGAAATCACCAGAAGTGGCAAGGCATCTGTATATGGTCTGTCTTTTAGTTTGGTCCATAGCAAGGAAGTGATGTCAGAATCGAGCAGGTCACTTTCCAGGACCATCCTTCATTTAGAGTCTCGGTTATAGTACCAATCAAGAAATCTGAGGAAAGAGGATGCATGATGGTACAAGAGTATGTTGAGTAGAGTCACGCCACCTCGTGAGCGTGGAGAGATGAATCCTGGATTTTTTGTGTTGGCAGATGTAGTTACGTAAAAGCGTGTAAATATGAGGTGAGAATCCTGAAGGGTTGGTAAAGGTTTATATAGTAGTTTGGGCAACATGTCCATCTTAATGACATTCATTTGGCCAAACCCAGAAATAGTGGGCTTACCGTGAGATTTAAGACAGGTGCGGATGAGGGGTGTGTAGTTTAGATCCGATAGATTAGAAAGAGTAGTAGGGATATAAACTCCTAAATATGTAGCTGTTTGGTGTTGCCACTTAAAGGGGAATTAGAATGAAATGTGGAGCTCTCCAGGGAGGATAAGGAGATGTAAAGAGCCTCTGTTTGATCACAAAATGACTCATGAGTCCGAAGTCTTCAAATTCCCTCATGAGCGAAGGGAGAGAAGTAAGCGGGGAAGAGATATAAAAAAGAAGGCCATCTGCATAGAGGGGTAGTTTATAGTGATGGGAGCCCACCTCAATACCCTTGATATCTGGGTTATTACGGAGAGCAATGGCAAGGTGGTTCATGGTCAGAATATGAGAAAGAGGGCATCCATGGCGAATTAGAATTGGATCTGACAGAAGTCTATTAGAGCGTATTCTTGCAGAAGGATTAGTATATAAAGCTAGAATTTTATGGAGAATGTTGGGTTGCAAATGATGAAGGGTAGCCCGAAGAATGTCCCAGTGGACACAGTCCAATGCCTTTCAGCATGCCCCAATATGAGGGAAGCCTGTATACTGCGTTTTTCAGCATATCCGATTAAGGATTTGGTTTTCAAGCTGTTATCACTGGCTTCCCGGCCTGGCGTGAATGCAACCTGGTCAAGGTGTATGAGGTCTGCAAGAAGAGGTGTGAGGCAGTTAACAATCATTTTGGAGTAAAGACGTATATCATCAGAGGTTCTTTAGACCCCTGATGTCTCAATAAAAAGAACCTGTCATCAAAAAATGTATCACACAGGGAACGTTTTGTCCCCATGTGATGGAAAAAGAAAACGTTTTCTGATGTTCCCTTCCTGTTTATGACCCGGAAGCAACGTGTAAATTGTCACTTTCCGGTCCTGTGTTCCTAGCTAGGGAAGAAACTAATGGAGCAAGATATTAGATTTACATTTATATATTTACATTTCAGACATGTAATACATTTATACATTTTCTAGATCTATATATAATATATATAGATTTGTTTTTGTTATTTGAAGCAGTGGTCTCCAAACTATTGCCTGGGGGCCGGATGCGGCCCTTTGCTCGCCTTTATCCGGCCCTTGGGGCACTTCTTCTGTCACAGATACAAGACACTATATCTCCTACTGACACCAACAATGAGGCATAATTCCTGCTACTCACATCAACAATGAGGCACTATTTCAACTATTGACACCAATGATGGGGTCCTATTCCTCCCACTGACACCAACGATGGTACACTATTCCTCCCACTATTACCAAGCATAGGACACTATTTCTCCCACTGACACCAGTGATGGGGCACAATTTCTCCCACTGACACCAGTGATGGGACAATATTCCTCCCACTGACACCAATGATGGAGCACTATTTGTTCCACTGGTGCAAAGATAGGGCACTATTCCTCCCACTGACACCAATGATGGGACACTATTCCTCTCACTGACACCAACGATGGGGCACTATTTCTCCAACTGACACCAATGATGGGGTACTATTCTTCCCACTGACACCAATGATGGGGCACTATTCCTCAAACTGACACCAATGATGGTACGCTATTCCTCTCACTATTTCCAAGCATAGGACACTATTCCTCCCACTGACAGCAATGATGGGACACTATTGTTCCCACTGACACCAACTATGGAGCACTATTGCTTTCACTATTACCAAGCATAGGATACTATTCCTCCCACTGACACCAACGACGGCGTGCTTTTCTTTTCTTCCCCTAATACTAAAAACAAGCATTGTTTACTCCCACTGACACCAGGACAATTTCTACTTCCACTGGCCACAGTCTGCCCCCCCCCCCCAAAGTCTGAAGGACAGTAAACTGGCCCTTTGTTTAGAAAGTTTGGAGACCCCTGAAGCATCCCTTTAAAGCATCAAATACTATATTCTTTAAAAGCAGAAAACAGCTAAAAAATATACTATTAACAGTAGTACTATAAACAATAAAAGTATAGTAATTTTTTTTTAAATTTTATATTAATAATAATTCTACTACTACTAATAATAATAATAATTAACAATAATAAAAAATTTACCCAATAACAGGTTTTTTGGTTTTTTTTTGTTTTGTTTTTTTTGTTTGTTTTTTTATAATAATATTAATAATAATAATAATAATAATATACATAATGACAGTATAATATTATTTTAAAACTTCTAAACGCAGAAAATAGCTACATATATATATATATATATATATATATATATATATATATATATATATATATATATATTAATAATAATAGTAATATAATATAATATAATATAAACAATGACAATAATAATCTGTAGAAAGAGGTGTTTATATTAGAAAAGCTATATTATAATAGAAGTGGGCGATACCGTTTTCATCGATCACGATGCTAAATCTAAAGCCTTCAGCCTCTGGGCCTTCATGATGGAGTCCCCGGTCCTCTTGCCGTCAGAAATAGCTGTTCGGCAGATGGGAAAGTGTCGCTCTCCTGAAGCCATCGCTGGATGCAGTCGGTGTAGAATTCGTGAGTGCAGTGCAGGTTGGTAGTTGCGCCTCCATCTTGATAATCTGCCAAGCAAATGGGACAACTTACCTGCCTCTCGTCGTGCTGCTCCATGGCCGGTGGTCCCTGTGGTGCTGAGTGTTGATCTGCAGCCCTGTTGCGGTCTCTGGGAGAGCGGCTCCGGTTGGTGGCTGCGTCCTCCTGTCTCTGACGCCACCGCATTCTGGACCTTGTCCTGTGGGCGAACTGGTGACCCTCCGTCGTCCTGACGTGATGGCCTTTCACCGGGATCTGCGAAAGGTCGCGGCATCCTGATGGTGATTGGTGCCGGATTACCTGAAATAGCTGGAAATATGTAATATTAATATTAATATATAAACAATAAATGTATAATGATAATAGCAATGTATTTGAATAAAAATGAGGATGATCGCTGTGAATAGCAGGAGAGAACATGCTTTGACTGGCAATATGTCGTTCATGAAACACTGTAACCAAATAAATTTGATATCATTTATAGATTTATTTCTAATGATACAGTACTGTGGTCATTTTAATGGTAATTTTTAAAAAGTGCCACAAGATGGCAGGGTTAGTCCTCCATAGCGGTAATACCGCTTCTTGCCAAAGATGTCTCCCTTTCCCAATTATCTCCATGGCACCATAGAAAATGGCTTTCTTTCTCCGGCGGCCATTTTATTGTCGGAGGAGGAGCTGATAAAGGAACAGTCTGATGTGCGGGGATGATGGGCACCGGGGAGAGCAGAGGTGAGGGTGGCAGAGGGCAGGAGCGCGGGGCGGGGGTTATCTGTATAGAAAGGCTGATATAGAGGGGATGATGTGTGGAGAAGGTAGGGGGGTGATGTACAAACATAGCTGGGACTCCCCCATCCCCCCAGTGTTCCCTCATCTGCCCCGATCCACCCCTCAGTGTTCCCTCAGCTGCCCCGATCCACCCCTCAGTGTTCCCTCATTTGCCTCGATCCACCCCTCAGTGTTCCCGCATCTGCCCCCCCCCCATGTTATCTCATCTGCCCCAATTCCCCCATGTTATCAAATCTGCCCCCATCCCCTCCAAGTTGCCTCATCTGCCCGTCCATGTTGCCCCATCTGCCTCCACCCCCCCATGTAGCCTCATCTGCCCCCATGTTGCCTCATCTGCCCCAATTCCCCCATGTTATCAAATCTGCCCCCATCCCCTCCAAGTTGCCTCGTCTGCCCCCATGTTGCCTCATCTGCCTCCACCCCCCCCATGTGGCCTCATCTGCCCCCCCATGTTGCCCCATCTGCCTCCATCCCCCCCCATGTTGCCTCATCTGCCCCCACCCCCCCCCATGTTGCCTCATCTGCCCCCACCCCCCCCCATGTTGCCTCATCTGCCCCCCCCCCCATGTTGCCTCATCTGCCCCCACCCCCCCATGTTGCCTCATCTGCCCCCACCCCCCCATGTTGCCTCATCTGCCTCCATCCCCCCCATGTTGCCTCATCTGCCTCCATCCCCCCCATGTTGCCTCATCTGCCTCCATCCCCCCCATGTTGCCTCATCTGCCTCCACCCCCCCCATGTTGCCTCATCTTCCCCCATCCCCCCCATGTTGCCTCATCTCCCCCCATCCCCCTCATGTTGCCTCATCTGCCCCCACCCCCCCCCATGTTGCCTCATCTGCCCCCACCCCCCCATGTTGCCTCATCTGCCCCCATCCCCCCCTCCATGTTGCCTCATCTGCCCCCCTCCATGTTGCCTCATCTGCCCCCCCCCCCATGTTGCCTCATCTGCCCCCATCCCCCTCCCCATGTTGCCTCATCTGCCCCCACCCCCCCATGTTGCCTCATCTGCCCCCATCCCCCCCCATGTTGCCTCATCTGCCTCCATCCCCCCCATGTTGCCTCATCTGCCTCCATCCCCCCCCATGTTGCCTCATCTGCCTCCATCCCCCCCATATTGCCTCATCTTCCCCTATCCCCCCCATGTTGCCTCATCTACCCCCATCCCCCCCATGTTGCCTCATCTACCCCCATCCCCCCTATGTTGCCTAATCTACCCCCATCCCCCCCATGTTGCCTCATCTGCCTCCACCCCCCCCCCCATGTTGCCTCATCTGCCTTTATCCCCCCCCCATGTTGCCTCATCTGCCTCCACCCCCCCATGTTGCCTCATCTGCCTCCATCCCCCCCATGTTGCCTCATCTGCCTCCATCCCCCCCATGTTGCCTCATCTGCCTCCTTCCCCCCCCCTTGCTGCCTCATCTGCCCCCATCCCCCCCATGTTGCCTCATCTGCCCCCATCCCCCCCATGTTGCCTCATCTGCCCCCATCCCCCCCATGTTGCCTCATCTGCCCCCATCCCCCCCATGTTGCCTCATCTGCCCCCATCCCCCTCATGTTGCCTCATCTGCCCCCATCTATATTGTGCAGCGGGAGGAGTGAGACTCTGTATAGTGCAGCGGTAGGGGTGAGACTTTGCGTAGTGCAGCAGGAGAGGGGAGCCCATTCACAATGGTGGTGTTTGGCCCAGTACATGGGATGCTTTGCTTGCAGCTCTGGCATATCAGGATTTCCATAGATTTGTATTGCAGAAGCTGATTTCTCCCCAGTTCATGTTTAGATGACAATATGTGTCTTCCAGATTGTAGAATATCTGGAATAGAAGTGCCGGGGAGGACTGGACTCTGGGTCCCTGCCAGGACTTTCAATGGCTGCCTCCCACTGTATAACAGTATGCAGGCTCCACAGTCTACAGCCCGGAGCCAGCTGAACCCTGCCCCTCCCCCGTCTGTCTAGGTGTCATCCTCCCAGGCTGTCAGTCCTGTACGGGGGAGGAAAGGGGCTGCCATCACATCACATCACTCAACCCCTGGAAAAGACCAATGGAGGTGTGTGCGGGGTGCAGGAGCCGTGCGGGGCCCCTGAGCTGTGAGTGAGCTGGAGAGGAGCCGGACACAGAGTGCGGACAGAGGTGAGAGGCTGAGCGATCGGAGAGCTCTGGTCCTGGAGGTGCAGCAGGGACACAGAGAGGGGGAGCCCGGCACAGGACCCGCCCCCTTCACGGCAAGTAACAGGGGATTTGGATTTTACCGCCCCCCATCCTAGAGTCCTCAGGCGGCTGCCTAATCTGCCTTATGCTGGCGTTGGCCCTGCTTTCAGGCCGCTCCTCTTCTCACTGATTGGCTTTTGTCGCATTGGAACGCAGCTTCCCAGCGGGATAAATGGCATAAAAATGATTTCCCTTTAAGCTGTATGAGACGATTCTCATCGCAGAGCTGCTGACTGAAAGTCCTGCGTGCTGCATTTTTGATGCATCTTCCCTTTTAGTCTATATGAAACTCGCCAGAAGCGCACCCACGTTGCGTGTTTAGGGTCACATGACAAGAATAGGCTGGTTGTTAAGAAGCGGGCTCCTGCCGGCATCCCTAACATCCAATGAATAGCCGGTACCTGGCGACGTCCTTAACAAGCAGCTATTCACCAATATGCGCTGTAACGCAATGCATAGAACACGCACTGTGCGTTTTTACAAATGCGTGGTGCGTTTTGGAAGTGCTGCAGTGTGAAAGCAGCCTTCCATTTCATGTTGGCTTTTTTCCTCCTTTTCAGCGGCTGATCCTGCCAGTAACACACTTCCTGTCCAGCACTGCATAGAATATGAGGAGCTGCTCTGTGAAGTATAAAGTGGCATTTGTTCGGAAAAAAGCTTCCAGGCCGGATGTTATGACGGAGAAGATGCTCTCGGTGTCCTCTGTCATCAATGTTCCCCTGCCTGTCATCTGGCATGTACACGGAGTCGCACAGCTCAGCATACATGTACAGCTCCTGCTGTGTGCCGTGGTGATGCCACTCCACCACAGAAGGATCGCTATCATCACTCCGGAGCTGCTCCTAAAATCTTCTTTA
The DNA here is from genome assembly GCF_062004578.1 of Staurois parvus. Classification (NCBI taxonomy): domain Eukaryota; kingdom Metazoa; phylum Chordata; class Amphibia; order Anura; family Ranidae; genus Staurois; species Staurois parvus. The sequence goes on along the minus strand of NW_028318242.1, from coordinate 313,911 downwards.
TTGCAAATTCCACAGGAGTCCAGCCTTCCGAATGCGGCTCAGCCCTGGTGGGCTTTATTTGTGACATTAGGATTCCATTGTGTGTGTGTAAGGCTGGACTCCGGAGGGATCTGCCATAAAGAAGATTAGAAGGACGGCTCCTGTGTGATGGCGATCCTTCTGTGGTGGACGCATGTTTGGCTGAGGATGTGGCCCCAGCACTATACAGGAGTGTAGGTTGGAGCACCGTTTCTTTCTTTGCACATGTGGTGATGGTGTGACTCGCAGATGCATGTGCAGGAGTGACGTCATCACACAGCGGCCAACCAAGCGGCTGAACAGACAGGAACTGGAAGGAAGGGGAAGATGGGAGCGGTGAGAGCGCGGAGCTGGAGGGCTTCCTGTGACGGGTAAGTCTGTCATAATGTGCTAGTGTGGGGGGCATAGCAGAACATTATGGCAGAAACCTGCAGGGGGCTGGCTAGAAACATTTCTAGAGCAGAGTTTAATATGGCTTTAGTGATTGGCCAACCCCGGGGATGTCGCTGGTCACATGGGGTGTGAAGAAAGGAAACCTAGAAAGGCTTGTAAGCGTGAAGGCCTCTGCAGGAGATCTGGGATGTCATGACAGCAAATGTGCTCCTCACATCACAGCATGGAGGAAAAATCCAACGTACCTCTTTTACCTCACAGGGGCCACCTCTAAGGCTGCTTTCACACTGATCAGGAGCAAAAATGCAGTAAGCTGGAGCTGGTGGTGAGCGCTCAGTCTTCCAGCTGGGGGCGCACATTGGAGCACGCTCCCTGGATACACTTTTCTGTATTTGTACTGCAGCTAATGTAAATGGCTGATTTTAGCTTGGTATTGATTTTAGAATTTCCTGTCCAGCAGCATTTAGACTGGAAGAGAGAGGGACAGCACTATAGGCTGATCAGGTGTTCTGCATCAGCATGTGCTCTCAGTATTAGAGAGCAGAGAGATGACCTGATCAGTCTACTATTGCTCCTTTGGGCCTGGCTCACACTTGTGCAGTTTGCTTTTCATATGTTTTTGCATTGCTTCTTGCAGTGCATTTTGCATTTTTGTTCACTCATTTTTCACACGTTTTTTGATGCATTTTTTTTTGTTTTGTTTTTTCTTAATGCTTTTTGCTGTTTAGGCAGATTAAAAAATGCACTTTATACGTATCTGCAGAGTGTCCATTGAAGTCTATTGACCTAAAAATGCACCGTGTTGTGTTTAACAAAAGAACAATCCGTGATCGTTTCCAAACACGCAGCGGCTGAAAAACACGCAGATGTGAACGTGTCCCATGGGAAACCATTGCATAGGAGAGATGTGGGGTCTTATTGACCCCATATCTCTTCATAAAGAGGACCTGTCACTAATTATTTCTATCACAAGGGATGCCTGCATTTCTTGTGATAAGAATAAAAGTGATTAAAAAACATATTTAAGGGACAGGTCAAAAAAAAAATCCAAAAAATTAAATTAAATTAAAAAAAAAAGAGTTTAATTTGCCCCCTTCCCCCCGTGCTCGAACAAATTGGTGAACGCGTATGTAGGCCATGGCCACATATGTAAATGGTGTTCAAACCACACACGTGAGGTATCGCCACGTACGTCAGAGCAATAATTCTCGCACTAGACCTCCTCTGTAACTTTACACTGCTAACCTGTAGACATTTTTAAGGCATCACCCATGGAGATTCTTAAGTACTGCAGTTTCACGCCATTCCACGAGCGTACGCAATTTTAAAGCGTGACATGTTGGTTATATAGTTTCTCGTCGTAACATCCTCTTTCATATTTTAACAAAAAATTGGGGTTCATATTGTTTTTTTGGGGTTTTTTTTTTTAATCAAAGTGTATTTTTTTCCAAAAAATCTATATTTATTTTTAAAAACTGCGCATCTCGGTTTTGGTTTTTGGCCATGTGCATTTTGAATTTTCGGTACCAGAATTTTCATTTCGGTGCACCACTAGTATTTAGCTGTTTTCCTGGAGCTAGGCTTTAACCAGGAGTCTGAGCTGTGACTACACTGTCCATTCCCCTTATAGAAGGACAGCTCTAGTAGTAATATCTCTCTATAGCTCGTTCAGGGAGGGTTCCTCCTTCCTGTCAGTGGTGGGGTGGACAGCTGTGCTGTAACCTGCATTATGTACTCCGTATGCTGCTTCGTATGCCAGGCTGTGGATTTGGGAAATAAATGCACCAATCAAATACTTAATAAAATACAATGTTACTAGTAAAGGTATGCAAGTTATTGCCAGAAAAATCACATCCTTTTTATTTTTTTTCTAGATGAAGACGTACTCCTTGATGTACATCAAATATTCAGTAGTGAATCCTACGTGGCTACAACACCCAGTGTACTCTGCAACCATCTATTGAGCACTTGTTACGTGGCGACTGAGAACTCCTGTTCTGAGACTCGAGAGAGCCAGCATGCTGTCACAGCAAATAGGTATGTACCTGAGAAGAGCAGAAGACATAACAGTGGTCCTGCATGTAATAGATCTAGGTACAAATGATCACAAACAATTGCTTAAAGTGGTTGTAAAAGCTCAAGGTTTTTTACTTTCATGCATTCTATGCATGAAGGTAAAACAACCTCTGTGTTCAGCAGCCCCCAATACCTACCTGAGCCCCATCTTGATGCAGCAATATGCATGAGAGCCTTGGCTGTCCCGGGTCTCTCTCCTCATTGGCGGCGACAGCAGTGTGAGCCATTGGTTCCCGCTACTGTCAATCGCAGCCATTGAGGAGGGGGTGGGGCGGGGCTGAGCTATGAGACACAGAGGTGGCTTGGGAGCAAGCATGCATAAGTGTCCCCCAGAGCAAGCAGCTTGCTCTGGGGGCACTCAGCAGGGGGGAGGAGCTAGGAGCATCGGCGGGAGACCCAAGAAGAGGAGGATCGGGGCTGCTCTGTGCAAAACCATTACACAGAGTAGGTCTGTGTACCATTGGGGAATTTACCTTGTCCCAGAGACTCAACAGGACAGAGAAAATCATTAAAAGTGAGGGAAATTCCTCTTAGACATCCCTGGAACAGGAACCCCATTGAATGATCTACCCTTGCCTCTTTTATTGGGGTCAACTTGAAAATGTTGGATTTCCCTTCATTTTCTTAGTAATAATTAGGGATGCACCAAAATTTTAGTGGCTGAAACGTTTTGACCGAAAACACCACTATCGGCCTTTGGCTGATATTATAATAAGCACCAATACAGGTGCTGAAAGTAACCCCGCCCTCCGCCGCCCGGTGGTTCTCAGCCTTACCTGAGAAACCATGCAACGATCCTGGCGCTGGGCATAGAGGTAAGCAAAGGAAAGATGGCCTTCACTCATCTCTATGCCGTTGGAGGACCGGAGTGACATCACTTCCGGTTTTAGCACCTTGTAAACAAGGCCATTGTTTTTTTGTTTGTTGTTTTTTTTTTATGCACTAGATCAATGCTTTTTTGATGGAATGATTTACATTGTAGAGGAGAGATGTGGGGTCTTATTGACCCCTTCTCTCTCCATAAAGAGGACCTGTCACTGCTTATTTCTATCACAAGGGATGCATGCATTCCTTGTGGTAGGAATAAAAGTGAATACAAAAAAATCTTTTAAAGGGACAGTGTAAAAAAAAAAAAAAGTTTAAAGTGCCCCTTTAATGCAGAATTCCAGGTATGGGTATTTGTACCTTATTACATTGGTCCAGCTTAGATAAATATAACTCTGCATATACCATACCTGTGAGATCCCTCTAAAAGCTGTAAATCACTGTAGAAGACATTGGTACTTCAGTGATCTCCACTTGTTTCCGAGTCCCATGCCGAGCGGCTGGCCCGCTGCAATCTGAACACATTTAGAAAAGGAGAAGCATTCTCTGAATGGCTCTTGAGCCCAGCGACAGAGCCCCTGTGTTCCCAACACAGCAGGGCAGCCGTTTAGCGTGGGGCCCAAAAGCAAGTGGAGATCCCTGGAGTTCCAATATCTACTACAGGGATTTCTAGCTTCTAGAGGAATCCCACAGGTATGGTATATACATCAATATATTGGTCCAAGCTAGACCAATGTAATTCTGTTTAAAATGCCATACCTGATATTATTCGGCTATTTCTTTGAGAGTTGTCACCTGACCCCAGCCATTGACACTGCTGTGAAGGCTGTTATTGGCATATTTATCTTTATAGATAATAAAAGGAGCAGCGCTAAAATATTAAATATTGACACTTAAAAGGATAAATAAAGATATCAAAGTTAAAGTGACAGTATGTGGTAAAGTGCTGGGTAAAAGGCTGATAGTAACTTCAAACTTCAGTGATGTGCCAGAAGTGTAGTAACAATATGCGCTCACCAGATGCGTGCTTCCTGAGCCGCGCATGCGCGGTGAGAATGGGAGGACGTCATATGACGTCCTTCCAGAACGAGAGAACCACCTTGCTATACTATATTACTATATGGTGGGCGGCAGGTGGTTAAATACGCATGTGAACAATATAGCCAGAGGTCCTCTTCTCGGGATGGGATGGATGAGATATGCCGTTTACGGATTCTCCTCCCTGGGTGGTATACAGCCTTAACCACTTCCATACAGGGCACTTTTACCCCCTTCCTGCCCAGGCCAATTTTCAGCGCTCACACTTTAAATGAAAATTGCGCGGTCATACAACATTGTACCCAAACTAAAATTTTATCATTTTCTCCACACAACTAGAGCTTTCTTTTGGTGGTATTTAATCACCGTTGGGGTTTTTATTTTTTGCTAAATTAACCAAAAAAAGACAAGAAATTTTGAAGAAAAAAAAAGTTTTTCTTTTGTTTCTGTTACAAAAGATTGCAAATAAATAATTGTTCATAAATTTAGGCCAAAATGTATTCTACTACATGTCTTTGGTGAAAATAACCCAAATTAGTATTTATTATTTAGTTTGTAGGAAAGTTATAGAGTTCACAAACTATGGGATAGATCTGAATATTGATCAATCCTGAAGTACTGACAGCCAATCTAATTTCTTGAGGTTATGAATGTCAGAACAAAATGACCCCTTTATGCAAAGTAGACAGTCCGACGTATTTCATAACAGGCATGGCGAGTTTTTTGAAGTTGTAATTTTTTTGTCATAATTTTTCAGAAATGAAGAAATAAAAAAAATGTTTTTCACTGTTTTTTTTTTACATACTGTCACCAGTGCAGTACAGCGTTCGGCATGGCGGTGATCAGGGACACTGGTTACAGTACAAAAAAAAAATTATAATTTTTGATTTTTTAAGATTTTTTTTTAAGATTTTTTTTTTTTATATTTCACTATGACCAAAATAGTATAATGTTACCATAGTAACATTGTACTACTTTGGGGAAGTGATTTTTTTTTTTTACACAATTTGCTTATAGCAAAGAATTACTTTGCTATAAGCAAGCATTTACCTGAATTAAATCGATTCATTCAGGGTTTTTTTTTTTTTTTTTTTTGTGCTTAGCTGTGATTTGGCCACAGATAATCACATGACACAGCTGGGCTGTGATTGGCCCAGCTTCTGCATGTGATCACTGTGACCATTCACAGCTAGCCACACTTGTATACAAGGGATGGCATGAAAGGAAGCCATCCATTGTATACAACTGTCATGTGACCTGCTGTGATTGGTCACGGCAGGTCACATGATACTGGCAATGGGGCCTTTACACAGATCTGTCATCGGCCGTGCCTGAGGTACACGGCCGGTGACAGATCGCGCCGCTGGGCGGCTCTGCAGGCATGCAAACTGCGCATGCCTGGAAGGACGCCATATGGGGACGAGGTGCGGGAACCGGTTAAAGGTGTCTCCTTGGTGGGCGCAGGTTGGATCCAGCCAGAGGCCTCCTTAGTGGATGAATGGATGCTTTACAGCCAAAGTTAATGGAAAAGCTTCCTCCTCTGGATAAAATGGAATATTGCCACTCTAACTCCTGCCACTGTACCATCCGGGATGGGCTCTGGAAATAAATTTTAGCTGGACGTAGAGCCAAACAGAAGATAGCCCATAGTGCAGTATTTTGTAAGCAAATAATTTATTAAATAAAGATTCCACGTGGTAAAATATAACCGCAAATAAGTGGAGAAGCACTGATCATCCACAATAGAAAGATGGCCGCCGGACCTACACTAGGCTCCGGTGGCGTGACATCACGGCGTACTGGCTCATACTTTGATGCGTTTCATGCATATGCACTTCTTCAGAAAGGATCGCCATTACTGCAGTGCTTCAGATCAATATATACTGCATGAGCCTTTTGAGTCATCAAAATTTACCGACAAGTGCTAGCAGAGATCAGGCCTGATTCTGCCAACAGTGTGGTTTTGTTTGCAATGTATCAAGTGACAGTGACCTACTGACACTGCACTTGCTGGAGGAGAAGGGGGGGGGGTAAGCGTGGGGGCTAAACGCAGGTGCTAACTGCCAACTGATCCCGCTAACGCTGCGTTTTTGGGGACTCTATACTAATGTGAACGCCGGTATAGTGCTGATCTGATCAAAGATATTGATCCGTTCAGACACTATACTAGCAATGGAGGTATTGTGTATGAGCGTGTTCCTGGCAGTCAAGGGGTAAAATGTGATTACTGGTGTACTGACGGGCAATCTGACGCTATCTGGGAGGGGCGTGAAAACCACGGGAGCGTAAATCACGTGTGTGTATGTATATATATGTAAGGGACCGCCCGGCGGTACCACTAGCACTCCACTGAATAGGCGTCCCCAGCGCACGGAATCTAAGTCCCAGGGTGCTTGTTCACCAGGGCCCCTGATGGTGGGGATGGACTTGGAGCCCCCCGAGACCAGGTCGTGGCTACTGGGTACGTCCGCCAGTGGTAGTGGTATGCGCCAAGGGCTCCCACGGGAAAGAGTCTGATATGAGGAGGTCAGAAGACCCCACTGCGAGGGATGGGCGGATGGATGGATGAGCAAGGTCAGACGGGCCGGGTCGGTAACAGAGAGGACGGTAAGGTACAAGGCAGCAGGCAGAGAATGGTCGGGTCACACGCCAGGTCAGCAACAGCAGGTCAAATCCAATAGGGGGCATCCAGGAGAGAGGTCAGGCAAAGCAAGGGTCAGGACAGGAGAAAATAGCAAGGTCAGGTACACTCCGGATCAATAACTTACAGGGTACAGGTTCGCAGAATCACAGGATGCAGGAAAGACCAGAAGGCACTGAATGACAGCTCAGGGCAATTTAAATATCCCGCCCTGCGCTGCCATTGGTGCCCAGCGGGCGACCGCGGCTTCTACTGCACATGCGCGAACTCGAACGCCGCGGCCGGCCCGGACCTAGTGCCCGTGTCCCTGCACGGGGCGGTGCACTGCGCCTGCGCCGGGACCATGGCGGCGGGGATCGGAGAGATCCCTGACACCTCCTCTGTAAATCTAAAATGGTGGCTCTTAAAGGCTTTTAAAGCGTTGCCTATGGATATTAAAAATGTTTGCAGTTTGTCACCATTGAACGGGGCATGCGCAGTTTTAAAGCATGTCATGTTTGGTATATATTTACTCGGCATACCATTATCTTTTATATTTTACCAAACAATTGGCCAATATATTGTGTTTTTGTGCATTTAAAGTAAAACAAGTGTATTTTTTTTTTTAATTGCTTTTGAAAAATCGCTGCGCGAGTACTATGTGCCATAAAAAATTGTAGTACCTACCATTTTATTCACTAGGGTGTCTGCTTTAAAAAATATATAATGTTTGGGGGTTTAAATTAATTTCCTAGCAAAAAATACTGAATTTTTCATGTGAACAAAAAGGATTGGTTTTCAGGTGGTTAGAAGAGTGAATGATGTGTGGCATAAACTTCTAATACTGGGCATAAAACGCCCCCACCCCCCAAAATGACCCCTTTTTGGAAAGTATTCACCCCAAACTATTTGCTGAGAGGAATGTTGAATCAATAGAAGAATTTATTTTTTTACCACAAGTTTTTGGAAAATGACAAAAAATAAAATTACACAAAATTGTCTTTGAAATAATTTATTGCTCACACAAGCCATATGTATATGTGGAATCACTCCCCAAAATACATTCTGCTACTTCTCCCGAGTATGGGGGTGCCACATATGAGAGACTTTTTGGCAGTCTAGCCAAGTACGGGACCCCAAAATCCAATAAGCACCTTCAGGCTTTTAAAGGGCTTTATTTCCTCATTACACTTCCTGACTACCTATCACAGTTTCGGAGGCCCTGGAATGCCAGAATAGCACCAAACCCCCCCAAATGACCCCTTTTTGGAAAGTAGACACCCAAAGGAATTTGATAACAATCATGGTAAGTATTTTGAAGATCTCATTTGTTGCCACAAGTTTTTGGAAAATGAAAGAAAATAAAAACATATTTTTCTTTTCTTTTTTATATTTCAAAACCTTGTGAGAAAAAATGAGATCTGCAAAATACTTACCATGCCTCTTTTTAAATTCCTTGGAGTGTCTACTTTCCGAAAAGGGGTCATTTGGGGGTGTTTGTTCTATCCTGGTATTTTAGCACCTCAAGAGATGTGATGGGTGGTCAGAAAGTAAAAGCTGTGTAAATTTCAAATTATCTACACCATACTTTGTAGACGCTATAACTTTCACACAAAGCAATCAATATACACTTATTGGGATTTGTTTTACCAAAAACATGTAGCAGAATACATTTTGGCTTAAATTTATGACTAACTTTGAGTTTACGATATATTTTTTATAGCTGAAAGTAGAAAATATTGTTTTTTTTCAAAATTTTCGTGGTTTTTTTGTTTATAGCGCAAAAAATAAAAAGCGCACAGGTGATAAAATACCACCAAAAGAAATCTCTATTTGTGTGAAAAAAAGGACGTAAATTTCGTTTGGGTACAGCATTGCATGACCGCGCAATTATCATTTGAATTAGTGCAGCGCCAAACAGCAAAAAAAGGCCTGGTCGTTAAGGGGGGTAAATCCTCGGAGCTCAAGTGGTTAACCACTTCCAGTCCGGACTCTTGTACCCGCACTGGGACCATGAAAGGCTTTCCAAATAGATAAAATGAGAGAAAATAAATGTTAAAAAAAAATAAACAAAGCCCCAAAAAAAAAAAAATTTGGTAACATCCATTTATCTCATGTCCAGTACTACATAGACGCACTTGGCAGAGGTAAGCCTCGAACCTACGACCATGCACTCTTTGGACGGGCACTCTCACTACTGTGCTATGTCTGTTACCAGGTATAGACTCTGTCAAACTGACCCTTGTTTTCAAAAACTGCCAACTGTCACCTGCCCAATGTCAAGTAGCTATAGTGCAGTGCTAAACCGCTTCCATACTGGGCACTTTTACCCCCTTCCTGCCCAGGGCAATTTTCAGCTTTCAGCACTCTCACACTTTGAATGACAATTGCGCGCTCATACAACATTGTACCCAAACTAAAATTTTACCATTTTTTTCACACAACTAGAGCTTTCTTTTGGTGGTATTTAACCACTTGAGCTCCTGAGGATTTACCCTCCTTAACCCCTTGACGCCGACGTAACACAAATATGCGGCCTCACGGACCTGGGCTTTTTTCCGTGGGGCCGCATATTTGCGTACCTGTCTTTGTGCTGGGAGCGCGCCGCTCGGCGCGCTCCCAGCACCAAGACCGCGGTGTCACTGAGAGCCTCGGGTCCCGTTCTAACGATCGGGACCCGGGACTCCCGATTCCGGGTCACGTGATCGCTGTGATAGCCTCTGATTGGCTATCACAGTGATCAATCACTGTGCAGCCCGGCCCCCTTGTGTTCTCTCTCTCTATGAATGGAGAAGAGAGATACATTGTATCTCTCGAACTCCTGACATAGAGAGAGAAAAAAAAAGTTTGTAAAAAAAAAAAAAAAAAGATAAATAAATATTAAAAAATAAAGAAAAATACCTAGATCAAGGTTTGATCTAGTTCAGTACCAGGGTTAGTGTTTGGGTCAAGGTCAGGGTCAAAGGTCAGGGTCAAGGGCAAAGGTCAGGGTCAAAGGTCAGGATTTAAAAAAAAAATTGGTATCAGTGTCAGTTAGTGTTAATGTCAATGTCAGTGACAGTGTGTTTTATGTAAAAAAAAAAAAGACAAAAAAAAGACAAAAACAAAATGGGCGCTGTTGTTTCTGGGCTGTACTACAGGTACAAACAACAAATAACATACACATATATGGTATCGCTGCAATCGTCAAGAACTGGAGAATGTATTTTGGGTTGTTCTTTGGTGGTAGGTTATGGTCGTAACACGAAACACACAGTTAAATATAAAAAAATGATTTTTTTTACTATTTTGGCCCAGTTTTCCTTTAATAATAAAAAAAAATTAGGAGCTATCCATGACCATTTACCACCAAATGAAAGCCCAATTTGTCCTGAAAAAAACAAGGTATAATCCACCTGGATGTACAAAGTAGTTGTGACGATATGTACGGTTTTACTAACATGTCAACGTTGCAGAATTGTGCTTAGGCATTTAGATTTGTTTTACCCTTAGGCGTGAAGGGGTTAATGACCAGGCCTTTTTTTGCTGTTTGGCACTGCACTAATTCAAATGATAATTGCGCGGTCATGCAATGCTGTACCCAAACGAAATTTACGTCCTTTTTTTCACACAAATAGAGCTTTCTTTTGGTGGTATTTTAACACCTGTGCGCTTTTTATTTTTTGCGCTATAAACAAAAAAACACAAACATTTTAAAAAAAACCAATATTTTCTACTTTCAGCTATAAAAAATATATCGTAAACTCAAAGTTAGTCATAAATTTAAGCCAAAATGTATTCTGCTCCATGTTTTTGGTAAAAAAAATCCCAATAAGTGTATATTGATTGCTTTGTGTGAACGTTATAGCGTCTACAAACTATGGTATAGATACTGTAATTTATGCCTTTTTTTGCTATAGAGCACTGCACTAATTCAAATGATAATTGCGCGGTCATGCAATGCTGTACCCAAACGAAATTTACGTCCTTTTTTTCACACAAATAGAGCTTTCTTTTGGTGGTATTTTATCACCTGTGTGCTTTTTATTTTTTGCGCTATAAACAAAAAAAACACAAAAACTTTGAAAAAAAACAATAATTTCTACTTTCAGCTATAAAAAATATATCGCAAACTCAAAGTTAGTCATAAATTTAATCCAAAATGTATTCTGCTACATGTTTTTGGTAAAAAAAAAATCCCGTGCATTAGCGGGCAAACTGGCGCTATATGGGAGGGGCGCTAACACTATCGGAAGTCACCAGTGACACTAATACAGTGATCAGTAAAAATCTGTTCACTGTAATCAATGACACTGGTGACAGGGCAGTGAAGGGGTTAACTGGGGGGGTGGGGGGTGATCAAGGGGTTAAATGGGATTACTGGTGTACTAGCGGGCAAACTGGGGCTATCTGGGAGGGGCGATAACCCTATCGGAAGTCGCCAGCGACACTGATACAGTGATCAGTAAAAATCGGTTCACTGTTCCGTGACACTGGTGGCAGGGCGGTGAAGGGGTTAATTGGGGGGGATTAAGGAGTTAAACGGGATTACTGGTGTACTGGCGGGCAAACTGGCGCTATCTGGGAGGGGTTAACTGGGGGGGGGGCGATCAGGGGGTTAAATGTGACCTAGGTGTGTTCTAACTGTAAATGTGTAGTGTTTTACTCACTTTTACTGTTTCTTCTTCTCTGTCTGGAACGGAATGTGTCCAGGCAGAGAAGAATGACATCATATCTTGTCCTGTGTAAACTTCAACACAGGACAGGATAGGACAGGGACCGATCATCTGATTTCAGTCAGACATCACTGGCTGAAATCTAATGATTGATCCCTCCGGGATCGAATGGTGTCACCCGCGGGTCGGCGGGAGCGCGCGCGCCCCCTGCGGGCGAAAACGTCGGGAGCGCGGAACCCGTTTTAAAACGTGATTTTGCGCCTGAGTTCCGCCCTGCACACGTATATATACAGTGGCAGGGCGGCAAGCGGTTAATCACCACTGGGGTTTTTATTTTTTGATAAATTAACAAAAAAAGACCGAAAATTTTGAAAAAAAAACCACGTTTTTCTTTGTTTCTGTTATAAAAGTTTGCAAATAAATTATTGTTCTTCATAAATTTAGGCCAAGATGTATTCTGCTACATGTCTTTGGTGAAAATAACCCAAATTAGAATGTATTTTTTAGTTTGTAGGAAAGTTATAGAGGTCGCAAACTATGGGATAGATCTGAAAATTGATCAATCCTGAAGTACTGACGGCCAATCTAATATCTTGAGGTCCCAGAATATCAGAACAGTACAGATATCCCCAAATGACCCCTTTTTGGAGAGTAGACAGTCTGACGTACTTCATAAGAGGCATGGCGAGTTTTTTGAAGTTGTATTTTTTTTGTCATCATTTTTTGGAAAATGAAAAAATGCAAAAAATAATTTTTACAATTTTTTTTTTTTTATATACTGTCACCAGTGCAGTACAGCGTCATCATATTACTGGCATGGCGGTGATCAGGGACACTAACTGGTGACAGTATGAAAAAAAAATATATACATTTTTAATTTTTTTTATTATTTTTAATTTTTTATTAAATTTTTTTTCTTTTTCTATGATTTTTTTTTTCATATTTCACTATGTCAAAAATAGTACAATGTTACCATAGTAACATTGTACTACTTTGGAGAAGTGATCAGTATTTTTATTTTTTTTTTACTCAATTTGCTTATAGCGGTGGTCGGCAAGCCGCGGCTCGCGAGCCACATGCGGCTCTTTACACACTTCAATGCGGCTCTTCTGTGTGCCGGGCGCCCGCTCCCCTCCCTGCTCTCGGGCGGCCGCCCCAAAAGTCAGGACATTGCAGCTAGCCCAGCAATGGGCAAACTACGACCCGGCGGACCTTTTAATCCGGCCCGCGGAGCGTGGCAAACATTGGCTGTCAGGATGTAGGCGGGGCAGCCAGGATGTAGGCGGGGCAGCGTGACGAACTCCTCTCCTCTCACAGTCCGCCCTGAAGACCGGAACGGCGCGGGAACACGGCGAGAGGAACGCGCGGAGCAAAGGTAAGTGAATTGACACAATATGGGGAATGAATTACTATAGGGGGGATGACTTACTATGGGGGATGAATTACTATATGGGGGATTAATTACTATGGGGGATGAATTACTATATGGGGGATGAATTACTATATGGGGGATGAATTACTATGGGGGATGAATTACTATGGGGGATGAATTACACTATGGGGGATGAATTACTACGGGGGATGAATTACTACGGGGGATGAATTACTATATGGGGGATGAATTACTATGGGGGATGAATTACTATATGGGGGATGTATTTTCAGTTTTAAAAATCTGGCTCTCAAAATAAATTTCAATCGTGGTTTTGGCGAGATTTGGCTCAGTTGAAAAAAAAAGGTTGCGCACCACTGGTTTATAGCAAAGAATTACTTTGCTATAAGCAAGCATTTACCTGAATGACATCGATTCATTCAGTTTTTTTTTTTTTGTGCTTAGCTGTGATTTGGCCACAGCTAATCACATGACATGTGCATGTGATCTGTGGGACCATTCACAGCTAGACACTAGTATACAATGGATGGCATGAATGAAGCCATCCATTGTATACAACTGTTATGTGACCTGCTGTGATTGGTCACAGCAAGTCACATGGTACCGGCAACGGGGGCCAGTACTCAGATCTGTCATAGGCCGTGTCCGAGGTACACTGCCAGTGACAGATCGCGCCGCTGTGATCTAGTGCGTTTTCCCTGCCGCCATTCGGCTGTTGGCCAGGAGGGAAGTGGTTAACCTCTTCAGCCCCAGCCACTGCATATGTACGTTTGCAGGGCAGCACGGCTGCGCAAAACCACGTTTTAAAATGTAGTTTTGCAAAACAGGTAGGGGGCGCGCGTCCACCCTACCTGTCCCGCGGGTGTCAGCAGCGGGTCTCTGCCGCCGGGTCACGGCCGGTCATTACCGGCCGTTTCCCCACGATTCGCGGTGATTGCTGATCGAGAGTAGGGCTGCATTGTTTATACACAGCCCTGCTATCTGTCAGTTCCCTGACAGCTCGTGACAAGCTGAAGAGGGAGAGAAGAGTTTCTCTCTCTCGATCAGCTTGTCCCTGTCCAGCACACACCCCTGCCCCCTAGTAAAACACTCCCTTCACACAGTAAACCCTAAAAATGTTAACCCCTTCCTCCCCAGTGCCATGAGTACAGTGTCAGTGGGTTTTTTTTTCACTGATCACTGTACTGGTGTCACTGGGGATGTCGCTGATCGCCGCCATTATTAGCATAAAAAAAATTAAAAATCCCAGTATCTTTCCCGCCATTTGTAAACGCTATAACTTTCATGTAAACCAATTAAATTACACGTATTGGGATTTTTTTTAGCAGAGACATGTCGCAGAATGCATTTTGGATGAAATTTGTGACTAAATTTGATTTTTTAATTTTTTTTACTGGACATGTTTTATAGCAAAAAGTCCAAAATATTGTTTTTTTTTTCTCAAAATTGTCAGCCTTTTTTTTTATAGCACAAAAAAATAAAAACGCACAGGCGATCAAATACCACCGAAAGAAAGCTCAATTTGTTGGGAAAAAAAAGGATGTAAATTTAATTTGGGTGCAGTGTTGCATGACCGCGCAATTGTCAGTTAAAGTAACGCAGCGCCGTAACACAAACCTCTTCTGTAACCGCTTCCTGGCCACCCTACAGCAGAAATACTGCCACAGGGCGGCATGGGTACGCAATATCACATATATATATATATATATATATATATACGTGATTTGCGCTCCCGTGGTTTTCACACCCCTCCCAGATAGCGTCAGATTGCCCGTCAGTACACCAGTCATCACATTTAAACCCTTGATTGCCAGGAGTACGCTCATGTACAATAAACCTCCATTGCTAGTATAGTGTCTGAACGGGTCAATATCTTTGATCAGGTCAGCACTATACCAGCGTTCACATTAGTAAAGCGTCCCCAAAAACGCAGCGTTAGCGGGATCAGCCCCGGCACCTGCCAACACCTGCGTTTAGCCCCTACGCTTACCCCCCCTTCTCCCCAAGCAAGTGCAGTGTCAGTAGGTCACTGTCATTTGATACATTGCACACAAAACCGCAGTGTTCGCAGAATCAGGCCTGATCTCTGTTAGCACTTGTCGGTAAATTTTGATGACTCTCACATGCAGCAGAGTGCCAGTGCTAGTGCCGCGCTACCTTTTGGTGAACTGTCGAGTACCAGCGGTCTAGTACATACTAATCTTTCACATACCTCCTTGATTTTTGGAGTTGTTTTTCACGGAATATCTGTATGCGTTGATTGTGGATCAAAGCAGTTTATATGCACAACAATTTATTGCCGCCAACCCAAATTCAAACCTTGCCAGACCATTCGCATGGAAACTCATTACGGTTTTCAAATTTACATTTTTTTTGGGCCCAACCCTCAACATGGGCATTACTAAAAGAAATGAATTGCGGTTGTATTGGTCCGCAGTCCCGATTCATCATATGCCCGTATAATGTGTTTTATGCATTTCTCATCCTCGGGGTAACCCTGAATTTGACCGGCTCCACAAAATTCAGCCCCTCGCAAATCACCTTAACCTAAAATTTGCAGATGTCTATACTCCCCAGCAAAACATCTGCGTTGATGAGTCCCTTATTAATTTTTCTGGCCGCCTTGCATTCAAACAATATCTCCCCTGCAAGCTTGCCAGATATGGGGTCAAGATGTAGAAGAAATGTGAGAGGACAACAGGCTATACCAGGGGCGGACTGACAACTCATGGGGCCCTGGGCAATAGGGGATCATGGGGCCCCTGTGTCCTTGCCCAAACTCTAAAAAACCTATGAAAAAGGTACCAGAGAAATCTCATGGGGCCCCATACTGAACCCGGAACCTCGGGCAGTGCCCGAGTTTCCAAATGGTCAGTCCGCCCCTGGAATAGAGTGTGATCTACACTCTATTAGTTTCACTGAAGTGCAGGTGAGACATCAGGGGTCTTTTAGATCCCGATATATTTAATAAAAAAAAATCTGTCTCCCAAGATGTTTTCTATCAGCGAACACAGGACATGTATTGTGAGTGACACCGGGTAGAGAATTGGGGAAGGAGATAAGCAAATGGCTTTTTGTTTATCTCTCTTTCCTGTTAGCGCAGTTGTAAAGCATTTTTTTTTATTTAAAGTACCATATTTTTCGCTCCATAAGATGCACCTGACCATAAGACACACCTAGGTTTTAGAGGAGAAAACAAGAAAAAAATATTCTGAACCAATGGACTGCAGACCGCAGGAAATGACCAGAAACTGCGGATGTATTACAGGAGATGACCAAAGACTTCAGACATAGTACAGGAGACGACCAGAGACTTCAGACATAGTACAGGAAATGACCAGAGACTGCAGACATAGTACAGGAAATGACCAGAGACTGCGGACATAGTACAGGAGATGACCAGAGACTGCGGACATAGTACAGGAAATGACCAGAGACTGCGGACATAGTACAGGAGATGACCAGAGACTGCGGACATAGTACAGGAGATGACCAGAGACTGCGGACATAGTACAGGAGATGACCAGAGACTCCAGACATAGTACAGAAAATGACCAGAGACTGCGGACATAATGCAGGAAATGACCAGATACTGCGGACGTACTACAGGAGATGACCAAAGACTGCGGACATAGTACAGGAGATGACCACAGACTGCGGACATAGTACAGTAAATTTCCAGAGACTACGGACATAGTATAGGAAATGACCACAGACTGCGGACATAGTACAGAAAAATGACCAGATACTGCGGACGTACTACAGGAGATGACCAAAGACTGCAGACATAGTACAGGAGATGACCAGAGACTGCGGACATAGTACAGTAAATGACCAGAGACTGAAGATGTACTACAGGAGATGACCAGAGACTGCGGTCATAGTACAGGAGATGACCAGAGACTGCAGTCATAGTACAGGAGATGACCAGAGACTGCAGACATAGTACAGGAGATAACCAGAGACTTCAGACATAGTACAGGAAATGACCAGAGACTGCGGACATAGTACAGGACATTTCCAGAGACTACGGACATAGTACAGGAGATGACCAGAGACTGCGGACATAGTACAGGAAATTTCCAGAGACTACGGACATAGTACAGGAAATGACCAGAGACTGCAGACATAGTACAGGAGATGACCAGAGACTGCGGACATAGTACAGGACATTTCCAGAGACTACGGACATAGTACAGGAGATGACCAGAGACTGCAGACATAGTACAGGAAATGACCAGAGACTGCAGACATAGTACAGGAAATGACCAGAGACTGCATACATAGTACAGAAAATGACCAAAGACTGCGGACATAGTACAGGAGATGACCAGAGACTGCGGACATAATACAGGAGATGACTAGAGACTGCGGACATAGTACAAGAGATGACCATAGACTGAGGACATAGTACAGGAGATGACCAGAGAATGCGGACATAGTACAGGAGATGACCAGAGACTTCAGACATAGTACAGGAAATGACCAGAGACTGCAGACATTGTACAGGAGATAACCAGAGACTTCAGACATAGTACAGGAAATAACCAGAGACTGCGGACATAGTACAGGAGATGACCAGAGACTGCGGACATAGTACAGGAGATGACCAGAGACTGCGGACATAGTACAGTAAATTTCCAGAGACTACGGACATAGTATAGGAAATGACCACAGACTGCGGACATAGTACAGGAAATGACCAGAGACTGAAGATGTACTACAGGAGATGACCAGAGACTGCGGTCATAGTACAGGAGATGACCAGAGACTGCAGTCATAGTACAGGAGATGACCAGAGACTGAGGACATAGTAAAGGAGATGACCAGAGACTGCAGACACAGTACAGGAGATAACCAGAGACTTCAGACATAGTACAGGAAATAACCAGAGACTGCGGACATAGTACAGGAGATGACCAGAGACTGCAGTTATAGTACAGGAGATGACCAGAGACTGCAGTTATAGTACAAGAGCTGACCAGAGACTGCGGACTTAGTAAAGGAGATGACCGGAGACTGAGGACATAGTAAAGGAGATGACCGGAGACTGCGGACATAGTACAGGAGATGACCATAGACTGCAGACATAATACAGTAGATGACTAGAGACTGCGGACATAGTACAGGAGATGACCAGAGAATGCGGACATAGTACAGGAGATGACCAGATACTTCAGACATAGTACAGGAAATGATCAGAGACTGCAGACATAGTACAGGAGATAACCAGAGACTTCAGACATAGTACAGGAAATGACCAGAGACTGCGGACATAGTACAGGAGATGACCAGAGACTGCGGACGTACTACAGGAGATGACCAGAGACTGCAGACATAGTACAGGAGATGACCAGAGACTGCGGACATAGTACAGGAGATGACCAGAGACTGCGAACATAGTACAGGAGATGACCAGAGACTGCGGACATAGTACAGGAAATGACCAGAGACTGCGGACATAGTACAGGAAATGACCAGAGACTGCAGACATAGTACAGGAAATGACCAGAGACTGAAGATGTACTACAGGAAATGACCAGAGACTGCGGACATAGTACAGGAAATGACCAGATACTACGGACGTACTACAGGAGATGACCAGAGACTGCGGACACAGTACAGGAGATGACCAGAGACTGCGGACATAGTACAGTAAATTTCCAGAGACTACGGACATAGTACAGGAAATGACCAGAGACTGAAGATGTACTACAGGAGATGACCAGAGACTGCGGTCATAGTACAGGAGATGACCAGAGACTGCAGTTATAGTACAAGAGCTGACCAGAGACTGCGGACTTAGTAAAGGAGATGACCAGAGACTGAGGACATAGTCAAGGAGATGACCGGAGACTGCGGACATAGTACAGGAGATGACCAGAGACTGCGGACATAATACAGGAGATGACTTGAGACTGCGGACATAGTACAAGAGATGACCAGAGACTGCGGACATAGTACAGGAGATGACCAGAGAATGCGGACATAGTACAGTAGATGACCAGAGACTTCAGACATAGTACAGGAAATGACCAGAGACTGCGGACATAGTACAGGAAATGACCAGAGACTGCAGAGACATAGTACAGGAGATGACCAGAGACTGCGGACATAGTACAGGACATTTCCAGAGACTACGGACATAGTACAGAAAATGACCAGAGACTCCAGAAATAGTACAGGAAGTGACCAGAGACTGCGAACATAGTACAGGAGATGACCAGAGACTGCGGACATAGTAAAGGAGATGACCAGGGACTGCGGACATAGTACAGGAGATGACCAGAGACTGCGGACATAGTACAGGAGATGACCAGAGACTGCAGTTATAGTACAAGAGCTGACCAGAGACTGCGGACTTAGTATAGGAGATGACCGGAGACTGCGGACATAATACAGGAGATGACCAGAGACTGCGGACATAGTACAAGAGATGACCAGAGACTGCGGACATAGTACAAGAGATGACCAGAGACTGCGGAAATAGTACAGGAGATGACCAGAGACTGCGGACATAGTACAGGAGATGACCAGAGACTGCGGACATAGTACAGGAGATGACCAGAGACTGCGGAAATAGTACAGGAGATGACCAGAGACTGCGAACATAGTAAAGGAGATGACCAGAGAGTGCGGACATAGTACAGGAGATGACCAGAGAGTGCGGACATAGTACAGGAGATGACCAGAGAGTGCGGACATAGTACAGGAGATGACCAGAGAGTGCGGACATAGTACAGGAGATGACCAGAGAGTGCGGACATAGTACAGGAGATGGCCAGAGAGTGCGGACATAGTACAAGAGATGACCAGAGAGTGCGGACGTAGTACAGGAGATGACCAGAGACTGCGGACATAGTACAGGAGATGACCAGAGACTGCGGACATAGCACAGGAGATGACCAGAGATTGCTGACATAGTACAGGAAATGGCCAGAGACTGCAGACATATTAAAGGATATGACCAGAGACTGCGGATATACTACAGGAGATTATCAGAGACTGTGAACATAGTACAGGTGAAGACCAGAGACTCCAAACCTTTGGGGGGGGGGCAGGTACCCGAATTTGACAGGTACCCGCTCCCACTTTCGCTGCGAGCGCGTAGGTGATTGGAAGCGGAAGTTGTCCTCCCTCCCCTTAGTCTTCTGGGACATGGGACAGGTCCCTGAAGACTACGGGTCCATTCACAAAGCGCAGCGCTTCTCACGCATGCACAGCGGGCTGCTCCATATTCGCTCCATAAGATGCAGACAATTCCCCCCATTTTGGGGGGGTGGAAATAAGCGTCTTATGGCACAGAAAATACGGTAATAAACATGTTATACTCTTCTGTGCAGTGGTGTCCCCACCAGCGATTTTGGCTTCTTTTTCACTGGATTTCCAGGTTCCACGCCCCATAAAATAATTATAACCGGACAAGAATGTGGAATTTTTAATAGGAGTATAGTAGCCAGTAAACATGGGTAGGAAAATAAAAAATAAAAAGGGGAAGGGAAAGGTAAAATGGGGGTAAGGGGTATGACCCAAGCACTTTGAGGAGAAGTGAAGGTGGGTATTCAAGAGAGGATAACAAGTAATATTACAGGGAGATCAGAGGTAAAAGGCAAATTTAGAGGAATGTCAGAAGCGATTCCAGATTGACTAGGTCAGAGTGTAATTGTCCATTTTCTCTGTTTCCCAGCAGATCAGTTTATCTAAATTTATTTATTTATTTATTTATTTATTTATCGAGTTTATATAGCGCCAAAGGGTTTGCTCAGCGCTGTACAATAGAGGGGGGACAATACATGAAACAGTACAGTAACATCAAACAGCACACAAGGGGTAAGAGGGCCCTACTCTTTCGAGCTTACAATCTAGGAGGGAGGGGGTAGAGGTACAGGAGGAAATGGCTGTGGGGGATGGAGTGGTAGGAGGAGGGAAGGGCAGCGGCTGTTAGGTGAGGGTGGGGTAGGCTTCCCTGAAGAGGTGGGTTTTCAGGGAGCGCCTGAAGGTGAGGAGGGAAGGTGACAGTCTGATGGATTGGGGTAGTGAGTTCCAGAGGATGGGGGAGGACCTGGAGAAGTCTTGCAGTCGTGCGTGGGAGGAGGAGACCAGGGAGCAAGATAGAAGGAGGTCCTGTGAAGAGCGAAGGGTACGGGTAGGGTGGTACTTGGGAATCAGGTCGGTGAGGTAGTTAGGGGCAGTGTTGTGAATGGCTTTATAGGTCAGAGTGAGCAGTTTGAATTTAATGCGTTGGGCAATGGGGAGCCAGTGGAGGGAGAGACAGAGGGGGGTGGCAGAGGTGGAGCGGCTGGTGAGGTGGATGAGTCTGGTAGCTGAGTTCAGGATGGTCTGAAGCGGGGAGAGCCTGCACTGGGGTAGGCCGATGAGGAGGGAGTTGCAGTAGTCAAGGCGTGAGATAATCAGGGAGTGAACGAGTAGTTTAGTGGTGTCTGGGGTAAGGAAGGAGCGTATTTTGGCGATGTTGCGAAGGTGGAGCCTGCATGTGTTTGTGAGAGATTTGACATGAGGTTGGAAGGAAAGGTTTGAGTCCAGAATGACGCCAAGGACTTTGGCTTGCTGGGCGGGAATGGCAAATAGAGTCCATCACACAGGCCCACTCCACAAAGGACAGGGGCTGTGGTTTACCCCACGCCCTGGCGATCACAGTATGTGCAGAGGTTAAGAATTGTTGAAGAAGTTGCTTTCATTTTGTTTATAGGATCTATGCACTATTGATAGTAGAGTAATAAGCATAGGATTGGTGATTCTGTCCTCAACAAAGTCATAGTAGAAGAAAAGTATTTTGTCCCTGAAAGGAGTTCTGAGTGGACAAGAGCTCCAAATATGAGTCATGGTGCCTGGGGACTACACACATCTCCAACAGGTTGGAATGGCTGGGTTAAATTTGTGCAGAGTAGTGGGGCAACAATCCCACCTAGAGAGGAGGTATGTACCTGTGCTCTAGAAGATATGGAAGTCTTCTAAGTAAACGTTAGTATTTTGTCCCAGTCAGAGTTTTCACTGGGGATATTAAGCTCCTGCTCCCATTTGGCAATAAACGGTGGGGCGTACGGTAGGGAGAGCTTTCAGCAAGACTTGGTATATGCGAGACAAGGGGTGCTCCAGCCTGGCAGTCTGGGAAAGCAAGCACTTAAAGTCAGTGAGTGATCCGATGAGGCCAGTAGTAGGCATGTTCGTGGCAAGATAATGTCGGAGTTGGGAATATTCCAGCCAAGCCCTAGCTTGGTTATGACAGAACCCTAACAGTTGTGATAGTGGAATCAATGTATCATTCCACAGGGTAGGAGGACAAAGCATCGGTTTATCTTCCTTTTTCCAGGGAAGAAATTGAGATTGCTGAAGAGTGGGAAGAAACACAATCGTTTCAAAAAGGGGAGATAGTGGGCTGGGTCTGGTCATGATTAGACCTTTCCCTCATAACAATCCCACATGCGGAGTATAGAAATCACCAGAAGTGGCAAGGCATCTGTATATGGTCTGTCTTTTAGTTTGGTCCATAGCAAGGAAGTGATGTCAGAATCGAGCAGGTCACTTTCCAGGACCATCCTTCATTTAGAGTCTCGGTTATAGTACCAATCAAGAAATCTGAGGAAAGAGGATGCATGGTGGTACAAGAGTATGTTGAGTAGAGTCACGCCACCTCGTGAGCGTGGAGAGATGAATCCTGGATTTTTTGTGTTGGCAGATGTAGTTACGTAAAAGCGTGTAAATATGAGGTGAGAATCCTGAAGGGTTGGAAAAAGGTTTATATAGTAGTTTGGGCAACATGTCCATCTTAATGACATTCATATGGCCAAACCCAGAAATAGTGGGCTTACCGTGAGATTTAAGACAGGTGCGGATGAGGGGTGTGTAGTTTAGATCCGATAGATTAGAAAGAGTAGTAGGGATATAAACTCCTAAATATGTAGCTGTTTGGTGTTGCCACTTAAAGGGGAATTAGAATGAAATGTGGAGCTCTCCAGGGAGGATAAGGAGATGTAAAGAGCCTCTGTTTGATCACAAAATGACTCATGAGTCAGAAGTCTTCAAATTCCCTCATGAGCGAAGGGAGAGAAGTAAGCAGGGAAGAGATATAAAAAAGAAGGCCATCTGCATAGAGGGGTAGTTTATAGTGATGGGAGCCCACCTCAATACCCTTGATATCTGGGTTATTACGGAGAGCAACGGCAAGGTGGTTCATGGTCAGAATATGAGAAAGAGGGCATCCATGGCGAGTCCCATTGCGAATTACAATTGGATCTGACAGAAGTCTATTAGAGCATATTCTTGCAGAAGGATTAGTATATAAAGCTAGAATTTTATGGAGAATGTTGGGTTGCAGTTGATGAAGAGTAGCCCGAAGAATGTCCCAGTGGACACAGTCCAATGCCTTTCAGCATGCCCCAATATGAGGGAAGCCTGTATATTGCGTTTTTCAGCATATCCGATTAAGGATTTGGTTTTCAAGCTGTTATCACTGGCTTCCCGGCCTGGCGTGAATGCAACCTGGTCAAGGTGTATGAGGTCTGCAAGAAGGGGTGTGAGGCAGTTAGCTATCATTTTGGAGTAAAGACGTATATCATCAGAGGTTCTTTAGACCCCTGATGTCTCAATAAAAAGAACCTGTCATCAACAAATGTATCACACAGGGAACGTTTTGTCCTCATGCGATGGAAAAAGAAAACGTTTTCTGATGTTCCCTTCCTGTTTATGACCCGGAAGCAACGTGTAAATTGTCACTTTCCGGTTCTGTGTTCCTAGCTAGGGAAGAAACTAATGGAGCAAGATATTAGATTTACATTTATATATTTACATTTCATACATGTAATACATTTATACATTTTCTAGAACTATATATAATATATATATATATTTTTTTTTGTTATTTGAAGCAGTGGTCTCCAAACTATTGCCTGGGGGCCGGATGCGGCCCTTTCCTCGCCTTTATCCGGCCCTTGGGGCACTTCTTCTATCACAGATACAAGACACTATATCTCCTACTGACACCAACAATGGGGCATAATTCCTGCTACTGACATCAACAATGAGGCACTATTTCAACTATTGACACCAATGATGGGGTCCTATTCCTCCCACTGACACCAACGATGGTACACTATTCCTCCCACTATTACCAAGCATAGGACACTATTCCTCCCACTGACACCAGTGATGGGTGCTATTCCTCAAACTGACACCAACGATGGCACACTATTCCTCCAACTATTACCAAGCATAGGACACTATTCCTCCCACTGACACTAGTGATGGGGCACAATTTCTCCCACTGACACCAGTGATGGGACAATATTCCTCCCACTGACACCAATGATGGAGCACTATTTGTTCCACTGGTGCAAAGATGGGGCACTATTCCTCCCACTGACACCAATGATGGGACACTATTCCTCTCACTGACACCAACGATGGGGCACTATTTCTCCAACTGACACCAATGATGGGGTACTATTCTTCCCACTGACACCAATGATGGGGCACAATTCCTCAAACTGACACCAATGATGGTACGCTATTCCTCTCACTATTTCCAAGCATAGGACACTATTCCTCCCACTGACAGCAATGATGGGACACTATTGTTCCCACTGACACCAACTATGGAGCACTATTGCTTTCACTATTACCAAGCATAAGATACTATTCCTCCCACTGACACCAACAACGGCGTGCTTTTCTTTTCTTCCCCTAATACTAAAAATAAGCATTGTTTACACCCACTGATACCAGGAAAATTTCTACTTCTACTGGCCACAGTCTGCCCCCCCCCCCCCCCCAAAGTCTGAAGGACAGTAAACTGGCCCTTTGTTTAGAAAGTTTGGAGACCCCTGAAGCATCCCTTTAAAGCATCAAATACTATATTCTTTAAAAGCAGAAAACAGCTAAAAAAATATACTATTAACAGTAATATTATAAACAAAAGTATAGAAATTTTTTTAAATTTTATATTAATAATAATTCTACTACTACTACTACTAATAATTAACAATAATAAAAAATATACCCAATAACAGGATTTTTTTTGTTTTTGTTTTGTTTTTTTTGTTTTTGTTTTTTTTATTAATATTAATAATAATAATATACACAATGACAGTATAATATTATTTTAAAACTTCTAAACGCAGAAAATAACTACATATATATATATTAATAATAATATAATATAAACAATGACAATAATAATCTGTAGAAAGAGGTGTTATATTAGAAAAGCTATATAATAATAAAAGTGGGCGATACCGTTTTCATCGATCACGATGCTAAATCTAAAGCCTTCAACCTCTGGGCCTTCATGATGGAGTCCCCGGTCCTCTTGCCGGTCAGAAATAGCTGTTCGGCAGATGGGACAAGTGTCGCTCTCCTGAAGCCATCGCTGGATGCAGTCGGTGTGGAATTCGTGAGTGCAGTGCAGGATGGTAGTTGCGTCTCCATCTTGATAATCTGCCAAGCAAATGGGACAGCTTACCTGCTCCTCGCCATGCTGCTCCATGGCCGGTGGTCCCTGTGGTGCTGGGTGTTGATCTGCAGCCCTGTTGCGGTCTCTGGGAGAGCGGCTCCGGTTGGTGGCTGCGTCCTCCTGTCTCTGACGCCACCGCATGCTGGACCTTGTCCTGCGGGCGACTGGTGACCCTCCATCGTCCTGACGTGATGGCCTTTCACGGGATCTGCAACGTGAAGGTCATGGCATCCTGATGGTGATTGGTGTCGGATTACCTGAAATAGCTAGAAATATGTAATATTAATAATAATAATATAAATAATAAATGTATAATGATAATAGCAATGTATTTGAATAAAAATGAAGATGATCACTGTGAATAGCAGGAGAGAACTTCTGGCAATGTGATCCGGTCGGCTCCCAGCACAGAAGTGACGAATCAATCAACCTCAGGCTGCGGCCTAACACACCAACTATCACTTTTCAGGCCTTCATGCTTTGACTGGCAATATGTCGTTCATGAAACACTGTAACCAAATAAATTTGATATCATTTTATAGATTTTATCTCTAATGATACAGTACTGTGGTCATTTTAATGGAAATGTTTAAAAAGTGCCACAAGATGGCAGGGTTAGTCCTCCATAGCGGTAATACCGCTCGTCGCCATAGTAGGCATCTTGGTGGCAAGATAATGTCGGAGTTGGGAATATTCCAGCCAAGCCCTAGCTTGGTTATGACAGAACCCTAACAGTTGTGATAGTGGAATCAATGTATCATTCCACAGGGTAGGAGGACAAAGCATCGGTTTATCTTCCTTTTTCCAGGGAAGAAATTGAGATTGCTGAAGAGTGGGAAGAAACACAATCGTTTCAAAAAGGGGAGATAGTGGGCTGGGTCTGGTCATGATTAGACCTTTCCCTCATAACAATCCCACATGCGGAGTATAGAAATCACCAGAAGTGGCAAGGCATCTGTATATGGTCTGTCTTTTAGTTTGGTCCATAGCAAGGAAGTGATGTCAGAATCGAGCAGGTCACTTTCCAGGACCATCCTTCATTTAGAGTCTCGGTTATAGTACCAATCAAGAAATCTGAGGAAAGAGGATGCATGGTGGTACAAGAGTATGTTGAGTAGAGTCACGCCACCTCGTGAGCGTGGAGAGATGAATCCTGGATTTTTTGTGTTGGCAGATGTAGTTACGTAAAAGCGTGTAAATATGAGGTGAGAATCCTGAAGGGTTGGAAAAAGGTTTATATAGTAGTTTGGGCAACATGTCCATCTTAATGACATTCATATGGCCAAACCCAGAAATAGTGGGCTTACCGTGAGATTTAAGACAGGTGCGGATGAGGGGTGTGTAGTTTAGATCCGATAGATTAGAAAGAGTAGTAGGGATATAAACTCCTAAATATGTAGCTGTTTGGTGTTGCCACTTAAAGGGGAATTAGAATGAAATGTGGAGCTCTCCAGGGAGGATAAGGAGATGTAAAGAGCCTCTGTTTGATCACAAAATGACTCATGAGTCAGAAGTCTTCAAATTCCCTCATGAGCGAAGGGAGAGAAGTAAGCGGGGAAGAGATATAAAAAAGAAGGCCATCTGCATAGAGGGGTAGTTTATAGTGATGGGAGCCCACCTCAATACCCTTGATATCTGGGTTATTACGGAGAGCAACGGCAAGGTGGTTCATGGTCAGAATATGAGAAAGAGGGCATCCATGGCGAGTCCCATTGCGAATTACAATTGGATCTGACAGAAGTCTATTAGAGCATATTCTTGCAGAAGGATTAGTATATAAAGCTAGAATTTTATGGAGAATGTTGGGTTGCAGTTGATGAAGAGTAGCTCGAAGAATGTCCCAGTGGACACAGTCCAATGCCTTTCAGCATGCCCCAATATGAGGGAAGCCTGTATATTGCGTTTTTCAGCATATCCGATTAAGGATTTGGTTTTCAAGCTGTTATCACTGGCTTCCCGGCCTGGCGTGAATGCAACCTCGTCAAGGTGTATGAGGTCTGCAAGAAGGGGTGTGAGGCAGTTAGCTATCATTTTGGAGTAAAGACGTATATCATCAGAGGTTCTTTAGACCCCTGATGTCTCAATAAAAAGAACCTGTCATCAAAAAATGTATCACACAGGGAACGTTTTGTCCTCATGCGATGGAAAAAGAAAACGTTTTCTGATGTTCCCTTCCTGTTTATGACCCGGAAGCAACGTGTATATTGTCACTTTCCGGTCCTGTGTTCCTAGCTAGGGAAGAAACTAATGGAGCAAGATATTAGATTTACATTTATATATTTACATTTCATACATGTAATACATTTATATATTTTCTAGAACTATATATAATATATATATATATTTTTTTTTGTTATTTGAAGCAGTGGTCTCCAAACTATTGCCTGGGGGCCGGATGCGGACCTTTCCTCGCCTTTATCCGGCCCTTGGGGCACTTCTTCTATCACAGATACAAGACACTATATCTCCTACTGACACCAACAATGGGGCATAATTCCTGCTACTGACATCAACAATGAGGCACTATTTCAACTATTGACACCAATCATGGGGTCCTATTCCTCCCACTGACACCAACGATGGTACACTATTCCTCCCACTATTACCAAGCATAGGACACTATTCCTCCCACTGACACCAGTGATGGGTGCTATTCCTCAAACTGACACCAACAATGGTACACTATTCCTCCCACTATTACCAAGCATAGGACACTATTCCTCCCACTGACACCAGTGATGGGGCACAATTTCTCCCACTGACACCAGTGATGGGACAATATTCCTCCCACTGACACCAATGATGGAGCACTATTTGTTCATCTGGTGCCAAGATGGGGCACTATTCCTCCCACTGACACCAATGATTGGACACTATTCCTCTCACTGACACCAACGATGGGGCACTATTTCTCCAACTGACACCAATGATGGGACACTATTCCTCTCACTGACACCAACGATGGGGCACTATTTCTCCAACTGACACCAATGATGGGGTACTATTCTTCCCACTGACACCAATGATGGGGCACAATTCCTCAAACTGACACCAATGATGGTACGCTATTCCTCTCACTATTTCCAAGCATAGGACACTATTCCTCCCACTGACAGCAATGATGGGACACTATTGTTCCCACTGACACCAACTATGGAGCACTATTGCTTTCACTATTACCAAGCATAAGATACTATTCCTCTCACTGACACCAACAACGGCGTGCTTTTCTTTTCTTCCCCTAATACTAAAAATAAGCATTGTTTACTCCCACTTATACCAGGACAATTTCTATTTCTACTGGCCACAGTCTGCCCCCCCCCCCCCCACAAAGTCTGAAGGACAGTAAACTGGCCCTTTGTTTAGAAAGTTTGGAGACCCCTGAAGCATCCCTTTAAAGCATCAAATACTATATTCTTTAAAAGCAGAAAACAGCTAAAAAATATACTATTAACAGTAATACTATAAACAAAAGTATAGTAATTTTTTTAAATTTTATATTAATAATAATTCTACTACTACTACTAATAATAATAATTAACAATAATAAAAAATATACCCAATAACAGGATTTTTTTTTGTTTTTGTTTTGTTTTTGTTTTTTTATTAACCACTTGAGCCCCAGAGGATTTACCCCCCTTAATGACCAGGCCTTTTTTTGCTGTTTGGCGCTGCACTAATTCAAATGATAATTGCGCGGTGATGCAATGCTGTACCCAAACGAAATTTACGTTCTTTTTTTCACACAAATAGAACTTTCTTTTGGTGGTATTTGATCACCTGTGCGCTTTTTATTTTTTGCGCTATAAACAAAAAAACACGAAAATTTTGAAAAAAAACCACTATTTTCTACTTTCAGCTATAAAAAATATATCGTAAACTCAAAGTTAGTCATAAATTTAAGCCAAAATGTATTCTGCTACATAGAAAACTAGAAATGATGTAGCGCTAAACCCAAAAGAATCATATTAGGCCCATAAACAATCTGACATCATAATATGATCATATACATATAAAAAGGGCAAATTAGTGTGTGATGAAACTAAAAATGAAATGAAACAGATGTGCAACCCCTGCACACAGTGCACATATCATAAAGAAGTCCAGTGATCCGTATCAATTTCCACCACTCATACAGAATCCATGGACTATGTGTGGACCCGCACACCACCAGGTGCAATCCAAAACCGGCTGGAATGGCCTCTCACCTCCTCCCTGCGACCCTGCAGGGCCACAGAGCTTTATAAATCCCCACTGAATCAGGATGAGCTTCCTCTTGGGTGGATGGCTTCAATGGTGTATCCCCAGTATACTGCTTCCACCTCTCCTGTGATATCCTCAGAGGTCAACTGAGCAGGGTGGATCCCAGGGAGTGTCAGCCGGAAGTTCCGGTGTGGTGTTGGCGGAAGCTATTGGACAAGCCGGACTTGGATGTTGTTCTTCATAAGAAAAGGCTTACGTGACGAGGTCACGTGACGCAACGCGTCGACGGCAATACGTGGTGACGCACTTCTGGCGCGGCGCCATCTTGGAACACCCTTCAGCCACACGCTTACACCCATGGTATGGGAATCAGCTGTAATTTCATCTGGCGAATGTGAGTGTACACAAGTATTTTAATTTACACAATTAAAGCGATTTTACACTATGGAGGATGTCTTCTGCTTCCTTTGTCCTATTGGGGTTTGAGCTGGGATCCACCCTGCTCAGTTGACCTCTGAGGATATCACAGGAGAGGTGGAAGCAGTATACTGGGGATACACCATTGAAGCCATCCACCCAAGAGGAAGCTCATCCTGATTCAGTGGGGATTTATAAAGCTCTGTGGCCCTGCAGGGTCGCAGGGAGGAGGTGAGAGGCCATTCCAGCCGGTTTTGGATTGCACCTGGTGGTGTGCGGGTCCACACATAGTCCATGGATTCTGTATGAGTGGTGGAAATTGATACGGATCACTGGACTTCTTTATGATATGTGCACTGTGTGCAGGGGTTGCACATCTGTTTCATTTCATTTTTAGTTTCATCACACACTAATTTGCCCTTTTTATATGTATATGATCATATTATGATGTCAGATTGTTTATGGGCCTAATATGATTCTTTTGAGTTTAGCGCTACATCATTTCTAGTTTTCTATATTTCATCAGATCTTTAGGTATTGGATCAGATGTTAGCAGCTTTACTCATTTATTTACTGTTTTTCTACATAAGAGCGCAAGTAGACTTTGCATATTATTCTGCTACATGTTTTTGGTAAAAAAAATCCCGTGCATTAGCGGGCAAACTGGCGCTATCTAGGAGGGGCGCTAACACTATCGGAAGTCACCAGTGACACTAATACAGTGATCAGTAAAAATCTGTTCACTGTAATCAATGACACTGGTGACAGGGCAGTGAAGGGGTTAACTGGGGGGGGGGAGGGGGGCGATCAAGGGGTTAAATGGGATTTCTGGTGCACTAGCGGGCAAACTGGCGCTATCTGGGAGGGGCGCTAACACTATCGGAAGTCGCCAGCGACACTGATACAGTGATCAGTAAAAATCTGTTCACTGATCAGTGGCACTGGTGACAGGGCAGTGAAGGGGTTAACTGGGGGGGGGGAGATTAAGGGGTTAAATGGGATTACTGGTGTACTAGCGGGCAATCTGGCGCTATCAGGGAGGGGCGCTAACACTATTGGAAGTCGCCAGCGACACTGATACAGTGATCAGTAAAAATCGGTTCACTGATCAGTGACACTGGTGACAGGGCAGTGAAGGGGTTAACTGGGGGGGGGGATTAAGGGGTTAAATGGGATTACTGGTGTACTAGCGGGCAATCTGGTGCTATCTGGGAGGGGCGCTAACACTATCGGAAGTCGCCAGCGACACTGATACAGTGATCAGTAAAAATTGGTTCACTGATCAGTGACACTGGTGACAGGGCAGTGAAGGGGTTAACTGGGGGGGGGGGCGATCAAGGGGTTAAACGGGATTACTGGTGTACTGGCGGGCAATCTGGCGCTATCTGGGAGGGGTGCTAACACTATCGGAAGTCGCCAGCGACACTGATACAGTGATCAGTAAAAATCGGTTCACTGATCAGTGACACTGGGGACAGGGCAGTGAATGGGTTAACTGGGGGGGGGGAGATTAAGGGGTTAAATGGGATCACTGGTGTACTAGCGGGCAATCTGGCGCCATCTGGGAGGGACGCTAACACTATCGGAAGTCGCCAGCGACACTGATGCAGTGATCAGTAAAAATTGGGTCACTGATCAGTGACACTGGTGACAGGGCAGTGAAGGGGTTAACTGCGGGGGCGATCAAGGGGTTAAACGGGATTACTGGTGTACTGGCAGGCAAACTGGCGCTATCTGGGAGGGGCGCTAACTCTATCGGAAGTCGCCAGCGACACTGATACAGTGATCAATAAAAATTGGTTCACTGATCAGTGACACTGGTGACAGGGCAGTGAAGGGGTTAACTGGGGGGGGGGGCGATCAAGGGGTTAAACGGGATTACTGGTGTACTGGCGGGCAGTCTGGCGCTATCTGGGAGGGGCGCTAACACTATCGGAAGTCGCCAGCGACACTGATACAGTGATCAGTAAAAATTGGTTCACTGATCAGTGACACTGGTGACAGGGCAGTGAAGGGGTTAACTGGGGGGGCGATCAAGGGGTTAAACGGGATTACTGGTGTACTGGTGGGCAAACTGGCGCTATCTGGGAGGGGCGCTAACACTATCGGAAGTCGCCAGCGACACTGATACAGTGATCAGTAAAAATTGGTCCACTGATCAGTGACACTGGTGACAGAGCAGTGAAGGGGTTAACTGGGGGGGGGGCGATCAAGGGGTTAAACGGGATTACTGGTGTACTGGCGGGCAAACTGGCGCTATCTGGGAGGGGCGCTAACTCTATCGGAAGTCGCCAGCGACACTGATACAGTGATCAGTAAAAATTGGTTCACTGATCAGTGACACTGGTGACAGGGCAGTGCAGGGGTTAACTGGGGGGGGGGGGCGATCAAGGGGTTAAACGGGATTACTGGTGTACTGGCGGGCAAACTGGCGCTATCTGGGAGGGGCGCTAACTCTATCGGAAGTCGCCAGCGACACTGATACAGTGATCAGTAAAAATTGGTTCACTGATCAGTGACACTGGTGACAGGGCAGTGAAGGGGTTAACTGGAGGGGGGGGGCGATCAAGGGGTTAAACGGGATTACTGGTGTACTGGCGGGGAATCTGGCACTATCTGGGAGGGGCGCTAACTCTATCGGAAGTCGCCAGCGACACTGATCAGTAAAAATCGCTTCACTGATCAGTGACACTGGTGACACTGCAGTGAAGGGTTAACTGGGGGGGGTGGGGGGGGTGATCAGGGGGTTAAATGAGTCCTAGAGTGTTCTAACTGTAGTGTAGTGCTTGTGTACTCACTTTTTGGATGTCTTCTTCTCTGTCTGGAACGGAATGTGTCCAGGCAGAGAAGAATGACATCATATCCTGCCCTGTGTATTTGTCAACACAGGACAGGATAGGACAGGGACCGATCATGTGATTTCAGCCAGAAATCACTGGCTGAAATCTAATGATTGATCCCTCCTGGATCAAATCGTGTCACCCGCGGGTCGGCGGGAGCGCGCGCGCGCCCCCTGCCGGCGAAAGTGTCGGGAGCGCGGAACCCGTTTTAAAACGTGGTTTTGCGCTCCACTGCCGCCCTGCACACGTATATACACAGTGGCAGGGCGGCAAGCGGTTAATACTAATAATAATAATAATAATAATATACACAATGACAGTATAATATTATTTTAAAACTTCTAAACACAGAAAATAGCTACATATATATATATTAATAATAATAATAGTAATATAATATAAACAATGACAATAATAATCTGTAGAAAGAGGTGTTATATTAGAAAAGCTATATAATAATAGAAGTGGGCGATACCGTTTTCATCGATCACGATGCTAAATCTAAAGCCTTCAACCTCTGGGCCGTCATGATGGAGTCCCCGGTCCTCTTGCCGGTCAGAAATAGCTGTTCGGCATATGGGACAAGTGTCGCTCTCCCGAAGCCATCGCTGGATGCAGTCGGTGTGGAATTCGTGAGTGCAGTGCAGGATGGTAGTTGCGTCTCCATCTTGATAATCTGCCAAGAAAATGGGACAGATTACCTGCTCCATGGCCAGTGGTCCCTGTGGTGCTGGGTGTTGATCTGCAGCCCTGTTGCGGTCTCTGGGAGAGCGGTTCCGGTTGGTGGCTGAGTCCTCCTGTCTCTGACGCCACCGCATTATGGACCTTGTGTGATGGATTTGGTAAAATGCCTATTTCGTTTCCTATTGAATATATATATATATACGCTATTTCTATAAGTTTTATAAATATTTACTTTTATACTTTAATACATATGTTGTGTGAATATTTGTGCCTGCTGGGTTTTGTGGTACTTTAAGAAATCCTTGCTTAAGAAATATTTGCTCACAGGAACAGACCCCCTCCCATCGTGTGATTTGGAAGACAAAAGAATGTTTTTCTCTTTTTAAGATAAGACTGAAGAAGATCACACCTATACCATGACGGAGATTGTTTTCGTGTAAAGTGACCAATCAAAGACTAATATAATGCTTATGCTGTTATCACGTGATGTTCGCATCATTTTTCATATATAAGCTCACGGTTTCATTTCAATAAATTAGAGAGAAGTTTTCACAGACCAAACGTGTCAGTGTGAGTTTCTTTATGTGCGCACATTCCAAAAGCTGGCCAGCGTCATAAATTTTGGACAGGAACAGATAAGCACTGGATGATTAAGTCCATGACTAAAACACTTGTCCTGTGGGCGACTGGTGACCCTCCGTCGTCCTGACGTGATGGCCTTTCACTGGACCTGCGACATGAAGGTCGCGGCATCCTGATGGTGATTGATGTTGGATTACCTGAAATAGCTAGAAATATGTAATATTAATAATAATAATATAAACAATAAATGTATAATGATAATAGCAATGTATTTGAATAAAAATGAGGATGATCGCTGTGAATAGCAGGAGAGAACTTCCGGCAATGTGATCCGGTCGGCTCCCAGCACAGAAGTGACGAATCACTCAACCGCAGGCTGCGGCCTAACACACCAACTATCACTTTTCAGGCCTTCATGCTTTGACTGGCAATATGTTGTTCATGAAACACTGTAACTAAATAAATTTGATATCATTTTAAAGATTTTATCTCTAATAATACAGTACTGTGGTCATTTTAAAGGTAATTTTTAAAAAGTGCCACAGGATGGCAGCGTTAGTCCTCCATAGCGGTAATACCGCTCGTCGCCATAGTCCCTTTCCCAATCAGCTCCATGCAACCATAGAAAATGGCTTTATTTCCTCCAGGGGTCATTTTATTGTCGGAGGAGGAGCTGATGAAGGAACGTTCTAATGTGCGGGGATGATGGGCATCGGGGAGAGCATAGGTGAGGGTGGCAGAGGGCAGGAGCGCCGGGAGGGGGTGATCTGTATAGAAAGGCTGATATAGAGGGGATGATGGACAGACATAGCTGGGGCTCCCCCATTGTGATGGATTTGGTAAAATGCCTATTCTGTTTCCTGTTTAAAATATACATTTTATATATATATTTACTTTTACTTTTTTATATTTCTAAATATATGTGTTGTGCGTATATATATATTTTGTCTGCTGGACTTTGCAGTCCTCCTTAACTTGTTTTGCTCAGCGTGATGCTCTCAACCCCTCCCTTCGCACTGAGAGGATTTTACTTGGGCTTTGAGTATGTGAGGGGGAGTGAAAAAGATAACGGGCAAGAAGCAAGCATCAAGTTTCTACATTTCTCCTGTATTTCAGCCAAGCAAAATGTGCCTTTTAGAATGTGACTGTATTTACATAATAGTGACGTATACTCTATTGTTCTCTATGTATAAAAGGTTAAGCACCGCCCTGCAATAAACAGAGACGATGTGAAAGTGGTTGTACTGGACAGTTGTCCGTGTAATTATTTTCCTCAAAATTAGGAACAGCAGCAGAAATCCTACCCTGAGCCCGATTGTGGTTCTCACAACCTTTTTAGCTGGCTGCCCAACGAGGGGCCCCAGGTTCTGACTGACGGAAGTCTGCGCGAGGGACTGAGCGGCTGGCCGGGACAGACCAAAGGGGATTTGCGCACCCCCTGAGAGTACAGTAGGTACTTTTTATACTTACCACTGTACGATTTGTTTCTGTCTAGTCTTAGCTGCCAGTTTTGTCAGCTTCCAGAGGTCTTCTAGAGGCAGGTAATTTTTATTTCTCGCCTGGGGCTGTTTAACGAACCTGCCATTGGATCTCTGCTGACTGTGTATTTGTCCAGTGTCTGTCGTCCTGTGCGACTGTGATGACTCAGTAGACTGAAAGATAAGTTGCAATGAGTTTCCTGACCAGGTGAGCTGTGGGCCCCTGGAAGACGGAACCTTGCAACAAGCGTCTATGGACGGTGACTCGGGGTTGACAGTGTGGGAGACCCCTGAGGGTTTAGTTCAGCTGCTGAAGCTTCACGGAGCGAGGGGCAGCAGGTGTAATGTCATGTTCTGAATGTATTTGTGGATTACTGTTTGTTCTGAGATAAAACAGAAAGCAGCGTAGTAGGGATATGAATTTAATAGTTGCCTGCGCTGCCTCTGAAACCTTTAGCTGAGACCACGGTGAAAGAACAGAACTGAGCGAGAAGAGCTTGGATACGAATTGGGTAGCCCAGAGAGAGAGAGGGGGAAATGGGTCAGAAGATAGCCAAGCCAGAAAGGATTGCTAGCATGTGATATTGTGAAGAGGAGAGAAGGAAGTGAAGCAGTTAAAAAGTTATCTAAAGTAGCAAAAGTTTGTAAGCTGAAGGTCAGCGTTGCCTGACTTTAGCCGGAGGACTGGCATAAATTATTGCAGGAACAGAGAGGAATGTTATGTGATAAAGGTTTGCCGAACGTGACAGAAGCTTGGTACAAAAAAAAAAAAACTGCAAAAGCGTTTCATAAAGAAAGATAGTTGGAAGGAATTCAAGAAAATGGCGATTGCACATTGTATGTGTATCACAAAATTAAAAATGGAAATGTGCTAAAACCACCACCCTATGTTGGAATGTGGGGCGGAGGAGGGGAGGGACAGCCCTGCCCTTCGTCTAACGCCTACTTTATTCCCACCACCCCAGCCCTGCCCAGTACACTTCCCACTAGCAGCCATCTTGCTGCACCTGTATTGTCATTTCCTGCCCTGCCCAGTACACTTCCTGCTAGCAGCCATCTTGCTGCACCTGTATTGTCACTTCCTGTCCAGCCGAAGTGCACTTCCTCTTGGCGACCATCTTGGTACACCCAGAAGGCCTAAACAAGGTGTTTATCCAGTTCTCCGTTTTAAACCAGGATGGTTCCTACCACACTCCCGTTTTCCCCAATATGGAAGTGTCACCTTCACAAGCCGGATAAATGAATGACAATGCATTCGAGTCGGATGATCAACAACCGCAAGCAGGAAGGATGCCGATAGGTATGACTCCCAAACCTATGCCAGATGTCCAATTGAATGACGATGCATCTGAATGGACTGATCAACAACTGCAAGCGACAAGGGTGCCAATAGATTTGACTCCCAAACCCACGCACAGTGGAGTACAACCTAAACAGGAACAGTACACAAGACAGCCCCGACATTCAAGATTACCGGAAGGGGCACCAGTAATGTACGTCACTTTTACCCCATCACAAGCAGCAGCCTTAGTGACGAGTCTGCCTGACCCAGAGAAACAGCCAATGCCCTTTTACCACAGGGTAGTGCAGATACAAGAAATTTACTCAGCTGCTTGGAAAGACCTGCTCAGTCTATGCCAAATTAAAGCAGGACATGTTTTCTGGCCGGTTATGCAGACAGCCTTCAATGATGCCTGCCTGACAAGTGTTATTTCCTATTCAGGCGTGGAGTTTTGTGCCAGCTCCATGACTTGGCAAAGAAGAAATTGGCGGATCAGACTACCACGATTCAAGACACCACCCAAGATAAAGGGGAGTCTGTGGAGAAGTATTATGCAAGACTCATAGAGGTCTTTAATGATCTGGGCTTCTTTCAATATGAAAAGGCACACACACACGTTATCAACTGTTTTTGTCTCAGGACTCAAAGAGGAGATCAGGAAAGGTCTGATGGTGGCCCGTTTTGAATAACAATCTATGAAGATGTCTGACTTACTGTTGGTGGCCAGAGGCATAGAAAACTAAAAAGGGAAAAAACAGTGCCCCTTATGGTGGTCAATGATGAAGATCCCACCTACATTCGTCCACCACCATTGCCCAATATCAGGGAAAGGATCACCTGTTATAACTGTGGGAAACGGGGACACTTTAGAAGAGAATGTAGAGCCCCAAGATATCCCAGACAAGACAGGGACCCCCGGGAAGGGCAGCGCGAACATCAACCACCACGCCCAAACTCTCGTTAGGAAATTGGCAAACCCGTGTCACCCCTTATGGCAGTATCCTCGAACAAGACTGAGGGACCGTGAAGCTGTAATCCAGGATATTCCCCAACCTAAAGCAGCTAAACAACTGCATGCCTTTCTTGGACTCATATCCTACTGCAGGGCATGATCCCTGATGCATCGGTCTGTATGCAACCACTCTATGATGCTCTCAAGTCTGTGCCATTTACCTTGTCAAGCGAGGCCCTGGACAATTTTATTCTGCTGAAGCAAGCAATATCCACCGCTCCTGCCTTGTGACTTCCAGATTATGAGAAACCTTTCAAACTGTTTGTTTCAGAAAATCAAGGTCAAGCCACGGGGGTCCTAGCTCAAGAACATGGAGGGCAAACCAGACCCATTGGGTACTATTTTTGACATTTGGACCCCGTAGCTAGGGGTGGTTCTTCATGTCTAAGAGCCGTCTTCACTGCTCAAGCACTGTTGGACAAAACTTCAGACCTCATTTTAGCACACCCCCTGCTTCTTCTGGCACCGCATGACATTGCTGCCATCCTGAATCAGGTACAACCCTGACACCTGTCCAGGGCCAGACATCTACGGTTGCAAATCTCCCTCCTCATTCCTGACAATGTGACCCTCCAAAGGTGTCTCACTTTCAACCCAGCCACTCTTCTGCCATTTTTCGAGGGGGGAGAAAAAGGCGAAGGTGAAGAAGGAGACCCCTGCACTATTCCACATGACTGCCTTGAAATGATGCGCATGGAAACCACACATCTCCCTACAGTGAGTGAAATTCCTCTGGAAAACCCTGATTACACACCTTTTGTGGATGGCTCCAGATATGCAGATGAAGGAGGCACGTACCACACAGGTTATGCTGTGACCTCGGAATTTGAATTTGAAATTCTACAAGCAGGAGCATTATCACCAACTTTATCTGCCCAGGAAGCAGAGCTTCAAGCCCTCACTACAGCGTGTAAGATGGCAGAAGGTAAAAGAGCCAATATTTACACAGACTCAAGGTACGTCTTTGGAGTAGCTCATGACTTCGGTATCATCTGGAAAGCCAGAGGGTTTCTGACAGCGGCTGGAACACTGATAAAACACGGCCCAGCCATCAAGGATTTAATGGATACACTGCTCCTGCCTGACCAAGTGGCTGTCTTGAAGGTTAAAGCACATGGTAAACTGAATTCTCAAGAGGCCAGAGGGAACCACTTAGCGGATATAGCTGCCAAAGAAGCAGCGAAAAACCAACGAAAAACGTCTGAGGTGGCCGAAGAGGAGAGTGAGACCTCAGCACAGATACTTCTGGTGGTGCATGTGCCATCTGACAAGCAATACCTGATTTCTATGCAAATGGCTGCTTATACAGAAGAAAGGCTGGAATGGATTGATAAAGGAGCAGACTAAGATGGAGAATTGTATTCGATGAAAGGAAAAACTTGTTTACCAAAACATATGTATCCAGCAGTTGTCCAATGGGCGCATGGACATGCACATCTCTCTAAGAACTTAATGAACTCACTGATCAGCAAGTATTACTGGGCTTCAGGGATAACCACTTTAACCAGAAATTACTGCACCTCGTGTGTAGTATGTGCAAAATGCAACCCGGGAAGGATGGAAAAGACACCGCAGAAACATCTGGCAAAACTCCTCTATCCATTCCAGAGGGTACAGATTGATCATATACAGATGCCAAAAAGTGGCCGATATGAATATGCCCTAGTGGTGGTGGACATGTTCTCTGGTTGGCCGGAAGCCTATGCTGTTACAAACATGACAGCCAAGACCACGGCTAAGAAACTACTGAGTGAGGTAGTCTGTAGATTTGGGGTCCCAGAGGTGATAGAGAGTGATCAGGGTCCAGCCTTCACAGCAACCCTTACAAAAGAGATTTGGACAGCACTGGGGGTCGAATTGGCCCTACACTTCTGTCAAGGTGGCCGGGAAGAACACTTGGATACACGCCTCCCACTGCAAGAAAGTCCCAACCCCTGAGGAAAAGGTGTCATCTACACCATGACAACTATGTTGTATATCCTTTTTCTTATGAGTCTGACAGAGGCTCAACAGGTGGCTATCACCAAAATAGGTGACACTATTATATTTTGGTACAACTCATCCAACACTCATGTAGCTATTTTCACCTTTGATTTCTGTAGTATAGATCCCATGTGGTGCTATGACCATAATCCATATGATCTTGATACAACGAGCATGTTCCGATAGTAGTGACCAGGTATATATATGTGTCATGGATGATTACTGGGGATCAAAAGATTAGAACCAGATTGGAAGGGATTTGGACTGGTGAGTATGCTCTTGCAAAGGTCATTATGCCTCTCCATATCCTAACAGAAGATGCCCCTGACACATACACTGGATCAGCATCTAGGCACAGGAGGAAGCGGACAGCTCCCTCCGGAGGTTTTGACCCACATATGTATATAGATGCCATTGGAGTCCCAAGGGGGGGGCCTAATGAATTCAAAGCCAGAGACCAAGTAAAAGCAGGCTTTGAATCCCTGATTCCCATGATAACTGTTAATAAAAATGTAGATTGGATAAATTACATATACTACAACCAACAGAGGTTTGTGAATTACACCAGAGATGCCCTCCAAGGAATCGTTGACCAGTTAGCCCCTACATTCTACATGACATTCCAGAATAGGAGGGCTCTGGACATGATTTTAGCGGAAAAAGGAGGTGTCTGTAAAGTGATAGAAAGAACTGGAACATGTTGTACATATATTCCTGACAATACTGGCCCGAATGGTAAGGTTGCTCTGGCTATAAAGAAATTAGAAGATCTGTCAGTAGAGCTGAAGAAGAACTCAGGTATCACAGACCCGTGGGATCAATATTTTAGCTGGATGAGTGGGTGGCAAAAAGTGCTTGCCCAAATAGGGGTAACGGTATTAATAATTCTAGTCCTTTTAGCTCTGATTGTATGTTGTATTCTACCATTTGTAAAGAAGTTAATAAGCAAGGTTGTAGACAACAGCACACCTATATTTCTCCATCAAGAAGAGGAGGACCCCCTTACGATGGAAGAGGATAAACCTTTCACTCCTCTAAGTTCCCTCCCCGTCAACAGCAATTTCACAATTTTGTAGGGATAGCATCTGACTTCCTTATGTACAAAGTCTGTGGCAAGGGGGGTGATGAAATAGTCATCACCTGTCTAACGTACAGCATAAAAGAGTTCCAAGGTACATAAGGACAGATGAGCTAGGCTTTATAGGGACAGAGTAAAATAGTCATTTTAAGGGGGGACTGTGATGGATTTGGTAAAATGCCTATTCTGTTTCCTGTTTAAAATATACATTTTATATATATATTTACTTTTATTCTATTATACTTTTTCATATTTCTAAATATATGTGTTGTGCGTATATATATATTTTGTCTGCTGGGCTTTGCAGTCCTCCTTAACTTGTTTTGCTCAACGTGATGCTCTCAACCCCTCCTTTCGCACTGAGAGGATTTTACTTGGGCTTTGAGTATGTGAGGGGGAGTGAAAAAGATAACGGGCGAGAAGCAAGCATCTGCCCCCACCCCCCCACGTTTCTTCATCTGCCCCCATCCCCCCCCCACGTTTCCTTATCTGCCCCCATCCCCCCCATGTTTCCTCATCTCCCCCCACCCCCCCCATGTTTCCTCATCTGCCCCTATCCCCCCCATGTTTCCTCATCTGCCCCCATCCCCCCCATGTTTCCTCATCTGCCCCTATCCCCCCCCATGTTTCCTCATGTGCCCCCATCCCCCCATGTTGCCTCATCTGCCCCCACCCCCCCCCCATTTTGCCTCATCTCCCCCCATCCCCCTCATGTTGCCTCATCTGCCCCCATCCCCCTCCATGTTGCCTCATCTGCCCCCATCCCCCCCCATGTTGCCTCATCTCCCTCCATCCCCCTCATGTTTCCTCATCTGCCCCCATCCCTCCCATGTTTCCTCATCTGCCCCCATCCCCCCCATGTTTCCTCATCTGCCCCCATCCCCCTCATGTTGCCTCATCTGCCCCCATCCCCCCCATGTTTCCTCATCTGCCCCCATTCCCCTCATGTTTCCTCATCTGCCCCCATTCCCCCATCTATATTGTGCAGCAGGAGGAGTGAGA
The DNA here is from genome assembly GCF_062004578.1 of Staurois parvus. Classification (NCBI taxonomy): domain Eukaryota; kingdom Metazoa; phylum Chordata; class Amphibia; order Anura; family Ranidae; genus Staurois; species Staurois parvus. Next base: position 271,863 of record NW_028318242.1, on the reverse strand, counting down.
CTCTGTATAGTGCAGCGGTAGGGGTGAGACTTTGCGTAGTGCAGCAGGAGAGGGGAGCCCATTCACAATGGTGGTGTTTGGCCCAGTACATGGGATGCTTTGCTTGCAGCTCTGGCATATCAGGATTTCCATAGATTTGTATTGCAGAAGCTGATTTCTCACCAGTTCATGTTTAGATGACAATATGTGTCTTCCAGATTGTAGAATATCTGGAATAGAAGTGCCGGGGAGGACTGGACTCTGGGTCCCTGCCAGGACTTTCAATGGCTGCCTCCCACTGTATAACAGTATGCAGGCTCCACAGTCTACAGCCCGGAGCCAGCTGAACCCTGCCCCTCCCCCGTCTGTCTAGGTGTCATCCTCCCAGGCTGTCAGTCCTGTACGGGGGAGGAAAGGGGCTGCCATCACATCACATCACTCAACCCCTGGAAAAGACCAATGGAGGTGTGTGCGGGGTGCAGGAGCCGTGCGGGGCCCCTGAGCTGTGAGTGAGCTGGAGAGGAGCCGGACACGGAGTGCGGACAGAGGTGAGAGGCTGAGCGATCGGAGAGCTCTGGTCCTGGAGGTGCAGCAGGGACACAGAGAGGGGGAGCCCGGTACAGGACCCGCCCCCTTCACGGCAAGTGACAGGGGATTTGGAGTCCTCAGGCGGCTGCCTAATCTGCCTTATGCTGGCGCTGGCCCTGCTTTCAGGCCGCTCCTCTTCTCACTGATTGGCTTTTGTCGCATTGGAACGCAGCTTTCCAGCGGGATAAATGGCATAAAAATGATTTCCCTTTAAGCTGTATGAGACGATTCTCATCGCAGAGCTGCTGACTGAAAGTCCTGCGTGCTGCATTTTTGATGCGTTTTCCAAAAGCGCACCAAATATGCATCTTCCCTTTTAGTCTATATGAAACTCGCCAGAAGCGCACCCAGGGTGCGTGTTTAGGGTCACATGACAAGAATAGGCTGGTTGTTAAGAAGCGGGCTCCTGCCGGCGTCCCTAACATCCAATGAATAGCCGGTACCTGGCGACGTCCTTAACAAGCAGCTATTCACCAATATGCGCTGTAACGCAATGCATAGAACACGCACTGTGCATTTTTACAAATGCGTGGTGTGTTTTGGAAGCGCTGCAGTGTGAAAGCAGCCTTCCATTTCATGTTGGCTTTTTTCCTCCTTTTCAGCGGCTGATCCTGCCAGTAACACACTTCCTGTCCAGCACTGCATAGAATATGAGGAGCTGCTCTGTGAAGTATAAATTGGCATTTGTTAGGAAAAAAGCTTCCAGGCCGGATGTTATGACGGAGAAGATGCTCTCGGTGTCCTCTGTCATCAATGTTCCCCTGCCTGTCATCTGGCATGTACACGGAGTCGCACAGCTCAGCATACATGTACAGCTCCTGCTGTGTGCCGTGGTGATGCCACTCCACCACAGAAGGATCGCTATCATCACTCCGGAGCTGCTCCTAAAATCTTCTGTAGCACTGCCCCTTGGGACAAACTGGAATATATTATGGGTCCTGCGCTCAATAGATCCAACCCTAAGCAAACCCAATCCCTCTGGCACAACTGGTAATGAATAGCAAATACACCGCCAAGAAATTTGCTGACACAGGGTTAAATGAAACAAGAACAATTTTATGGAGAATGAAATGCAGTGTAGAGGGGTGGGGTTCCCCTTTCTACTTCAAAACTTACTTTTCTTCTTTTATGCAATGCAGTAAATTTGGTCTGCCACTAGAGGGCTTCACAGCCAAGAGTCTCCGGATGGCAGAGTCGCACATTAAGCAGAATACAACTGATATCAAACAAATAAACTTACTTATACTCTATCAATGACATGTATTACCCACACCGGTGTATGATTCTGCTTCTGAGGGGCCTTAGCCAAAAATCACCTCAGAGTCAGAACAGAATGCAATAAAGAGGTACCTCTAATAAGGCTACTAAGCCAGATTCCCCCACTCTAGTCCTTGTAACGGTGGAGCTCTAGTTGGTGCACGTTTAGTCCTTACAATGAAGTAAATAGCAGCTGAAGGCTTCTTTGGAGTTTCAGCTGGTGTGGGTTACATCAGATTTCACTAGGTTTCTGGGCTGAGAGGATCCACACTCAGTGTCTAGAAGCAACACAAAGCATCCCAAGACCAGGAGCAGTCGCAGGATGCAATCTCCCAGTATGTGTCAGTCCCCGGGGCAGACAGTCTCAATTACACTGGTGGTGAGGGGCAAAGCAGGCAGAGGGATCTGTGGCTTGCACAGGGCCCCGGATGGGTGAGATCCCAGCAGTGGGGTGCGGATGTCCCAGTCTATATGCAAAGTGTAAATGGTGTGTCTTACTCTCTCCAGTGGGACAGCTCACCAGACTCTGAACACACAGCAGGGTCCCTCTATCCGCGCTGGGTGCTGTAGTGCCTCCTCCTCTGCTTGGACGGGCTCCACGTGTCCCTGTCTTTTTTCCAGCCTCCTGTCTCTCTCTGTTCTCCCCCCTTCACTTCCTGCTTCCCCCCCTTCCCAGCGTCCTCTGCTGTGTAGTGGATGAGTCATGAACTTGGCAGAATGCCCAGGTTTTACAAATAGGGGAGGGAGAGGAAAAACCGACTGCTGAACGTGTGATTCCTTCTGAATCCTCCTGTACAAGGAGCCTGCTACACTTCTTTATTGCAAATTCCACAGGAGTCCAGCCTTCCAAATGCGGCTCAGCCCTGGTGGGCTTTATTTGTGACATTAGGATTCCATTGTGTGTGTGTAAGGCTGGACTCCGGAGGGATCTGCCATAAAGAAGATTAGAAGGACGGCTCCTGTGTGATGGCGATCCTTCTGTGGTGGACGCATGTTTGGCTGTGGATGTGGCCCCGGCACTATACAGGAGTGTAGGTTGGAGCACCGTTTCTTTCTTTGCACATGTGGTGATGATGTGACTCGCAGATGCATGTGCAGGAGTGACGTCATCACACAGCGGCCAACCAAGCGGCTGAACAGACAGGAAGTGGAAGGAAGGGGAAGATGGGAGCGGTGAGAGCGCGGAGCTGGAGGGCTTCCTGTGACGGGTAAGTCTGTCATAATGTGCTAGTGTGGGGGGCATAGCAGAACATTATGGCAGAAACCTGCAGGGGGCTGGCTAGAAACATTTCTAGAGCAGAGTTTAATATGGCTTTAGTGATTGGCCAACCCCGGGGATGTCGCTGGTCACATGGGGTGTGAAGAAAGGAAACCTAGAAAGGCTTGTAAGCGTGAAGGCCTCTGCGGGAGATCTGGGATGTCATGACAGCAAATGTGCTCCTCACATCACAGCATGGAGGAAAAATCCAACGTAACTCTTTTACCTCACAGGGGCCACCTCTAAGGCTGCTTTCACACCGATCAGGAGCAAAAATGCAGGAAAATCACATGCACACCTTTTTGATGCGTTTTTGCCACTCATGGTGTATTTTCATTTCATTGAGGTATGGTTAGATTCTGATGGTTTTTATGCGTTTTTTGCAGCATTTTAATGCATTTATTATTCATTTCAATAGGAGGTACATTCTTGGTATTTTTATTTTTTAACCGCGCTACATGCACCAAAAATGCAGCAAGCAGGACTGTGGAAAGCACAACAGACCCACAAATGACCAATGTGAAGAATTCAATAGGATTTAATGGTCATGCATTTTCTTCTGCTGTGCAGTGTAAACGTAGTGTAAGGCTGGCTATAGATTTTTAGATTTTTTTATTTTCTTCAGCCAGTGAGCCAAGGAAAAAAAAAAGTAACAGATTTCTCCATCCACACAAGGGAGGCGAATGGAGGAATCCCCCTCCAGGACTACGTATTCCGGTAGTGGCTCCTCTGCTGCAGCCGTTGATGGACAAGAGTCTTCCAGCCTACCTAATGACTGACTTGTGTAGAACAGGTATGGCCACACAGATTGAAATTCATCCGGTCCCTGAATTTCCATTTTTTGTGCCTAGCTTATCACTAGTGATCCTTGTGATTGGCTATCAGTGATCCTGTGATCAGGATATGGTCCTCCCAGCACCCGATCATTACTCTGGTGTCAGGAGCTGGTGGTGAGCGCTCAGTCTTCCAGCTGGGGGCGCACATTGGAGCACGCTCCCTGGATAAACTTTTCTGTATTTGTACTGCAGCTAATGTAAATGGCTGATTTTAGCTTGGAATTGATTTTAGAATTTACTGTCCAGCAGCATTTAGACTGGAAGAGAGAGGGACAGCACTATAGGCTGATCAGGATGTTCTGCATCAGCATGTGCTCTCAGTATTAGAGAGCAGAGAGATGACCTGATCAGTCTACTATTGCTCCTTTAGCCCTGACTCACACTTGTGCAGTTTGCTTTTCATATGTTTTTGCATTGCTTCTTGCAGTGCATTTTGCATTTTTGTTCAGTCATTTTTCACACGTTTTTTGATGCATTTTGTGTTTTTATTTTTTTTTAATGCTTTTTGCTGTTTAGGCAGATTAATAGATTCACTTTATACGTATCTGCGGTGTGTCCATTGAAGTCTATTGACCCAAAAATGCACCGTGTTGTGTTTAACAAAAGAAAAATCTGTGATCTTTTCCAAACACGCAGCGGCTGAAAAACACACAGATGTGAACGTGTCACATGGGAAACCATGTTAATTAGAATGAAGTGCGTTTATGCAAAATGCACTAAAAAAACGCATAGGTGTGAATCAGGCCTAACTGACCAATGACAGTCTTGCAGTGGGGTAATGACCAAGATTTGTTTCCTCCATGCAGTAGAGAAAAGTCAGGTCCCAAATTTTGGGAATGTATGGACAGGGAGACACAGGTAAATGACTCCAAGATCTGTATTTCAATGGTGTATTTAGTAGGGATGTACTGAAGTTTCGGTGGCCGAAACGATTCAGCTGAAAACACCCCTTTCGGCCATCGGCCGAAATGAAAAAAAGCGCCGATACAGATGGCGAAATAACTTCGCTGCTGCCGCCACTGGCTGCTGCTTAGCAGTTTTCAGCCATGTCTGAGAAACCACCGAGCAATCCCGGCGTTGGGCATAGAGATGAGTGAAGGAAAGATGGCCTCCACTCATCTCTATGCCCTTGGAGGACAGGAGCGATGTCACTTCCGGTTCTGGTCATTTTTTTTAAGCAGATCAATTCTTTTTTTTTTTTGATCAAATGCTTTACATTCCAGAGGAGAGATGTTGGGTCTTATTGACCCTATATCTCTTCATAAAGAGGACTTGTCACAAATTATTTCTATCACAAGAGGATGTTACGGCGAGAAAATATATAACCAACATGTCACGCTTTAAAATTGCGCACGCTCGTGGAATGGCGTGAAACTGCGGTACTTAAGAATCTCCATGAGTGATGCTTTAAAAAGTTCTACAGGTTATCAGTGTAAAGTTACAGAGGAGGTCTAGTGCGAGAATTATTGCTCTTGCTCTGACGTACGTGGCGATACCTCACGTGTGTGGTTTGAACACCATTTACAGTTGCAAGAAAAAGTATGTGAACCCCTTGGGATTACGTGGAGTTTTGCATGAATTTGGCATAAAATGTGCTCTGAACGTCATCTAAGTCAAAACAATAGAAGAACACAGTCTGCTGAACATAATACTACACAAACATTAGATGTTGCCATGGTTTAATTGCACATAACATGAAAACATTAACAGTGCAGGGAGGAAAAAGTATGTGAACCTTTGGACTTAATAACTGGTTGACCCTCCTTTGGCAGCAATATCCTTAACCAAACGTTTCCTGTAGTTGCAGATCAGACCTGCACAACGATCTGGAGTAATTTTGGACCACTCCTTTTCACAAAACTGTTTCAGTGTAGCAATATTCTTGGGATGTCTGGTGTGAATCGCTCTCTTAAGGTCATGCCACAGCATTTCAATCGGGTTGAGGTCAGGACTCAGACTGGGCCACTCCAGAAGGCGTATTTTGTGCTGTTGCAGCCATTGTTTTGTTGAATTACTTGTATGCTTTGGGTCATTGTCCTGTTGCATCACCCATCCTCTGCGGAGCTTCAGTTGGCGGACAGATGGTCGTACGTTTTCCTTCAAAATGTCTTGATAAACTCTGGATTTCATTTTCCTATCAATGAAAACAATCCGTCCAGGCCCTGAGGCAGCAAAGCAGCCCCAAACCATGATGCTCCCTCCGCCATGTTTTACAGTGGGGATGAGGTTTTGATGTTGGTGTGCTGTGCCTTTTTTTCTCCACACATAGTGTTGTGTGTTCTTCCCAAACAACTCAATCTTGGTTTCATTTGTCCACAGTATATTTTGCCAGTAGTGCAGTGGAACATCCAGGTGCTCTTTTGCAAACTTCAAACGTGCTGCAATATTCTTTTTGGACAGCAATGGCTTCCTCCGTGGTGTCCTCCCATGTACTCCATTCTTGTTTAATGTTTTCCTTATTGTAGATGTGTCAACAAAAATGTTAGCATGTGCCAGAGATTTCTGTAGGTCTTTAGCTGACACTCTGGGATTCTTCTTTACCTCATGCAGCACTCTGCGCTGTGCTCTTGCAGTCATTTTTACAGGATGACCACGCCTAGGGAGAGTAGCAACAGTGCTAAACTTTCTACATTTGTAGACAGTCTGTCTTACCGTGGACACATGAACATCAAGGCTTTTGGAGATACTTTTGTAACCCTTTCCAGCTTCATGCAAGTCAATAATTCTTGATCGTAGATCTTCTGAGAGCTTTTTTCTGCGAGGCATGGTTCACATCAGACAGTGCTTCTTGAAACCAGTAAACCCAAAACAGGTGTGTGTTTTTTAAGGGCAGGACAGCTGTCAGCAACACGTCCAATATCATCACACTGATTGGAGTCAAGGTTGGCTCACTCCTGGCTCCAATTAGCTCTGGGAGAAGTCATTAAGCTAGGGCCTCACATACTTTTTCCTCCGTGCACTGTGAATGTTTACATGTTATGTGCAATTAAACCATGGCAACATCTAATGTTTGTGTAGTATTATGTTCAGCAGACTGTGTTCTTCTATTGTTGTGACTTACATGACGTTCAGAGCACATTTTATGCCCAATTCATGCAAAACTCCACGTAATCCCAAGGGGTTCACATACTTTTTCTTGCAACTGTATCTCTCTATGGCTGCTTCAGGGAGGGTTCCTCCTTCCTGTCAGTGGTGGGGTGGACAGCTGTGCTGTAACCTGCATTATGTACTCCGTATGCTGCTTTGTATGTCAAGCTGTGGATTTTGGAAATAAATGTACCAATCAAATATTTAATAAAATACAATGTTACTAGTAAAGGTATGCAAGTTATTGCCAGAAAAATCACATCATTTTTATTTTTTTTCTAGAGGAAGACATGCTCCTTGATATACATCAAATATTCAGTAGTGAATCCTACGTGGCTACAACACCCAGTGAACTCTGCAACCATCTATTGAGCACTTGTTACGTGGCGAATGAGAACTCCTGTTCTGAGACTCGAGAGAGCCAGCATGCTGTCACAGCAAATAGGTATGTACCTGAGAAGAGCAGAAGACATAACAGTGGTCCTGCATGTAATAGATCTAGGTACAAATGATCACAAACAATTGCTTAAAGTGGTTGTAAAAGCTCAAGGTTTTTTACTTTCATGCATTCTATGCATGAAGGTAAAACAACCTCTGTGTTCAGCAGCCCCCAATACCTACCTGAGCCCCATCTTGATCCAGCAATATGCATGAGAGCCTTGGCTGTCCCGGGTCTCTCTCCTCATTGGCGGCGACAACAGTGTGCCATTATCTCCCGCTACTGTCAATCGCAGCCATGGAGGAGGGGGCGGGGCTGAGCTATGAGACACAGTGGTGGCTTGGGAGCAAGCATGCATAAGTGTCCCCCAGAGCAAGCAGCTTGCTCTGGGGGCACTCAGCAGGGGGGAGCAGCTAGGAGCATCGGCGGGAGACCCAAGAAGAGGAGGATCGGGGCTCCTCTGTGCAAAACCATTACCCAGAGCAGGTCTGTGTACCATTGGGGAATTTACCTTGTTCCAGAGACTCAACAGGACAAAGGAAATAATTAAAAGTGAGGCAAATTCCTCTTAGACATCCCTGGAACAGGGACCCCATTGGAAGATCTACCCTCGCCTCTTTTATTGCGGTCAACTTGAAAATGTTGGATTTCCCTTCATTTTCTTAGTAATAATTAGGGATGCACCGAAATTTTAGTGGCCGAAACTTTTTGACCGAAACACCACTATCAGCCTTTGGCTGATATTACAATAAGCACCAATACAGGTGCTGAAAGTAACCCCGCCCTCCGCCGCCCGGTGGTTCTCAGCCTTACCTGAGAAACCATGCAACGATCCTGGCACTGGGCATAGAGGTAAGCGAAGGAAAGATGGCCTTCACTCATCTCTATGTCCTTGGAGGACCGGAGTGACATCACTTCCGGTTTCGGCATCTTGTAAACAAGGCCATTGTTTTTTTGTTTGCTTTTTTTTTATGCACTAGATCAATGCTTTTTTGATGGAATGCTTTACATTGTAGAGGAGAGATGTGGGGTCTTATTGACCCCTTATCTCTCCATAAAGAGAACCTGTCACTGCTTTATTTCTATCACAAGGGATGCATGCATTCGTTGTGGTAGGAATAAAAGTGAGTTCAAAAAAATCTTTTAAAGCTTCTAGAGGAATCCCACAGGTATGGTATATACATAATTATATATATCATTATATTGGTCTAAGCTAGACCAATGTAATTCTGTTTAAAATGCCATACCTGATATTATTCGGCTATGTTCAGAATTTCTTTGAGAGTTGTCACCTGACCCCAGCCATTGACACTGCTGTGAAGGCTGTTATTGGCATATTTACCTTCATAGATAATAAAAGGCGCAGCGCTAAAATATTAAATATTGACACTTAAAAGGCTAAATAAAGATATCAAATAAAGTGACAGTATGTGGTAAAGTGCTGGGTAAAAGGCTGATAGTAACTTCAAACTTCAGTGATGTGCCAGAAGTGTAGTAACAATATGCGCTCACCAGATGCGTATTTTAACCACAAACCTTCAGGGCACTTATATCCCCTTCCTGCCCAGGCCAATTTCCAGCTTTCAGCACTGTCGTACTTTGAATGACAATTGCGCGGTCATGCAACACTGTACCCATATGAAATTTGTATCAATTTTTTTTGTGATAGATAGAGCTTTATTTTGGTGGTATTTAATCAACTCTGGGTTTTTCATTTTTTTCTTAAACAAACCAAAAACCACAGAAAATTTTGAAAAAAAAAGTTTTTTCTTAGTTTTTGTTATAAAATTTTGTAAATAAGCGATTTTTCTCCTTCATTGATGTGCGCTAATGAGGCTACAGTGATGGCCACTGATAGGGTGCACTGATGGACACTGATAGGTGGCACTGATGAGGAGGCACTGGTAGGTGGCACTGATGGGCATTGACAGGCATCACTGATGGGCACTGAAAGGCAGCACTGATACATGGCACTGTTAGGCGGCACTGACTGGCTCTGATAGGCGGCACTGACTGGCGGCACTGATAGGCGGCACTGATTGGCATTGATAGGTGGCACTGATAGGCAGCACTGATAGGTGGCACTGATTGGCATTGATAGGTGCCACTGACTGGCACTGATGGGTGACACTGAAAGACAGCTCAGATGGGCACTGATATGTGGCATTGATGTGCACTGGTAGTCACTGATTTGTGGCACTGATTGTCACTGGCACGAGGCACTGATGAGCACTGACACAAGGCATTGATGGACACTGACAGGTGGCACTGCTGGGGCTACACTGATCATCAGTGCCCTGATGATCAGTGTACATGTCCCCTCCGTGGAAAACCAATCACCGACTCTCCTCTCGAGCTGTCAGCGTGACAGCTCGAGAGGAGAGAGAAATGCCGATAGCCGGCATTTCCCTGTTTACATGTGATCAGCTGTGATTGGACACTGCTGACTACATGACTGAGCCGACATCTTCGGCTCTTTCCGTCATCAGTGATCCGCTGTGTCCGTGGGACACATCGCACCACCGATCACCGTGCTGCGTGCTCCCTGAGCCGCGCATGCGTGGTGAGAATGGGAGGACGTCATATGACGTCCTTCCAGAACGAGAGAACCACCTTGCGTCCGTCATATTACTATATGGCGGGCGGTAGGTGGTTAAATACGCATGTAAACAATATAGCCAGAGGTCCCCTTCTCAGGATGGGATGGATGAGATATGCCGTTTACGGATTCTCCTCCCTCTGGGTGGTATACAGCCTTAACCACTTCCATACCGGGCACTTTTACCCCCTTCCTGCCCAGGCCAATTTTCAGGTTTCAGCGCTCACTCTTTGAATGACAATTGCGCAGTCATACAACGTTGTACCCAAACTAAAGTTTTATCATTTTCTTCACACAACTAGAGCTTTCTTTAGGTGGTATTTAATCACCGCTGGGGTTTTTATTTTTTGCTAAATTAACCAAAAAAAGACCAGAAATTTTGAAGAAAAAAAAAGTTTTTCTTTGTTTCTGTTATAGAAGATTGCAAATAAATAATTGTTCTTCATAAATTTAGGCCAAAATGTATTCTACTACATGTCTTTGGTGAAAATAACCCAAATTAGTATTTATTATTTAGTCTGTAGGAAGGTTATAGAGTTCACAAACTATGGGATAGATCTGAATATTGATCAATCCTGAAGTACTGATGGCCAATCTAATTTCTTGAGGTTCAAGAATGTCAGAACAGTACAGATATCACCCAAATGACCCCTTTTTGCATGGCGAGTTTTTGGAAGTTGTAATTTTTTTGTCATCTTTCAGAAATGAAGAAATAAAAAAAATGATTTTCACTATTTTTTTTATTTTTTTTTACATACTGTCACCAGTGCAGTAAAGCGTCATCATATAACTGGCATGTCGGTGATCAGGGACACTGACTGGTTACAGTACGAAAAAAAAAATTATACTTTTTTTTTTTTTATTACGTTTTCTCTTTTTTTTAAGATTTTTTTTTTATATTTCACTATGACCAAAGTAGTATAATGTTACCATAGTAACATTGTACTACTTTGGGGAAGTGATCAGTTTTTATTTTTTTTTTTACACAATTTGCTTATAGAAAAGAATTACTTTGCTATAAGCAAGCATTTACCTGAATGACATCGATTCATTCAGGGCTTTTTTTTTTTTTGTGCTTAGCTGTGATTTGGCCACAGCTAATCACGACACAGCTGGGCTGTGATTGGCCCAGCTTGTGCATGTGCTCACTGACCATTCACAGCTAGCCACACTTGTATACAAGGGATGGCATGAAAGGAAGCCATCCATTGTATACAACTGTCATGTGACCTGCTGTGATTGGTCACAGCAGGTCACATGGTACTGGCAACAAGGCCGGTACACAGATCTGTCATCGGCCATGTCTGAGGTACATGTATGGTGACAGATCGCGTCCCTGGGCGGCTCTGCAGGCATGCAAACTGCGCATGCCTGGAAGGACGCCATATGGCATCCACCCGGAGGGACGAGGTGTCCCCCGGCCGCCATCTGGCCATAGGCCGGGCGGGAACCGGTTAAAGGTGTCTCCTTGGTGGGCGCAGGTTGGATCCAGCCAGAGGCCTCCTTAGTGGATGAATGGATGCTTTACAGCCAAAGTTAATGGAAAAGCTTCCTCCTCTGGATAAAATGGAATATTGCCACTCTAACTCCTGCCACTGTACCATCCGGGATGGGCTCTGGAAATTAATTTTAGCTGGACGTAGAGCCAAACAGAAGATAGCCTATAGTGCAGTATTTTGTAAGCAAATAATTTATTAAATAAAGATTCCACGTGGTAAAATATAAAGGCAAATAAGTGGAGAAGCACTGATCATCCACAATAGAAAGATGGCTGCCGGACCTACACTAGGCTTCGGTTACGTGACGTCACGGCGTACTGGCTCGTCATTTGACGCATTTCATGCAAATGCACTTCTTCAGAAAGGATCGCCATTATTGCCGTGCCATCCGTCAGAACGGTATGTACTGCATGCGCCTCTTGAGTCATCAAAATTTACCGACAAGTGCTAGCAGAGATCAGGCCTGATTCTGCCAACAGTGTGGTTTTTTTTGCAATGTAAGTGACAGTGACCTACTGACACTGCACTTGCTGGAGGAGAAGGGGGGGGGCAAGCGTAGAGGCTAAACGCAGGTGCCGGGGTTGATCCCGCTAATGCTGCGTTTTTGGGGATGCTATACTAATGTGAACGATGGTATAGTGCTGATCTGATCAAAGATATTGATCCATTCAGACACTATACTAGCAATGGGGGTTTATTGTGTATGAGCGTGTTCCTGGCAGTCAAGGGGTAAACCACGGGAGTGTAAATCACGTGTATATATATATGTGATTTTGCACACCCATGCCGCCCTGTAGCAGTATTTCTGCTATAGGGCAGTCCGGAAGCGATTACAGAAGCGGTTTGTGTTACGTCGCTGCGTTACTTTAACTGACAATTGTGCGGTCATGCAATGCTGCACCCAAATGAAATGTATGTCCTTTTTTCCCCACAAATTGAGCTTTCTTTTGGTGGTATTTGACCGCCTGTGCGTTTTTATTTTTTGCGCTATAAAAATGTTTACATTTGGTTAGCATGGTAACCAAACCGTTGTTTATATTTGGCAACAGAGTGATGCTAAAAAAATGCCAGCTTTGGGCATTGGTTAACCAATGCCACAAGCTGTCATTTTTGTGGCATCATTTGGTTGCCATGGTAAGCAAACGTAAACAATGGATTGGGTACCATGCTAACTAAATGTAAACAATGGCCTGAAATGGCATTTCATGTGGCATCAATAGGTACCCATATTAACCAGTGCGCCAAGCTGGCATTTTTGTGGCATAATTTTGTTGCCTTGGTAACCACATGTAAACAATGGCTTGGTTACCATGACAACAAAATGTAAATATTGGATTGCTTACCATGTTAACCAAATGTGAACAATGGCCTGAACTGGTATTTCATGTGGCATCATTTGGTAACCATATTAACCACTGCCGAAAGCTGGCGGTTTTGTGGCATCATTTGGTTGCCATGGTAACCAATTGTAACAATGGCTTGGTTACCATAGTAATCAAATGTAAACAATGGTCTGATTTGGTATTTCATGTGGCTCCATTAGGTAACAATATTAACCAATGTCAAACATCTGATTTCTTTTTGTCAAACAAATCTTATTTCTTTTTATGAGGGGGTGAGCAAGACCTTGGACAGAGGGGTGGTGTTGGGCGTGGTATACTTGGATTTTGCAAAAGCGTTTGACACATTTCCCCACACCCGGGGAATGGGTAAGGTAAAGTCTACAGGCTTGGAAAAATCCGTATGTAAATGGATAGAAAACTGGCTAAAAGATCGTCTTCAAAGAGTAGTGGTTAATGATTCATAATCTGAATGGTCTGGGGTCATCAGTGGTGTACCCCAGGGTTCAGTGTTGGGACCCTTACTTTGTAATATATTTATAAACGATATAGGGTCTGAGATTACAAATCCCATTTCAGTCTTTGCAGATGACACCAAGCTGTGCAGTGGAATAACGTCCTTACAGGATGTCTCCAACTTACAAGCCAACCTCAATGCACTGTTTAATTGGGCAACTATGTGGCAAATGAGGTTTAATGTAGATAAATGTAAGGTTATGCACTTGGGGGCTAAGAATATGCATGCATCAGACATACTGGGGGGGGGGGTAACAACTGGGGGAATCAATGGTGGAGAAGGATCTGGGAGTTCTGGTAGATCACAAGCTTAATAATGGCATGCAATGCCAAGCTGCGGTTCCTAAAGCGAGCAAAATCCTCTCTTGTATTAGAAGAGGTGTAGACTCCAGAGAGAGAGAGATATCATAAGCTGTAGATAAAATGACTGTTTTCGCAGCATAGCAGGAAACTGCAAAAAGGTTGAGGGGGCTAGTGGACTATGCAGTGGACTTGTTGGCCCTTTAAATATAAGGCTTTTGGGAGAGGGCTGGGGACACCTGTGAGGAGTAGGATCTGTCATGGAAGCTGGGGGCCTTGTAAGGGCATTGTAGAATACTGGGGGGCACTGTGGGACACTGTTGGAGACACTGTGATAGGCTGGAGGCTCTGCAGCATGCTAGGGTACACTGTGGGGGGCACTGTAGAAGATTGATGGGCGTTATGCTCACTTAGTGCTATTAGGTGGCCTGGGAGCACTGTGAAAGTTTAAGGGTCTTTGCCAGCCAAGGTATGCTGGGTGGCACTATGGAAGTTGGAAGGCACTGCTGGTGATTAGGGGATCTGCAGCTAGCAGGCATCTCAGGAGGAGGGACGCTGTGGCCCAACAGTGGACCAGTCTAGATGGTTGAGAACCAGTGGTCTATATATCTCAGTGATACGTCCAAGAAATCTTTGAACAGGCAAATTGGACTGGCCTGGAACAGCAATGTTGACCCATTATATTGTTTTCAGGACCACCTCCCACCTTACTTGGCCCATTTGTGGGCCGTATAAGTGACTTTGTTCTCACATTTGATAAAGACAGGAGACCAATGCTCAGTCCTGGGGGGGGGGGGGACTCTAGTTCTTCTACAGCATCCCTGGAGCCTCAAGACCAGGGAACTCTATTTAATGTGTCTCTGTTGTTTCTCTTAATCCAGGAAGCAGCACCCTGTAATAGAAGAGACAGAATACTTATCTCGCCAGCAAGCATCGGGTGAAATCTTCACGGTCTTGCAGAGCTAGCAGATATCCACCACCTACTGTTTTTTTCAGATGGCATGTTAAAGAAATGTAAAGGTTCATCAGTGCAAAATTCTACCTCTTTAAAGCTCATGCAAAGTCATTTTGTTCCCCCCCCCCAGTCCCTACTGTATTTATTTCCATGGGTGATAAGATATCAGTGCCCATACAGCAAGTGTAGTGGTCCTTGAATATAAAATCCCAGTTTTCTCTCGGCAGGGCTTCTGGGACGGATCAGAGCAATTCTCTGTGTCAGTGCTGACCAGTCAGAATCACTCTGATCTGTGCTGGATGCCCTGCAGAAGGAAAAGTGAGAAGAGTGGGGATTTCCAATTGCAGGACCAGTACAGCGGCTGTATGGGCTCTGACAGCTAATCACCCATAGAGGTAACTACATTAGGGACCGGGGGGAGGGTGTTCACATTTTCATTTTATTTATTTTTTTCTAAAAAAAAAGTGAGTGAACACTTTAAATATTTCTTTGTTCGTGCAATTTAAAAAAAAAATTCAATATTTTTCATTCTGCAGCTTTCATTTAAAAAACATCCCTGATTGGCCAGTTTTTCTTTTCCAGTACAATTAGCATGGTCCAGGTATATCCAACTTTAACCTTTTCACAAGGCTCTTGTAGAAGAGGTCCTTCCTGACTGATTTGTATGTTTCTTCATGTCGGATCTGTATTTCCTCTGTGAAAATCTCACTTTATTGTTCAAAAAAATATTTTCACAAGTCATTTCCTAAATATAAATGCATTGAAATTGTTCATCTTTCCAAGTTGAGCTGTAAGGCTGATGGGGATGTGATGACAAATATGACAACATTTGGAGTGAATGGATAATTTGTCGGACCTCCTGTGAATGACAGCCCTGTATCTAATGTATAAGATGACACCAGAATTGTTACCTTTACATGAGCTGTTACTGAACTGTTTGTAAAGGATAAAACCCACAAATGTTACCTAACAATGGTTGGTTGTATCAGATCTTTTTTATTATTAGTAATTTAGTTACTGTAGTTGTTTGTATTTAAAAACAATTTCATGATTCTGTACCTTGATGGCCCACTGATTATTATGTATGTTCCTGCCCTTTAATACATGTACCTTTGTTCTTTAATTTTGAGAATAAAAATTCACCTAAACATAATCTGTTCATCCTGCCATGAGGGTCTTTGTTCAGACACTTCCTGTTTTAGGGTGGCAACATTTTGTTCCTGAGTCCCAATGATTCTGTTCTTGCATTGTCACCCTGTCACTCAGACATGCTGCCATGGGAGGAGTGCATATAGCCATGAAATGGCTGCAGTGTCTGCAGGAGATCAGCAGCACCGAGATGCAGAAAGGGGAAAATAAATAGTTTTTTTAATTGTTTCTAACACACTGTGGTTTGACAAACTAAATGTCATTTAATTGGAGTTTACAGCTATTTTAAAGGATAAGTTCACTTTGCTAAAATAATAAATGCATCATTTTTTGCAAGTAAAAAAGTGCTTTTATTATTATGTTTTTTAGGAGCCTCTAAAGCATTGCACCCGTGATCAGCAGATCACAGGTGCAATGCAGGGCTCCTGCAGACTGTCAATGCAAGTTGCCTGCTCATATCTCCATTACAAGCAGGCAGTTACACAATGACAGGGAGACTCAGTGAACTATCTAGAGAGCTCAATAGTGCCCTGGTGGTTCATTGAGAACTACAAGCCGACCTCTGCAAAGGCTGTTGGTACTTGTAGTTCATTCACAGAACTCTGCGAATGAACGACTCGGCCGTGTTAGGGAAACTCCACACTGCCGCGTTGTTTTCAAATTGTGACAGTGAGTTCGGGGAGAAGATCCCCGGCGCACTGTCACAATTAGAAGGGGGATCTGGGGGAGGCTGCAGGAATAGGAACATGTTCCACCCTAAAAACAGGTGGAACATGTAGCATGTTCTCAAAGGTGAACTTTTCCTTTTTAAGCTGAACTCCAGCAATGATATATTTTGCAATTGTACTGTATGTAAGGCCAACTTGTCTCAATGTGTATATTTGTATATGATACCTGATTGGTCACTGTAAACCATTTCTAGGAGCTCTGATTGCAATCTTCTGTGCCAAGTGCCTACCCTTTTGCATAGTAATCACAGGGGGACATTTGCTTGCCATGTTTGCCATTCAAAGTTTGCATTTTTCTCAATGAATGCAAAGAGGTGGAGAGGAGGGGTGATGTTGTCTCGATCTCCACCCCATCCAGTCACAGAATAGTTTGCATTTGTGGAGAAATATGCAAGAATGGCAGCCAAGGCAAAGGAGACCCTTATGGTTACCATGCTGAAGGGCAGCCACTCAACATGACACCTAGAAAATTGCATTTATGTTGGAGGATTTGTTTCATCTCTGTGTATCACCTGAGGCCAGTCACTTCACTGGGTATATGTGAGGGTTTGCAACCACTTTAAGCAGCCCTGTTGCAAAAATCTGCCATGCTGCGTTTGCACTGTGGTAATACGCTAAAATATGTGTTGGTATGCTGCAGCGATGTTCATTCCTAATGGCATCCAAACACAACTTTTCAATGGACGTGCATTGCAGTCAGCACCACAAGGCATGATAATGTACAACCATGCATCGCAGTGTGCTGCGTTAGTACTAGTACATGGGATACCATTACATAATACAAAATAAAGCCAAAGAATTGTAGATACCCTTTAGTACGGTTTACATCAGCCTGCAGCGGTAATATATGTAATGTGCATTGGTGTGTGTGATGGTGTCATTCATTTTAAATGGCACACCAAACACTCAATGCACGAGCACCTAAACGCTCACCTGCAAATTTATCCTGCACATTTTTCTGTTTATTGGGGGGGTGTTGTAGCTCATTCATTTTGAATAGGCTGCCTAAGACGCTCCTTAACTTACGATAATGTGTGTTTTGGTGCACAAGGCCACAGTGTGAACAGGCTAATAGATCCACTCCCATCATACCCTTCTGTTCCAATACCACATTCTTTGCCCTGCTTGTGCCTGTCACACCACTTGTGTGCACAGTATGAGCTAGTTTTGAGCTAGTCTTCCCTCTAAAGTTAATTGGGCTGTGCCTGTCCTTTTACATGTCCTAAAACACAGTGGGGAACACAGCCTATGAACCAGAGGGATGTTTCTAAACCTGGCCAGGCAGGTGTCAACCCCAGGTGAGAATTCCTGACTCATTGCCAATGCTTACTAGGCCACAGCATGGTATAGTAGTAAGGAGATGTGTCATTCATACGCAGGCACAATAACCGACAATTGCATACAGTGATACTGCGGCCTGGTAGAAATCAGCAATGACAGGGGAGGTCTCCGCTCTTCTGTCACCACTCACACACCTGCGCACAGTACTGCCTCCTACACAAAAGAGCTCGCCTGAAGGACACCTGGGAGTTGTAGGATTGTCATAATAACAACTTTTTTGAAAAGCCAAGAAAAACAAACATTTGTGTCAAAGCGCTTTATTAAAAATGCTTGCACAGATACAAAACTTTCAGTTCTAATAAAATATAAAATGATTTACAGCATTTCAACAAATGCAACACAAGTAAAATACAAGGAATATACTGAAACATAAAATACAAAAATATTTTACCACTTATTTTTGTATTCTGTGAAATTTGCATTAGGACACAATCACATGCCGGTGCTGACCAATCAGAACCAATCTGATCTGTCCCACTGTGCCAAGATAAAGAAGAGGAAGAACGGTGTGGTTTGCACACCCCAGGACTGCTGCACTGGGCTGAAAGGATGGTGAAACTATCACCCATGGAGGCACAGTGGGGACCAGAGGGTGATGGGTGTTCACCTTTTCTGAAAAAAAGAAGAGGTGATCTGATGCTTTAACCATTTCAATACCGGGCAATTTTACACCTTCCTGCCCAGGCCATTTTTCAGGTTTCAGCGCTCTCACATTTTGAATGACAATTGCGCGGTCATACAACATTGTACCCAAACTAAAATTTTATCATTTTCTTCACACAACTAGAGCTTTCTTTTGGTGGTATTTAATCACCGCTGGGGTTTTTATTTTTTGCTAAATTAACAAAAAAAGACCACAAATTTTGAAATAAAAACACGTTTTTCTTTGTTTCTGTTATAAAAGTTTACAAATAAATAATTGTTCTTCATAAATTTAGGCCGAGATGTATTCTGCTACATGTCTTTGGTGAAAATAACCCACATTAGGATGTATTTTTTAGTTTGTAGGACAGTTATAGAGTTCACAAACTATGGTATATATCTGAATATTGATCAATCCTGAAGTACTGACAGCCAATCAAATTTCTTGAGGTCCAAGAATGTCAGAATAGTACAGATATCCCCAAATGACCCCTTTCTGCAGAGTAGACAGTCCGACGTACTTCATAAGAGGCATGGCGAGTTTTTTGAAGTTGTATTTTTTTTGTCATAATTTTTCAGAAAATTATTTTCACAATTTTTTTTTTTTTACATACGGTCACCAGTGCAGTACAGCATCATCATATAACTGGCATGGCGGTGAACAGGGTCACTGACTGGTGACAGTATGAAAAAAAAAAATATATATTTTTTTTATTATTTTTAATTTTTCATTACATTTTTTTTTATGATTTTTGTTTTCATATTTTACTATGACCAAAGTAGTACAATGTTACCATAGCAACATTGTACTACTTTGGGGAAGTGATCAGTATTTTTTTTTTTTTTTTACACAATTTGCTTATAGCAAAGAATAACTTTGCTATAAGCAAGCATTTACCTGAATGAAATCGATTAATTCAGGTGTTTTTTGTTTTGTTTTTTTTTGTGCTTAGCTGTGATTTGGTCACAGCTAATCACATGACATGTGCATGTGATTAGCTGTGACCATTCACAGCTAGGCACTAGTATACAATGGATGGCATGAATGAAGCCATCCATTGTATACAACTGTCATGTGACCTGCTGTGATTGGTCACAGCAGGTCACATGGTACCAGCAAGGGGGGCCGGTACTCAGATCTGTCATCGGCCATGTCCGAGGTACATGGCCGGTGACAGATCGCGCCGCTGCGCGGCTCTACAGGAGCGCAAAAGCGTTTTTGCAGCCGCCAAACGGCCAATGGCCGGGCAGCAAATGGTTAAAGCTGTTGTAAGTCTACTGCCTTCTTTTTTTTTTTTTTTTTAAATGTGGATCCCCTGCAGTGGTCTGCCATAGACGGGCCGTTTATGGGCCGAATTGTCGGCCGATAAATGGAAAATCGGTTGTTGTTGGCACCGAAGCTGCCACCAATGTCCACAAAAAACTGACGTTTTTTGTGGATTTTCCAGCATGACTGATAAAAATAAACGAGAAGATCCACGAAAAACGGCAGACAGTATTGCCCCACTAACGGCGTGAATATCGGCCGATTTTTCGTGCGCCCCGTCTATGACCTGCATTAATGTGGTAGTATGTGCTGCACAATGGCACGTTATGGCAGACTTGCCTTCAGAATGGATCTCTCCAGCAGCACGCTTCTGGCACTCCTGTCCTTGCAGTCTTCTTGTGTGAGTTTGTGTTTTTTGATTCTTTGAATTGCTCTGCCACAATGATGTCACTATTGTGGTACAGACCTCTACATTCATGGTACACTTTGTGATCCTTGAATGCAGAGCATCCCTACACATTTGCAGTGATGTCATTGGTTGTTGCTGACTTTAAAATCTCCTAAATGGAGCGTGTTTTGGAGATATTCCTTATACCTACAGGTGAGCTATATTAGACTCTTACCTGTAGGTACAAATAAAAATGAGAGTTTACTACAGCTTTAAGCTCTTTATGAAAATGTACATATGATATGCACTGGGTATATTTATAGTGGGATAACCATTCTCCCTCTAGCAGCTTTTAAAGAAACCCTGTCAGTGACAAAAAAAGAATCGAAAAAGCACTAGCTGCAAAAGACTTGCCGTCCCACACTCATGTCAGAACTCCACCCTGTTTAACCGCTTCCCGACCGCCCTATAGCAGAAATACTACTACAGCACAGCCATCCAAAGCAGTGTGCTTACAGTGAAGCAAACGGACACCGCCCTATAGTAAAACACACCCAGCGCACAGTTAACCCTTTGATCGCCCCTCATGTTAACCTCTTCCTGCCCAGTGCCATTAGTACAGTGATCAGTGCTTTTTACTTAAGCACTGATCACTGTAATGGTGTCACTGGGGATTTCAGTGGCACCAAGTCAGTTCCCCCCCAGTATCAGAATGTCTGCTGCAGTCCCGGTATAAGTTGCTGATCACCGCCATTATTAGTAAGAATTAAAATAAAAAAATCCCAGTATATATACCGCCATTTGTAAACGCTATAACTTTCACGTAAACCACTTAATTTACACGTATTGGGTTTCTTTGTTTTTCTAGCCAAGACATGTAGCAGAATACATTTTGGCCTAAATTTATGACTAAATTTGATTTTGTAATTGTCTTTACTGGACATTTTTAATAGTGAGAAGCTAACAACGTTGTTCTCAAAATTATCGGTCTTTTTTTTATAGTGCAAAAAATAAAAAAACAGACAGGCGATCAAATAACGCCAAAAGAAATCTCAATTTGTGGGAAAAAAGGACGTAAATTTAATTTGGATACAGCGTTGAATTACCGTGCGATTGTGAGTTAAAGTAACGCAGCGCCGTAACGCAAACATTGGCCTGGTCAAGAAGGGGGGTAAATCCTCAGGAGGGCAAGTGGTTAGTAGAAACCTGCTAAAGTCTGCTGGTAAACAGCCACTTCCAGGAATTCTGAGACTCCCACAGCACGCAGTGGTTCCTCCTGCTGAATCCCACATCACTGTCATTCCATGGAGGATGTGGGAGGAACCACTGAGCGCTATGGAGTTGGCTTTCTTTGTCGACCTTAAAGCAGATCTAAAGAGGTTAATACCTTTCCTACTGCCCCGCCTGCATCTTCTTCTGAGTGCCAGTCTTCATGGAGCGGCGTGGGATGAAGTCACTCTGGCACAGA
Source organism: Staurois parvus (assembly GCF_062004578.1). Lineage (NCBI taxonomy): Eukaryota > Metazoa > Chordata > Amphibia > Anura > Ranidae > Staurois > Staurois parvus. Next base: position 250,227 of record NW_028318242.1, on the reverse strand, counting down.
GACTGGCCCAGTGCAGGAAGGAGCAGCCAGGTAGAGGCATGCTATTACAGAAGACACATTGCATATCCCTTCTGCAATAAAAGCCTGCCTGCTCACTGTTTGTTAAAGCGGAACTGCAGTTCCAATGTAAAGGGAATCTTTACTGTGGAAACCTACCCAAAAAAAGCAATCAGATGGCAAAGGATTAATCACCACTTTGACCTGTATCCTCCACAGAGCTGGTCTTTTCCTTGTTACTGACTTCCTATGCCCTGTTGTGCACTGTGTCTCTGGGTGGAGAAGTCCATCTCCGTAGAGGGGCAGAGCTTTGCTTCCTCATGTCAGAGCTCCTCGCTTGATGACTGGTGGGGTAATGGTCAAGGTAAAGCAGAAAAGATGGACCTTTATCACTGCAGCTCCTCAGGTACGGCTTCCTCTTCAGCAAGGTGAGCACCACAGTAGTGACATCACCAAACCTTACTTTAAATCTGATGAGGTGGCAATACCTTAGATCTCACACTTCAGATATACAGCTATGAGGCTAGGGCACATTAAAGGGTGCCCATGTGGTTTTTTTTTTTTCTTTGAAAAAAATCAGGACGAAAAAAGTATTACTTGAGTACAATTAACATTGCCCTAGAAGAAGGAGAACCTTCCCTTTCTGAGATCACTTCCACTTTAAAGGAGTACTGCCAAAGCTCTTTTGGCTGTACTTCTCCTGTGGATCACAGGAGTGTAGTTCGTTCTGCACTCCTGTGACCCATTTTCAGCAGACATTGGGCTGAAGTCACTCAGCCTGTCCAGGCTGAGGAAAGATCCTGGCTTTAACAACTTCCCGCCCGCCATATAGTAAAATGAGGGCGCAAGGTGGGTCTCTCGTTCTGGGAGGACGTCATATGATGTTCTCCCATTCTCACCGCGCATGCATGGCTCAGGGAGCGCAGAGCGTGGCGATCAGCGGTGCGCTGTGTCCCTCGAACACAGCGGATCACTGATCCACGGAAAGCCGAAGATGTCGCCTCGGTCATGTGATCAGCTGTGTCCAATCACAGCTGATGACATGTAAACAGGGAAATGCCGGTTATCGGCTTTTCTCTCCTCTCGAGCTGTCACGCTGACGGCTCGAGAGGAGAGGAGAGGAGAGCCGATGATCGGCATTCCGCAGAGGGGACATGTAGAGCACTGATGATCAGTGTGCCCTGATGATCAGTGTAGCCCCAGCAGTGCCACCTGTCAGTGTCACATCAATGCCACATATCATTGTCTACCAGTGCACATCAATGCCACATATCAGTGCCCATCTGAACTGCCTTTCAGTGTTACCCATCAGTGCCAGTCAGTGCTGCCTATCTGTGTGCATCAGTGCCTGGCATTGCCGCCTAACGGTGCCAGTCAGTGCCGCCTATCAGTACCATATATCAGTGCTGCCTTTCAGTGCCCATCAGTGATTCCTGTCAATGCCCATCAGTGCCACCTACTAGTGCCTCCTCATCAGTGCCACCTATCAGTGTCCATCAGTGCAGCCTATCAGTGCCCATCACTGCAGCCTCATTAGCGCACATCAGCGAAGGAGAAAAATCACTTATTTACAAAATTTTATAACAAAAACTAAGATAAAATGTTTTTTTTTCAACATTTTCAGTGTTTTTTTGTTTAAGAAAAAATAAAAAACCCAGAGGTGATTAAATACCACCAAAATAAAGCTTTGTTTCAAAAAAATGCGCTGAAAGCTGGAAATTGGCCTGGGGTTTGAGTGCTCTGTAGACTTGTGGTTAAAGTTAGGATCCACCCGAATTTGGAGCAGCACCTGGCTCTGCTGCTGAGAGCCTGAGCCAGCCACTCATTCCCCCTCCACAGCCCAGCGCTCCAATGAGCGCTGGGGGACAGAGAAGAGAGGGGTGACTGACAGTCACCGCTCTCTGCTCAGAGTGGCCGTGAGATATCAGCGATCAGGTGATAGCTGACTTCTCACCCTTAGAGCCAGCGGGGGATAGGTGCAGCATCAGAGTGACGCTGCTTCCACCTAGGGAAGCTTAATTGGGTAAAACAAATCCACACTTCTCTTTTAAAAAGGAATCCAAAGTAGCTCTGGAGCTCATTGTGATCTCTATGCCTGGAGGACAAAACACATGACAATGTCATCACTCAGAGTATCAGGTACAAAGACAAGTCTACACCCACCACAGGACACGGGGGGGACTGGGATTGGACAATATTTAAATCACCAATTTCTCTTCAGTGAATTTTGTGAAAATACCCCCTGCACCCCTCTGCTCCCCACTGTGAATTCTCTAGGCTTTTGTGTCCCCCATACCTGCCCCGTCCGTGAAGGGCTGTATACCACTCCACAACCCATGCTCCTTTTTGTCCTCCACAATGCACCCCATTAGGTGTCCTGCCCATCCCTGTAATTCCCCCACAGCTATTCCGTTCCTTTAGTAAGTACTGTACATCTCCTCTTCCATCACAGCATCCTCCACTTTGGCCCCCTTATCCTCATCTACAGCATGGGGGCCCATAACAAAACCTCTGACCTCATTCTACATCATGTCCTCAACTGCACCTCATGTGGTCCATGAACACCTCCCAAATATTTCCTCTACTATACCCTGCAGCGCACTCCAGATGTCCCCCATACACTCTCCTATGAACACAGCACACTCCATGCATCCCCCATATGCTCTCCCAAAAATGCAGCACATTCCAGGCATCCCCCATACACTCGTCTTTTTAATAAATGCAGCACATACATTCTACTCTTAATGAAGTACACTCCATGCATTTCCCATAAACTCTCCTGTTAACACTGCACACTGCATGCGTCCCCCCATATACTCTCCTGTAAGCATTTTACATTCCATCTGTCCCCCAGACACTCTCCTGTAAGCACTGCACACTCCATGCATCCCCATACACTCTCCTATAAATGCAAGACACTCCATGCATCCCTATACACTCTCCTATAAATGCAGCACACTCAACACATCTACCATACACTCTCCTATAAGTGCAACACACTCCATGCATCCTCATGCACTCTCCTATAAATGTAGCACACTCCATGCATCCCTATACACTCTCCTATAAATGCAGCACACTATGCATCCTCATACACTCTCCTATAAATGCAACACACTCCATGCATCCCACTACACTCTCCTATAAATGCAGCACACTCCATGCATCCCACATACACTCTCCTATAAATGCAAGACACTCCATGCATCCCACATACACTCTCCTATAAATGCAGCACACTCAACGCGTCTACCATACACTCTCCTATAAATGCAGCATACTCCATGGATCCCCATACACTCTCCTATAAATGCAGCACACTCCATGCATCCCCATACACTCTCCTATAAATGCAGCACACTCAACGCGTCTACCATACACTCTCCTATAAATGCAGCACACTCCATACATCCCCATACAATCTCCTATAATTGCAGCACACTCCATGCATCCCTATACACTCTCCTATAAATGCAGCACACTCCATGCATTCCCATACAATCTCCTATAAATGCAGTACACTCCATGCATCCCTATACACTCTCCTATAAATACAGCACACTCCATGCATCCCTATACACTCTCCTATAAATGCAGCACACTCCATGCATCCCTATACACTCTACTATAAATGCACGACACTCCATGCATCCCACAAACACTCTCCTATAAGTGCAGCACACTCCATGCATCTACCATACACTCTCCTATAAATGCAGCACACTCCATGGATCCCCATACACTCTCCTATAAATGCAGAACACTCCATGCATACCCATACACTCTCCTATAAATGCAGCACACTCCATGCATCCCTATACACTCTCCTATAAATGCAAGACACTCCATGCATCCTCATGCACTCTCCTATAAATGTAGCACACTCCATGTATCCCTATACACTCTCCTATAAATGCAGCACACTATGCATCCTCATACACTCTCCTATAAATGCAACACACTCCATGCATCCCACTACACTCTCCTATAAATGCAGCACACTCCATGCATCCCACATACACTCTCCTATAAATGCAGCACACTCAACGCTTCTACCATACACTCTCCTATAAATGCAGCACACTCCATGGATCCCCATACACTCTCCTATAAATGCAGCACACTCCATGCATCCCCATACACTCTCCTATAAATGCAGCACACTCCATGCATCCCCATACACTCTCCTATAAATGCAGCACACTCAACGCGTCTACCATACACTCTCCTATAAATGCAGCACACTCCATACATCCCCATACACTCTCCTATAATTGCAGCACACTCCAAGCATCCCTATACACTCTCCTATAAATGCAGCACACTCCATGCATCCCTATACACTCTCCTATACATGCAGCACACTCTATGCATCCTCATACACTCTCCTATAAATACAGCATACTCCATGCATCCCTATACACTCTCTTATAAATGCAGCACTCTCCATGCATCCTCATACACTCTCCTATAAATGCAGCACACTCAATGTATCTACCATACACTCTCCTATAAATGCAGCACACTCCATGGATCCCCATACACTCTCCTATAAATGCAGAACACTCCATGCATACCCATACACTCTCCTATAAATGCAGAACGCTCCATGCATACCCATACACTCTCCTATAAATGCAGCACACTCCATGCATCCCTATACACTCTCCTATAAATGCAAGACACTCCATGCATCCCACATACACTCTCCTATAAGTGCAGCACACTCAATGCGTCTACCATACACTCTCCTATAAATGCAGCACACTCCATGGATCCCCATACACTCTCCTATAAATGCAGAACACTCCATGCATCCCCGTACACTCTACTATAAATGCAGCACACTCAACGCGTCTACCATACACTCTCCTATAAATGCAGCACACTCCATGCATCCCCATACACTCTCCTATAAATGCAGCACACTGCATGCATCCCCATACACTTTCCTATAAATGCAGCACACTCCATGCATCCCCATACACTCTCCTATAAATGCAGCACACTCAACGCGTTTACCATACACTCTCCTATATGTGCAGCACACTCAACACATCTTCCATACACTCTCTTGTAAGTGCAGCACACTCCATGCATCCTCATACTCTCTCCTATAAATGCAGCACATTCCATGCATCCCACATACACTCTCCTATAAATGTAGCACACTCAACGCATCTACTATACACTCTCCTATAAATGCAGCACACTCCATGCATCCCCATACACTCTCCTATAAATGCAGCACACTCAACGCGTTTACCATACACTCTCCTATAAATGCAGCACACTCAACGCGTCTACCATACACTCTCCTATAAATGCAGCATACTCCATGGATCCCCATACACTCTCCTATAAATGCAGCACACTCCATGCATCCCCATACACTCTCCTATAAATGCAGCACACTCCATACATCCCCATACAATCTCCTGAAAATGCAGCACACTCCATGCATCCCTATACACTCTCCTATGAACACAGCACACTCCATGCATCCCCCATATGCTCTCCCAAAAATGCAGCACATTCCAGGCATCCCCCATACACTCGTCTTTTTAATAAATGCAGCACATACATTCTACTCTAAATGAAGTACACTCCATGCATTTCCCATAAACTCTCCTGTTAACACTGCACACTGCATGCGTCCCCCCATATACTCTCCTATAAATGCAGCACACGCCATGCATCCCCATACACTCTCCTATAAATGCAGCACACGCCATGCATCCCCATACACTCTCCTGTAAATGCAGCACACTCCAGGCATCCTCATACACTCTCCTAGAAATGCAGCACATTCCATGCATCCCACATACACTCTCCTATAAATGCAGCACACTCAACGCGTCTACTATACACTCTCCTATAAAGGCAGCACACTCCATGCATCCTCATACACTCTCCTATAAGTGCAGCACACTCAATGCGTCTACCATACACTCTCCTAAATACACAGCACACTCCATGCATCCCCATACACTTTTCTATTAATTCAGCGCTCTCCATGCGTCCCCCATATACTTTCCTGTATATGTAGTACAATCCATGGATCTCCCATACACTCTCCTATAAATAGAGCAGACTCTATGCTGTCAGTAGTCCTCTATAATCCCCATTCTTCCAGGGTCTCTTCATGCCCCGCCCACACATACCTTTCTGGGGTGTAGTAGCTCCGCCCTTCCAGTTTACAACTAATCATAAACTTATGGAACATTTTTTTGTTTTTAAAGAAAGTTTTCCCCATACACACTATGGCACGCTGTGAAGTATAGTTGGGAGCTGTGCTGGGCACCCCTGCACTGAGGAGGATTCCCATCATATCATACTCTATATCCAATATACACTGATCAGCCATAACATTATGACCACTGAATCACATTATAATGGCATCTGAAAGTGGGTGGGATATATTAGGCAGTAAGTGAACATGTTGTCCCTGAAGTTGTGTGTTGAAAGCAGATACATGGAAAAAAGTGTAAGGGTTTGAGTGATTTTGATGCGGCTAAATTGTAATAACTAAACGACAGGGTCGGAGGAACTCCTAAATTGCAGCTCTTGTGGGATGTTCCTGGTCTGCAGTGGTCAGGACTGACCTAAAGTGGTCCATGGAAGGACACTGGACACAGGGACATTGGCAGCTAGGACTCATTGATGTACACGGGGAGTGATAGCCGACTTGTGTAATCCAATCCATTAGAATTGTTACTGGAGCGCAAATTGTTAAAAAAGTTGAAATATATGTGAACCCCTCGCCTTGTAAAACAACCCATTCAGTTTAAAATAGAAAGGAGAGACAAGGCATTTGTGTATAGATATTAAAAACATTATTAATATCTCTTGACCTCTGTTCTCAACTGTGTAAGAGCTGTGGAAGGAGAAACAGCAGGACACTAATCCGTCCTGTGAAAGGCTGTTCGGGGGGATGTCAGGACATGTCTGATCATTGGAGGAGAGCAGGCAGAGTTCCCAGCACATCACAACAATAAAACACAAATAAGCCACCCAGAATGACACGTATGGCTGGTGTCATTGGCTTATCTCCGACTCACTTGTATAAGTGTGGATCCATAAACCCAAAAGGTACATACTAAGCAAAATGGTAGTGTGACAAGAACACCCCTACCTGGAAAAAGAAGGTTACTAGATGATCCACGCGGAGTAATATGAATTCAAAAATATTCCAAACAATACTTTATTTGATCACATAGATCATAAGGAGGTTAAACATGAGCACGGTGTACATATGAAAAAAATAAAATCATGTTAAAAAGCACTAGGCGTCTTCAATTTCGGGTCATCTTAGCAAATAGAGTACCATAAGGCAGAGTTATATAATGGTGATATGGTTATCCTGGGTTTCCATGGGTTTTCGTCTTGTATTCAAATGAAACATGTATTCAGCAAATGTGTTCCCAATATATGTCAGGTATCTCCTGGTATGAAAAAGCTGGAACACAGAAATACATAGTATATATATAGAAGTATGAAAACCAGAAAACCAAAACACATCCAAAGTTCACCAGGCCTCCCTCTACAGTAGTCAATGGATACTACTATTACCTTCTCAATAGTGAGATTAGCAGGCCAACTTCTCAAGTGTAGGGACTTCCTGGATAGCCACCCCAAGTGAAACAGAGTCCACAGTACCAAATGATTCTGAGGATATATATAGAAAAATAGTGATACATATAAAAATCATGGGCATCAGGTCACCCTGAAAACAAAACACACATAGAGTGGGTATATTACCATTAATGAAGATCAAGAAGACTTCTGTCGACTTGAAATAGGATCAGGTCCTTGATGCTTTTCCAAGATGCATGTGGGGGTGGGGAGCCAGGTAGTCACAATATATAGATTCCAAACACATAAACTGTGTATATAGCATATAACAGGCTATGCAGGCCTGAATTTTTATACCCAATAAAGGGTTTCCAAAAATTACTCAAAATGAGAAGATTATTGCTCCATATACTATGTATGTAGCATATAACAGGCTATATAGGCCTGAGTATTTGTACCCAATCAAGGGTTTCCAAACATTACTCAAAATGAGAGGGTTATTGCGGTTTCATGAGGATATGGCTATGTCACAGCACAACACCTAGATAGGATAGCGTATATATATATATATGTAGATCGTCCTCAAAAGAGGATTTACAAAAAATTCCCCGAGTATACAGGGTAAATTAGGCCCATATAGCATGCCCTTTTAATACCATAAATGCTCTATAGATCTCAACAGCCGTAAGCTGAAAAAACTTGCAACCGGTGGAAGATAAATTTCCCTGAAAGATTGCCGTTTGCGAACCGCTGCAATAGTAGCCTTATGGTAGTTTTCAGAGGGTCAAGGGCCTTCCTAGCAGGGAGCTGTGACACCGCCGTTCCTTCCCGCCTCGTGGGCGCCGCACCCAGTGAAGACGCCGAGCGTAGTGACGTCAATACGTTGACGCGTTTCGTCCGCCGACGAAGCCTGCGGTGATACCTGATACCTGACATATACTGGGAACACAGATACCTGACATATACTGGGAACACATTTGCTGAATACATGTTTCATTTGAATACAAGACGAAAACCCATGGAAACCCAGGATAACCATATCACCATTATATAACTCTGCCTTATGGTACTCTATTTGCTAAGATGACCCGAAATTGAAGACGCCTAGTGCTTTTTAACATGATTTTATTTTTTTCATATGTACACCGTGCTCATGTTTAACCTCCTTATGATCTATGTGATCAAATAAAGTATTGTTTGGAATATTTTTGAATTCATATTACTCCGCGTGGATCATCTAGTAACCTTCTTTTTCCAGGTAGGGGTGTTCTTGTCACACTACCATTTTGCTTAGAGTTCCCAGCACAGCTAGAGAACTGACCACGCTGTGCTTTCATGCCTAGTGTGGTCAGTCTTTAATAGGAATGCAGAGGGACTGGCAGGGGCACTAGGGATTTCACACAAAAGAAGTAATACTAAGAGAACAGGATACTTATTCATACAAGTACATGCTACAGCAGGTACATATCAGCAATCTACTATGACTACCAATGCAGGGAGAGGGGACCAATAGGCTGCAGACTGGACTCCAGGATGCTAAACACCGACTTTTATAAATGTAAATACAAGTTAATGAAAGATCAGTTTTGAATGAAGTTTAATTATTTGTTATGTCTCCTCCACACAAAAATGGGGTCTTCTCTTATACAGATGATGTTTTATCGAGTTGTCCCAGTAATGATTTGATTGCATTTCAGATCAATGATGATTGAGGATTTGTGAGTTGCACACGAGGTACAAGCAATGAAGGAGAAAATGAAAAGAGACAGAAAACCAAAGTGAATAAAGCTCTCCCCGGTTTGCTCTGCATTGTCTTTGAGGGGAGTGCCTTTTTCAACAAGTTTTAAAAATGTGCCAATGTTAAAGCGGTTGTTAAGGCTCAAGGTTTTTTTTACCTCCATGCATTCTATGCACAAAGGTAAAAAAACCTTTTGTGTGCAGCAGTTCCCCCAGCCCCCTCAATACTTACCTGAGCCCCATCGAGATCCAGCGATTTGCATGACAGCCTCGGCTGTCTCGGGTCTCTGCCTCCTTATTTGCTGTCAATCACAGCCAATCATCCAATAAGAGGAGAGGGGGTGCAGGAATGGACACATGGAGCAGTGGGTGGCCCCATAGCAAGCTGCTTCTTATGGGGGCATCCGGCAGAAAGGAGGAGCCAGGAGAGCCTGCGGGGGACCAGAGAAGAGGAACCGGGCTGCTCTGTGCAAAACCACTGCCCACAGCAGGTAAGTATAGATATGTTTGTTATTTTCCGAAAAATAAATGAACCTTTAGAATCGCTTTAAGGATTTAGTAAAGCTTAAAGTAGTAGTCTTAAGGAGTTTTACCTTCATGTACTCTATGCATTAAGGTAAAAAACCTTCTGTAGCAGAGGATCCCCTCGACCCCCCCTTTATACTTCCCTGAGGCCGAGCTCGAACCAGCACTGTGCGCAATGGCTGCGGCTCTCCCTTCTCACTGGGCAGATTGATAGCAGCAGGAGCCATTGGCTTCTGCTGCTGTCCATGAAATCCTATGACGAGGGAGCAGGGGGGCTGAGCCGAGCCACTAGATTCGGGTAGGGCAGCTCAGGAGCGAGCCTGCATGAGTGCCCCCATAGAAAGCCGCTTTCTATGGGGCTAGTGGGTGGGGAGAAGAACCAGGAGAGCCAGCGGGGGACCCCAGAAGAGGATCGGGGCTGCTCTGTGCAAAACCATTACACAGAGGACACTTTTTATGGTGCATCACTTTATTCTATGTGTGTTTGGATTCACAGTTTTCTTAATGTGGCTGTAGATGGATTGAAATTCAGCCGGTTCAGCAAGGACCAACTGAATTTTCGTTCTATGTATGGGCCAATGGCAGTCAGCAGAAATCGATCTGTCAATTGACTTTTGTGTAATGGATCTGTTGGAAAAAAGCTGCTCGATCAATGGCTGCAGCCAATTTCTGCATTGCTGATCTATGTAGTCTGACAGTGGAGGAGTCTCCGCCGCTGTCACAATACAATAATGCAGTGGGGGGATTCAGTTCAGTTTTTTTCATTCAGCCCACTGGCTGAAAACAACCATGTATGGCCAGCCTTAAAGAATATGTAAAGCCAACATTTCATATTCCTGATATGTGCCTGCTGTGCCATGTACTTGTATACAAAACAGTCTCCTATTCTCTTTGCATTGATTCCTTTGTTTGAAATCCCTGGTGTTCCTGCCAGTCCCTCTGCTTTCCTAGTAAAGACTGACCACACTAACCAGAACACAGTATGGTCACTTCTCTAGCTGTGCTATGTGCTATGATCAATGGCTGCAGCCAATTTCTGCATTGCTGATCTATGTAGTCTGACAGTGGAGGAGTCTCCGCCGCTGTCACAATACAATAATGCAGTGGGGGGATTCAGTTCAGTTTTTTTCATTCAGCCCACTGGCTGAAAACAACCATGTATGGCCAGCCTTAAAGAATATGTAAAGCCAACATTTCATATTCCTGATATGTGCCTGCTGTGCCATGTACTTGTATACAAAACAGTCTCCTATTCTCTTTGCATTGATTCCTTTGTTTGAAATCCCTGGTGTTCCTGCCAGTCCCTCTGCTTTCCTAGTAAAGACTGACCACACTAACCAGAACACAGTATGGTCACTTCTCTAGCTGTGCTATGTGATCACTAATACAAAAAAAGCACATTGTAAACACTCTTTTTTCCCTTTTTTAATAACTATGTACAAATGTTTTGCCTTTCATTTCTATTTTAAACTCAGTAGGTTGTTTTACAAGGTGAGGGGTGACATATACTATACTTTTCCTGCAAAGTCTCAGAAATACCTGTTTAGCCTGTCAGTGAAATCTACCCTATGCTCTTTCCTGTGATGGTATGGCAAGGATGCTGCAGTGTCGCTGAATTCAGAGCAGTGTTGTCACTGTCATGTAGGCTGTGCTTGCTTGCACTACAGCGGGTTAAAATCAAGTTGTTGCAGGGGGAATAACGAATAGCATTGCCATTGCTTATTGTCAAGCCTGTATGCATTGACAGCACTGCCTGTGTTGGTGAAACCCCCCTATTCAGTGCGATATATAGTACACAGAATAATGCAGATAAAACCACTTTAACCACTTGCCTACTGGGCACTTATAATCCCTTCCTGCCCAGGCCAATTTTCAGCTTTCAGCGCTGTTGCATTTTGAATGACAATTGCGCGGTCATGCAACACTGTACCCATTTGAAATTTTTATAATTTTTTTCACACAAGTAGCATTTTGTTTTGGTGGTATTTAATCACCTCTGGATGTTTTATTTTGTACTATAAACAAAAAAAGAGCCAATATTTAAAAAAAAGTTTTTCTTGATTTCTCTTCTAAAATTTTGCAAACAGTTTGCGTTGATGAGGCTGCACTGATAGGCAGCACTGAAGAGCATTGATGAGGTGGCATGGATAGGCAGCACTGATGGATTACATTGACTGGCAGCACTGCTGGGCACTGACTGGCGGCACTACTTCGCAGCAATGATGGGTGGCACTGCTGGGTTGCACTGCTGGGCACAGGTGGGTGGCACTGCTAGGCACAGGTGGGTGGCACTGCTAGGCACAGGTGGGTGGCATTGATGAGCACAAGTGGGTGGCACAAGTGGGTGGCACTGCTGGGCACTGGTGGGCGGCACTGCTAGGCACTGATCATCAGTGCCCTGATAATCAGTGCCGATCCGTCCTCTGACAATTGCCTGTTATCGGCATTACATTCCTCACGCAATGACAGCGTGAGGAAAGTGCAGCCGATACCCGGCAACTGTATTTACCCAGTGATCTGCTGTGTCCTTCCTGCGCATGTGCAGGAGGCCATCATCCCAGCACACAGTGACCATGTCAGCAATGTAGGCTGAGATGCTCATGTGCAGCTCAGTTTCCGTTGCCAGAAAAGACAGCGAGCAGGTATGTAGCTGTATTTTATTGCAGACATGTTGCATGACTCTTCTGCAATAAGAATCCTGCCACACATATGGTGTTGTGCAGTAAGATGCAGCTAAATGAACATGCTGTGAACAAACCTAAATGATAAAATTAATCAATCTGGCCTCTTCTGCCACTTAAAGTCAGCAAATAGCGCTGTTTTTTTTTTTTTTTGCAAGATGTTAAAAAAAAATCCAGCCTCCTCCTCCTCCCTAAATAGCCGGCCAATCACACTCCTTTTTCTTTTTTACAAGATGTTAAAAAAAAAAAAAAAAATCCAGCCTCCTCCTCCCCTAATAGCTGGCCAATCACACTCCTTTTTTTGGTAAGATGTTGAATAGAAGAAAAGAAAATAAAAGAACAAAAATCATATTAAATGTATTGGAAAATATGTGCTTTTTTTCAAGTAAAAGGTGAACCAATTGTAGCCAGTTACGCTCCTTTTTCTTTTTTGCAAGATGTTTATAAAGAAAAAAAATCTGGCCTCCTCCTCCTCCCCTAATAGCCAGCCAATGATGCTCCTTTTTCTTTTTTGCAAGATGTTTTAAAAAAAAAAAAACATCCAGTCTCCTCCCTGCCTTATAGCCGGCCAATCACGCTCCCTTTTTGCAAGGTTTTAAATTGACGCTGAACTTTATATTTTCTATTCATGTTTTGTTTTTAAGCTGAAAATTTTCACTGCTCTCAGCCTCTTTTATATGAGCTGACATCCTGGTAGAGGGTGTCTATGTTTATTCTACATGGCCCCACTGTAAACATGAGCATAGGCTTCCTTCTTTCTCACCACAGCCAGGACTCCCTCTGAGTCCCTGTAGGCCTGCTGGAAAGCTGAGTGCCATGAGGGCCCCTGTCTGCCGATCACTGGTCATCCCTGGAAAGCTGAGTGCGGTGAGGGTCCCTGTCTGCTGATCGCTGGTCATCCCTGGAACGCTGAGTGCGGTGAGGGTCCCTGTCTGCTGATTGCTGGTCGTCCCTGGAACGCTGAGTGCCGTGATTGTCCCTGTCAGCCGATCGCTGGTCGTCCCTGGAATGCTGAATGCCGTGAGGGTCCCTGTCTGCTGATCGCTGGTCGTCCCTGGAACGCTGTGTGTCGTGAGGGTCCCTGTCTGCTGATCGCTGGTCGTCAATGGAACACTGAGTGACGTGAGGGTTCCTGTCTACTGATTGCTGGTAGTCCCTGGAAAGCTGAGTGGCGTGAGGGTCCCTGTCTGCTGATCGCTGGTCGTCCCTGAAACACTGAGGGTCATGAGGGTCCCTGTCTGCTGATCGCTGGTCGTCCCTGGAACACTGAGTGCCATGAGGGTCCCTGTCTGCTGATCGCTGGTCGACCCTGGAAAGCTGAGTGCCGTGAGTGTCCCTGTCTGCCGATCGCTGGTTGTCCCTGGAAAGCTGAGTGCCCCTACAAGCTGCATGCGGCGGAGTGTGGAACTGTCCTTATTGTGTGCCCCTTGCCCGGACTGCTTTAACGTGTGACTGCCCCAATTGCGTGTCTGGAGTATTGTAGCTACCTGGACTGCCCCCCCCCCCGAGTGCTCGGGCCATCGCTACCTAGATTACCCTATCGTGAGCCAGATTACAATTATTTTGGGCTCCCCCCTCTCTTCCCCTTTTTGGGTACCTGGATGCTACCTTCCTACCCTGATTGAGTGCCTTCCATAGTTCAATAAAGCTTTGTGTGTTTACCATCTTCTTTGTGTGTTCTTTCCTACCTACGCTTCCGTCACAGGCCCAAAAAACAAAATTCTGGCCTCCTCCTCCCCTTATAGTTGGCCAATCACGCTCCTTTTTCCTTTTTGGAAGATGTTTAAAAAAATTTAAAATCCGGCCCCTTCTCCCCAAATAGCCGGCCAATCACGCTCCTTTCTCTTTTTTGCAAGATGTTAAAAAAAAAACTACAGCCTCCTCTTCAACAAATAGCCGGCCAATCACACTCCTTTTTCTTTTTTGCAAGTTGTTAAAAAAAAAAAAGTCCGGCCTCCTCCTCCCCAAATAGCCGGCCAATCACGCTCCTTTTTCTTTTTTGCAAGTTGTTAAAAAGAAAACATTCTGGCCTCCTCCTTACCTAATAGATGGCCAATCATGCTCCTTTTTTTTTTTTAGATGTTAAATAGAAAAAACGAAGATAAAAGAATGAAAAACATATTAAATGTATGTAAAAATATGTGCTTTTTTTTTTAAAGTAAAAAGTGAATGTTAAATCTAAATTATGATTCGGCACTTATATTGATGGCAAGCTTGCAAAATATTTGGTTTTTATGATTAGTCATAATTAATATTAATATGTGTAAATGGTCTTTTGACAAATGGTAGTATTACTATTCTTCAATTATAGCTGAGACCAAAAGATATACAAGTTAAGCTGAGATAGTGAATATGAGTAAGTTATATTTCAAGGTTATTAGGAGGACTCATTACATTACGTATTTTAATAGTATCTGTGTGTATTTAGTATACGTTTCTAACATTGATACATATATAGTTTAGTGATTATACATTGATATGTTCTTAAGCTATACTATTCTTTAAATATATAGCTGAGGGTTATAATATTATTTACATCAGCATACATATGTTCCTGTCCATCAAACATCATATGTATAGCATCCCTTCCTTATATGAAATGGCTTTGCTAAGCAGTGATAATTTCCATAGAAGGTATTAAGATCACTAACTATGACGTACATTTGCCTCATAAAAGACCATGAGACAATGGACAAGAAGGAACTCGCTCACACTTACACGCTAACACGACACTCTTTCATACATAACACACACACACATGGCTGTTCATAAGAACTTTCTGAGATGCTGGAACAGGTGCTGCAAGACAAGAGATCATCATTAACGTCACGTCCGGCTTCTTCTTTCTCGGACTCTGTGTTGGACAAGGACATGGAGAATCGCACATGGCAAGGACAGCCATGACAGATAATGGTGACTTTATCTTTAAACGGTTGCTTGTTATTACTACAGTAGTTTTATCTACATGGAACTGTTCATAATACGCTTTATATTGTTTATTTTACACCATTCTGTGATAGAATAAAATCACACTTCATTTTTTATTTCAATGGCTCTTTCATTCATAATCGCCTCAAGACATTAGAAGTATTATATGTGTCTAAAAATCCAACAGTGAACTTATGTAAATTTTGAGCAAAAGGTGAACTAACCCTAAATTCACCTTCTGCGCCATGTGACATCTGTATTTCCTGGCTCTGTGCATATTGGCAACCTGGCACCATCATAGCGTATGCCAGTGGGTAGAGAGGAGGAAGATCTGTAAATGTCCATTTGCTGATCTCTCCTCCCTATTAATGACTCAGAAAGGACATATAAAAGTTACTTCTGAGTGCTGGTGTCCTTTTCCCCAGTCAGTATAGAATTCAAACTCTATTAGCTTTATTGGGGGCCAGGTGAGACCCCAGGGGTCTTTTATGCCTTGATGTCTCATTAAAGAGAACCTGTCTCCAAAAATACATCACATAAAGGAGTTTTTGTCCCCTATGTGATGGGGAAAAAATTTAAGTTACACCCAAGCACTTTTGCTAGATCACTTCCAAGTGCCCCAAAAAGTGTCGGTTCCCCCCATGCACCGTCTTTATTTTTTCTGGACTCCATGTGCCCATTGGCAAACCCGGGATCGGCATGACAGAAGCGGCCAGGGAAGTAGGATCAGCGAATGAGTCTTGGTCTGCGGTCAGACCTATAGCGTTAGAGTTAGAAAGTTTCCCACTGACCAGCAGCATAAATAAACAAGCAGGTCATCCTGGCGGATGATGCGGGCTCATCCAAGGCGCAGGGTGTAAATACTAACTGGTATTCACCAAAGCTCCTGATGGCAGAGATGGAATCTGCTGCATACTAGTACCAGCTTGCGGTCCACAATAGCACTCTATCAGGAGGTGATTAAGCCAGAGCCCATTAGCAGATGTAGCAGGTAGGGATCAAGCAGAAACGCAGTCAGAAATAATGCCAGTGGTCAGTAACAAGTAGCTGCCAGTTGGGATTAAGTGAAAGCATAGTTGAGGAACAAAGCAAAGGTTTATAACAAATGGTTTCCATTTGGGATGAAGCAGAAGTGTAGTCCCTCAGAAACCACATACAAGGCAAGGTTATCCATAGGGATCAGAGAAGAAGCTGTCCAGCATTTCAGGTGGCACAGCAACACATGAAATGGCCAGATACAGCAGAGGTCACAGGTTCAGAACCAGGTCCTTTCCAAATTTCTGGTGAAGAAACGAATAGAGTGTGATCTACACTCTATTAGTTTCACTGAAGTGCAGGTGAGACATCAGGGGTCTTTTAGATCCCGATATTTCATCAAAAAAAATGTGTTTCCCAAGATGTTTTCTATCAGCGAACACAGGACGTGTATTGTGAGTGCCACCGGGTAGAGAATTGGGGAAGGAGATAAGCAAATGGATTTTTGTTTATCTCTTTCCTGTTAGCGCAGTTGTAAAGCTTTTTTTTTTTATTAAAGTACCATATTTTTCGCTCCATAAGATGCACCTGACCATAAGACACACCTAGGTTTTAGAGGAGAAAACAAGAAAAAAATATTCTGAACCAATGGACTGCAGACATAGTACAGGAAATGACCAGAGACTGCGGATGTACTACAGGAGATGACTAGAGACTGCAGACACAGTACAGGAGATAACCAGAGACTTCAGACATAGTACAGGAAATGACCAGAGACTGCGGACATAGTACAGGAAATGAGCAGAGACTGCGGACGTACTACAGGAGATGACCAGAGACTGCGGACATAGTACAGGAGATGACCAGAGACTGCGGACATAGTACAGGAAATTTCCAGAGACTACGGACATAGTATAGGAAATGACCAGAGACTGCGGACATAGTACAGGAAATGACCAGAGACTGCGGATATAGTACAGGAAATGACCAGAGACTGAAGATGTACTACAGGAGATGACCAGAGACTGCGGACATAGTACAGGAGATGACCAGAGACTGCAGTTATAGTACAAGAGCTGACCAGAGACTGCGGACTTAGTTAAGGAGATGACCGGAGACTACGGACATAGTACAAGAGATGACCGGAGACTGCGGACATAGTACAGGAGATGACCAGAGACTGCGGACATAGTACAGGAGATGGCCAGAGACTGCGGACATAGTACAGGAGATGACCAGAGACTGCGGACATAGTACAAGAGATGACCAGAGACTGCGGACATAGTACAAGAGATGACCAGAGACTGCGGACATAGTACAGGAGATGACCAGAGACTGCGGACATAGTACAGGAGATGACCAGAGACTGCGGATGTACTACAGGAGATGGCCAGAGACTGCAGACATATTAAAGGATATGACCAGACTGCGGATATACTACAGGAGATGACCAGAGACTGCAGACATAGTACAGGAGATGATCAGAGACTGCAGACATATAAAAGGATATGACCAGAGACTGTGAACATAGTACAGGTGAAGACCAGAGACTCCAGACCTTTGGGGGGGGGCAGGTACCCGAATTTGACAGGTACCC
The DNA here is from genome assembly GCF_062004578.1 of Staurois parvus. Lineage (NCBI taxonomy): Eukaryota > Metazoa > Chordata > Amphibia > Anura > Ranidae > Staurois > Staurois parvus. The sequence goes on along the minus strand of NW_028318242.1, from coordinate 232,212 downwards.
GCTCCCACTTCCGCTGCGATCGCGTAGGTGATTGGAAGCGGAAGTTGTCCTCCCTCCCCTTAGTCTTCTGGGACACGGGACAGGTCCCTGAAGACTACGGGTCCATTCACAAAGCGCAGCGCTTCTCGCGCATGCGCAGTGGGCCGCTCCATATTCGCTCCATAAGATGCAGACATTTCCCCCCATTTTTTTGGGGGAAAAGAGCGTCTTACGGCGCAAAAAATACGGTAATAAACATGTTATACTCTTCTGTGCAGTGGTGTCCCCACCAGCGATTTTGGCTTCTTTTTCACTGGATTTCCAGGTTCCACACCCCATAAAATGATTATAACCGGACAAGAATGTGGAATTTTTAATAGGAGTATAGTAGCCAGTAAACATGGGTAGGAAAATAAAAAATAAAAAGGGGAAGGGAAAGGTAAAATGGGGGTAAGGGGTATGACCCAAGCACTTTGAGGAGAAGTGAAGGTGGGTATTCAAGAGAGGATAACAAGTAATATTACAGGGAGATCAGAGGTAAAAGGCAAATTTAGAGGAATGTCGGAAGCGATTCCAGATTGACTAGGTCAGAGTGTAATTGTCCATTTTCTCTGTTTCCCAGCAGATCAGTTTATCTAAATGGCAAATAGAGTCCATCACACAGGCCCACTCCACAAAGGACAGGGGCTGTGGTTTACCCCACGCCCTGGTGATCACAGTATGTGCAGAGGTTAAGAAGTGTTGAAGAAGTTGCTTTCATTTTGTTTATAGGATCTATGCACTATTGATAGTAGAGTAATAAGCATAGGATTGGTGATTCTGTCCTCAACAAAGTCATAGTAGAAGAAAAGTATTTTGTCCCTGAAAGGAGTTCTGAGTGGACAAGAGCTCCAAATATGAGTCATGGTGCCTGGGGACTACACACATCTCCAACAGGTTGGAATGGCTGGGTTAAATTTGTGCAGAGTAGTGGGGCAACGATCCCACCTAGAGAGGAGGTATGTACCTGTGCTCTAGAAGATATGGAAGTCTTCTAAGTAAACGTTAGTATTTTGTCCCACTCAGAGTTTTATTGCCAAAAGCTCCTGCTCCCATTTGGCAATAAACGGTGGGGCGTACGGTAGGGAGAGCTTTCAGCAAGACTTGGTATATGCGAGACAAGGGGTGCTCCAGCCTGGCAATCTGGGAAAGCAAGCACTTGAAGTCAGTGAGTGATCCGATGAGGCCAGTAGTAGGCATCTTCGTGGCAAGATAATGTTGGAGTTGGGAATATTCCAGCCAAGCCCTAGCTTGGTTATGACAGAACCCTAACAGTTGTGATAGTGGAATCAATGTATCATTCCACAGGGTAGGACAAAGCATCGGTTTATCTTCCTTTTTCCAGGGGAAGAAATTGAGATTGCTGAAGAGTGGGAAGAAACACAATCATTTCAAAAAGGGGAGATAGTGGGCTGGGTCTGGTCATGATTAGACCTTTCCCTCATAACAATCCCACATGCAGAGTATAGAAATCACCAGAAGTGGCAAGGCATCTGTATATGGTCTGTCTTTTAGTTTGGTCCATAGCAAGGAAGTGATGTCAGAATCGAGCAGGTCACTTTCCAGGACCATCCTTCATTTAGAGTCTCGGTTATAGTACCAATCAAGAAATCTGAGGAAAGAGGATGCATGATGGTACAAGAGTATGTTGAGTAGAGTCACGCCACCTCGTGAGCGTGGAGAGATGAATCCTGGATTTTTTGTGTTGGCAGATGTAGTTACGTAAAAGCGTGTAAATATGAGGTGAGAATCCTGAAGGGTTGGTAAAGGTTTATATAGTAGTTTGGGCAACATGTCCATCTTAATGACATTCATTTGGCCAAACCCAGAAATAGTAGGCTTACCGTGAGATTTAAGACAGGTGCGGATGAGGGGTGTGTAGTTTAGATCCGATAGATTAGAAAGAGTAGTAGGGATATAAACTCCTAAATATGTAGCTGTTTGGTGTTGCCACTTAAAGGGGAATTAGAATGAAATGTGGAGCTCTCCAGGGAGGATAAGGAGATGTAAAGAGCCTCTGTTTGATCACAAAATGACTCATGAGTCCGAAGTCTGCAAATTCCCTCATAAGCGAAGGGAGAGAAGTAAGCGGGGAAGAGATATAAAAAAGAAGGCCATCTGCATAGAGGGGTAGTTTATAGTGATGGGAGCCCACCTCAATACCCTTGATATCTGGGTTATTACGGAGAGCAATGGCAAGGTGGTTCATGGTCAGAATATGAGAAAGAGGGCATCCATGGCGAATTAGAATTGGATCTGACAGAAGTCTATTAGAGCGTATTCTTGCAGAAGGATTAGTATATAAAGCTAGAATTTTATGGAGAATGTTGGGTTGCAAATGATGAAGGGTAGCCCGAAGAATGTCCCAGTGGACACAGTCCAATGCCTTTCAGCATGCCCCAATATGAGGGAAGCCTGTATACTGCGTTTTTCAGCATATCCGATTAAGGATTTGGTTTTCAAGCTGTTATCACTGGCTTCCCGGCCTGGCGTGAATGCAACCTGGTCAAGGTGTATGAGGTCTGCAAGAAGAGGTGTGAGGCAGTTAACAATCATTTTGGAGTAAAGACGTATATCATCAGAGGTTCTTTAGACCCCTGATGTCTCAATAAAAAGAACCTGTCATCAAAAAATGTATCACACAGGGAACGTTTTGTCCCCATGTGATGGAAAAAGAAAACGTTTTCTGATGTTCCTTTCCTGTTTATGACCCGGAAGCAACGTGTAAATTGTCACTTTCCGGTCCTGTGTTCCTAGCTAGGGAAGAAACTAATGGAGCAAGATATTAGATTTACATTTATATATTTACATTTCAGACATGTAATACATTTATACATTTTCTAGATCTATATATAATATATATAGATTTGTTTTTGTTATTTGAAGCAGTGGTCTCCAAACTATTGCCTGGGGGCCGGATGCGGCCCTTTGCTCGCCTTTATCCGGCCCTTGGGGCACTTCTTCTGTCACAGATACAAGACACTATATCTCCTACTGACACCAACAATGAGGCATAATTCCTGCTACTGACATCAACAATGAGGCACTATTTCAACTATTGACACCAATGATGGGGTCCTATTCCTCCCACTGACACCAACGATGGTACACTATTCCTCCCACTATTACCAAGCATAGGACACTATTTCTCCCACTGACACCAGTGATGGGGCACAATTTCTCCCACTGACACCAGTGATGGGACAATATTTCTCCCACTGACACCAATGATGGAGCACTATTTGTTCCACTGGTGCCAAGATAGGGCACTATTCCTCCCACTGACACCAATGATGGGACACTATTCCTCTCACTGACACCAACGATGGGGCACTATTTCTCCAACTGACACCAATGATGGGGTACTATTCTTCCCACTGACACCAATGATGGGGCACTATTCCTCAAACTGACACCAATGATGGTACGCTATTCCTCTCACTATTTCCAAGCATAGGACACTATTCCTCCCACTGACAGCAATGATGGGACACTATTGTTCCCACTGACACCAACTATGGAGCACTATTGCTTTCACTATTACCAAGCATAGGATACTATTCCTCCCACTGACACCAACGACGGCGTGCTTTTCTTTTCTTCCCCTAATACTAAAAACAAGCATTGTTTACTCCCACTGACACCAGGACAATTTCTACTTCCACTGGCCACAGTCTGCCCCCCCCCCCCAAAGTCTGAAGGACAGTAAACTGGCCCTTTGTTTAGAAAGTTTGGAGACCCCTGAAGCATCCCTTTAAAGCATCAAATACTATATTCTTTAAAAGCAGAAAACAGCTAAAAAATATACTATTAACAGTAGTACTATAAACAATAAAAGTATAGTAATTTTTTTTTCAATTTTATATTAATAATAATTCTACTACTACTAATAATAATAATAATTAACAATAATAAAAAATTTACCCAATAACAGGTTTTTTGTTTTTTTTTTGTTTTGTTTTTTTTTTTGTTTTTTTTGTTTGTTTTTTTATAATAATATTAATAATAATAATAATATACACAATGACAGTATAATATTATTTTAAAACTTCTAAACGCAGAAAATAGCTACATATATATATATATATATATATATATATATATATATATATATATTAATAATAATAGTAATATAATATAATATAATATAAACAATGACAATAATAATCTGTAGAAAGAGGTGTTATATTAGAAAAGCTATATTATAATAGAAGTGGGCGATACCGTTTTCATCGATCACGATGCTAAATCTAAAGCCTTCAACCTCTGGGCCTTCACGATGGAGTCCCCGGTCAGAAATAGCTGTTCGGCAGATGGGACAAGTGTCGCTCTCCTGAAGCCATCGCTGGATGCAGTCGGTGTGGAATTCGTGAGTGCAGTGCAGGTTGGTAGTTGCGCCTCCATCTTGATAATCTGCCAAGCAAATGGGACAACTTACCTGCCTCTCGTCGTGCTGCTCCATGGCCAGTGGTCCCTGTGGTGCTGAGTGTTGATCTGCAGCCCTGTTGCGGTCTCTGGGAGAGCGGCTCCGGTTGGTGGCTGCGTCCTCCTGTCTCTGACGCCACCGCATTCTGGACCTTGTCCTGTGGGCGACTGGTGACCCTCCGTCGTCCTGACGTGATGGCCTTTCACGGGATCTGCGAAAGGTCACGGCATCCTGATGGTGATTGGTGCCGGATTACCTGAAATAGCTGGAAATATGTAATATTAATATTAATAATATAAACAATAAATGTATAATGATAATAGCAATGTATTTGAATAAAAATGAGGATGATCGCTGTGAATAGCAGGAGAGAACATGCTTTGACTGGCAATATGTCGTTCATGAAACACTGTAACCAAATAAATTTGATATCATTTTATAGATTTTATCTCTAATGATACAGTACTGTGGTCATTTTAATGGTAATTTTTAAAAAGTGCCACAAGATGGCAGGGTTAGTCCTCCATAGCGGTAATACTGCTCCTTGCCAAAGATGTCTCCCTTTCCCAATTATCTCCATGGCAACCATAGAAAATGGCTTTCTTTCCTCCGGCGGCCATTTTATTGTTGGAGGAGGAGCTGATAAAGGAACAGTCTGATGTGCGGGGATGATGGGCATCGGGGAGAGCAGAGGTGAGGGTGGCAGAGGGCAGGAGCGCGGGGCGGGGGTTATCTGTATAGAAAGGCTGATATAGAGGGGATGATGTGTGGAGAAGGTAGGGGGGTGATGTACAAACATAGCTGGGACTCCCCCATCCCCCCAGTGTTCCCTCATCTGCCCCGATCCACCCCTCAGTGTTCCCTCAGCTGCCCCGATCCACCCCTCAGTGTTCCCTCATCTGCCCCGATCCACCCCTCAGTGTTCCCTCATCTGCCCCGATCCACCCCTCAGTGTTCCCTCATCTGCCCCGATCCACCCCTCAGTGTTCCCTCAGCTGCCCCGATCCACCCAGAAGTGTTCCCTCATCTGCCCCGATCCACCCCTCAGTGTTCCCTCATCTGCCCCGATCCACCCCTCAGTGTTCCCTCATCTGCCCCTATCCACCCTCAGTGTTCCCTCATCTGCCCCGATCCACCCCTCAGTGTTCCCTCATCTGCCTCGATCCACCCCTCAGTGTTCCCTCATCTGCCCCGATCCACCCCTCAGTGTTCCCTCAGCTGCCCCGATCCACCCCTCAGTGTTCCCTCATTTGCCTCGATCCACCCCTCAGTGTTCCCTCATCTGCCCCCCCCCATGTTATCTCATCTGCCCCAATTCCACCATGTTATCAAATCTGCCCCCATCCCCTCCAAGTTGCCTCATCTGCCCGTCCATGTTGCCCCATCTGCCTCCACCCCCCCATGTAGCCTCATCTGCCCCCATGTTGCCTCATCTGCCCCAATTCCCCCATGTTATCAAATCTGCCCCCATCCCCTCCAAGTTGCCTCGTCTGCCCCCATGTTGCCTCATCTGCCTCCACCCCCCCCATGTTGCCCCATCTGCCTCCATCCCCCCCATGTTGCCTCATCTGCCTCCATCCCCCCCATGTTGCCTCATCTGCCCCCATCCCCCCCATGTTGCCTCATCTGCCCCCACCCCCCCATGTTGCCTCATCTGCCCCCACCCCCCCATGTTGCCTCATCTGCCCCCACCCCCCCCATGTTGCCTCATCTGCCCCCACCCCCCCATGTTGCCTCATCTGCCTCCATCCCCCCATGTTGCCTCATCTGCCTCCATCCCCCCCATGTTGCCTCATCTGCCTCCATCCCCCCCCCCATGTTGCCTCATCTTCCCCCATGCCCCCCATGTTGCCTCATCTCCCCCCATCCCCCTCATGTTGCCTCATCTGCCCCCACCCCCCCCATGTTGCCTCATCTGCCCCCATCCCCCCCCATGTTGCCTCATCTGCCCCCATCCCCCCCTCCATGTTGCCTCATCTGCCCCCATCCCCCCCTCCATGTTGCCTCATCTGCCCCCCCCCATGTTGCCTCATCTGCCCCCATCCCCCTCCCCATGTTGCCTCATCTGCCCCCACCCCCCCATGTTGCCTCATCTGCCCCCACCCCCCCATGTTGCCTCATCTGCCCCCATCCCCCCCCCATGTTGCCTCATCTGCCCCCACCCCCCCCCATGTTGCCTCATCTGCCTCCATCCCCCCCATGTTGCCTCATCTGCCCCCACCCCCCCATGTTGCCTCATCTGCCTCCATCCCCCCCATGTTGCCTCATCTTCCCCCATCCCCCCCATGTTGCCTCATCTACCCCCATCCCCCCCATGTTGCCTAATCTACCCCCATCCCCCTCATGTTGCCTCATCTGCCCCCATCCCCCCCATGTTTCCTCATCTGCCTCCACCCCCCCCATGTTGCCTCATCTGCCTTTATCCCCCCCCCATTATGCCTCATCTGCCTCCACCCCCCCCCCATGTTGCCTCATCTGCCTCCATCCCCCCCCATGTTGCCTCATCTGCCTCCATCCCCCCCATGTTGCCTCATCTGCCTCCTTCCCCCCCCCCCTTGCTGCCTCATCTGCCCCCATCCCCCCCATGTTGCCTCATCTGCCCCCATCCCCCCCATGTTGCCTCATCTGCCCCCATCCCCCCATGTTGCCTCATCTGCCCCCATCCCCCTCATGTTGCCTCATCTGCCCCCATCTATATTGTGCAGCGGGAGGAGTGAGACTCTGTATAGTGCAGCGGTAGGGGTGAGACTTTGCGTAGTGCAGCAGGAGAGGGGAGCCCATTCACAATGGTGGTGTTTGGCCCAGTACATGGGATGCTTTGCTTGCAGCTCTGGCATATCAGGATTTCCATAGATTTGTATTGCAGAAGCTGATTTCTCCCCAGTTCATGTTTAGATGACAATATGTGTCTTCCAGATTGTAGAATATCTGGAATAGAAGTGCCGGGGAGGACTGGACTCTGGGTCCCTGCCAGGACTTTCAATGGCTGCCTCCCACTGTATAACAGTATGCAGGCTCCACAGTCTACAGCCCGGAGCCAGCTGAACCCTGCCCCTCCCCCGTCTGTCTAGGTGTCATCCTCCCAGGCTGTCAGTCCTGTACGGGGGAAGAAAGGGGCTGCCATCACATCACATCACTCAACCCCTGGAAAGGACCAATGGAGGTGTGTGCGGGGTGCAGGAGCCGTGCGGGGCCCCTGAGCTGTGAGTGAGCTGGAGAGGAGCCGGACACAGAGTGCGGACAGAGGTGAGAGGCTGAGCGATCGGAGAGCTCTGGACCTGGAGGTGCAGCAGGGACACAGAGAGGGGGAGCCCGGCACAGGACCCGCCCCCTTCACGGCAAGTAACAGGGGATTTGGATTTTACCGCCCCCCATCCTAGAGTCCTCAGGCGGCTGCCTAATCTGCCTTATGCTGGCGTTGGCCCTGCTTTCAGGCCGCTCCTCTTCTCACTGATTGGCTTTTGTCGCATTGGAACGCAGCTTCCCAGCGGGATAAATGGCATAAAAATGATTTCCCTTTAAGCTGTATGAGACGATTCTCATCGCAGAGCTGCTGACTGAAAGTCCTGCGTGCTGCATTTTTGATGCATCTTCCCTTTTAGTCTATATGAAACTCGCCAGAAGCGCACCCACGTTGCGTGTTTAGGGTCACATGACAAGAATAGGCTGGTTGTTAAGAAGCGGGCTCCTGCCGGCGTCCCTAACATCCAATGAATAGCCGGTACCTGGCGACGTCCTTAACAAGCAGCTATTCACCAATATGCGCTGTAACGCAATGCATAGAACACGCACTGTGCGTTTTTACAAATGCGTGGTGCGTTTTGGAAGTGCTGCAGTGTGAAAGCAGCCTTCCATTTCATGTTGGCTTTTTTCCTCCTTTTCAGCGGCTGATCCTGCCAGTAACACACTTCCAGTCCAGCACTGCATAGAATATGAGGAGCTGCTCTGTGAAGTATAAAGTGGCATTTGTTAGGAAAAAAGCTTCCAGGCCGGATGTTATGACGGAGAAGATGCTCTCGGTGTCCTCTGTCATCAATGTTCCCCTGCCTGTCATCTGGCATGTACACGGAGTCGCACAGCTCAGCATACATGTACAGCTCCTGCTGTGTGCCGTGGTGATGCCACTCCACCACAGAAGGATCGCTATCATCACTCCGGAGCTGCTCCTAAAATCTTCTTTATTGCAAATTCCACAGGAGTCCAGCCTTCCGAATGCGGCTCAGCCCTGGTGGGCTTTATTTGTGACATTAGGATTCCATTGTGTGTGTGTAAGGCTGGACTCCGGAGGGATCTGCCATAAAGAAGATTAGAAGGACGGCTCCTGTGTGATGGCGATCCTTCTGTGGTGGACGCATGTTTGGCTGAGGATGTGGCCCCAGCACTATACAGGAGTGTAGGTTGGAGCACCGTTTCTTTCTTTGCACATGTGGTGATGGTGTGACTCGCAGATGCATGTGCAGGAGTGACGTCATCACACAGCGGCCAACCAAGCGGCTGAACAGACAGGAACTGGAAGGAAGGGGAAGATGGGAGCGGTGAGAGCGCGGAGCTGGAGGGCTTCCTGTGACGGGTAAGTCTGTCATAATGTGCTAGTGTGGGGGGCATAGCAGAACATTATGGCAGAAACCTGCAGGGGGCTGGCTAGAAACATTTCTAGAGCAGAGTTTAATATGGCTTTAGTGATTGGCCAACCCCGGGGATGTCGCTGGTCACATGGGGTGTGAAGAAAGGAAACCTAGAAAGGCTTGTAAGCGTGAAGGCCTCTGCAGGAGATCTGGGATGTCATGACAGCAAATGTGCTCCTCACATCACAGCATGGAGGAAAAATCCAACGTACCTCTTTTACCTCACAGGGGCCACCTCTAAGGCTGCTTTCACACTGATCAGGAGCAAAAATGCAGTAAGCTGGAGCTGGTGGTGAGCGCTCAGTCTTCCAGCTGGGGGCGCACATTGGAGCACGCTCCCTGGATACACTTTTCTGTATTTGTACTGCAGCTAATGTAAATGGCTGATTTTAGCTTGGTATTGATTTTAGAATTTCCTGTCCAGCAGCATTTAGACTGGAAGAGAGAGGGACAGCACTATAGGCTGATCAGGTGTTCTGCATCAGCATGTGCTCTCAGTATTAGAGAGCAGAGAGATGACCTGATCAGTCTACTATTGCTCCTTTGGGCCTGGCTCACACTTGTGCAGTTTGCTTTTCATATGTTTTTGCATTGCTTCTTGCAGTGCATTTTGCATTTTTGTTCACTCATTTTTCACACGTTTTTTGATGCATTTTTTTTTGTTTTGTTTTTTCTTAATGCTTTTTGCTGTTTAGGCAGATTAAAAAATGCACTTTATACGTATCTGCAGTGTGTCTATTGAAGTCTATTGACCTAAAAATGCACCGTGTTGTGTTTAACAAAAGAACAATCCGTGATCGTTTCCAAACACGCAGCGGCTGAAAAACACGCAGATGTGAACGTGTCCCATGGGAAACCATTGCATAGGAGAGATGTGGGGTCTTATTGACCCCATATCTCTTCATAAAGAGGACCTGTCACTAATTATTTCTATCACAAGGGATGCCTGCATTTCTTGTGATAAGAATAAAAGTGATTAAAAAACATATTTAAGGGACAGGTCAAAAAAAAAATCCAAAAAATTAAATTAAAAAAAAAAGAGTTTAATTTGCCCCCTTCCCCCCGTGCTCGAACAAATTGGTGAACGCGTATGTAGGCCATGGCCACATATGTAAATGGTGTTCAAACCACACACGTGAGGTATCGCCACGTACGTCAGAGCAATAATTCTCGCACTAGACCTCCTCTGTAACTTTACACTGCTAACCTGTAGACATTTTTAAAGCATCACCCATGGAGATTCTTAAGTACTGCAGTTTCACGCCATTCCACGAGCGTATGCAATTTTAAAGCGTGACATGTTGGTTATATAGTTTCTCGTCGTAACATCCTCTTTCATATTTTAACAAAAAATTGGGGTTCATATTGTTTTTTTGGGGTTTTTTTTTTTAATCAAAGTGTATTTTTTTCCAAAAAATCTATATTTATTTTTAAAAACTGCGCATCTCGGTTTTGGTTTTTGGCCATGTGCATTTTGAATTTTCGGTACCAGAATTTTCATTTCGGTGCACCACTAGTATTTAGCTGTTTTCCTGGAGCTAGGCTTTAACCAGGAGTCTGAGCTGTGACTACACTGTCCATTCCCCTTATAGAAGGACAGCTCTAGTAGTAATATCTCTCTATAGCTCGTTCAGGGAGGGTTCCTCCTTCCTGTCAGTGGTGGGGTGGACAGCTGTGCTGTAACCTGCATTATGTACTCCGTATACTGCTTCGTATGTCAGGCTGTGGATTTGGGAAATAAATGCACCAATCAAATACTTAATAAAATACAATGTTACTAGTAAAGGTATGCAAGTTATTGCCAGAAAAATCACATCCTTTTTATTTTTTTTCTAGATGAAGACGTACTCCTTGATGTACATCAAATATTCAGTAGTGAATCCTACGTGGCTACAACACCCAGTGTACTCTGCAACCATCTATTGAGCACTTGTTACGTGGCGACTGAGAACTCCTGTTCTGAGACTCGAGAGAGCCAGCATGCTGTCACAGCAAATAGGTATGTACCTGAGAAGAGCAGAAGACATAACAGTGGTCCTGCATGTAATACAGTTGTGGCCAAAATTATTCAACCCCCACTGAAATTGAGTGTTTTGGCCAGTTTGACATTGCTTTTGATCATTCAGTCATCTTGCTTACATTTACATTAAAGAGGCACTTGTAGGTCAGACAAATATAACATAACAGTTATAATGAAATAACCACAAATGTCTTTTCTGTGCTCACAGCATTATCAGTTTTATTCAACCCCCAAGTGACATTCAATCTTAGTACTTAGTACAGCATCCTTTTACAGTTATAACAGCTTTTAAACGTGAAGCATAGCTTGACACAAGTGTCTTGCAGCGATCTACGGGTATCTTCGCCCATTCTTCATGGGCAAAGGCCTCCAGTTCAGTCACATTCTTAGGCTTGCGCACTGCAACTGCTTTCTTTAAGTCCCACCAGAGGTTCTCAATCGGATTTAAGTCTGGTGACTGCGATGGCCACTCCAAAATGTTCCAGCCTTTCCTCTGCAACCATGCTCTAGTGGACTTGGAGGTATGCTTGGGATCATTGTCCTGTTGAAAGGTCCAACGTCTCCCAAGCCTCAGGTGTGTGACGGACTGCATCACGTTTCCATCCAATATCTCCTGGTACTGAAGAGAATTCATGGTACCTTGCACACGCTGAAGCTTCCCTGTACCTGCAGAAGCAAAACAGCCCCAAAGCATGATTGACCCTCCACCATGCTTCACAGTAGGCAAGGTGTTCTTTTCATCATAGGCCTTGTTCTTCCTCCTCCAAACATAGCGTTGATCCATGGGCCCAAACAGTTCTAATTTTGTTTCATCAGTCCACAGAACACTATCCCACAACTTTTGTGGTTTGTCCACATGGCTTTTGGCATACTGCAGTCGACTCTTCTTATTCTTTGGAGACAGCAAGGGGGTACGCCTGGGAGTTCTGGCACGGAGGCCTTCATTACGCAGTGTGCGTCTTATTGTCTGGGCTGAAACTTCTGTACCCACATCTGACAAATCTTTTCTCAGTTCCTCAGCAGTCACACGGGGACTTCTCTCCACTCTACGCTTCAGGTAGCGCACAGCAGTCGAAGTCAGCATCTTCTTTCTGCCACGACCAGGTAGCGTTTCAACAGTGCCCTTTGCCTTGAATTTGCGAATGATGCTTCCTAAGGTGTCTCTTGGTATGTTTAACATCTTTGCAATCTTCTTATAGCCATTGCCCTTCCTGTGAAGAGAAATCACCTCTTCTCTTGTCTTCCTGGACCATTCTCTTGCCTTCACCATGTTTGTAACCACACCAGTAAATGTCTAGAAGGAGCTGAGTATCACAGTCATTTTAAAGCTGCCTAATTGGTGCTTATTATGCTTGATTGCTGCTCGGTGACATCCACAGGTGTTTTCAATACCTGATGGAAAGCACCTGTATGAACCTCTGTTCTTCAGAGTGGTAGTCTTTAAGGGGTTGAATAATTGTGGCAATGAAGAAACCACATAAGAACCATTTACTACTGTATTACATAAACAATTGATGTCATTTTAGTTGCATTTGGGTAGTTACAACGTCCTTGTAGGATTTGATTCTGAATACAATTCCAAATGTACACTATAGTCCCTAAACCCCTTTACAGCATTGGGGGTTGAATAATTTTGGCCACAACTGTAGATCTAGGTACAAATGATCACAAACAATTGCTTAAAGTGATTGTAAAAGCTCAAGGTTTTTTACTTTCATGCATTCTATGCATGAAGGTAAAACAACCTCTGTGTTCAGCAGCCCCCAATACCTACCTGAGCCCCATCTTGATGCAGCAATATGCATGAGAGCCTTGGCTGTCCCGGGTCTCTCTCCTCATTGGCGGCGACAGCAGTGTGAGCCATTGGTTCCCGCTACTGTCAATCGCAGCCATTGAGGAGGGGGTGGGGCGGGGCTGAGCTATGAGACACAGAGGTGGCTTGGGAGCAAGCATGCATAAGTGTCCCCAGAGCAAGCAGCTTGCTCTGGGGGCACTCAGCAGGGGGGAGGAGCTAGGAGCATCGGCGGGAGACCCAAGAAGAGGAGGATCGGGGCTGCTCTGTGCAAAACCATTACACAGAGTAGGTCTGTGTACCATTGGGGAATTTACCTTGTCCCAGAGACTCAACAGGACAGAGAAAATCATTAAAAGTGAGGGAAATTCCTCTTAGACATCCCTGGAACAGGAACCCCATTGGATGATCTACCCTTGCCTCTTTTATTGGGGTCAACTTGAAAATGTTGGATTTCCCTTCATTTTCTTAGTAATAATTAGGGATGCACCAAAATTTTAGTGGCTGAAACGTTTTGACCGAAAACACCACTATCGGCCTTTGGCTGATATTATAATAAGCACCAATACAGGTGCTGAAAATAACCCCGCCCTCCGCCGCCCGGTGGTTCTCAGCCTTACCTGAGAAACCATGCAACGATCCTGGCGCTGGGCATAGAGGTAAGCGAAGGAAAGATGGCCTTCACTCATCTCTATGCCGTTGGAGGACCGGAGTGACATCACTTCCGGTTTTAGCACCTTGTAAACAAGGCCATTGTTTTTTTGTTTGTTGTTTTTTTTTTATGCACTAGATCAATGCTTTTTTGATGGAATGATTTACATTGTAGAGGAGAGATGTGGGGTCTTATTGACCCCTTCTCTCTCCATAAAGAGGACCTGTCACTGCTTATTTCTATCACAAGGGATGCATGCATTCCTTGTGGTAGGAATAAAAGTGAATACAAAAAAATCTTTTAAAGGGACAGTGTAAAAAAAAAAAAAAGTTTAAAGTGCCCCTTTAATGCAGAATTCCAGGTATGGGTATTTGTACCTTATTACATTGGTCCAGCTTAGATAAATATAACTCTGCATATACCATACCTGTGAGATCCCTCTAAAAGCTGTAAATCACTGTAGAAGACATTGGTACTTCAGTGATCTCCACTTGTTTCCGAGTCCCATGCCGAGCGGCTGGCCCGCTGCAATCTGAACACATTTAGAAAAGGAGAAGCATTCTCTGAATGGCTCTTGAGCCCAGCGACAGAGCCCCTGTGTTCCCAACACAGCAGGGCAGCCGTTTAGCGTGGGGCCCAAAAGCAAGTGGAGATCCCTGGAGTTCCAATATCTACTACAGGGATTTCTAGCTTCTAGAGGAATCCCACAGGTATGGTATATACATCAATATATTGGTCCAAGCTAGACCAATGTAATTCTGTTTAAAATGCCATACCTGATATTATTCGGCTATTTCTTTGAGAGTTGTCACCTGACCCCAGCCATTGACACTGCTGTGAAGGCTGTTATTGGCATATTTATCTTTATAGATAATAAAAGGAGCAGTGCTAAAATATTAAATATTGACACTTAAAAGGATAAATAAAGATATCAAAGTTAAAGTGACAGTATGTGGTAAAGTGCTGGGTAAAAGGCTGATAGTAACTTCAAACTTCAGTGATGTGCCAGAAGTGTAGTAACAATATGCGCTCACCAGATGCGTGCTTCCTGAGCCGCGCATGCGCGGTGAGAATGGGAGGACGTCATATGACGTCCTTCCAGAACGAGAGAACCACCTTGCTATACTATATTACTATATGGTGGGCGGCAGGTGGTTAAATACGCATGTGAACAATATAGCCAGAGGTCCTCTTCTCGGGATGGGATGGATGAGATATGCCGTTTACGGATTCTCCTCCCTGGGTGGTATACAGCCTTAACCACTTCCATACAGGGCACTTTTACCCCCTTCCTGCCCAGGCCAATTTTCAGCGCTCACACTTTAAATGAAAATTGCGCGGTCATACAACATTGTACCCAAACTAAAATTTTATCATTTTCTCCACACAACTAGAGCTTTCTTTTGGTGGTATTTAATCACCGTTGGGGTTTTTATTTTTTGCTAAATTAACCAAAAAAAGACAAGAAATTTTGAAGAAAAAAAAAGTTTTTCTTTTGTTTCTGTTACAAAAGATTGCAAATAAATAATTGTTCATAAATTTAGGCCAAAATGTATTCTACTACATGTCTTTGGTGAAAATAACCCAAATTAGTATTTATTATTTAGTCTGTAGGAAAGTTATAGAGTTCACAAACTATGGGATAGATCTGAATATTGATCAATCCTGAAGTACTGACAGCCAATCTAATTTCTTGAGGTTATGAATGTCAGAACAAAATGACCCCTTTATGCAAAGTAGACAGTCCGACGTATTTCATAACAGGCATGGCGAGTTTTTTGAAGTTGTAATTTTTTTGTCATAATTTTTCAGAAATGAAGAAATAAAAAAAATGTTTTTCACTGTTTTTTTTTACATACTGTCACCAGTGCAGTACAGCGTTCGGCATGGCGGTGATCAGGGACACTGGTTACAGTACAAAAAAAAAATTATAATTTTTGATTTTTTAAGATTTTTTTTTAAGATTTTTTTTTTTTATATTTCACTATGACCAAAATAGTATAATGTTACCATAGTAACATTGTACTACTTTGGGGAAGTGATTTTTTTTTTTTACACAATTTGCTTATAGCAAAGAATTACTTTGCTATAAGCAAGCATTTACCTGAATTAAATCGATTCATTCAGGGTTTTTTTTTTTTTTTTTTTGTGCTTAGCTGTGATTTGGCCACAGATAATCACATGACACAGCTGGGCTGTGATTGGCCCAGCTTCTGCATGTGATCACTGTGACCATTCACAGCTAGCCACACTTGTATACAAGGGATGGCATGAAAGGAAGCCATCCATTGTATACAACTGTCATGTGACCTGCTGTGATTGGTCACGGCAGGTCACATGATACTGGCAATGGGGCCTTTACACAGATCTGTCATCGGCCGTGCCTGAGGTACACGGCCGGTGACAGATCGCGCCGCTGGGCGGCTCTGCAGGCATGCAAACTGCGCATGCCTGGAAGGACGCCATATGGGGACGAGGTGCGGGAACCGGTTAAAGGTGTCTCCTTGGTGGGCGCAGGTTGGATCCAGCCAGAGGCCTCCTTAGTGGATGAATGGATGCTTTACAGCCAAAGTTAATGGAAAAGCTTCCTCCTCTGGATAAAATGGAATATTGCCACTCTAACTCCTGCCACTGTACCATCCGGGATGGGCTCTGGAAATAAATTTTAGCTGGACGTAGAGCCAAACAGAAGATAGCCCATAGTGCAGTATTTTGTAAGCAAATAATTTATTAAATAAAGATTCCACGTGGTAAAATATAACCGCAAATAAGTGGAGAAGCACTGATCATCCACAATAGAAAGATGGCCGCCGGACCTACACTAGGCTCCGGTGGCGTGACATCACGGCGTACTGGCTCATACTTTGATGCGTTTCATGCATATGCACTTCTTCAGAAAGGATCGCCATTACTGCAGTGCTTCAGATCAATATATACTGCATGAGCCTTTTGAGTCATCAAAATTTACCGACAAGTGCTAGCAGAGATCAGGCCTGATTCTGCCAACAGTGTGGTTTTGTTTGCAATGTATCAAGTGACAGTGACCTACTGACACTGCACTTGCTGGAGGAGAAGGGGGGGGGGGGGGTAAGCGTGGGGGCTAAACGCAGGTGCTAACTGCCAACTGATCCCGCTAACGCTGCGTTTTTGGGGACTCTATACTAATGTGAACGCCGGTATAGTGCTGATCTGATCAAAGATATTGATCCGTTCAGACACTATACTAGCAATGGAGGTATTGTGTATGAGCGTGTTCCTGGCAGTCAAGGGGTAAAATGTGATTACTGGTGTACTGACGGGCAATCTGACGCTATCTGGGAGGGGAGTGAAAACCACGGGAGCGTAAATCACGTGTGTGTATGTATATATATGTAAGGGACCGCCCGGCGGTACCACTAGCACTCCACTGAATAGGCGTCCCCAGCGCACGGAATCTAAGTCCCAGGGTGCTTGTTCACCAGGGCCCCTGATGGTGGGGATGGACTTGGAGCCCCCCGAGACCAGGTCGTGGCTACTGGGTACGTCCGCCAGTGGTAGTGGTATGCGCCAAGGGCTCCCACGGGAAAGAGTCTGATATGAGGAGGTCAGAAGACCCCACTGCGAGGGATGGGCGGATGGATGGATGAGCAAGGTCAGACGGGCCGGGTCGGTAACAGAGAGGACGGTAAGGTACAAGGCAGCGGGCAGAGAATGGTCGAGTCACACGCCAGGTCAGCAACAGCAGGTCAAATCCAATAGGGGGCATCCAGGAGAGAGGTCAGGCAAAGCAAGGGTCAGGACAGGAGAAAATAGCAAGGTCAGGTACAATCCGGATCAATAACTTACAGGGTACAGGTTCGCAGAATCACAGGATGCAGGAAAGACCAGAAGGCACTGAATGACAGCTCAGGGCCATTTAAATATCCCGCCCTGCGCTGCCATTGGTGCCCAGCGGGCGACCGCGGCTTCTACTGCACATGCGCGAACGCGAACGCCGCGGCCGGCCCGGACCTAGTGCCCGTGTCCCTGCACGGGGCGGTGCACTGCGCCTGCGCCGGGACCATGGCGGCGGGGATCGGAAAGATCCCTGACACCTCCTCTGTAAATCTAAAATGGTGGCTTTTAAAGGCTTTTAAAGCGCTGCCTATGGATATTAAAAATGTTTGCAGTTTGTCACCATTGAACGGGGCATGCGCAGTTTTAAAGCATGTCATGTTTGGTATATATTTACTCGGCATACCATTATCTTTTATATTTTACCAAACAATTGGCCAATATATTGTGTTTTTGTGCATTTAAAGTAAAACAAGTGTATTTTTTTTTTTTAATTGCTTTTGAAAAATCGCTGCGCGAGTACTATGTGCCATAAAAAATTGTAGTACCTACCATTTTATTCACTAGGGTGTCTGCTTTAAAAAATATATAATGTTTGGGGGTTTAAATTAATTTCCTAGCAAAAAATACTGATTTTTTCATGTGAACAAAAAGGATTGGTTTTCAGGTGGTTAGAAGAGTGAATGATGTGTGGCATAAACTTCTAATGCTGGGCATAAAACGCCCCCACCCCCCAAAATGACCCCTTTTTGGAAAGTATTCACCCCAAACTATTTGCTGAGAGGAATGTTGAATCAATAGAAGAATTTATTTTTTTACCACAAGTTTTTGGAAAATGACAAAAAATAAAATTACACAAAATTGTCTTTGAAATAATTTATTGCTCACACAAGCCATATGTATATGTGGAATCACTCCCCAAAATACATTCTGCTACTTCTCCCGAGTATGGGGGTGCCACATATGAGAGACTTTTTGGCAGTCTAGCCAAGTACAGGACCCCAAAATCCAATAAGCACCTTCAGGCTTTTAAAGGGCTTTATTTCCTCATTACACTTCCTGACTACCTATCACAGTTTCGGAGGCCCTGGAATGCCAGAATAGCACCAAACCCCCCCAAATGACCCCTTTTTGGAAAGTAGACACCCAAAGGAATTTGATAACAATCATGGTAAGTATTTTGAAGATCTCATTTGTTGCCACAAGTTTTTGGAAAATGAAAGAAAATAAAAATATATTTCTTTTCTTTTTTATATTTCAAAACCTTATGAGAAAAAATGAGATCTGCAAAATACTTACCATGCCTCTTTTTAAATTCCTTGGAGTGTCTACTTTCCGAAAAGGGGTCATTTGGGGGTGTTTGTTCTATCCTGGTATTTTAGCACCTCAAGAGATGTGATGGGTGGTCAGAAAGTAAAAGCTGTGTAAATTTCAAATTATCTATACCATAGTTTGTAGACGCTATAACTTTCACACAAAGCAATCAATATACACTTATTGGGATTTGTTTTACCAAAAACATGTAGCAGAATACATTTGGGCTTAAATTTATGACTAACTTTGAGTTTACGATATATTTTTTATAGCTGAAAGTAGAAAATATTGTTTTTTTCCAAAATTTTTGTGTTTTTTTGTTTATAGCGCAAAAAATAAAAAGCGCACAGGTGATAAAATACCACCAAAAGAAAGCTCTATTTGTGTGAAAAAAAGGACGTAAATTTCGTTTGGGTACAGCATTGCATGACCGCGCAATTATCATTTGAATTAGTGCAGCGCCAAACAGCAAAAAAAGGCCTGGTCATTAAGGGGGGTAAATCCTCAGGAGCTCAAGTGGTTAACCACTTCCAGTCCGGACTCTTGTACCCGCACTGGGACCATGAAAGGCTTTCCAAATAGATAAAATGAGAGAAAATGAATGTTAAAAAAAATAAACAAAGCCCCAAAAAAAAAAAAATTTGGTAACATCCATTTATCTCATGTCCAGTACATACATAGACGCACTTGGCAGAGGTAAGCCTCGAACCTACGACCATGCACTCTTTGGACGGGCACTCTCCCTACTGTGCTATGTCTGTTACCAGGTATAGACTCTGTCAAACTGACCCTTGTTTTCAAAAACTGCCAACTGTCACCTGCCCAATGTCAAGTAGCTATAGTGCAGTGCTAATCCGCTTCCATACTGGGCACTTTTACCCCCTTCCTGCCCAGGGCAATTTTCAGCTTTCAGCGCTCTCACACTTTGAATGACAATTGCGCGCTCATACAACATTGTACCCAAACTAAAATTTTACCATTTTTTTCACACAACTAGAGCTTTCTTTTGGTGGTATTTAACCACTTGAGCTTCTGAGGATTTACCCTGCTTAATGACCAGGCCTTTTTTTGCTGTTTGGCGCTGCACTAATTCAAATGATAATTGCGCGGTCATGCAATGCTGTACCCAAACGAAATTTACGTCCTTTTTTTCACACAAATAGAGCTTTCTTTTGGTGGTATTTTTAACACCTGTGCGCTTTTTATTTTTTGCGCTATAAACAAACAAACACAAAAATTTTGAAAAAAAACAATATTTTCTACTTTCAGCTATAAAAAATATATCGTAAACTCAAAGTTAGTCATAAATTTAAGCCAAAATGTATTCTGCTCCATGTTTTTGGTAAAAAAAATCCCAATAAGTGTATATTGATTGCTTTGTGTGAACGTTATAGCGTCTACAAACTATGGTATAGATACTGTAATTTATGCCTTTTTTTGCTATACAGCACTGCACTAATTCAAATGATAATTGCGCGGCCATGCAATGCTGTACCCAAACAAAATTTACGTCCTTTTTTTCACACAAATAGAGCTTTCTTTTGGTGGTATTTTATCACCTGTGCGCTTTTTATTTTTTGCGCTATAAACAAAAAAAACACAAAAACTTTGAAAAAAAACAATAATTTCTACTTTCAGCTATAAAAAATATATCGCAAACTCAAAGTTAGTCATAAATTTAATCCAAAATGTATTCTGCTACATGTTTTTGGTAAAAAAAAAATCCCGTGCATTATCGGGCAAACTGGCGCTATATGGGAGGGGAGCTAACACTATCGGAAGTCACCAGTGACACTAATACAGTGATCAGTAAAAATCTGTTCACTGTAATCAATGACACTGGTGACAGGGCAGTGAAGGGGTTAACTGGGGGGGTGGGGGGTGATCACGGGGATAAATGGGATTACTGGTGTACTAGCGGGCAAACTGGGGCTATCTGGGAGGGGCGATAACCCTATCGGAAGTCGCCAGCGACACTGATACAGTGATCAGTAAAAATCGGTTCACTGATCCGTGACACTGGTGGCAGGGCAGTGAAGGGGTTAATTGGGGGGGGATTAAGGAGTTAAACGGGATTACTGGTGTACTGGCGGGCAAACTGGCGCTATCTGGGAGGGGTTAACTGGGGGGGGGCGATCAAGGGGTTAAATGTGACCTAGGTGTGTTCTAACTGTAAATGTGTAGTGTTTTACTCACTTTTACTGTTTCTTCTTCTCTGTCTGGAACGGAATGTGTCCAGGCAGAGAAGAATGACATCATATCTTGTCCTGTGTAAACTTCAACACAGGACAGGATAGGACAGGGACCGATCATCTGATTTCAGTCAGACATCACTGGCTGAAATCTAATGATTGATCCCTCCGGGATCGAATGGTGTCACCCGCGGGTCGGCGGGAGCGCGCGCGCCCCCTGCGGGCGAAAACGTCGGGAGCGCGGAACCCGTTTTAAAACGTGATTTTGCGCCTGAGTTCCGCCCTGCACACGTATATATACAGTGGCAGGGCGGCAAGCGGTTAATCACCACTGGGGTTTTTATTTTTTGATAAATTAACAAAAAAAGACCGAAAATTTTGAAAAAAAAAACACGTTTTTCTTTGTTTCTGTTATAAAAGTTTGCAAATAAATTATTGTTCTTCATAAATTTAGGCCAAGATGTATTCTGCTACATGTCTTTGGTGAAAATAACCCAAATTAGAATGTATTTTTTAGTTTGTGTGAAAGTTATAGAGTTCGCAAACTATGGGATAGATCTGAAAATTGATCAATCCTGAAGTACTGACGGCCAATCTAATATCTTGAGGTCCCAGAATGTCAGAACAGTACAGATATCCCCAAATGACCCCTTTTTGGAGAGTAGACAGTCTGACGTACTTCATAAGAGGCATGGCGAGTTTTTTGAAGTTGTATTTTTTTTGTCATCATTTTTTGGAAAATGAAAAAATGCAAAAAATAATTTTCACAATTTTTTTTTTTTTATATACTGTCACCAGTGCAGTACAGCGTCATCATATTACTGGCATGGCGGTGATCAGGGACACTAACTGGTGACAGTATGAAAAAAAAATATATACATTTTTAATTTTTTTTATTTTTAATTTTTTATTAAATTTTTTTTCTTTTTCTATGATTTTTTTTTTCATATTTCACTATGTCAAAAATAGTACAATGTTACCATAGTAACATTGTACTACTTTGGAGAAGTGATCAGTATTTTTATTTTTTTTTTACTCAATTTGCTTATAGCAGTGGTCGGCAAGCCGCGGCTCGCGAGCCACATGCGGCTCTTTACACACTTCAATGCGGCTCTTCTGTGTGCCGGGCGCCCGCTCCCCTCCCTGCTCTCGGGCGGCCGCCCCAAAAGTCAGGACATTGCAGCTAGCCCAGCAATGGGCAAACTACGACCCGGCGGACCTTTTAATCCGGCCCGCGGAGCGTGGCAAACATTGGCTGTCAGGATGTAGGCGGGGCAGCCAGGATGTAGGCGGGGCAGCGTGACGAACTCCTCTCCTCTCACAGTCCGCCCTGAAGACCGGAACGGCGCGGGAACACGGCGAGAGGAACGCGCGGAGCAAAGGTAAGTGAATTGACACGATATGGGGAATGAATTACTATAGGGGGGATGACTTGCTATAGGGGGGATGAATTACTATGGGGGATGAATTATTATATGGGATGAATTACTATATGGGGGATGAATTACTATATGGGGGATGAATTACTATGGGGGATGAATTACTATATGGGGGATGAATTACTATATGGGGGATGAATTACTATATGGGGGATGAATTACTATGGGGGATGAATTACTACGGGGGATGAATTACTATATGGGGGATGTATTTTCAGTTTTAAAAATGTGGCTCTCAAAATAAATTTCAATCGTGGTTTTGGCGAGATTTGGCTCAGTTGAAAAAAAAAGGTTGCCCACCACTGGTTTATAGCAAAGAATTACTTTGCTATAAGCAAGCATTTACCTGAATGACATCGATTCATTCAGTTTTTTTTTTTTTGTGCTTAGCTGTGATTTGGCCACAGCTAATCACATGACATGTGCATGTGATCTGTGGGACCATTCACAGCTAGACACTAGTATACAATGGATGGCATGAATGAAGCCATCCATTGTATACAACTGTTATGTGACCTGCTGTGATTGGTCACAGCAAGTCACATGGTACCGGCAACGGGGGCCAGTACTCAGATCTGTCATAAGCCGTGTCCGAGGTACACTGCCAGTGACAGATCGCGCCGCTGTGATCTAGTGCGTTTTTCCTGCCGCCATTCGGCTGTTGGCCAGGAGGGAAGTGGTTAACCTCTTCAGCCCCAGCCACTGCATATGTACGTTTGCAGGGCGGCACGGCTGCGCAAAACCACGTTTTAAAATGTAGTTTTGCAAAACAGGTAGGGGGCGCGCGTCCACCCTACCTGTCCCGCGGGTGTCAGCAGCGGGTCTCTGCCGCCGGGTCACGGCCGGTCATTACCGGCCGTTTCCCCGCTATTCGCGGTGATCGCTGATCGAGAGTAGGGCTGCATTGTTTATACACAGCCCTGCTATCTGTCAGTTCCCTGACAGCTCGTGACAAGCTGAAGAGGGAGAGAAGAGTTTCTCTCTCTCGATCAGCTTGTCCCTGTCCAGCACACACCCCTGCCCCCTAGTAAAACACTCCCTTCACACAGTAAACCCTAAAAATGTTAACCCCTTCCTCCCCAGTGCCATGAGTACAGTGTCAGTGGGTTTTTTTTTCACTGATCACTGTATTGGTGTCACTGGGGATGTCGCTGATCGCCGCCATTATTAGCATAAAAAAAATTAAAAATCCCAGTATCTTTCCCGCCATTTGTAAACGCTATAACTTTCATGTAAACCAATTAATTTACACGTATTGGGATTTTTTTTAGCAGAGACATGTCGCAGAATGCATTTTGGATGAAATTTGTGACTAAATTTGATTTTTTAATTTTTTTTACTGGACATGTTTTATAGCAAAAAGTCCAAAATATTGGTTTTTTTTTCTCAAAATTGTCAGCCTTTTTTTTTATAGCACAAAAAAATAAAAACGCACAGGCGATCAAATACCACCGAAAGAAAGCTCAATTTGTTTGGAAAAAAAAGGATGTAAATTTAATTTGGGTGCAGTGTTGCATGACCGCGCAATTGTCAGTTAAAGTAACGCAGCGCCGTAACACAAACCTCTTCTGTAACCGCTTCCTGGCCACCCTACAGCAGAAATACTGCCACAGGGCGGCATGGGTACGCAATATCACATATATATATATATATATATACGTGATTTGCGCTCCCGTGGTTTTCACACCCCTCCCAGATAGCGTCAGATTGCCCGTCAGTACACCAGTCATCACATTTAAACCCTTGATTGCCAGGAGTACGCTCATGTACAATAAACCTCCATTGCTAGTATAGTGTCTGAACGGGTCAATATCTTTGATCAGGTCAGCACTATACCAGCGTTCACATTAGTAAAGCGTCCCCAAAAACGCAGCGTTAGCGGGATCAGCCCCGGCACCTGCCAACACCTGCGTTTAGCCCCTACGCTTACCCCCCCTTCTCCCCAAGCAAGTGCAGTGTCAGTAGGTCACTGTCATTTGATACATTGCACACAAAACCGCAGTGTTCGCAGAATCAGGCCTGATCTCTGTTAGCACTTGTCGGTAAATTTTGATGACTCTCACATGCAGCAGAGTGCCAGTGCTAGTGCCGCGCTACCTTTTGGTGAACTGTCGAGTACCAGCGGTCTAGTACATACTAATCTTTCACATACCTCCTTGATTTTTGGAGTTGTTTTTCACGGAATATCTGTATGCGTTGATTGTGGATCAAAGCAGTTTATATGCACAACAATTTATTGCCGCCAACCCAAATTCAAACCTTGCCAGACCATTCGCATGGAAACTCATTATGGTTTTCAAATTTACATTTTTTTTGGGCCCAACCCTCAACATGGGCATTACTAAAAGAAATGAATTGTGGTTGTATTGGTCCGCAGTCCCGATTCATCATATGCCCGTATAATGTGTTTTATGCATTTCTCATCCTCGGGGTAACCCTGAATTTGACCGGCTCCACAAAATTCAGCCCCTCGCAAATCACCTTAACCTAAAATTTGCAGATGTCTATACTCCCCAGCAAAACATCTGCGTTGATGAGTCCCTTATTAATTTTTCTGGCCGCCTTGCATTCAAACAATATCTCCCCTGCAAGCTTGCCAGATATGGGGTCAAGATGTAGAAGAAATGTGAGAGGACAACAGGCTATACCAGGGGCGGACTGACAACTCATGGGGCCCCCGGGCAATAGGGGATCATGGGGCCCCTGTGTCCTTGCCCAAACTGAAAAAAGCCTATGAAAAAGGTACCAGGGGCATCTCATGGGGCCCCCTACTGACCCCGGGCCCTCGGGCAGTGCCCGAGTTTCCAAATGGTCAGTCCGCCCCTGGGCTATACTTATAAGTTTCGGATTTATGAGGGAAAAGATAGTCACGTGGAGCCCCCTCCCGGATGCCCAGACTACATGGGGAGCAGTGGCAAGATAGTTTGGGACTTGGTGTCATCATTTCTCCATATGGGGTACCACTTATACGTGGACAATTTTTATTCAAGCGTGCCACTATTTAGACATTTATTCAATCTTGGAACTGGCACTTGTGGCAAAGTGTGACCTAATGTGTGCCCACCATTAGAAGTGGGTGGATGCAGGGCGGTATATTCTAATGGTGGGCATACCACACACTTTTTCTGGCAGAGATTTCTTCTCATTTTTTCATTCAGTCCACTGGCTGCATACAAAAAAAAAAATGTAAAAATAATTTTAAAAAAATCAAAATAACTAAAAAAAAAACAAATTTGCCCCTCCCATGCGAGCACGCCTGTGTGCACAAGCCTTGACCCTGTGCCGTTATGTAAACAGCGGTTGCACCATGCATGTGAGGTATTGCCGTGAACATCAGATCAAGGGCAGTAATTCTAACACTAGACCTCCTCTGTAAATCTAAAATGGTGGCTTTTAAAGGCTTTTAAAGCGCTGCCTATGGATATTAAAAATGTTTGCAGTTTGTCACCATTGAACGGGGCATGCGCAGTTTTAAAGCATGTCATGTTTGGTATATATTTACTCGGCATACCATTATCTTTTATATTTTACCAAACAATTGGCCAATATATTGTGTTTTTGTGCATTTAAAGTAAAACAAGTGTATTTTTTTTTTTTAATTGCTTTTGAAAAATCGCTGCGCGAGTACTATGTGCCATAAAAAATTGTAGTACCTACCATTTTATTCACTAGGGTGTCTGCTTTAAAAAATATATAATGTTTGGGGGTTTAAATTAATTTCCTAGCAAAAAATACTGATTTTTTCATGTGAACAAAAAGGATTGGTTTTCAGGTGGTTAGAAGAGTGAATGATGTGTGGCATAAACTTCTAATGCTGGGCATAAAACGCCCCCACCCCCCAAAATGACCCCTTTTGGGAAAGTAGTCACCCCAAACTATTTGCTGAGAGGAATGTTGAATCAATAGAAGAATTTATTTTTTTACCACAAGTTTTTGGAAAATGACAAAAAATAAAATTACACAAAATTGTCTTTGAAATAATTTATTGCTCACACAAGCCATATGTATATGTGGAATCACTCCCCAAAATACATTCTGCTACTTCTCCCGAGTATGGGGGTGCCACATATGAGAGACTTTTTGGCAGTCTAGCCAAGTACAGGACCCCAAAATCCAATAAGCACCTTCAGGCTTTTAAAGGGCTTTATTTCCTCATTACACTTCCTGACTACCTATCACAGTTTCGGAGGCCCTGGAATGCCAGAATAGCACCAAACCCCCCCAAATGACCCCTTTTTGGAAAGTAGACACCCAAAGGAATTTGATAAGAAGCATGGTAAGTATTTTGAAGATCTCATTTGTTGCCACAAGTTTTTGGAAAATGAAGAAAGAAAATAAAAACATATTTTTCTTTTCTTTTTTATATTTCAAAACCTTGTGAGAAAAAATGAGATCTGCAAAATACTTACCATGCCTCTTTTTAAATTCCTTGGAGTGTCTACTTTCCAAAAAGGGGTCATTTGGGGGGGGGGGGGGGTTTGTGCTATCCTGGCATTTCAGGGCCTCCGAACCTGTGATAGGTAGTGGGGAAGTGAAATGAAGAAGTTACGCACCTTCAGGCTTTCAAAGTGGTCATTGGATTTCAGGCTCCTGTATGTGGCTAGGCTCCCAAAAAGTGTCACACGTGTGGTATCCTCATACTCGGTAGAAGTAGCAGAATGTATTTTGGGGTGTAATTCCACATATACCCATGGCTTGTGCAAGAAATAAATCATTTAAATGACAATTTTGTGTAAAAAAAAAAAAAAAAAAAAAGTTTGTCATTTTCCAGAAACTTGTGGAAAAAAAAAAAAATCTTCCATGGACACAATATGTCTCTCAGCAGATAGCTTAGGGTGTCTGCTTTCCGAAAAGGGGTCATTTGGGGGTGTTTGTTCTATCCTGGTATTTTAGCACCTCAAGAGATGTGATGGGTGGTCAGAAAGTAAAAGCTGTGAAAATTTCAAATTATCTATACCATAGTTTGTAGACGCTATAACTTTCACACAAAGCGATCAATATACACTTATTGGGATTTGTTTTACCAAAAACATGTAGCAGAATACATTTGGGCTTAAATTTATGACTAACTTTGAGTTTACGATATATTTTTTATAGCTGAAAGTAGAAAATATTGTTTTTTTTTGAAAATTTTTGTGGTTTTTTTGTTTATAGCGCAAAAAATAAAAAGCGCACAGGTGATAAAATACCACCAAAAGAAAGCTCTATTTGTGTGAAAAAAAGGACGTAAATTTCGTTTGGGTACAGCATTGCATGACCGCGCAATTATCATTTGAATTAGTGCAGCGCCAAACAGCAAAAAAAGGCCTGGTCATTAAGGGGGGTAAATCCTCAGGAGCTCAAGTGGTTAACCACTTCCAGTCCGGACTCTTGTACCCGCACTGGGACCATGAAAGGCTTTCCAAATAGATAAAATGAGAGAAAATGAATGTTAAAAAAAATAAACAAAGCCCCAAAAAAAAAAAAATTTGGTAACATCCATTTATCTCATGTCCAGTACATACATAGACGCACTTGGCAGAGGTAAGCCTCGAACCTACGACCATGCACTCTTTGGACGGGCACTCTCCCTACTGTGCTATGTCTGTTACCAGGTATAGACTCTGTCAAACTGACCCTTGTTTTCAAAAACTGCCAACTGTCACCTGCCCAATGTCAAGTAGCTATAGTGCAGTGCTAATCCGCTTCCATACTGGGCACTTTTACCCCCTTCCTGCCCAGGGCAATTTTCAGCTTTCAGCGCTCTCACACTTTGAATGACAATTGCGCGCTCATACAACATTGTACCCAAACTAAAATTTTACCATTTTTTTCACACAACTAGAGCTTTCTTTTGGTGGTATTTAACCACTTGAGCTTCTGAGGATTTACCCTCCTTAATGACCAGGCCTTTTTTTGCTGTTTGGCGCTGCACTAATTCAAATGATAATTGCGCGGTCATGCAATGCTGTACCCAAACGAAATTTACGTCCTTTTTTTCACACAAATAGAGCTTTCTTTTGGTGGTATTTTAACACCTGTGCGCTTTTTATTTTTTGCGCTATAAACAAACAAACACAAAAATTTTGAAAAAAAACAATATTTTCTTCTTTCAGCTATAAAAAATATATCGTAAACTCAAAGTTAGTCATAAATTTAAGCCAAAATGTATTCTGCTCCATGTTTTTGGTAAAAAAAAATCCCAATAAGTGTATATTGATTGCTTTGTGTGAACGTTATAGCGTCTACAAACTATGGTATAGATACTGTAATTTATGCCTTTTTTTGCTATACAGCACTGCACTAATTCAAATGATAATTGCGCGGTCATGCAATGCTGTACCCAAACGAAATTTACGTCCTTTTTTTCACACAAATAGAGCTTTCTTTTGGTGGTATTTTATCACCTGTGCGCTTTTTATTGTTTGCGCTATAAACAAAAAAAACACAAAAACTTTGAAAAAAAACAATAATTTCTACTTTCAGCTATAAAAAATATATCGCAAACTCAAAGTTAGTCATAAATTTAATCCAAAATGTATTCTGCTACATGTTTTTGGTAAAAAAAAAATCCCGTGCATTAGCGGGCAAACTGGCGCTATATGGGAGGGGCGCTAACACTATCGGAAGTCACCAGTGACACTAATACAGTGATCAGTAAAAATTTGTTCACTGTAATCAATGACACTGGTGACAGGGCAGTGAAGGGGTTAACTGGGGGGGTGGGGGGTGATCAAGGGGTTAAATGGGATTACTGGTGTACTAGCGGGCAAACTGGGGCTATCTGGGAGGGGCGATAACCCTATTGGAAGTCGCCAGCGACACTGATACAGTGATCAGTAAAAATCGGTTCACTGATCCGTGACACTGGCGGCAGGGCAGTGAAGGGGTTAACTGGGGGGGGATTAAGGAGTTAAACGGGATTACTGGTGTACTGGCGGGCAAACTGGCGCTATCTGGGAGGGGTTAACTGGGGGGGTGGGGGGGCGATCAGGGGGTTAAATGTGACCTAGGTGTGTTCTAACTGTAAATGTGTAGTGTTTTACTCACTTTTACTGTTTCTTCTTCTCTGTCTGGAACGGAATGTGTCCAGGCAGAGAAGAATGACATCATAGCTTGTCCTGTGTAAACTTCAACACAGGACAGGATAGGACAGGGACCGATCATCTGATTTCAGTCAGACATCACTGGCTGAAATCTAATGATTGATCCCTCCGGGATCGAATGGTGTCACCCGCGGGTCGGCGGGAGCGCGCGCGCCCCCTGCGGGCGAAAACGTCGGGAGCGCGGAACCCGTTTTAAAACGTGATTTTTGCGCCTCAGTTCCGCCCTGCACACGTATATATACAGTGGCAGGGCGGCAAGCGGTTAATCACCACTGGGGTTTTTATTTTTTGATAAATTAACAAAAAAAAGACCGAAAATTTTGAAAAAAAAAAACACGTTTTTCTTTGTTTCTGTTATAAAAGTTTGCAAATAAATTATTGTTCTTCATAAATTTAGGCCAAGATGTATTCTGCTACATGTCTTTGGTGAAAATAACCCAAATTAGAATGTATTTTTTAGTTTGTAGGAAAGTTATAGAGTTCGCAAACTATGGGATAGATCTGAAAATTGATCAATCCTGAAGTACTGACGGCCAATCTAATATCTTGAGGTCCCAGAATGTCAGAACAGTACAGATATCCCCAAATGACCCCTTTTTGGAGAGTAGACAGTCTGACGTACTTCATAAGAGGCATGGCGAGTTTTTTGAAGTTGTATTTTTTTTGTCATCATTTTTTGGAAAATGAAAAAATGCAAAAAATAATTTTCACAATTTTTTTTTTTTATATACTGTCACCAGTGCAGTACAGCGTCATCATATTACTGGCATGGCGGTGATCAGGGACACTGACTGGTGACAGTATGAAAAAAAATATATACATTTTTAATTTTTTTTATTATTTTTCATTATTTATTAAATGTTTTTTCTTTTTCTATGATTTTTTTTTCATATTTCACTATGTCCAAAATAGTACAATGTTACCATAGTAACATTGTACTACTTTGGAGAAGTGATCAGTATTTTTATTTTTTTTTTACTCAGTTTGCTTATAGCGGTGGTCGGCAAGCCGCGGCTCGCGAGCCACATGCGGCTCTTTACACACTTCAATGCGGCTCTTCTGTGTGCCGGGCGCCCGCTCCCCTCCCTCCTCTCGGGCGGCCGCCCCAAAAGTCAGGACTCTGCAGCTAGCCCAGGAATGGGCAAACTACGGCCCGGCGGACCTTTTAATCCGGCCCGCGGAGCGTGGCAAACATTGGCTGTCAGGATGTAGGCGGGGCAGCCAGGATGTAGGCGGGGCAGCGTGACGAACTCCTCTCCTCTCACAGTCCGCCCTGAAGACCGGAACGGCGCGGGAACACGGCGAGAGGAACGCGCGGAGCAAAGGTAAGTGAATTGACACAATATGGGGAATGAATTACTATAGGGGGGATGACTTACTATGGGGGATGAATTACTATATGGGGGATTAATTACTATGGGGGATGAATTACTATATGGGGGATGAATTACTATATGGGGGATGAATTACACTATGGGGGATGAATTACTACGGGGGATGAATTACTATATGGGGGATGAATTACTATGGGGGATGAATTACTATATGGGGGATGTATTTTCAGTTTTAAAAATGTGGCTCTCAAAATAAATTTCAATCGTGGTTTTGGCGAGATTTGGCTCAGTTGAAAAAAAAAGGTTGCCCACCACTGGTTTATAGCAAAGAATTACTTTGCTATAAGCAAGCATTTACCTGAATGACATCGATTCATTCAGTTTTTTTTTTTTTGTGCTTAGCTGTGATTTGGCCACAGCTAATCACATGAGATGTGCATGTGATCTGTGGGACCATTCACAGCTAGACACTAGTATACAATGGATGGCATGAATAAAGCCATCCATTGTATACAACTGTTATGTGACCTGCTGTGATTGGTCACAGCAAGTCACATGGTACCGGCAACGGGGGCCAGTACACAGATCTGTCATAGGCCGTGTCCGAGGTACACTGCCAGTGACAGATCGCGCCGCTGTGATCTAGTGCGTTTTCCCTGCCGCCATTTGGCTGTTGGCCAGGAGGGAAGTGGTTAACCTCTTCAGCCCCAGCCACTGCATAAGTACGTTTGCAGGGCGGCACGGCTGCGCAAAACCACGTTTTAAAATGTAGTTTTGCAAAACAGGTAGGGGGCGCGCGTCCACCCTACCTGTCCCGCGGGTGTCAGCAGCGGGTCTCTGCCGCCGGGTCACGGCCGGTCATTACATTACATTACATTACATTACATTGAGTTTATATAGCGCCAAAGGGTTTGCTCAGCGCTGTACAATAGAGGGGGGGACAATACATGAAACATTACAGCAGCTACGAACAGCACACGAGGAATAAGAGGGCCCTACTCTTTCGAGCTTACAATCTGGGAGGGAGGGGGTAGTGGTACAGGAGGAAGTGGCTGTGGGGGATGGAGTGGTAGGAGGAATGAAGGAGAGCAGCAGTTAGGTGAGGGTGGGGTAGGCTTCCCTGAAGAGGTGGGTTTTCAGGGAGCGCCTGAAGGTGAGGAGGGAAGGTGACAGTCTGATGGATTGGGGTAGTGAGTTCCAGAGGATGGGGGAGGACCTGGAGAAGTCTTGCAGACGTGCGTGTGAGGAGGAGACCAGGGAGCAAGATAGAAGGAGGTCCTGTGAAGAGCGAAGGGTACGGGTAGGGTGGTACTTGGGAATCAGGTCGGTGAGGTAGTTAGGGGCAGTGTTGTGAATGGCTTTGTAGGTCAGAGTGAGTAGTTTGAATTTGATGCGTTGGGCGATAGGGAGCCAGTGGAGGGAGAGGCAGAGGGGGGTGGCAGAGGTGGAGCGGCTGGTGAGGTGGATGAGTCTGGCAGCTGAGTTCAGGATGGTCTGAAGCGGGGAGAGTTTGCACTGGGGTAGGCCGGTGAGGAGGGAGTTGCAGTAGTCAAGGCGTGAGATAATCAGGGAGTGCACAAGTAGTTTAGCGGTGTCTGGGGTAAGGAAGGTGCGTATTTTGGCGATATTGCGGAGGTGGAGCCTGCATGTGTTTGTCAGTGATTTGACATGAGGTTGGAAGGAGAGGTTAGAGTCCAGAATGACCCCAAGGACTTTGGCTTGCGGGGCGGGATTGATGGTGGTGATGTTAGTAGTGATGGATAGGATGGGGGGGGGGGCGCGGGCAGGAGGGAAGACGAGAAGCTCGGTTTTGGAGAGGTTGAGTTTGAGGAAATGGAGCGACATCCAGTCAGAGATGTCGTTTAGGAGGTGAGTGATGCGGGCGGAGAAAGTGGAGGTGAGGTGAGGGGTGGAGAGGTAAATTTGAGTGTCATCAGCATAGAGATGGTAGTTGAAGCCGTGGGAGTGTATGAGTTTGCCAAGGGAGGAGGTGTAGATGGAGAAGAGAAGGAGTCCAAGGACAGAGCCCTGGGGGACCCCAACAGAGAGGGGGAGGGAAGTGGAGGTGGCACCATTGTAGGAAACGCTGAAGGAGCGTCGGGATAGGTAAGAGGAGAACCAGGAGAGAGCGGTGTCTCTGACGCCAAGGGAGAATAGTTTATTAAGGAGGAGGGGGTGGTCAACTGTGTCGAAGGCCGCGGAGAGGTCCAGGAGGAGGAGGACAGAGTAGTCGCCTTTGGCTTTGGCGGTAAGTAGGTCGTTGGTGATTTTGAGGAGGGCGGTTTCGGTGGAGTGTAGGGGACGGAAGCCGGACTGTAGTGGATCAAGGAGGTTGTTGTCAGTTAGGTGGGCGCTTAGGCGGTTGTAGACTAAGCGCTCCAGGAGTTTGGAAGTGAGTGGCAGCAGGGAGATGGGTCTGAGGTTGTTTGGGTCAGAGGGGTCCAGGGAGGGCTTTTTGAGTATGGGGGTGATGTGCGCATGCTTTAGGGGGGAGGGGAATACGCCGGTAGAGAGGGAGAGATTGAAGATGTGGGTGAGGGAGCAGATGAGGGAAGAGGGGGGTGACTGGAGGAGTCGAGAGGGGATAGGGTCTAGGGGGCAGGTAGTGAGGCGGGCTTCAGAGAAGACCCTGGTGACTTCCTCAGTAGTAGCGGGGCTGAAGGAGTGCAGAGCTGGTGGGGTTACGGTAAGCGGGGTCTTGGGTGTGGAGGGGGGCAGTGCGGTTGCGAGGTCAGAGGAGGGAAGAGATGAGGGGGAGATAGGGGGGGGGAGGCTAGGTGGGGAGGTAGATTGCGAGTTGACTATGTCCTGACAGATAGCATCAATTTTATTGTGGAAATGAGTGGCAATCTCGTGGGCGGTGAGTGAGGTACTGAGTGGAGGAGGGGGGGGAGAGAGCAGGGAGTTGAAGGTGGAGAAGAGTCGGCGAGGGCAGGAGGAGAGGGTGTTAATCAGGTTTACGAAGTAAGCCTGCTTGGCGGCGTGGAGGGAGGAGGTGTAAGTGAGGAAGGCAGATTTGTAGAGGGAGAATGAACGGGGGGACCTGGTTTTGCGCCATAGTCTCTCCAGCGCACGACTGCGACGTTTGAGGCATTTAGTGTGGTCGTTCTGCCATGGTTGGAGCGGTCTGGGTTTGATGTAGCGTGTGGTTAGGGGTGCCAGAGAGTCTAG
Source organism: Staurois parvus (assembly GCF_062004578.1). Taxonomy (NCBI): domain Eukaryota; kingdom Metazoa; phylum Chordata; class Amphibia; order Anura; family Ranidae; genus Staurois; species Staurois parvus. The sequence continues at coordinate 198,331 of NW_028318242.1, read as the reverse complement.
GGTAGCTGATAGTGAGTCGTTGTACGTGTTAGTGGCTAGGTCAGGACAAGACAGTGGAAGGATTCTGTCGTGTAGGCGGTCGGCAGCTGAGTGGAGGGGGGCCGGGTTCAGGTTGCGAAGGTTGCGGCTGGTGATGGTTTGGCGCTCTGGGGGGGGGGAGTTAGGGGAAGGGGAGATGGAGAACGTGAGGAGGTGGTGGTCGGAGAGAGGGAAGGGGGTGTTAGAGAACTGGTTGAGGGTACAGAGGTGGGAGAAGACGAGGTCCAGGGTGTTCCCAATGATGTGGGTGGAGGATTGAGTGTGCTGTGTGAGCGCGAAGGAGGAGGTTAGGTGGAGGAATTGGGAAGTAGCCGGGCTGTTGTCATTGATGGGGATATTGAAGTCCCCGAGGATGATGGTTGGTAGCTCAGAGGAGAGGAAGAAGGGAAGCCAGGCAGCGAAGTCATCCAGGAAGCGGGGTATGGATCCGGGAGGCCTGTAGATCACTGCGATCCTTAGGGGGGTGGGTGAGAAGAGCCGGATGCAGTGAGCCTCGAAGGAGGAGAAAGTTAGGGAGGGAGGATTAGGGAGGACCTGGAAGGTGCTCAGCGGTGATAGGAGCAGGCCGACCCCACCACCTTTGTGACCGCTCAGTCTTGGTGAATGGGACCAGACGAGACCTCCATAGGAGAGTGCCGCAGGGGAGGTGGAGTCAGTGGCCTGTACCCAGGTTTCGGTGATGGCTAGGAGGTTAAGGGAGCGGGAGATAAAGAGGTCATGGATGGCAGTAAGTTTGTTGCAGACCGAGCGGGCGTTCAGGAGTGCAACCGAGAGAGGGGGGATGGATGCGGGGAGAAGGGGCACAGATATGAGGTTGAGGGGGTTACGGCAGCTGGCGGGAGCAGGGGGGTCCCTAGAGGAGGGGTGAGGTGGCGAGGGGCCAGGGTTCGGGGAGATGTCCCCAGCAGATAGGAGAAGGAGAAGGGTGAGGAAGGTGGCATGGGAATGGGAAGTGTAGGAGCGTGTGGGTCTGATAGTGGTGGCACGTGGGTCGACGGGGGAGTGGAGTAGCAGGAGGAGGTGGTGAGTGCCGTAGTGGGGAGAGGGGAGTAGTGAAGGGGCAATGTAGAGCTGTTTTGGGGGGGTAGGCGGGTAGAGGGAGGCGATTTTTGGGATGGTGGAGAGGAAAATGAGGAGGAGGAGTGCAGGAGGCATGTTGGGGTGGGTGCGGTGACAGTTGGGTCAGGGGAGGTGAAGGGATACAGGTCAGGGCAAGGTGTGTGGGGAATCTGTGTTACCATGGGAGAGTCATTTGAGTCCTTCTGTAGGGGTAGAGTGAGGGTGGAGGGCGGCAGCTGGTTGGCAGCAGTCTGTGGGTGCAGTAAGCTGGCGACCATGGGTGCTGTGGCATGTCTTCAGTGGGTACGGTGGTTCGGCTAGTGGAGGGGTCGTAGGGTGCGATGGCTGGGGGTGATGGTAGGCACGGCGACTGGTGATGTTGGCGGCTCGGTGACTGGGGTTGTTGAGGCCAGGCGTCGGGTGCTGAGGGCTCGGCGTCGTGAGGCGCTGAAGGTGTTGAAGGATCGTCATCAGAGTCGAGCGGGGCGTTGCGGTAGCGATCGTCGGCCCTGCGTGGTTTGTGCTCAACCGTGATCTGTTGCGGCCGGTAGGAGAGACCGCAGCTTCAAGGGTCGTGGTGGGCCATTAGTCGCCGGGGCGTCGCCAGAGGGAATAGCGTGCCGGAAATCAGGGTGCTGGGCGAGCGTTCCCTGGTGTGGTGGCTGGCTGGTAATCCCAGGTGGGGTGGTGGGCAGGGGATCCCCGGTGGGATGGTGGCCGTGCTATCCCTGGTGGGGTATTAGCGATCCCTGGAGGGATAGTGGCTTAGGGTCCCTGGTGGTTTGGGGTTTCAGGTGGATGGTGGGATCCCTGAGTGAGTGAGTCCCTGGAGGCTGGCGGTGTGATGGTGGTTGGGCTCCCTGGTGGGTAGTGGGCGCCCCTGGTGAAGTACCTGGTGTCCTGGAGCGTCGGTGGATCCCTCCTGGGTTAGCAGGACCGTTGGTGGTGGTGGTAGCTTCCCGGAGCAGCGGAGGCGTCCCGCCGCGGCCGCAATTCCCGCCGCGATTCCAGCCACGGCTGGCAGGAAACACCGCGGCTTCGGGTGCCGCGGTAGGCCTCAGGCTGCTGCGAACCGCCGGAGCTCCGCTGGAGGGACGGAGTGACTGTGGGTGTTGGTGGGGACCTCGGCAGCAGACACAGGGGCCCGGATGGGCCCTGATGGCAGCGGTAGGGGCGCAGGGGTGATCCCCTGATCGGCGGGGACCGAGGAGCGGAGTGGCAGTAGTCCGGGCTGATGTCCGGCGATCCTGGTCGGCCGCGCCAGAAATCGAGGCCGCGGCTTCAGGTGCCGGGTAGGCCGCAAGTCCCGGAGCTCCGGGAGAAAGGTCCAGTGGCCTTCCCTGGCTGGCGAACAGGGACCGGAGGGTCGTGGGGCCCCCGTCAGGGTCCGCTGCCGCCCAGATGGCAGCGGATTGGGGCCGGGGGAGCAGGAGCTCGCCGAGACACGTCCGTCTCGCCGGACGTCCGGATGTTTAAATTGCGCGGTCATGCAACACTGCACCCAAATTAAATTTACATCCTTTTTTTTCCCAACATTACCGGCCGTTTCCCCGCGATTCGCGGTGATCGCTGATCGAGAGTAGGGCTGCATTGTTTATACACAGCCCTGCTATCTGTCAGTTCCCTGACAGCTCGTGACAAGCTGAAGAGGGAGAGAAGAGTTTCTCTCTCTCGATCAGCTTGTCCCTGTCCAGCACACACCCCTGCCCCCTAGTAAAACACTCCCTTCACACAGTAAACCCTAAAAATGTTAACCCCTTCCTCCCCAGTGCCATGAGTACAGTGTCAGTGGGTTTTTTTTTCACTGATCACTGTATTGGTGTCACTGGGGATGTCGCTGATCGCCGCCATTATTAGCATAAAAAAAATTAAAAATCCCAGTATCTTTCCCGCCATTTGTAAACGCTATAACTTTCATGTAAACCAATTAATTTACACGTATTGGGATTTTTTTTAGCAGAGACATGTCGCAGAATGCATTTTGGATGAAATTTGTGACTAAATTTGATTTTTTAATTTTTTTTACTGGACATGTTTTATAGCAAAAAGTCCAAAATATTGTTTTTTTTTCTCAAAATTGTCAGCCTTTTTTTTTATAGCACAAAAAAATAAAAACGCACAGGCGATCAAATACCACCGAAAGAAAGCTCAATTTGTTGGGAAAAAAAAGGATGTAAATTTAATTTGGGTGCAGTGTTGCATGACCGCGCAATTGTCAGTTAAAATAACGCAGCGCCGTAACACAAACCTCTTCTGTAACCGCTTCCTGGCCACCCTACAGCAGAAATACTGCCACAGGGCGGCATGGGTACGCAATATCACATATATATATATATATTATATATATATATATACGTGATTTGCGCTCCCGTGGTTTTCACACCCCTCCCAGATAGCGTCAGATTGCCCGTCAGTACACCAGTCATCACATTTAAACCCTTGATTGCCAGGAGTACGCTCATGTACAATAAACCTCCATTGCTAGTATAGTGTCTGAACGGGTCAATATCTTTGATCAGGTCAGCACTATACCAGCGTTCACATTAGTAAAGCGTCCCCAAAAACGCAGCGTTAGCGGGATCAGCCCCGGCACCTGCCAACACCTGCGTTTAGCCCCTACGCTTACCCCCCCTTCTCCCCAAGCAAGTGCAGTGTCAGTAGGTCACTGTCATTTGATACATTGCACACAAAACCGCAGTGTTCGCAGAATCAGGCCTGATCTCTGTTAGCACTTGTCGGTAAATTTTGATGACTCTCACATGCAGCAGAGTGCCAGTGCTAGTGCCGCGCTACCTTTTGGTGAACTGTCGAGTACCAGCGGTCTAGTACATACTAATCTTTCACATACCTCCTTGATTTTTGGAGTTGTTTTTCACGGAATATCTGTATGTGTTGATTGTGGATCAAAGCAGTTTATATGCACAACAATTTATTGCCGCCAACCCAAATTCAAACCTTGCCAGACCATTCGCATGGAAACTCATTACGGTTTTCAAATTTACATTTTTTTTGGGCCCAACCCTCAACATGGGCATTACTAAAAGAAATGAATTGCGGTTGTATTGGTCCGCAGTCCCGATTCATCATATGCCCGTATAATGTGTTTTATGCATTTCTCATCCTCGGGGTAACCCTGAATTTGACCGGCTCCACAAAATTCAGCCCCTCGCAAATCACCTTAACCTAAAATTTGCAGATGTCTATACTCCCCAGCAAAACATCTGCGTTGATGAGTCCCTTATTAATTTTTCTGGCCGCCTTGCATTCAAACAATATCTCCCCTGCAAGCTTGCCAGATATGGGGTCAAGATGTAGAAGAAATGTGAGAGGACAACAGGCTATACCAGGGGCGGACTGACAACTCATGGGGCCCCCGGGCAATAGGGGATCATGGGGCCCCTGTGTCCTTGCCCAAACTGAAAAAAGCCTATGAAAAAGGTACCAGGGGCATCTCATGGGGCCCCCTACTGACCCCGGGCCCTCGGGCAGTGCCCGAGTTTCCAAATGGTCAGTCCGCCCCTGGGCTATACTTATAAGTTTCGGATTTATGAGGGAAAAGATAGTCACGTGGAGCCCCCTCCCGGATGCCCAGACTACATGGGGAGCAGTGGCAAGATAGTTTGGGATTTGGTGTCATCATTTCTCCATATGGGGTACCACTTATACGTGGACAATTTTTATTCAAGCGTGCCACTATTTAGACATTTATTCAATCTTGGAACTGGCACTTGTGGCAAAGTGTGACCTAATGTGTGCCCACCATTAGAAGTGGGTGGATGCAGGGCGGTATATTCTAATGGTGGGCATACCACACACTTTTTCTGGCAGAGATTTCTTCTCATTTTTTCATTCAGTCCACTGGCTGCATACAAAAATAAAAATGTAAAAATAATTTTAAAAAAATCAAAATAACTAAAAAAAAAACAAATTTGCCCCTCCCATGCGAGCACGCCTGTGTGCACAAGCCTTGACCCTGTGCCGTTATGTAAACAGCGGTTGCACCATGCATGTGAGGTATTGCCGTGAACATCAGATCAAGGGCAGTAATTCTAACACTAGACCTCCTCTGTAAATCTAAAATGGTGGCTTTTAAAGGCTTTTAAAGCGCTGCCTATGGATATTAAAAATGTTTGCAGTTTGTCACCATTGAACGGGGCATGCGCAGTTTTAAAGCATGTCATGTTTGGTATATATTTACTCGGCATACCATTATCTTTTATATTTTACCAAACAATTGGCCAATATATTGTGTTTTTGTGCATTTAAAGTAAATCAAGTGTATTTTTTTTTTTTAATTGCTTTTGAAAAATCGCTGCGCGAGTACTATGTGCCATAAAAAATTGTAGTACCTACCATTTTATTCACTAGGGTGTCTGCTTTAAAAAATATATAATGTTTGGGGGTTTAAATTAATTTCCTAGCAAAAAATACTGATTTTTTCATGTGAACAAAAAGGATTGGTTTTCAGGTGGTTAGAAGAGTGAATGATGTGTGGCATAAACTTCTAATGCTGGGCATAAAACGCCCCCACCCCCCAAAATGACCCCTTTTGGGAAAGTAGTCACCCCAAACTATTTGCTGAGAGGAATGTTGAATCAATAGAAGAATTTATTATTTTACCACAAGTTTTTGGAAAATGACAAAAAATAAAATTACACAAAATTGTCTTTGAAATAATTTATTGCTCACACAAGCCATATGTATATGTGGAATCACTCCCCAAAATACATTCTGCTACTTCTCCCGAGTATGGGGGTGCCACATATGAGAGACTTTTTGGCAGTCTAGCCAAGTACAGGACCCCAAAATCCAATAAGCACCTTCAGGCTTTTAAAGGGCTTTATTTCCTCATTACACTTCCTGACTACCTATCACAGTTTCGGAGGCCCTGGAATGCCAGAATAGCACCAAACCCCCCCAAATGACCCCTTTTTGGAAAGTAGACACCCAAAGGAATTTGATAAGAAGCATGGTAAGTATTTTGAAGATCTCATTTGTTGCCACAAGTTTTGAAGAAATGAAGAAAGAAAATAAAAACATATTTTTCTTTTCTTTTTTATATTTCAAAACCTTGTGAGAAAAAATGAGATCTGCAAAATACTTACCATGCCTCTTTTTAAATTCCTTGGAGTGTCTACTTTCCAAAAAGGGGTCATTTGGGGGGGGGGGGGTTTGTGCTATCCTGGCATTTCAGGGCCTCCGAACCTGTGATAGGTAGTGGGGAAGTGAAATTAAGAAGTTACGCACCTTCAGGCTTTCAAAGTGGTCATTGGATTTCAGGCTCCTGTATGTGGCTAGGCTCCCAAAAAGTGTCACACGTGTGGTATCCTCATACTCGGTAGAAGTAGCAGAATGTATTTTGGGGTGTAATTCCACATATACCCATGGCTTGTGCAAGAAATAAATCATTTAAATGACAATTTTGTGTAAAAAAAAAAAAAAAAAAAAAAAAAGTTTGTCATTTTCCAGAAACTTATGGAAAAAAAAATAAATCTTCCATGGACACAATATGTCTCTCAGCAGATAGCTTAGGGTGTCTGCTTTCCGAAAAGGGGTCATTTGGGGGTGTTTGTTCTATCCTGGTATTTTAGCACCTCAAGAGATGTGATGGGTGGTCAGAAAGTAAAAGCTGTGAAAATTTCAAATTATCTATACCATAGTTTGTAGACGCTATAACTTTCACACAAAGCGATCAATATACACTTATTGGGATTTGTTTTACCAAAAACATGTAGCAGAATACATTTGGGCTTAAATTTATGACTAACTTTGAGTTTACGATATATTTTTTATAGCTGAAAGTAGAAAATATTGTTTTTTTTTGAAAATTTTTGTGGTTTTTTTGTTTATAGCGCAAAAAATAAAAAGCGCACAGGTGATAAAATACCACCAAAAGAAAGCTCTATTTGTGTGAAAAAAAGGACGTAAATTTCGTTTGGGTACAGCATTGCATGACCGCGCAATTATCATTTGAATTAGTGCAGCGCCAAACAGCAAAAAAAGGCCTGGTCATTAAGGGGGGTAAATCCTCAGGAGCTCAAGTGGTTAACCACTTCCAGTCCGGACTCTTGTACCCGCACTGGGACCATGAAAGGCTTTCCAAATAGATAAAATGAGAGAAAATGAATGTTAAAAAAAATAAACAAAGCCCCAAAAAAAAAAAAATTTGGTAACATCCATTTATCTCATGTCCAGTACATACATAGACGCACTTGGCAGAGGTAAGCCTCGAACCTACGACCATGCACTCTTTGGACGGGCACTCTCCCTACTGTGCTATGTCTGTTACCAGGTATAGACTCTGTCAAACTGACCCTTGTTTTCAAAAACTGCCAACTGTCACCTGCCCAATGTCAAGTAGCTATAGTGCAGTGCTAATCCGCTTCCATACTGGGCACTTTTACCCCCTTCCTGCCCAGGGCAATTTTCAGCTTTCAGCGCTCTCACACTTTGAATGACAATTGCGCGCTCATACAACATTGTACCCAAACTAAAATTTTACCATTTTTTTCACACAACTAGAGCTTTCTTTTGGTGGTATTTAACCACTTGAGCTTCTGAGGATTTACCCTCCTTAATGACCAGGCCTTTTTTTGCTGTTTGGCGCTGCACTAATTCAAATGATAATTGCGCGGTCATGCAATGCTGTACCCAAACGAAATTTACGTCCTTTTTTTCACACAAATAGAGCTTTCTTTTGGTGGTATTTTAACACCTGTGCGCTTTTTATTTTTTGCGCTATAAACAAACAAACACAAAAATTTTGAAAAAAAACAATATTTTCTTCTTTCAGCTATAAAAAATATATCGTAAACTCAAAGTTAGTCATAAATTTAAGCCAAAATGTATTCTGCTCCATGTTTTTGGTAAAAAAAAATCCCAATAAGTGTATATTGATTGCTTTGTGTGAACGTTATAGCGTCTACAAACTATGGTATAGATACTGTAATTTATGCCTTTTTTTGCTATACAGCACTGCACTAATTCAAATGATAATTGCGCGGTCATGCAATGCTGTACCCAAACGAAATTTACGTCCTTTTTTTCACACAAATAGAGCTTTCTTTTGGTGGTATTTTATCACCTGTGCGCTTTTTATTGTTTGCGCTATAAACAAAAAAAACACAAAAACTTTGAAAAAAAACAATAATTTCTACTTTCAGCTATAAAAAATATATCGCAAACTCAAAGTTAGTCATAAATTTAATCCAAAATGTATTCTGCTACATGTTTTTGGTAAAAAAAAAATCCCGTGCATTAGCGGGCAAACTGGCGCTATATGGGAGGGGCGCTAACACTATCGGAAGTCACCAGTGACACTAATACAGTGATCAGTAAAAATCTGTTCACTGTAATCAATGACACTGGTGACAGGGCAGTGAAGGGGTTAACTGGGGGGGTGGGGGGTGATCAAGGGGTTAAATGGGATTACTGGTGTACTAGCGGGCAAACTGGGGCTATCTGGGAGGGGCGATAACCCTATCGGAAGTCGCCAGCGACACTGATACAGTGATCAGTAAAAATCGGTTCACTGATCCGTGACACTGGCGGCAGGGCAGTGAAGGGGTTAACTGGGGGGGGATTAAGGAGTTAAACGGGATTACTGGTGTACTGGCGGGCAAACTGGCGCTATCTGGGAGGGGTTAACTGGGGGGGTGGGGGGGCGATCAGGGGGTTAAATGTGACCTAGGTGTGTTCTAACTGTAAATGTGTAGTGTTTTACTCACTTTTACTGTTTCTTCTTCTCTGTCTGGAACGGAATGTGTCCAGGCAGAGAAGAATGACATCATATCTTGTCCTGTGTAAACTTCAACACAGGACAGGATAGGACAGGGACCGATCATCTGATTTCAGTCAGACATCACTGGCTGAAATCTAATGATTGATCCCTCCGGGATCGAATGGTGTCACCCGCGGGTCGGCGGGAGCGCGCGCGCCCCCTGCGGGCGAAAACGTCGGGAGCGCGGAACCCGTTTTAAAACGTGATTTTTGCGCCTCAGTTCCGCCCTGCACACGTATATATACAGTGGCAGGGCGGCAAGCGGTTAATCACCACTGGGGTTTTTATTTTTTGATAAATTAACAAAAAAAAGACCGAAAATTTTGAAAAAAAAAACACGTTTTTCTTTGTTTCTGTTATAAAAGTTTGCAAATAAATTATTGTTCTTCATAAATTTAGGCCAAGATGTATTCTGCTACATGTCTTTGGTGAAAATAACCCAAATTAGAATGTATTTTTTAGTTTGTAGGAAAGTTATAGAGTTCGCAAACTATGGGATAGATCTGAAAATTGATCAATCCTGAAGTACTGACGGCCAATCTAATATCTTGAGGTCCCAGAATGTCAGAACAGTACAGATATCCCCAAATGACCCCTTTTTGGAGAGTAGACAGTCTGACGTACTTCATAAGAGGCATGGCGAGTTTTTTGAAGTTGTATTTTTTTTGTCATCATTTTTTGGAAAATGAAAAAATGCAAAAAATAATTTTCACAATTTTTTTTTTTTATATACTGTCACCAGTGCAGTACAGCGTCATCATATTACTGGCATGGCGGTGATCAGGGACACTGACTGGTGACAGTATGAAAAAAAAAATATACATTTTTAATTTTTTTTATTATTTTTCATTATTTATTAAATGTTTTTTCTTTTTCTATGATTTTTTTTTCATATTTCACTATGTCCAAAATAGTACAATGTTACCATAGTAACATTGTACTACTTTGGAGAAGTGATCAGTATTTTTATTTTTTTTTTACTCAGTTTGCTTATAGCGGTGGTCGGCAAGCCGCGGCTCGCGAGCCACATGCGGCTCTTTACACACTTCAATGCGGCTCTTCTGTGTGCCGGGCGCCCGCTCCCCTCCCTCCTCTCGGGCGGCCGCCCCAAAAGTCAGGACTCTGCAGCTAGCCCAGGAATGGGCAAACTACGGCCCGGCGGACCTTTTAATCCGGCCCGCGGAGCGTGGCAAACATTGGCTGTCAGGATGTAGGCGGGGCAGCCAGGATGTAGGCGGGGCAGCGTGACGAACTCCTCTCCTCTCACAGTCCGCCCTGAAGACCGGAACGGCGCGGGAACACGGCGAGAGGAACGCGCGGAGCAAAGGTAAGTGAATTGACACAATATGGGGAATGAATTACTATAGGGGGGATGACTTACTATGGGGGATGAATTACTATATGGGGGATTAATTACTATGGGGGATGAATTACTATATGGGGGATGAATTACTATATGGGGGATGAATTACTATATGGGGGATGAATTACTATGGGGGATGAATTACACTATGGGGGATGAATTACACTATGGGGGATGAATTACTATATGGGGGATTAATTACTATGGGGGATGAATTACTATATGGGGGATGAATTACTATATGGGGGATGAATTACTATGGGGGATGAATTACACTATGGGGGATGAATTACTACGGGTGATGAATTACTATATGGGGGATGAATTACTATGGGGGATGAATTACTATATGGGGGATGTATTTTCAGTTTTAAAAATGTGGCTCTCAAAATAAATTTCAATCGTGGTTTTGGCGAGATTTGGCTCAGTTGAAAAAAAAAGGTTGCCCACCACTGGTTTATAGCAAAGAATTACTTTGCTATAAGCAAGCATTTACCTGAATGACATCGATTCATTCAGTTTTTTTTTTTTTGTGCTTAGCTGTGATTTGGCCACAGCTAATCACATGACATGTGCATGTGATCTGTGGGACCATTCACAGCTAGACACTAGTATACAATGGATGGCATGAATGAAGCCATCCATTGTATACAACTGTTATGTGACCTGCTGTGATTGGTCACAGCAAGTCACATGGTACCGGCAGCGGGGACCAGTACTCAGATCTGTCATAGGCCGTGTCCGAGGTACACTGCCAGTGACAGATCGCGCCGCTGTGATCTAGTGCGTTTTTCCTGCCGCCATTCGGCTGTTGGCCAGGAGGGAAGTGGTTAACCTCTTCAGCCCCAGCCACTGCATATGTACGTTTGCAGGGCGGCACGGCTGCGCAAAACCACGTTTTAAAATGTAGTTTTGCAAAACAGGTAGGGGGCGCACGTCCACCCTACCTGTCCCGCGGGTGTCAGCAGCGGGTCTCTGCCGCCGGGTCACGGCCGGTCATTACCGGCCGTTTCCCCGCGATTCGCGGTGATCGCTGATCGAGAGTAGGGCTGCATTGTTTATACACAGCCCTGCTATCTGTCAGTTCCCTGACAGCTCGTGACAAGCTGAAGAGGGAGAGAAGAGTTTCTCTCTCTCGATCAGCTTGTCCCTGTCCAGCACACACCCCTGCCCCCTAGTAAAACACTCCCTTCACACAGTAAACCCTAAAAATGTTAACCCCTTCCTCCCCAGTGCCATGAGTACAGTGTCAGTGGGTTTTTTTTTCACTGATCACTGTATTGGTGTTAGTGGGGATGTCGCTGATCGCCGCCATTATTAGCATAAAAAAAATTAAAAATCCCAGTATCTTTCCCGCCATTTGTAAACGCTATAACTTTCATGTAAACCAATTAATTTACACGTATTGGGATTTTTTTTAGCAGAGACATGTCGCAGAATGCATTTTTAATGAAATTTGTGACTAAATTTGATTTTTTAATTTTTTTTACTGGACATGTTTTATAGCAAAAAGTCCAAAATATTGTTTTTTTTTTCTCAAAATTGTCAGCCTTTTTTTTTATAGCACAAAATTAAAAACGCACAGGCGATCAAATACCACCGAAAGAAAGCTCAATTTGTTGGGGAAAAAAAGGATGTAAATTTAATTTGGGTGCAGTGTTGCATGACCGCGCAATTGTCAGTTAAAGTAACGCAGCGCCGTAACACAAACCTCTTCTGTAACCGCTTCCTGGCCACCCTACAGCAGAAATACTGCCACAGGGCGGCATGGGTACGCAATATCACATATATATATATATATATATATATATACGTGATTTGCGCTCCCGTGGTTTTCACACCCCTCCCAGATAGCGTCAGATTGCCCGTCAGTACACCAGTCATCACATTTAAACCCTTGATTGCCAGGAGTACGCTCATGTACAATAAACCTCCATTGCTAGTATAGTGTCTGAACGGGTCAATATCTTTGATCAGGTCAGCACTATACCAGCGTTCACATTAGTAAAGCGTCCCCAAAAACGCAGCGTTAGCGGGATCAGCCCCGGCACCTGCCAACACCTGCGTTTAGCCCCTACGCTTACCCCCCCTTCTCCCCAAGCAAGTGCAGTGTCAGTAGGTCACTGTCATTTGATACATTGCACACAAAACCGCAGTGTTCGCAGAATCAGGCCTGATCTCTGATAGCACTTGTCGGTAAATTTTGATGACTCTCACATGCAGCAGAGTGCCAGTGCTAGTGCCGCGCTACCTTTTGGTGAACTGTCGAGTACCAGCGGTCTAGTACATACTAATCTTTCACATACCTCCTTGATTTTTGGAGTTGTTTTTCACGGAATATCTGTATGCGTTGATTGTGGATCAAAGCAGTTTATATGCACAACAATTTATTGCCGCCAACCCAAATTCAAACCTTGCCAGACCATTCGCATGGAAACTCATTATGGTTTTCAAATTTACATTTTTTTTGGGCCCAACCCTCAACATGGGCATTACTAAAAGAAATGAATTGTGGTTGTATTGGTCCGCAGTCCCGATTCATCATATGCCCGTATAATGTGTTTTATGCATTTCTCATCCTCGGGGTAACCCTGAATTTGACCGGCTCCACAAAATTCAGCCCCTCGCAAATCACCTTAACCTAAAATTTGCAGATGTCTATACTCCCCAGCAAAACATCTGCGTTGATGAGTCCCTTATTAATTTTTCTGGCCGCCTTGCATTCAAACAATATCTCCCCTGCAAGCTTGCCAGATATGGGGTCAAGATGTAGAAGAAATGTGAGAGGACAACAGGCTATACCAGGGGCGGACTGACAACTCATGGGGCCCCCGGGCAATAGGGGATCATGGGGCCCCTGTGTCCTTGCCCAAACTGAAAAAAGCCTATGAAAAAGGTACCAGGGGCATCTCATGGGGCCCCCTACTGACCCCGGGCCCTCGGGCAGTGCCCGAGTTTCCAAATGGTCAGTCCGCCCCTGGGCTATACTTATAAGTTTCGGATTTATGAGGGAAAAGATAGTCACGTGGAGCCCCCTCCCGGATGCCCAGACTACATGGGGAGCAGTGGCAAGATAGTTTGGGACTTGGTGTCATCATTTCTCCATATGGGGTACCACTTATACGTGGACAATTTTTATTCAAGCGTGCCACTATTTAGACATTTATTCAATCTTGGAACTGGCACTTGTGGCAAAGTGTGACCTAATGTGTGCCCACCATTAGAAGTGGGTGGATGCAGGGCGGTATATTCTAATGGTGGGCATACCACACACTTTTTCTGGCAGAGATTTCTTCTCATTTTTTCATTCAGTCCACTGGCTGCATACAAAAATAAAAATGTAAAAATAATTTTAAAAAAATCAAAATAACTAAAAAAAAAACAAATTTGCCCCTCCCATGCGAGCACGCCTGTGTGCACAAGCCTTGACCCTGTGCCGTTATGTAAACAGCGGTTGCACCATGCATGTGAGGTATTGCCGTGAACATCAGATCAAGGGCAGTAATTCTAACACTAGACCTCCTCTGTAAATCTAAAATGGTGGCTTTTAAAGGCTTTTAAAGCGCTGCCTATGGATATTAAAAATGTTTGCAGTTTGTCACCATTGAACGGGGCATGCGCAGTTTTAAAGCATGTCATGTTTGGTATATATTTACTCGGCATACCATTATCTTTTATATTTTACCAAACAATTGGCCAATATATTGTGTTTTTGTGCATTTAAAGTAAAACAAGTGTATTTTTTTTTTTTAATTGCTTTTGAAAAATCGCTGCGCGAGTACTATGTGCCATAAAAAATTGTAGTACCTACCATTTTATTCACTAGGGTGTCTGCTTTAAAAAATATATAATGTTTGGGGGTTTAAATTAATTTCCTAGCAAAAAATACTGATTTTTTCATGTGAACAAAAAGGATTGGTTTTCAGGTGGTTAGAAGAGTGAATGATGTGTGGCATAAACTTCTAATGCTGGGCATAAAACGCCCCCACCCCCCAAAATGACCCCTTTTGGGAAAGTAGTCACCCCAAACTATTTGCTGAGAGGAATGTTGAATCAATAGAAGAATTTATTTTTTTACCACAAGTTTTTGGAAAATGACAAAAAATAAAATTACACAAAATTGTCTTTGAAATAATTTATTGCTCACACAAGCCATATGTATATGTGGAATCACTCCCCAAAATACATTCTGCTACTTCTCCCGAGTATGGGGGTGCCACATATGAGAGACTTTTTGGCAGTCTAGCCAAGTACAGGACCCCAAAATCCAATAAGCACCTTCAGGCTTTTAAAGGGCTTTATTTCCTCATTACACTTCCTGACTACCTATCACAGTTTCGGAGGCCCTGGAATGCCAGAATAGCACCAAACCCCCCCAAATGACCCCTTTTTGGAAAGTAGACACCCAAAGGAATTTGATAAGAAGCATGGTAAGTATTTTGAAGATCTCATTTGTTGCCACAAGTTTTTGGAAAATGAAGAAAGAAAATAAAAACATATTTTTCTTTTCTTTTTTATATTTCAAAACCTTGTGAGAAAAAATGAGATCTGCAAAATACTTACATGCCTCTTTTTAAATTCCTTGGAGTGTCTACTTTCCAAAAAGGGGTCATTTGGGGGGGGGGGGTTTGTGCTATCCTGGCATTTCAGGGCCTCCGAACCTGTGATAGGTAGTGGGGAAGTGAAATGAAGAAGTTACGCACCTTCAGGCTTTCAAAGTGGTCATTGGATTTCAGGCTCCTGTATGTGGCTAGGCTCCCAAAAAGTGTCACACGTGTGGTATCCTCATACTCGGTAGAAGTAGCAGAATGTATTTTGGGGTGTAATTCCACATATACCCATGGCTTGTGCAAGAAATAAATCATTTAAATGACAATTTTGTGTAAAAACAAAAAAACAAAAAAAAGTTTGTCATTTTCCAGAAACTTGTGGAAAAAAAAATAAATCTTCCATGGACACAATATGTCTCTCAGCAGATAGCTTAGGGTGTCTGCTTTCCGAAAAGGGGTCATTTGGGGGTGTTTGTTCTATCCTGGTATTTTAGCACCTCAAGAGATGTGATGGGTGGTCAGAAAGTAAAAGCTGTGAAAATTTCAAATTATCTATACCATAGTTTATAGACGCTATAACTTTCACACAAAGCGATCAATATACACTTATTGGGATTTGTTTTACCAAAAACATGTAGCAGAATACATTTGGGCTTAAATTTATGACTAACTTTGAGATTACGATATATTTCTTATAGCTGAAAGTAGAAAATATTGTTTTTTTTTGAAAATTTTTGTGGTTTTTTTGTTTATAGCGCAAAAAATAAAAAGCGCACAGGTGATAAAATACCACCAAAAGAAAGCTCTATTTGTGTGAAAAAAAGGACGTAAATTTCGTTTGGGTACAGCATTGCATGACCGCGCAATTATCATTTGAATTAGTGCAGCGCCAAACAGCAAAAAAAGGCCTGGTCATTAAGGGGGGTAAATCCTCAGGAGCTCAAGTGGTTAACCACTTCCAGTCCGGACTCTTGTACCCGCACTGGGACCATGAAAGGCTTTCCAAATAGATAAAATGAGAGAAAATGAATGTTAAAAAAAATAAACAAAGCCCCAAAAAAAAAAAAATTTGGTAACATCCATTTATCTCATGTCCAGTACATACATAGACGCACTTGGCAGAGGTAAGCCTCGAACCTACGACCATGCACTCTTTGGACGGGCACTCTCCCTACTGTGCTATGTCTGTTACCAGGTATAGACTCTGTCAAACTGACCCTTGTTTTCAAAAACTGCCAACTGTCACCTGCCCAATGTCAAGTAGCTATAGTGCAGTGCTAATCCGCTTCCATACTGGGCACTTTTACCCCCTTCCTGCCCAGGGCAATTTTCAGCTTTCAGCGCTCTCACACTTTGAATGACAATTGCGCGCTCATACAACATTGTACCCAAACTAAAATTTTACCATTTTTTTCACACAACTAGAGCTTTCTTTTGGTGGTATTTAACCACTTGAGCTTCTGAGGATTTACCCTCCTTAATGACCAGGCCTTTTTTTGCTGTTTGGCGCTGCACTAATTCAAATGATAATTGCGCGGTCATGCAATGCTGTACCCAAACGAAATTTACGTCCTTTTTTTCACACAAATAGAGCTTTCTTTTGGTGGTATTTTAACACCTGTGCGCTTTTTATTTTTTGCGCTATAAACAAACAAACACAAAAATTTTGAAAAAAAACAATATTTTCTTCTTTCAGCTATAAAAAATATATCGTAAACTCAAAGTTAGTCATAAATTTAAGCCAAAATGTATTCTGCTCCATGTTTTTGGTAAAAAAAAATCCCAATAAGTGTATATTGATTGCTTTGTGTGAACGTTATAGCGTCTACAAACTATGGTATAGATACTGTAATTTATGCTTTTTTTTGCTATACAGCACTGCACTAATTCAAATGATAATTGCGCGGTCATGCAATGCTGTACCCAAACGAAATTTACGTCCTTTTTTTCACACAAATAGAGCTTTCTTTTGGTGGTATTTTATCACCTGTGCGCTTTTTATTGTTTGCGCTATAAACAAAAAAAACACAAAAACTTTGAAAAAAAACAATAATTTCTACTTTCAGCTATAAAAAATATATCGCAAACTCAAAGTTAGTCATAAATTTAATCCAAAATGTATTCTGCTACATGTTTTTGGTAAAAAAAAAATCCCGTGCATTAGCGGGCAAACTGGCGCTATATGGGAGGGGCGCTAACACTATCGGAAGTCACCAGTGACACTAATACAGTGATCAGTAAAAATCTGTTCACTGTAATCAATGACACTGGTGACAGGGCAGTGAAGGGGTTAACTGGGGGGGTGGGGGGTGATCAAGGGGTTAAATGGGATTACTGGTGTACTAGCGGGCAAACTGGGGCTATCTGGGAGGGGCGATAACCCTATCGGAAGTCGCCAGCGACACTGATACAGTGATCAGTAAAAATCGGTTCACTGATCCGTGACACTGGCGGCAGGGCAGTGAAGGGGTTAACTGGGGGGGGATTAAGGAGTTAAACGGGATTACTGGTGTACTGGCGGGCAAACTGGCGCTATCTGGGAGGGGTTAACTGGGGGGGTGGGGGGGCGATCAGGGGGTTAAATGTGACCTAGGTGTGTTCTAACTGTAAATGTGTAGTGTTTTACTCACTTTTACTGTTTCTTCTTCTCTGTCTGGAACGGAATGTGTCCAGGCAGAGAAGAATGACATCATATCTTGTCCTGTGTAAACTTCAACACAGGACAGGATAGGACAGGGACCGATCATCTGATTTCAGTCAGACATCACTGGCTGAAATCTAATGATTGATCCCTCCGGGATCGAATGGTGTCACCCGCGGGTCGGCGGGAGCGCGCGCGCCCCCTGCGGGCGAAAACGTCGGGAGCGCGGAACCCGTTTTAAAACGTGATTTTTGCGCCTCAGTTCCGCCCTGCACACGTATATATACAGTGGCAGGGCGGCAAGCGGTTAATCACCACTGGGGTTTTTATTTTTTGATAAATTAACAAAAAAAAGACCGAAAATTTTGAAAAAAAAAACACGTTTTTCTTTGTTTCTGTTATAAAAGTTTGCAAATAAATTATTGTTCTTCATAAATTTAGGCCAAGATGTATTCTGCTACATGTCTTTGGTGAAAATAACCCAAATTAGAATGTATTTTTTAGTTTGTAGGAAAGTTATAGAGTTCGCAAACTATGGGATAGATCTGAAAATTGATCAATCCTGAAGTACTGACGGCCAATCTAATATCTTGAGGTCCCAGAATGTCAGAACAGTACAGATATCCCCAAATGACCCCTTTTTGGAGAGTAGACAGTCTGACGTACTTCATAAGAGGCATGGCGAGTTTTTTGAAGTTGTATTTTTTTTGTCATCATTTTTTGGAAAATGAAAAAATGCAAAAAATAATTTTCACAATTTTTTTTTTTTATATACTGTCACCAGTGCAGTACAGCGTCATCATATTACTGGCATGGCGGTGATCAGGGACACTGACTGGTGACAGTATGAAAAAAAAAATATACATTTTTAATTTTTTTTATTATTTTTCATTATTTATTAAATGTTTTTTCTTTTTCTATGATTTTTTTTTCATATTTCACTATGTCCAAAATAGTACAATGTTACCATAGTAACATTGTACTACTTTGGAGAAGTGATCAGTATTTTTATTTTTTTTTTACTCAGTTTGCTTATAGCGGTGGTCGGCAAGCCGCGGCTCGCGAGCCACATGCGGCTCTTTACACACTTCAATGCGGCTCTTCTGTGTGCCGGGCGCCCGCTCCCCTCCCTCCTCTCGGGCGGCCGCCCCAAAAGTCAGGACTCTGCAGCTAGCCCAGGAATGGGCAAACTACGGCCCGGCGGACCTTTTAATCCGGCCCGCGGAGCGTGGCAAACATTGGCTGTCAGGATGTAGGCGGGGCAGCCAGGATGTAGGCGGGGCAGCGTGACGAACTCCTCTCCTCTCACAGTCCGCCCTGAAGACCGGAACGGCGCGGGAACACGGCGAGAGGAACGCGCGGAGCAAAGGTAAGTGAATTGACACAATATGGGGAATGAATTACTATAGGGGGGATGACTTACTATGGGGGATGAATTACTATATGGGGGATTAATTACTATGGGGGATGAATTACTATATGGGGGATGAATTACTATATGGGGGATGAATTACTATATGGGGGATGAATTACTATGGGGGATGAATTACTATATGGGGGATGTATTTTCAGTTTTAAAAATGTGGCTCTCAAAATAAATTTCAATCGTGGTTTTGGCGAGATTTGGCTCAGTTGAAAAAAAAAGGTTGCCCACCACTGGTTTATAGCAAAGAATTACTTTGCTATAAGCAAGCATTTACCTGAATGACATCGATTCATTCAGTTTTTTTTTTTTTGTGCTTAGCTGTGATTTGGCCACAGCTAATCACATGAGATGTGCATGTGATCTGTGGGACCATTCACAGCTAGACACTAGTATACAATGGATGGCATGAATAAAGCCATCCATTGTATACAACTGTTATGTGACCTGCTGTGATTGGTCACAGCAAGTCACATGGTACCGGCAACGGGGGCCAGTACTCAGATCTGTCATAGGCCGTGTCCGAGGTACACTGCCAGTGACAGATCGCGCCGCTGTGATCTAGTGCGTTTTCCCTGCCGCCATTTGGCTGTTGGCCAGGAGGGAAGTGGTTAACCTCTTCAGCCCCAGCCACTGCATATGTACGTTTGCAGGGCGGCACGGCTGCGCAAAACCACGTTTTAAAATGTAGTTTTGCAAAACAGGTAGGGGGCGCGCGTCCACCCTACCTGTCCCGCGGGTGTCAGCAGCGGGTCTCTGCCGCCGGGTCACGGCCGGTCATTACATTACATTACATTACATTACATTGAGTTTATATAGCGCCAAAGGGTTTGCTCAGCGCTGTACAATAGAGGGGGGGACAATACATGAAACATTACAGCAGCTACGAACAGCACACGAGGAATAAGAGGGCCCTACTCTTTCGAGCTTACAATCTGGGAGGGAGGGGGTAGTGGTACAGGAGGAAGTGGCTGTGGGGGATGGAGTGGTAGGAGGAATGAAGGAGAGCAGCAGTTAGGTGAGGGTGGGGTAGGCTTCCCTGAAGAGGTGGGTTTTCAGGGAGCGCCTGAAGGTGAGGAGGGAAGGTGACAGTCTGATGGATTGGGGTAGTGAGTTCCAGAGGATGGGGGAGGACCTGGAGAAGTCTTGCAGACGTGCGTGTGAGGAGGAGACCAGGGAGCAAGATAGAAGGAGGTCCTGTGAAGAGCGAAGGGTACGGGTAGGGTGGTACTTGGGAATCAGGTCGGTGAGGTAGTTAGGGGCAGTGTTGTGAATGGCTTTGTAGGTCAGAGTGAGTAGTTTGAATTTGATGCGTTGGGCGATAGGGAGCCAGTGGAGGGAGAGGCAGAGGGGGGTGGCAGAGGTGGAGCGGCTGGTGAGGTGGATGAGTCTGGCAGCTGAGTTCAGGATGGTCTGAAGCGGGGAGAGTTTGCACTGGGGTAGGCCGGTGAGGAGGGAGTTGCAGTAGTCAAGGCGTGAGATAATCAGGGAGTGCACAAGTAGTTTAGCGGTGTCTGGGGTAAGGAAGGTGCGTATTTTGGCGATATTGCGGAGGTGGAGCCTGCATGTGTTTGTCAGTGATTTGACATGAGGTTGGAAGGAGAGGTTAGAGTCCAGAATGACCCCAAGGACTTTGGCTTGCGGGGCGGGATTGATGGTGGTGATGTTAGTAGTGATGGATAGGATGGGGGGGGGGCGCGGGCAGGAGGGAAGACGAGAAGCTCGGTTTTGGAGAGGTTGAGTTTGAGGAAATGGAGCGACATCCAGTCAGAGATGTCGTTTAGGAGGTGAGTGATGCGGGCGGAGAAAGTGGAGGTGAGGTGAGGGGTGGAGAGGTAAATTTGAGTGTCATCAGCATAGAGATGGTAGTTGAAGCCGTGGGAGTGTATGAGTTTGCCAAGGGAGGAGGTGTAGATGGAGAAGAGAAGGGGTCCAAGGACAGAGCCCTGGGGGACCCCAACAGAGAGGGGGAGGGAAGTGGAGGTGGCACCATTGTAGGAAACCCTGAAGGAGCGTCGGGATAGGTAAGAGGAGAACCAGGAGAGAGCGGTGTCTCTGACGCCAAGGGAGAATAGTTTATTAAGGAGGAGGGGGTGGTCAACTGTGTCGAAGGCCGCGGAGAGGTCCAGGAGGAGGAGGACAGAGTAGTCGCCTTTGGCTTTGGCGGTAAGTAGGTCGTTGGTGATTTTGAGGAGGGCGGTTTCGGTGGAGTGTAGGGGACGGAAGCCGGACTGTAGTGGATCAAGGAGGTTGTTGTCAGTTAGGTGGGCGCTTAGGCGGTTGTAGACTAAGCGCTCCAGGAGTTTGGAAGTGAGTGGCAGCAGGGAGATGGGTCTGAGGTTGTTTGGGTCAGAGGGGTCCAGGGAGGGCTTTTTGAGTATGGGGGTGATGTGCGCATGCTTTAGGGGGGAGGGGAATACGCCGGTAGAGAGGGAGAGATTGAAGATGTGGGTGAGGGAGCAGATGAGGGAAGAGGGGGGTGACTGGAGGAGTCGAGAGGGGATAGGGTCTAGGGGGCAGGTAGTGAGGCGGGCTTCAGAGAAGACCCTGGTGACTTCCTCAGTAGTAGCGGGGCTGAAGGAGTGCAGAGCTGGTGGGGTTACGGTAAGCGGGGTCTTGGGTGTGGAGGGGGGCAGTGCGGTTGCGAGGTCAGAGGAGGGAAGAGATGAGGGGGAGATAGGGGGGGGGAGGCTAGGTGGGGAGGTAGATTGCGAGTTGACTATGTCCTGACGGATAGCATCAATTTTATTGTGGAAATGAGTGGCAATCTCGTGGGCGGTGAGTGAGGTACTGAGTGGAGGAGGGGGGGGAGAGAGCAGGGAGTTGAAGGTGGAGAAGAGTCGGCGAGGGCAGGAGGAGAGGGTGTTAATCAGGTTTACGAAGTAAGCCTGCTTGGCGGCGTGGAGGGAGGAGGTGTAAGTGAGGAAGGCAGATTTGTAGAGGGAGAATGAACGGGGGGACCTGGTTTTGCGCCATAGTCTCTCCAGCGCACGACTGCGACGTTTGAGGCATTTAGTGTGGTCGTTCTGCCATGGTTGGAGCGGTCTGGGTTTGATGTAGCGTGTGGTTAGGGGTGCCAGAGAGTCTAGGGTAGCTGATAGTGAGTCGTTGTACGTGTTAGTGGCTAGGTCAGGACAAGACAGTGGAAGGATTCTGTCGTGTAGCCGGTCGGCAGCTGAGTGGAGGGGGGCCGGGTTCAGGTTGCGAAGGTTGCGGCTGGTGATGGTTTGGCGCTCTGGGGGGGGGGGAGTTAGGGGAAGGGGAGATGGAGAACGTGAGGAGGTGGTGGTCGGAGAGAGGGAAGGGGGTGTTAGAGAACTGGTTGAGGGTACAGAGGTGGGAGAAGACGAGGTCCAGGGTGTTCCCAATGATGTGGGTGGAGGATTGAGTGTGCTGTGTGAGCGCGAAGGAGGAGGTTAGGTGGAGGAATTGGGAAGTAGCCGGGCTGTTGTCATTGATGGGGATATTGAAGTCCCCGAGGATGATGGTTGGTAGCTCAGAGGAGAGGAAGAAGGGAAGCCAGGCAGCGAAGTCATCCAGGAAGCGGGGTATGGATCCGGGAGGCCTGTAGATCACTGCGATCCTTAGGGGGGTGGGTGAGAAGAGCCGGATGCAGTGAGCCTCGAAGGAGGAGAAAGTTAGGGAGGGAGGATTAGGGAGGACCTGGAAGGTGCTCAGCGGTGATAGGAGCAGGCCGACCCCACCACCTTTGTGACCGCTCAGTCTTGGTGAATGGGACCAGACGAGACCTCCATAGGAGAGTGCCGCAGGGGAGGTGGAGTCAGTGGCCTGTACCCAGGTTTCGGTGATGGCTAGGAGGTTAAGGGAGCGGGAGATAAAGAGGTCATGGATGGCAGTAAGTTTGTTGCAGACCGAGCGGGCGTTCAGGAGTGCAACCGAGAGAGGGGGGATGGATGCGGGGAGAAGGGGCACAGATATGAGGTTGAGGGGGTTACGGCAGCTGGCGGGAGCAGGGGGGTCCCTAGAGGAGGGGTGAGGTGGCGAGGGGCCAGGGTTCGGGGAGATGTCCCCAGCAGATAGGAGAAGGAGAAGGGTGAGGAAGGTGGCATGGGAATGGGAAGTGTAGGAGCGTGTGGGTCTGATAGTGGTGGCACGTGGGTCGACGGGGGAGTGGAGTAGCAGGAGGAGGTGGTGAGTGCCGTAGTGGGGAGAGGGGAGTAGTGAAGGGGCAATGTAGAGCTGTTTTGGGGGGGTAGGCGGGTAGAGGGAGGCGATTTTTGGGATGGTGGAGAGGAAAATGAGGAGGAGGAGTGCAGGAGGCATGTTGGGGTGGGTGCGGTGACAGTTGGGTCAGGGGAGGTGAAGGGATACAGGTCAGGGCAAGGTGTGTGGGGAATCTGTGTTACCATGGGAGAGTCATTTGAGTCCTTCTGTAGGGGTAGAGTGAGGGTGGAGGGCGGCAGCTGGTTGGCAGCAGTCTGTGGGTGCAGTAAGCTGGCGACCATGGGTGCTGTGGCATGTCTTCAGTGGGTACGGTGGTTCGGCTAGTGGAGGGGTCGTAGGGTGCGATGGCTGGGGGTGATGGTAGGCACGGCGACTGGTGATGTTGGCGGCTCGGTGACTGGGGTTGTTGAGGCCAGGCGTCGGGTGCTGAGGGCTCGGCGTCGTGAGGCGCTGAAGGTGTTGAAGGATCGTCATCAGAGTCGAGCGGGGCGTTGCGGTAGCGATCGTCGGCCCTGCGTGGTTTGTGCTCAACCGTGATCTGTTGCGGCCGGTAGGAGAGACCGCAGCTTCAAGGGTCGTGGTGGGCCATTAGTCGCCGGGGCGTCGCCAGAGGGAATAGCGTGCCGGAAATCAGGGTGCTGGGCGAGCGTTCCCTGGTGTGGTGGCTGGCTGGTAATCCCAGGTGGGGTGGTGGGCAGGGGATCCCCGGTGGGATGGTGGCCGTGCTATCCCTGGTGGGGTATTAGCGATCCCTGGAGGGATAGTGGCTTAGGGTCCCTGGTGGTTTGGGGTTTCAGGTGGATGGTGGGATCCCTGAGTGAGTGAGTCCCTGGAGGCTGGCGGTGTGATGGTGGTTGGGCTCCCTGGTGGGTAGTGGGCGCCCCTGGTGAAGTACCTGGTGTCCTGGAGCGTCGGTGGATCCCTCCTGGGTTAGCAGGACCGTTGGTGGTGGTGGTAGCTTCCCGGAGCAGCGGAGGCGTCCCGCCGCGGCCGCAATTCCCGCCGCGATTCCAGCCACGGCTGGCAGGAAACACCGCGGCTTCGGGTGCCGCGGTAGGCCTCAGGCTGCTGCGAACCGCCGGAGCTCCGCTGGAGGGACGGAGTGACTGTGGGTGTTGGTGGGGACCTCGGCAGCAGACACAGGGGCCCGGATGGGCCCTGATGGCAGCGGTAGGGGCGCAGGGGTGATCCCCTGATCGGCGGGGACCGAGGAGCGGAGTGGCAGTAGTCCGGGCTGATGTCCGGCGATCCTGGTCGGCCGCGCCAGAAATCGAGGCCGCGGCTTCAGGTGCCGGGTAGGCCGCAAGTCCCGGAGCTCCGGGAGAAAGGTCCAGTGGCCTTCCCTGGCTGGCGAACAGGGACCGGAGGGTCGTGGGGCCCCCGTCAGGGTCCGCTGCCGCCCAGATGGCAGCGGATTGGGGCCGGGGGAGCAGGAGCTCGCCGAGACACGTCCGTCTCGCCGGACGTCCGGATGTTTAAATTGCGCGGTCATGCAACACTGCACCCAAATTAAATTTACATCCTTTTTTTTCCCAACATTACCGGCCGTTTCCCCGCGATTCGCGGTGATCGCTGATCGAGAGTAGGGCTGCATTGTTTATACACAGCCCTGCTATCTGTCAGTTCCCTGACAGCTCGTGACAAGCTGAAGAGGGAGAGAAGAGTTTCTCTCTCTCGATCAGCTTGTCCCTGTCCAGCACACACCCCTGCCCCCTAGTAAAACACTCCCTTCACACAGTAAACCCTAAAAATGTTAACCCCTTCCTCCCCAGTGCCATGAGTACAGTGTCAGTGGGTTTTTTTTTCACTGATCACTGTATTGGTGTCACTGGGGATGTCGCTGATCGCCGCCATTATTAGCATAAAAAAAATTAAAAATCCCAGTATCTTTCCCGCCATTTGTAAACGCTATAACTTTCATGTAAACCAATTAATTTACACGTATTGGGATTTTTTTTAGCAGAGACATGTCGCAGAATGCATTTTGGATGAAATTTGTGACTAAATTTGATTTTTTAATTTTTTTTACTGGACATGTTTTATAGCAAAAAGTCCAAAATATTGTTTTTTTTTCTCAAAATTGTCAGCCTTTTTTTTTATAGCACAAAAAAATAAAAACGCACAGGCGATCAAATACCACCGAAAGAAAGCTCAATTTGTTGGGAAAAAAAAGGATGTAAATTTAATTTGGGTGCAGTGTTGCATGACCGCGCAATTGTCAGTTAAAGTAACGCAGCGCCGTAACACAAACCTCTTCTGTAACCGCTTCCTGGCCACCCTACAGCAGAAATACTGCCACAGGGCGGCATGGGTACGCAATATCACATATATATATATATATTATATATATATATATACGTGATTTGCGCTCCCGTGGTTTTCACACCCCTCCCAGATAGCGTCAGATTGCCCGTCAGTACACCAGTCATCACATTTAAACCCTTGATTGCCAGGAGTACGCTCATGTACAATAAACCTCCATTGCTAGTATAGTGTCTGAACGGGTCAATATCTTTGATCAGGTCAGCACTATACCAGCGTTCACATTAGTAAAGCGTCCCCAAAAACGCAGCGTTAGCGGGATCAGCCCCGGCACCTGCCAACACCTGCGTTTAGCCCCTACGCTTACCCCCCCTTCTCCCCAAGCAAGTGCAGTGTCAGTAGGTCACTGTCATTTGATACATTGCACACAAAACCGCAGTGTTCGCAGAATCAGGCCTGATCTCTGTTAGCACTTGTCGGTAAATTTTGATGACTCTCACATGCAGCAGAGTGCCAGTGCTAGTGCCGCGCTACCTTTTGGTGAACTGTCGAGTACCAGCGGTCTAGTACATACTAATCTTTCACATACCTCCTTGATTTTTGGAGTTGTTTTTCACGGAATATCTGTATGCGTTGATTGTGGATCAAAGCAGTTTATATGCACAACAATTTATTGCCGCCAACCCAAATTCAAACCTTGCCAGACCATTCGCATGGAAACTCATTACGGTTTTCAAATTTACATTTTTTTTGGGCCCAACCCTCAACATGGGCATTACTA
Source organism: Staurois parvus (assembly GCF_062004578.1). Classification (NCBI taxonomy): domain Eukaryota; kingdom Metazoa; phylum Chordata; class Amphibia; order Anura; family Ranidae; genus Staurois; species Staurois parvus. Next base: position 172,248 of record NW_028318242.1, on the reverse strand, counting down.
AAAGAAATGAATTGCGGTTGTATTGGTCCGCAGTCCCGATTCATCATATGCCCGTATAATGTGTTTTATGCATTTCTCATCCTCGGGGTAACCCTGAATTTGACCGGCTCCACAAAATTCAGCCCCTCGCAAATCACCTTAACCTAAAATTTGCAGATGTCTATACTCCCCAGCAAAACATCTGCGTTGATGAGTCCCTTATTAATTTTTCTGGCCGCCTTGCATTCAAACAATATCTCCCCTGCAAGCTTGCCAGATATGGGGTCAAGATGTAGAAGAAATGTGAGAGGACAACAGGCTATACCAGGGGCGGACTGACAACTCATGGGGCCCCCGGGCAATAGGGGATCATGGGGCCCCTGTGTCCTTGCCCAAACTGAAAAAAGCCTATGAAAAAGGTACCAGGGGCATCTCATGGGGCCCCCTACTGACCCCGGGCCCTCGGGCAGTGCCCGAGTTTCCAAATGGTCAGTCCGCCCCTGGGCTATACTTATAAGTTTCGGATTTATGAGGGAAAAGATAGTCACGTGGAGCCCCCTCCCGGATGCCCAGACTACATGGGGAGCAGTGGCAAGATAGTTTGGGACTTGGTGTCATCATTTCTCCATATGGGGTACCACTTATACGTGGACAATTTTTATTCAAGCGTGCCACTATTTAGACATTTATTCAATCTTGGAACTGGCACTTGTGGCAAAGTGTGACCTAATGTGTGCCCACCATTAGAAGTGGGTGGATGCAGGGCGGTATATTCTAATGGTGGGCATACCACACACTTTTTCTGGCAGAGATTTCTTCTCATTTTTTCATTCAGTCCACTGGCTGCATACAAAAAAAAAAATGTAAAAATAATTTTAAAAAAATCAAAATAACTAAAAAAAAAACAAATTTGCCCCTCCCATGCGAGCACGCCTGTGTGCACAAGCCTTGACCCTGTGCCGTTATGTAAACAGCGGTTGCACCATGCATGTGAGGTATTGCCGTGAACATCAGATCAAGGGCAGTAATTCTAACACTAGACCTCCTCTGTAAATCTAAAATGGTGGCTTTTAAAGGCTTTTAAAGCGCTGCCTATGGATATTAAAAATGTTTGCAGTTTGTCACCATTGAACGGGGCATGCGCAGTTTTAAAGCATGTCATGTTTGGTATATATTTACTCGGCATACCATTATCTTTTATATTTTACCAAACAATTGGCCAATATATTGTGTTTTTGTGCATTTAAAGTAAAACAAGTGTATTTTTTTTTTTTAATTGCTTTTGAAAAATCGCTGCGCGAGTACTATGTGCCATAAAAAATTGTAGTACCTACCATTTTATTCACTAGGGTGTCTGCTTTAAAAAATATATAATGTTTGGGGGTTTAAATTAATTTCCTAGCAAAAAATACTGATTTTTTCATGTGAACAAAAAGGATTGGTTTTCAGGTGGTTAGAAGAGTGAATGATGTGTGGCATAAACTTCTAATGCTGGGCATAAAACGCCCCCACCCCCCAAAATGACCCCTTTTGGGAAAGTAGTCACCCCAAACTATTTGCTGAGAGGAATGTTGAATCAATAGAAGAATTTATTTTTTTACCACAAGTTTTTGGAAAATGACAAAAAATAAAATTACACAAAATTGTCTTTGAAATAATTTATTGCTCACACAAGCCATATGTATATGTGGAATCACTCCCCAAAATACATTCTGCTACTTCTCCCGAGTATGGGGGTGCCACATATGAGAGACTTTTTGGCAGTCTAGCCAAGTACAGGACCCCAAAATCCAATAAGCACCTTCAGGCTTTTAAAGGGCTTTATTTCCTCATTACACTTCCTGACTACCTATCACAGTTTCGGAGGCCCTGGAATGCCAGAATAGCACCAAACCCCCCCAAATGACCCCTTTTTGGAAAGTAGACACCCAAAGGAATTTGATAAGAAGCATGGTAAGTATTTTGAAGATCTCATTTGTTGCCACAAGTTTTTGGAAAATGAAGAAAGAAAATAAAAACATATTTTTCTTTTCTTTTTTATATTTCAAAACCTTGTGAGAAAAAATGAGATCTGCAAAATACTTACCATGCCTCTTTTTAAATTCCTTGGAGTGTCTACTTTCCAAAAAGGGGTCATTTGGGGGGGGGGGTTTGTGCTATCCTGGCATTTCAGGGCCTCCGAACCTGTGATAGGTAGTGGGGAAGTGAAATGAAGAAGTTACGCACCTTCAGGCTTTCAAAGTGGTCATTGGATTTCAGGCTCCTGTATGTGGCTAGGCTCCCAAAAAGTGTCACACGTGTGGTATCCTCATACTCGGTAGAAGTAGCAGAATGTATTTTGGGGTGTAATTCCACATATACCCATGGCTTGTGCAAGAAATAAATCATTTAAATGACAATTTTGTGTAAAAACAAAAAAACAAAAAAAAGTTTGTCATTTTCCAGAAACTTGTGGAAAAAAAAATAAATCTTCCATGGACACAATATGTCTCTCAGCAGATAGCTTAGGGTGTCTGCTTTCCGAAAAGGGGTCATTTGGGGGTGTTTGTTCTATCCTGGTATTTTAGCACCTCAAGAGATGTGATGGGTGGTCAGAAAGTAAAAGCTGTGAAAATTTCAAATTATCTATACCATAGTTTGTAGACGCTATAACTTTCACACAAAGCGATCAATATACACTTATTGGGATTTGTTTTACCAAAAACATGTAGCAGAATACATTTGGGCTTAAATTTATGACTAACTTTGAGATTACGATATATTTCTTATAGCTGAAAGTAGAAAATATTGTTTTTTTTTGAAAATTTTTGTGGTTTTTTTGTTTATAGCGCAAAAAATAAAAAGCGCACAGGTGATAAAATACCACCAAAAGAAAGCTCTATTTGTGTGAAAAAAAGGACGTAAATTTCGTTTGGGTACAGCATTGCATGACCGCGCAATTATCATTTGAATTAGTGCAGCGCCAAACAGCAAAAAAAGGCCTGGTCATTAAGGGGGGTAAATCCTCAGGAGCTCAAGTGGTTAACCACTTCCAGTCCGGACTCTTGTACCCGCACTGGGACCATGAAAGGCTTTCCAAATAGATAAAATGAGAGAAAATGAATGTTAAAAAAAATAAACAAAGCCCCAAAAAAAAAAAAATTTGGTAACATCCATTTATCTCATGTCCAGTACATACATAGACGCACTTGGCAGAGGTAAGCCTCGAACCTACGACCATGCACTCTTTGGACGGGCACTCTCCCTACTGTGCTATGTCTGTTACCAGGTATAGACTCTGTCAAACTGACCCTTGTTTTCAAAAACTGCCAACTGTCACCTGCCCAATGTCAAGTAGCTATAGTGCAGTGCTAATCCGCTTCCATACTGGGCACTTTTACCCCCTTCCTGCCCAGGGCAATTTTCAGCTTTCAGCGCTCTCACACTTTGAATGACAATTGCGCGCTCATACAACATTGTACCCAAACTAAAATTTTACCATTTTTTTCACACAACTAGAGCTTTCTTTTGGTGGTATTTAACCACTTGAGCTTCTGAGGATTTACCCTCCTTAATGACCAGGCCTTTTTTTGCTGTTTGGCGCTGCACTAATTCAAATGATAATTGCGCGGTCATGCAATGCTGTACCCAAACGAAATTTACGTCCTTTTTTTCACACAAATAGAGCTTTCTTTTGGTGGTATTTTAACACCTGTGCGCTTTTTATTTTTTGCGCTATAAACAAACAAACACAAAAATTTTGAAAAAAAACAATATTTTCTTCTTTCAGCTATAAAAAATATATCGTAAACTCAAAGTTAGTCATAAATTTAAGCCAAAATGTATTCTGCTCCATGTTTTTGGTAAAAAAAAATCCCAATAAGTGTATATTGATTGCTTTGTGTGAACGTTATAGCGTCTACAAACTATGGTATAGATACTGTAATTTATGCTTTTTTTTGCTATACAGCACTGCACTAATTCAAATGATAATTGCGCGGTCATGCAATGCTGTACCCAAACGAAATTTACGTCCTTTTTTTCACACAAATAGAGCTTTCTTTTGGTGGTATTTTATCACCTGTGCGCTTTTTATTGTTTGCGCTATAAACAAAAAAAACACAAAAACTTTGAAAAAAAACAATAATTTCTACTTTCAGCTATAAAAAATATATCGCAAACTCAAAGTTAGTCATAAATTTAATCCAAAATGTATTCTGCTCCATGTTTTTGGTAAAAAAAAAATCCCGTGCATTAGCGGGCAAACTGGCGCTATATGGGAGGGGCGCTAACACTATCGGAAGTCACCAGTGACACTAATACAGTGATCAGTAAAAATCTGTTCACTGTAATCAATGACACTGGTGACAGGGCAGTGAAGGGGTTAACTGGGGGGGTGGGGGGTGATCAAGGGGTTAAATGGGATTACTGGTGTACTAGCGGGCAAACTGGGGCTATCTGGGAGGGGCGATAACCCTATCGGAAGTCGCCAGCGACACTGATACAGTGATCAGTAAAAATCGGTTCACTGATCCGTGACACTGGCGGCAGGGCAGTGAAGGGGTTAACTGGGGGGGGATTAAGGAGTTAAACGGGATTACTGGTGTACTGGCGGGCAAACTGGCGCTATCTGGGAGGGGTTAACTGGGGGGGTGGGGGGGCGATCAGGGGGTTAAATGTGACCTAGGTGTGTTCTAACTGTAAATGTGTAGTGTTTTACTCACTTTTACTGTTTCTTCTTCTCTGTCTGGAACGGAATGTGTCCAGGCAGAGAAGAATGACATCATATCTTGTCCTGTGTAAACTTCAACACAGGACAGGATAGGACAGGGACCGATCATCTGATTTCAGTCAGACATCACTGGCTGAAATCTAATGATTGATCCCTCCGGGATCGAATGGTGTCACCCGCGGGTCGGCGGGAGCGCGCGCGCCCCCTGCGGGCGAAAACGTCGGGAGCGCGGAACCCGTTTTAAAACGTGATTTTTGCGCCTCAGTTCCGCCCTGCACACGTATATATACAGTGGCAGGGCGGCAAGCGGTTAATCACCACTGGGGTTTTTATTTTTTGATAAATTAACAAAAAAAAGACCGAAAATTTTGAAAAAAAAAACACGTTTTTCTTTGTTTCTGTTATAAAAGTTTGCAAATAAATTATTGTTCTTCATAAATTTAGGCCAAGATGTATTCTGCTACATGTCTTTGGTGAAAATAACCCAAATTAGAATGTATTTTTTAGTTTGTAGGAAAGTTATAGAGTTCGCAAACTATGGGATAGATCTGAAAATTGATCAATCCTGAAGTACTGACGGCCAATCTAATATCTTGAGGTCCCAGAATGTCAGAACAGTACAGATATCCCCAAATGACCCCTTTTTGGAGAGTAGACAGTCTGACGTACTTCATAAGAGGCATGGCGAGTTTTTTGAAGTTGTATTTTTTTTGTCATCATTTTTTGGAAAATGAAAAAATGCAAAAAATAATTTTCACAATTTTTTTTTTTTATATACTGTCACCAGTGCAGTACAGCGTCATCATATTACTGGCATGGCGGTGATCAGGGACACTGACTGGTGACAGTATGAAAAAAAAAATATACATTTTTAATTTTTTTTATTATTTTTCATTATTTATTAAATGTTTTTTCTTTTTCTATGATTTTTTTTTCATATTTCACTATGTCCAAAATAGTACAATGTTACCATAGTAACATTGTACTACTTTGGAGAAGTGATCAGTATTTTTATTTTTTTTTTACTCAGTTTGCTTATAGCGGTGGTCGGCAAGCCGCGGCTCGCGAGCCACATGCGGCTCTTTACACACTTCAATGCGGCTCTTCTGTGTGCCGGGCGCCCGCTCCCCTCCCTCCTCTCGGGCGGCCGCCCCAAAAGTCAGGACTCTGCAGCTAGCCCAGGAATGGGCAAACTACGGCCCGGCGGACCTTTTAATCCGGCCCGCGGAGCGTGGCAAACATTGGCTGTCAGGATGTAGGCGGGGCAGCCAGGATGTAGGCGGGGCAGCGTGACGAACTCCTCTCCTCTCACAGTCCGCCCTGAAGACCGGAACGGCGCGGGAACACGGCGAGAGGAACGCGCGGAGCAAAGGTAAGTGAATTGACACAATATGGGGAATGAATTACTATAGGGGGGATGACTTACTATGGGGGATGAATTACTATATGGGGGATTAATTACTATGGGGGATGAATTACTATATGGGGGATGAATTACTATATGGGGGATGAATTACTATATGGGGGATGAATTACTATGGGGGATGAATTACTATATGGGGGATGTATTTTCAGTTTTAAAAATGTGGCTCTCAAAATAAATTTCAATCGTGGTTTTGGCGAGATTTGGCTCAGTTGAAAAAAAAAGGTTGCCCACCACTGGTTTATAGCAAAGAATTACTTTGCTATAAGCAAGCATTTACCTGAATGACATCGATTCATTCAGTTTTTTTTTTTTTGTGCTTAGCTGTGATTTGGCCACAGCTAATCACATGAGATGTGCATGTGATCTGTGGGACCATTCACAGCTAGACACTAGTATACAATGGATGGCATGAATAAAGCCATCCATTGTATACAACTGTTATGTGACCTGCTGTGATTGGTCACAGCAAGTCACATGGTACCGGCAACGGGGGCCAGTACTCAGATCTGTCATAGGCCGTGTCCGAGGTACACTGCCAGTGACAGATCGCGCCGCTGTGATCTAGTGCGTTTTCCCTGCCGCCATTTGGCTGTTGGCCAGGAGGGAAGTGGTTAACCTCTTCAGCCCCAGCCACTGCATATGTACGTTTGCAGGGCGGCACGGCTGCGCAAAACCACGTTTTAAAATGTAGTTTTGCAAAACAGGTAGGGGGCGCGCGTCCACCCTACCTGTCCCGCGGGTGTCAGCAGCGGGTCTCTGCCGCCGGGTCACGGCCGGTCATTACATTACATTACATTACATTACATTGAGTTTATATAGCGCCAAAGGGTTTGCTCAGCGCTGTACAATAGAGGGGGGGACAATACATGAAACATTACAGCAGCTACGAACAGCACACGAGGAATAAGAGGGCCCTACTCTTTCGAGCTTACAATCTGGGAGGGAGGGGGTAGTGGTACAGGAGGAAGTGGCTGTGGGGGATGGAGTGGTAGGAGGAATGAAGGAGAGCAGCAGTTAGGTGAGGGTGGGGTAGGCTTCCCTGAAGAGGTGGGTTTTCAGGGAGCGCCTGAAGGTGAGGAGGGAAGGTGACAGTCTGATGGATTGGGGTAGTGAGTTCCAGAGGATGGGGGAGGACCTGGAGAAGTCTTGCAGACGTGCGTGTGAGGAGGAGACCAGGGAGCAAGATAGAAGGAGGTCCTGTGAAGAGCGAAGGGTACGGGTAGGGTGGTACTTGGGAATCAGGTCGGTGAGGTAGTTAGGGGCAGTGTTGTGAATGGCTTTGTAGGTCAGAGTGAGTAGTTTGAATTTGATGCGTTGGGCGATAGGGAGCCAGTGGAGGGAGAGGCAGAGGGGGGTGGCAGAGGTGGAGCGGCTGGTGAGGTGGATGAGTCTGGCAGCTGAGTTCAGGATGGTCTGAAGCGGGGAGAGTTTGCACTGGGGTAGGCCGGTGAGGAGGGAGTTGCAGTAGTCAAGGCGTGAGATAATCAGGGAGTGCACAAGTAGTTTAGCGGTGTCTGGGGTAAGGAAGGTGCGTATTTTGGCGATATTGCGGAGGTGGAGCCTGCATGTGTTTGTCAGTGATTTGACATGAGGTTGGAAGGAGAGGTTAGAGTCCAGAATGACCCCAAGGACTTTGGCTTGCGGGGCGGGATTGATGGTGGTGATGTTAGTAGTGATGGATAGGATGGGGGGGGGGCGCGGGCAGGAGGGAAGACGAGAAGCTCGGTTTTGGAGAGGTTGAGTTTGAGGAAATGGAGCGACATCCAGTCAGAGATGTCGTTTAGGAGGTGAGTGATGCGGGCGGAGAAAGTGGAGGTGAGGTGAGGGGTGGAGAGGTAAATTTGAGTGTCATCAGCATAGAGATGGTAGTTGAAGCCGTGGGAGTGTATGAGTTTGCCAAGGGAGGAGGTGTAGATGGAGAAGAGAAGGGGTCCAAGGACAGAGCCCTGGGGGACCCCAACAGAGAGGGGGAGGGAAGTGGAGGTGGCACCATTGTAGGAAACCCTGAAGGAGCGTCGGGATAGGTAAGAGGAGAACCAGGAGAGAGCGGTGTCTCTGACGCCAAGGGAGAATAGTTTATTAAGGAGGAGGGGGTGGTCAACTGTGTCGAAGGCCGCGGAGAGGTCCAGGAGGAGGAGGACAGAGTAGTCGCCTTTGGCTTTGGCGGTAAGTAGGTCGTTGGTGATTTTGAGGAGGGCGGTTTCGGTGGAGTGTAGGGGACGGAAGCCGGACTGTAGTGGATCAAGGAGGTTGTTGTCAGTTAGGTGGGCGCTTAGGCGGTTGTAGACTAAGCGCTCCAGGAGTTTGGAAGTGAGTGGCAGCAGGGAGATGGGTCTGAGGTTGTTTGGGTCAGAGGGGTCCAGGGAGGGCTTTTTGAGTATGGGGGTGATGTGCGCATGCTTTAGGGGGGAGGGGAATACGCCGGTAGAGAGGGAGAGATTGAAGATGTGGGTGAGGGAGCAGATGAGGGAAGAGGGGGGTGACTGGAGGAGTCGAGAGGGGATAGGGTCTAGGGGGCAGGTAGTGAGGCGGGCTTCAGAGAAGACCCTGGTGACTTCCTCAGTAGTAGCGGGGCTGAAGGAGTGCAGAGCTGGTGGGGTTACGGTAAGCGGGGTCTTGGGTGTGGAGGGGGGCAGTGCGGTTGCGAGGTCAGAGGAGGGAAGAGATGAGGGGGAGATAGGGGGGGGGAGGCTAGGTGGGGAGGTAGATTGCGAGTTGACTATGTCCTGACGGATAGCATCAATTTTATTGTGGAAATGAGTGGCAATCTCGTGGGCGGTGAGTGAGGTACTGAGTGGAGGAGGGGGGGGAGAGAGCAGGGAGTTGAAGGTGGAGAAGAGTCGGCGAGGGCAGGAGGAGAGGGTGTTAATCAGGTTTACGAAGTAAGCCTGCTTGGCGGCGTGGAGGGAGGAGGTGTAAGTGAGGAAGGCAGATTTGTAGAGGGAGAATGAACGGGGGGACCTGGTTTTGCGCCATAGTCTCTCCAGCGCACGACTGCGACGTTTGAGGCATTTAGTGTGGTCGTTCTGCCATGGTTGGAGCGGTCTGGGTTTGATGTAGCGTGTGGTTAGGGGTGCCAGAGAGTCTAGGGTAGCTGATAGTGAGTCGTTGTACGTGTTAGTGGCTAGGTCAGGACAAGACAGTGGAAGGATTCTGTCGTGTAGCCGGTCGGCAGCTGAGTGGAGGGGGGCCGGGTTCAGGTTGCGAAGGTTGCGGCTGGTGATGGTTTGGCGCTCTGGGGGGGGGGGAGTTAGGGGAAGGGGAGATGGAGAACGTGAGGAGGTGGTGGTCGGAGAGAGGGAAGGGGGTGTTAGAGAACTGGTTGAGGGTACAGAGGTGGGAGAAGACGAGGTCCAGGGTGTTCCCAATGATGTGGGTGGAGGATTGAGTGTGCTGTGTGAGCGCGAAGGAGGAGGTTAGGTGGAGGAATTGGGAAGTAGCCGGGCTGTTGTCATTGATGGGGATATTGAAGTCCCCGAGGATGATGGTTGGTAGCTCAGAGGAGAGGAAGAAGGGAAGCCAGGCAGCGAAGTCATCCAGGAAGCGGGGTATGGATCCGGGAGGCCTGTAGATCACTGCGATCCTTAGGGGGGTGGGTGAGAAGAGCCGGATGCAGTGAGCCTCGAAGGAGGAGAAAGTTAGGGAGGGAGGATTAGGGAGGACCTGGAAGGTGCTCAGCGGTGATAGGAGCAGGCCGACCCCACCACCTTTGTGACCGCTCAGTCTTGGTGAATGGGACCAGACGAGACCTCCATAGGAGAGTGCCGCAGGGGAGGTGGAGTCAGTGGCCTGTACCCAGGTTTCGGTGATGGCTAGGAGGTTAAGGGAGCGGGAGATAAAGAGGTCATGGATGGCAGTAAGTTTGTTGCAGACCGAGCGGGCGTTCAGGAGTGCAACCGAGAGAGGGGGGATGGATGCGGGGAGAAGGGGCACAGATATGAGGTTGAGGGGGTTACGGCAGCTGGCGGGAGCAGGGGGGTCCCTAGAGGAGGGGTGAGGTGGCGAGGGGCCAGGGTTCGGGGAGATGTCCCCAGCAGATAGGAGAAGGAGAAGGGTGAGGAAGGTGGCATGGGAATGGGAAGTGTAGGAGCGTGTGGGTCTGATAGTGGTGGCACGTGGGTCGACGGGGGAGTGGAGTAGCAGGAGGAGGTGGTGAGTGCCGTAGTGGGGAGAGGGGAGTAGTGAAGGGGCAATGTAGAGCTGTTTTGGGGGGGTAGGCGGGTAGAGGGAGGCGATTTTTGGGATGGTGGAGAGGAAAATGAGGAGGAGGAGTGCAGGAGGCATGTTGGGGTGGGTGCGGTGACAGTTGGGTCAGGGGAGGTGAAGGGATACAGGTCAGGGCAAGGTGTGTGGGGAATCTGTGTTACCATGGGAGAGTCATTTGAGTCCTTCTGTAGGGGTAGAGTGAGGGTGGAGGGCGGCAGCTGGTTGGCAGCAGTCTGTGGGTGCAGTAAGCTGGCGACCATGGGTGCTGTGGCATGTCTTCAGTGGGTACGGTGGTTCGGCTAGTGGAGGGGTCGTAGGGTGCGATGGCTGGGGGTGATGGTAGGCACGGCGACTGGTGATGTTGGCGGCTCGGTGACTGGGGTTGTTGAGGCCAGGCGTCGGGTGCTGAGGGCTCGGCGTCGTGAGGCGCTGAAGGTGTTGAAGGATCGTCATCAGAGTCGAGCGGGGCGTTGCGGTAGCGATCGTCGGCCCTGCGTGGTTTGTGCTCAACCGTGATCTGTTGCGGCCGGTAGGAGAGACCGCAGCTTCAAGGGTCGTGGTGGGCCATTAGTCGCCGGGGCGTCGCCAGAGGGAATAGCGTGCCGGAAATCAGGGTGCTGGGCGAGCGTTCCCTGGTGTGGTGGCTGGCTGGTAATCCCAGGTGGGGTGGTGGGCAGGGGATCCCCGGTGGGATGGTGGCCGTGCTATCCCTGGTGGGGTATTAGCGATCCCTGGAGGGATAGTGGCTTAGGGTCCCTGGTGGTTTGGGGTTTCAGGTGGATGGTGGGATCCCTGAGTGAGTGAGTCCCTGGAGGCTGGCGGTGTGATGGTGGTTGGGCTCCCTGGTGGGTAGTGGGCGCCCCTGGTGAAGTACCTGGTGTCCTGGAGCGTCGGTGGATCCCTCCTGGGTTAGCAGGACCGTTGGTGGTGGTGGTAGCTTCCCGGAGCAGCGGAGGCGTCCCGCCGCGGCCGCAATTCCCGCCGCGATTCCAGCCACGGCTGGCAGGAAACACCGCGGCTTCGGGTGCCGCGGTAGGCCTCAGGCTGCTGCGAACCGCCGGAGCTCCGCTGGAGGGACGGAGTGACTGTGGGTGTTGGTGGGGACCTCGGCAGCAGACACAGGGGCCCGGATGGGCCCTGATGGCAGCGGTAGGGGCGCAGGGGTGATCCCCTGATCGGCGGGGACCGAGGAGCGGAGTGGCAGTAGTCCGGGCTGATGTCCGGCGATCCTGGTCGGCCGCGCCAGAAATCGAGGCCGCGGCTTCAGGTGCCGGGTAGGCCGCAAGTCCCGGAGCTCCGGGAGAAAGGTCCAGTGGCCTTCCCTGGCTGGCGAACAGGGACCGGAGGGTCGTGGGGCCCCCGTCAGGGTCCGCTGCCGCCCAGATGGCAGCGGATTGGGGCCGGGGGAGCAGGAGCTCGCCGAGACACGTCCGTCTCGCCGGACGTCCGGATGTTTAAATTGCGCGGTCATGCAACACTGCACCCAAATTAAATTTACATCCTTTTTTTTCCCAACATTACCGGCCGTTTCCCCGCGATTCGCGGTGATCGCTGATCGAGAGTAGGGCTGCATTGTTTATACACAGCCCTGCTATCTGTCAGTTCCCTGACAGCTCGTGACAAGCTGAAGAGGGAGAGAAGAGTTTCTCTCTCTCGATCAGCTTGTCCCTGTCCAGCACACACCCCTGCCCCCTAGTAAAACACTCCCTTCACACAGTAAACCCTAAAAATGTTAACCCCTTCCTCCCCAGTGCCATGAGTACAGTGTCAGTGGGTTTTTTTTTCACTGATCACTGTATTGGTGTCACTGGGGATGTCGCTGATCGCCGCCATTATTAGCATAAAAAAAATTAAAAATCCCAGTATCTTTCCCGCCATTTGTAAACGCTATAACTTTCATGTAAACCAATTAATTTACACGTATTGGGATTTTTTTTAGCAGAGACATGTCGCAGAATGCATTTTGGATGAAATTTGTGACTAAATTTGATTTTTTAATTTTTTTTACTGGACATGTTTTATAGCAAAAAGTCCAAAATATTGTTTTTTTTTCTCAAAATTGTCAGCCTTTTTTTTTATAGCACAAAAAAATAAAAACGCACAGGCGATCAAATACCACCGAAAGAAAGCTCAATTTGTTGGGAAAAAAAAGATGTAAATTTAATTTGGGTGCAGTGTTGCATGACCGCGCAATTGTCAGTTAAAGTAACGCAGCGCCGTAACACAAACCTCTTCTGTAACCGCTTCCTGGCCACCCTACAGCAGAAATACTGCCACAGGGCGGCATGGGTACGCAATATCACATATATATATATATATTATATATATATATATACGTGATTTGCGCTCCCGTGGTTTTCACACCCCTCCCAGATAGCGTCAGATTGCCCGTCAGTACACCAGTCATCACATTTAAACCCTTGATTGCCAGGAGTACGCTCATGTACAATAAACCTCCATTGCTAGTATAGTGTCTGAACGGGTCAATATCTTTGATCAGGTCAGCACTATACCAGCGTTCACATTAGTAAAGCGTCCCCAAAAACGCAGCGTTAGCGGGATCAGCCCCGGCACCTGCCAACACCTGCGTTTAGCCCCTACGCTTACCCCCCCTTCTCCCCAAGCAAGTGCAGTGTCAGTAGGTCACTGTCATTTGATACATTGCACACAAAACCGCAGTGTTCGCAGAATCAGGCCTGATCTCTGTTAGCACTTGTCGGTAAATTTTGATGACTCTCACATGCAGCAGAGTGCCAGTGCTAGTGCCGCGCTACCTTTTGGTGAACTGTCGAGTACCAGCGGTCTAGTACATACTAATCTTTCACATACCTCCTTGATTTTTGGAGTTGTTTTTCACGGAATATCTGTATGCGTTGATTGTGGATCAAAGCAGTTTATATGCACAACAATTTATTGCCGCCAACCCAAATTCAAACCTTGCCAGACCATTCGCATGGAAACTCATTACGGTTTTCAAATTTACATTTTTTTTGGGCCCAACCCTCAACATGGGCATTACTAAAAGAAATGAATTGCGGTTGTATTGGTCCGCAGTCCCGATTCATCATATGCCCGTATAATGTGTTTTATGCATTTCTCATCCTCGGGGTAACCCTGAATTTGACCGGCTCCACAAAATTCAGCCCCTCGCAAATCACCTTAACCTAAAATTTGCAGATGTCTATACTCCCCAGCAAAACATCTGCGTTGATGAGTCCCTTATTAATTTTTCTGGCCGCCTTGCATTCAAACAATATCTCCCCTGCAAGCTTGCCAGATATGGGGTCAAGATGTAGAAGAAATGTGAGAGGACAACAGGCTATACCAGGGGCGGACTGACAACTCATGGGGCCCCCGGGCAATAGGGGATCATGGGGCCCCTGTGTCCTTGCCCAAACTGAAAAAAGCCTATGAAAAAGGTACCAGGGGCATCTCATGGGGCCCCCTACTGACCCCGGGCCCTCGGGCAGTGCCCGAGTTTCCAAATGGTCAGTCCGCCCCTGGGCTATACTTATAAGTTTCGGATTTATGAGGGAAAAGATAGTCACGTGGAGCCCCCTCCCGGATGCCCAGACTACATGGGGAGCAGTGGCAAGATAGTTTGGGACTTGGTGTCATCATTTCTCCATATGGGGTACCACTTATACGTGGACAATTTTTATTCAAGTGTGCCACTATTTAGACATTTATTCAATCTTGGAACTGGCACTTGTGGCAAAGTGTGACCTAATGTGTGCCCACCATTAGAAGTGGGTGGATGCAGGGCGGTATATTCTAATGGTGGGCATACCACACACTTTTTCTGGCAGAGATTTCTTCTCATTTTTTCATTCAGTCCACTGGCTGCATACAAAAAAAAAAATGTAAAAATAATTTTAAAAAAATCAAAATAACTAAAAAAAAAACAAATTTGCCCCTCCCATGCGAGCACGCCTGTGTGCACAAGCCTTGACCCTGTGCCGTTATGTAAACAGCGGTTGCACCATGCATGTGAGGTATTGCCGTGAACATCAGATCAAGGGCAGTAATTCTAACACTAGACCTCCTCTGTAAATCTAAAATGGTGGCTTTTAAAGGCTTTTAAAGCGCTGCCTATGGATATTAAAAATGTTTGCAGTTTGTCACCATTGAACGGGGCATGCGCAGTTTTAAAGCATGTCATGTTTGGTATATATTTACTCGGCATACCATTATCTTTTATATTTTACCAAACAATTGGCCAATATATTGTGTTTTTGTGCATTTAAAGTAAATCAAGTGTATTTTTTTTTTTAATTGCTTTTGAAAAATCGCTGCGCGAGTACTATGTGCCATAAAAAATTGTAGTACCTACCATTTTATTCACTAGGGTGTCTGCTTTAAAAAATATATAATGTTTGGGGGTTTAAATTAATTTCCTAGCAAAAAATACTGATTTTTTCATGTGAACAAAAAGGATTGGTTTTCAGGTGGTTAGAAGAGTGAATGATGTGTGGCATAAACTTCTAATGCTGGGCATAAAACGCCCCCACCCCCCAAAATGACCCCTTTTGGGAAAGTAGTCACCCCAAACTATTTGCTGAGAGGAATGTTGAATCAATAGAAGAATTTATTATTTTACCACAAGTTTTTGGAAAATGACAAAAAATAAAATTACACAAAATTGTCTTTGAAATAATTTATTGCTCACACAAGCCATATGTATATGTGGAATCACTCCCCAAAATACATTCTGCTACTTCTCCCGAGTATGGGGGTGCCACATATGAGAGACTTTTTGGCAGTCTAGCCAAGTACAGGACCCCAAAATCCAATAAGCACCTTCAGGCTTTTAAAGGGCTTTATTTCCTCATTACACTTCCTGACTACCTATCACAGTTTCGGAGGCCC
Source organism: Staurois parvus (assembly GCF_062004578.1). Lineage (NCBI taxonomy): Eukaryota > Metazoa > Chordata > Amphibia > Anura > Ranidae > Staurois > Staurois parvus. The sequence goes on along the minus strand of NW_028318242.1, from coordinate 157,057 downwards.
TGGAATGCCAGAATAGCACCAAACCCCCCCAAATGACCCCTTTTTGGAAAGTAGACACCCAAAGGAATTTGATAAGAAGCATGGTAAGTATTTTGAAGATCTCATTTGTTGCCACAAGTTTTGAAGAAATGAAGAAAGAAAATAAAAACATATTTTTCTTTTCTTTTTTATATTTCAAAACCTTGTGAGAAAAAATGAGATCTGCAAAATACTTACCATGCCTCTTTTTAAATTCCTTGGAGTGTCTACTTTCCAAAAAGGGGTCATTTGGGGGGGGGGGGTTTGTGCTATCCTGGCATTTCAGGGCCTCCGAACCTGTGATAGGTAGTGGGGAAGTGAAATGAAGAAGTTACGCACCTTCAGGCTTTCAAAGTGGTCATTGGATTTCAGGCTCCTGTATGTGGCTAGGCTCCCAAAAAGTGTCACACGTGTGGTATCCTCATACTCGGTAGAAGTAGCAGAATGTATTTTGGGGTGTAATTCCACATATACCCATGGCTTGTGCAAGAAATAAATCATTTAAATGACAATTTTGTGTAAAAAAAAAAAAAAAAAAAAAAAAAGTTTGTCATTTTCCAGAAACTTATGGAAAAAAAATAAATCTTCCATGGACACAAAATGTCTCTCAGCAGATAGCTTAGGGTGTCTGCTTTCCGAAAAGGGGTCATTTGGGGGTGTTTGTTCTATCCTGGTATTTTAGCACCTCAAGAGATGTGATGGGTGGTCAGAAAGTAAAAGCTGTGAAAATTTCAAATTATCTATACCATAGTTTGTAGACGCTATAACTTTCACACAAAGCGATCAATATACACTTATTGGGATTTGTTTTACCAAAAACATGTAGCAGAATACATTTGGGCTTAAATTTATGACTAACTTTGAGTTTACGATATATTTTTTATAGCTGAAAGTAGAAAATATTGTTTTTTTTTGAAAATTTTTGTGGTTTTTTTGTTTATAGCGCAAAAAATAAAAAGCGCACAGGTGATAAAATACCACCAAAAGAAAGCTCTATTTGTGTGAAAAAAAGGACGTAAATTTCGTTTGGGTACAGCATTGCATGACCGCGCAATTATCATTTGAATTAGTGCAGCGCCAAACAGCAAAAAAAGGCCTGGTCATTAAGGGGGGTAAATCCTCAGGAGCTCAAGTGGTTAACCACTTCCAGTCCGGACTCTTGTACCCGCACTGGGACCATGAAAGGCTTTCCAAATAGATAAAATGAGAGAAAATGAATGTTAAAAAAAATAAACAAAGCCCCAAAAAAAAAAAAATTTGGTAACATCCATTTATCTCATGTCCAGTACATACATAGACGCACTTGGCAGAGGTAAGCCTCGAACCTACGACCATGCACTCTTTGGACGGGCACTCTCCCTACTGTGCTATGTCTGTTACCAGGTATAGACTCTGTCAAACTGACCCTTGTTTTCAAAAACTGCCAACTGTCACCTGCCCAATGTCAAGTAGCTATAGTGCAGTGCTAATCCGCTTCCATACTGGGCACTTTTACCCCCTTCCTGCCCAGGGCAATTTTCAGCTTTCAGCGCTCTCACACTTTGAATGACAATTGCGCGCTCATACAACATTGTACCCAAACTAAAATTTTACCATTTTTTTCACACAACTAGAGCTTTCTTTTGGTGGTATTTAACCACTTGAGCTTCTGAGGATTTACCCTCCTTAATGACCAGGCCTTTTTTTGCTGTTTGGCGCTGCACTAATTCAAATGATAATTGCGCGGTCATGCAATGCTGTACCCAAACGAAATTTACGTCCTTTTTTTCACACAAATATAGCTTTCTTTTGGTGGTATTTTAACACCTGTGCGCTTTTTATTTTTTGCGCTATAAACAAACAAACACAAAAATTTTGAAAAAAAACAATATTTTCTTCTTTCAGCTATAAAAAATATATCGTAAACTCAAAGTTAGTCATAAATTTAAGCCAAAATGTATTCTGCTCCATGTTTTTGGTAAAAAAAAATCCCAATAAGTGTATATTGATTGCTTTGTGTGAACGTTATAGCGTCTACAAACTATGGTATAGATACTGTAATTTATGCCTTTTTTTGCTATACAGCACTGCACTAATTCAAATGATAATTGCGCGGTCATGCAATGCTGTACCCAAACAAAATTTACGTCCTTTTTTTCACACAAATAGAGCTTTCTTTTGGTGGTATTTTATCACCTGTGCGCTTTTTATTGTTTGCGCTATAAACAAAAAAAACACAAAAACTTTGAAAAAAAACAATAATTTCTACTTTCAGCTATAAAAAATATATCGCAAACTCAAAGTTAGTCATAAATTTAATCCAAAATGTATTCTGCTACATGTTTTTGGTAAAAAAAAAATCCCGTGCATTAGCGGGCAAACTGGCGCTATATGGGAGGGGCGCTAACACTATCGGAAGTCACCAGTGACACTAATACAGTGATCAGTAAAAATCTGTTCACTGTAATCAATGACACTGGTGACAGGGCAGTGAAGGGGTTAACTGGGGGGGTGGGGGGTGATCAAGGGGTTAAATGGGATTACTGGTGTACTAGCGGGCAAACTGGGGCTATCTGGGAGGGGCGATAACCCTATCGGAAGTCGCCAGCGACACTGATACAGTGATCAGTAAAAATCGGTTCACTGATCCGTGACACTGGCGGCAGGGCAGTGAAGGGGTTAACTGGGGGGGGATTAAGGAGTTAAACGGGATTACTGGTGTACTGGCGGGCAAACTGGCGCTATCTGGGAGGGGTTAACTGGGGGGGTGGGGGGGCGATCAGGGGGTTAAATGTGACCTAGGTGTGTTCTAACTGTAAATGTGTAGTGTTTTACTCACTTTTACTGTTTCTTCTTCTCTGTCTGGAACGGAATGTGTCCAGGCAGAGAAGAATGACATCATATCTTGTCCTGTGTAAACTTCAACACAGGACAGGATAGGACAGGGACCGATCATCTGATTTCAGTCAGACATCACTGGCTGAAATCTAATGATTGATCCCTCCGGGATCGAATGGTGTCACCCGCGGGTCGGCGGGAGCGCGCGCGCCCCCTGCGGGCGAAAACGTCGGGAGCGCGGAACCCGTTTTAAAACGTGATTTTTGCGCCTCAGTTCCGCCCTGCACACGTATATATACAGTGGCAGGGCGGCAAGCGGTTAATCACCACTGGGGTTTTTATTTTTTGATAAATTAACAAAAAAAAGACTGAAAATTTTGAAAAAAAAAACACGTTTTTCTTTGTTTCTGTTATAAAAGTTTGCAAATAAATTATTGTTCTTCATAAATTTAGGCCAAGATGTATTCTGCTACATGTCTTTGGTGAAAATAACCCAAATTAGAATGTATTTTTTAGTTTGTAGGAAAGTTATAGAGTTCGCAAACTATGGGATAGATCTGAAAATTGATCAATCCTGAAGTACTGACGGCCAATCTAATATCTTGAGGTCCCAGAATGTCAGAACAGTACAGATATCCCCAAATGACCCCTTTTTGGAGAGTAGACAGTCTGACGTACTTCATAAGAGGCATGGCGAGTTTTTTGAAGTTGTATTTTTTTTGTCATCATTTTTTGGAAAATGAAAAAATGCAAAAAATAATTTTCACAATTTTTTTTTTTTATATACTGTCACCAGTGCAGTACAGCGTCATCATATTACTGGCATGGCGGTGATCAGGGACACTGACTGGTGACAGTATGAAAAAAAAAATATACATTTTGAATTTTTTTTATTATTTTTCATTATTTATTAAATGTTTTTTCTTTTTCTATGATTTTTTTTTCATATTTCACTATGTCCAAAATAGTACAATGTTACCATAGTAACATTGTACTACTTTGGAGAAGTGATCAGTATTTTTATTTTTTTTTTACTCAGTTTGCTTATAGCGGTGGTCGGCAAGCCGCGGCTCGCGAGCCACATGCGGCTCTTTACACACTTCAATGCGGCTCTTCTGTGTGCCGGGCGCCCGCTCCCCTCCCTCCTCTCGGGCGGCCGCCCCAAAAGTCAGGACTCTGCAGCTAGCCCAGGAATGGGCAAACTACGGCCCGGCGGACCTTTTAATCCGGCCCGCGGAGCGTGGCAAACATTGGCTGTCAGGATGTAGGCGGGGCAGCCAGGATGTAGGCGGGGCAGCGTGACGAACTCCTCTCCTCTCACAGTCCGCCCTGAAGACCGGAACGGCGCGGGAACACGGCGAGAGGAACGCGCGGAGCAAAGGTAAGTGAATTGACACAATATGGGGAATGAATTACTATAGGGGGGATGACTTACTATGGGGGATGAATTACTATATGGGGGATTAATTACTATGGGGGATGAATTACTATATGGGGGATGAATTACTATATGGGGGATGAATTACTATATGGGGGATGAATTACTATGGGGGATGAATTACACTATGAGGGATGAATTACACTATGGGGGATGAATTACTATATGGGGGATTAATTACTATGGGGGATGAATTACTATATGGGGGATGAATTACTATATGGGGGATGAATTACTATGGGGGATGAATTACACTATGGGGGATGAATTACTACGGGTGATGAATTACTATATGGGGGATGAATTACTATGGGGGATGAATTACTATATGGGGGATGTATTTTCAGTTTTAAAAATGTGGCTCTCAAAATAAATTTCAATCGTGGTTTTGGCGAGATTTGGCTCAGTTGAAAAAAAAAGGTTGCCCACCACTGGTTTATAGCAAAGAATTACTTTGCTATAAGCAAGCATTTACCTGAATGACATCGATTCATTCAGTTTTTTTTTTTTTGTGCTTAGCTGTGATTTGGCCACAGCTAATCACATGACATGTGCATGTGATCTGTGGGACCATTCACAGCTAGACACTAGTATACAATGGATGGCATGAATGAAGCCATCCATTGTATACAACTGTTATGTGACCTGCTGTGATTGGTCACAGCAAGTCACATGGTACCGGCAACGGGGGCCAGTACTCAGATCTGTCATAGGCCGTGTCCGAGGTACACTGCCAGTGACAGATCGCGCCGCTGTGATCTAGTGCGTTTTTCCTGCCGCCATTCGGCTGTTGGCCAGGAGGGAAGTGGTTAACCTCTTCAGCCCCAGCCACTGCATATGTACGTTTGCAGGGCGGCACGGCTGCGCAAAACCACGTTTTAAAATGTAGTTTTGCAAAACAGGTAGGGGGCGCACGTCCACCCTACCTGTCCCGCGGGTGTCAGCAGCGGGTCTCTGCCGCCGGGTCACGGCCGGTCATTACCGACCGTTTCCCCGCGATTCGCGGTGATCGCTGATCGAGAGTAGGGCTGCATTGTTTATACACAGCCCTGCTATCTGTCAGTTCCCTGACAGCTCGTGACAAGCTGAAGAGGGAGAGAAGAGTTTCTCTCTCTCGATCAGCTTGTCCCTGTCCAGCACACACCCCTGCCCCCTAGTAAAACACTCCCTTCACACAGTAAACCCTAAAAATGTTAACCCCTTCCTCCCCAGTGCCATGAGTACAGTGTCAGTGGGTTTTTTTTTCACTGATCACTGTATTGGTGTTAGTGGGGATGTCGCTGATTGCCGCCATTATTAGCATAAAAAAAATTTAAAATCCCAGTATCTTTCCCGCCATTTGTAAACGCTATAACTTTCATGTAAACCAATTAATTTACACGTATTGGGATTTTTTTTAGCAGAGACATGTCGCAGAATGCATTTTTAATGAAATTTGTGACTAAATTTGATTTTTTAATTTTTTTTACTGGACATGTTTTATAGCAAAAAGTCCAAAATATTGTTTTTTTTTTCTCAAAATTGTCAGCCTTTTTTTTTATAGCACAAAATTAAAAACGCACAGGCGATCAAATACCACCGAAAGAAAGCTCAATTTGTTGGGAAAAAAAAGGATGTAAATTTAATTTGGGTGCAGTGTTGCATGACCGCGCAATTGTCAGTTAAAGTAACGCAGCGCCGTAACACAAACCTCTTCTGTAACCGCTTCCTGGCCACCCTACAGCAGAAATACTGCCACAGGGCGGCATGGGTACGCAATATCACATATATATATATATATAGATATATATACGTGATTTGCGCTCCCGTGGTTTTCACACCCCTCCCAGATAGCGTCAGATTGCCCGTCAGTACACCAGTCATCACATTTAAACCCTTGATTGCCAGGAGTACGCTCATGTACAATAAACCTCCATTGCTAGTATAGTGTCTGAACGGGTCAATATCTTTGATCAGGTCAGCACTATACCAGCGTTCACATTAGTAAAGCGTCCCCAAAAACGCAGCGTTAGCGGGATCAGCCCCGGCACCTGCCAACACCTGCGTTTAGCCCCTACGCTTACCCCCCCTTCTCCCCAAGCAAGTGCAGTGTCAGTAGGTCACTGTCATTTGATACATTGCACACAAAACCGCAGTGTTCGCAGAATCAGGCCTGATCTCTGTTAGCACTTGTCGGTAAATTTTGATGACTCTCACATGCAGCAGAGTGCCAGTGCTAGTGCCGCGCTACCTTTTGGTGAACTGTCGAGTACCAGCGGTCTAGTACATACTAATCTTTCACATACCTCCTTGATTTTTGGAGTTGTTTTTCACGGAATATCTGTATGCGTTGATTGTGGATCAAAGCAGTTTATATGCACAACAATTTATTGCCGCCAACCCAAATTCAAACCTTGCCAGACCATTCGCATGGAAACTCATTATGGTTTTCAAATTTACATTTTTTTTGGGCCCAACCCTCAACATGGGCATTACTAAAAGAAATGAATTGCGGTTGTATTGGTCCGCAGTCCCGATTCATCATATGCCCGTATAATGTGTTTTATGCATTTCTCATCCTCGGGGTAACCCTGAATTTGACCGGCTCCACAAAATTCAGCCCCTCGCAAATCACCTTAACCTAAAATTTGCAGATGTCTATACTCCCCAGCAAAACATCTGCGTTGATGAGTCCCTTATTAATTTTTCTGGCCGCCGTGCATTCAAACAATATCTCCCCTGCAAGCTTGCCAGATATGGGGTCAAGATGTAGAAGAAATGTGAGAGGACAACAGGCTATACCAGGGGCGGACTGACAACTCATGGGGCCCCCGGGCAATAGGGGATCATGGGGCCCCTGTGTCCTTGCCCAAACTGAAAAAAGCCTATGAAAAAGGTACCAGGGGCATCTCATGGGGCCCCCTACTGACCCCGGGCCCTCGGGCAGTGCCCGAGTTTCCAAATGGTCAGTCCGCCCCTGGGCTATACTTATAAGTTTCGGATTTATGAGGGAAAAGATAGTCACGTGGAGCCCCCTCCCGGATGCCCAGACTACATGGGGAGCAGTGGCAAGATAGTTTGGGACTTGGTGTCATCATTTCTCCATATGGGGTACCACTTATACGTGGACAATTTTTATTCAAGCGTGCCACTATTTAGACATTTATTCAATCTTGGAACTGGCACTTGTGGCAAAGTGTGACCTAATGTGTGCCCACCATTAGAAGTGGGTGGATGCAGGGCGGTATATTCTAATGGTGGGCATACCACACACTTTTTCTGGCAGAGATTTCTTCTCATTTTTTCATTCAGTCCACTGGCTGCATACAAAAAAAAAAATGTAAAAATAATTTTAAAAAAATCAAAATAACTAAAAAAAAAACAAATTTGCCCCTCCCATGCGAGCACGCCTGTGTGCACAAGCCTTGACCCTGTGCCGTTATGTAAACAGCGGTTGCACCATGCATGTGAGGTATTGCCGTGAACATCAGATCAAGGGCAGTAATTCTAACACTAGACCTCCTCTGTAAATCTAAAATGGTGGCTTTTAAAGGCTTTTAAAGCGCTGCCTATGGATATTAAAAATGTTTGCAGTTTGTCACCATTGAACGGGGCATGCGCAGTTTTAAAGCATGTCATGTTTGGTATATATTTACTCGGCATACCATTATCTTTTATATTTTACCAAACAATTGGCCAATATATTGTGTTTTTGTGCATTTAAAGTAAAACAAGTGTATTTTTTTTTTTTAATTGCTTTTGAAAAATCGCTGCGCGAGTACTATGTGCCATAAAAAATTGTAGTACCTACCATTTTATTCACTAGGGTGTCTGCTTTAAAAAATATATAATGTTTGGGGGTTTAAATTAATTTCCTAGCAAAAAATACTGATTTTTTCATGTGAACAAAAAGGATTGGTTTTCAGGTGGTTAGAAGAGTGAATGATGTGTGGCATAAACTTCTAATGCTGGGCATAAAACGCCCCCACCCCCCAAAATGACCCCTTTTGGGAAAGTATTCACCCCAAACTATTTGCTGAGAGGAATGTTGAATCAATAGAAGAATTTATTTTTTTACCACAAGTTTTTGGAAAATGACAAAAAATAAAATTACACAAAATTGTCTTTGAAATAATTTATTGCTCACACAAGCCATATGTATATGTGGAATCACTCCCCAAAATACATTCTGCTACTTCTCCCGAGTATGGGGGTGCCACATATGAGAGACTTTTTGGCAGTCTAGCCAAGTACAGGACCCCAAAATCCAATAAGCACCTTCAGGCTTTTAAAGGGCTTTATTTCCTCATTACACTTCCTGACTACCTATCACAGTTTCGGAGGCCCTGGAATGCCAGAATAGCACCAAACCCCCCCAAATGACCCCTTTTTGGAAAGTAGACACCCAAAGGAATTTGATAAGAAGCATGGTAAGTATTTTGAAGATCTCATTTGTTGCCACAAGTTTTTGGAAAATGAAGAAAGAAAATAAAAACATATTTTTCTTTTCTTTTTTATATTTCAAAACCTTGTGAGAAAAAATGAGATCTGCAAAATACTTACCATGCCTCTTTTTAAATTCCTTGGAGTGTCTACTTTCCAAAAAGGGGTCATTTGGGGGGGGGGGTTTGTGCTATCCTGGCATTTCAGGGCCTCCGAACCTGTGATAGGTAGTGGGGAAGTGAAATGAAGAAGTTACGCACCTTCAGGCTTTCAAAGTGGTCATTGGATTTCAGGCTCCTGTATGTGGCTAGGCTCCCAAAAAGTGTCACACGTGTGGTATCCTCATACTCGGTAGAAGTAGCAGAATGTATTTTGGGGTGTAATTCCACATATACCCATGGCTTGTGCAAGAAATAAATCATTTAAATGACAATTTTGTGTAAAAACAAAAAAACAAAAAAAAGTTTGTCATTTTCCAGAAACTTGTGGAAAAAAAAATAAATCTTCCATGGACACAATATGTCTCTCAGCAGATAGCTTAGGGTGTCTGCTTTCCAAAAAGGGGTCATTTGGGGGTGTTTGTTCTATCCTGGTATTTTAGCACCTCAAGAGATGTGATGGGTGGTCAGAAAGTAAAAGCTGTGTAAATTTCAAATTATCTATACCATAGTTTGTAGACGCTATAACTTTCACACAAAGCGATCAATATACACTTATTGGGATTTGTTTTACCAAAAACATGTAGCAGAATACATTTGGGCTTAAATTTATGACTAACTTTGAGTTTACGATATATTTTTTATAGCTGAAAGTAGAAAATATTGTTTTTTTTTTAAAATGTTTGTGGTTTTTTTGTTTATAGCGCAAAAAATAAAAAGCGCACAGGTGATAAAATACCACCAAAAGAAAGCTCTATTTGTGTGAAAAAAAGGATGTAAATTTCGTTTGGGTACAGCATTGCATGACCGCGCAATTATCATTTGAATTAGTGCAGCGCCAAACAGCAAAAAAAGGCCTGGTCATTAAGGGGGGTAAATCCTCAGGAGCTCAAGTGGTTAACCACTTCCAGTCCGGACTCTTGTACCCGCACTGGGACCATGAAAGGCTTTCCAAATAGATAAAATGAGAGAAAATGAATGTTAAAAAAAATAAACAAAGCCCCAAAAAAAAAAAAAATTTGGTAACATCCATTTATCTCATGTCCAGTACATACATAGACGCACTTGGCAGAGGTAAGCCTCGAACCTACGACCATGCACTCTTTGGACGGGCACTCTCACTACTGTGCTATGTCTGTTACCAGGTATAGACTCTGTCAAACTGACCCTTGTTTTCAAAAACTGCCAACTGTCACCTGCCCAATGTCAAGTAGCTATAGTGCAGTGCTAAACCGCTTCCATACTGGGCACTTTTACCCCCTTCCTGCCCAGGGCAATTTTCAGCTTTCAGCGCTCTCACACTTTGAATGACAATTGCGCGCTCATACAACATTGTACCCAAACTAAAATTTTACCATTTTTTTCACACAACTAGAGCTTTCTTTTGGTGGTATTTAACCACTTGAGCTTCTGAGGATTTACCCTCCTTAATGACCAGGCCTTTTTTTGCTGTTTGGCGCTGCACTAATTCAAATGATAATTGCGCGGTCATGCAATGCTGTACCCAAACGAAATTTACGTCCTTTTTTTCACACAAATAGAGCTTTCTTTTGGTGGTATTTTAACACCTGTGCGCTTTTTATTTTTTGCGCTATAAACATACAAACACAAAAATTTTGAAAAAAAACAATATTTTCTACTTTCAGCTATAAAAAATATATCGTAAACTCAAAGTTAGTCATAAATTTAAGCCAAAATGTATTCTGCTCCATGTTTTTGGTAAAAAAAAATCCCAATAAGTGTATATTGATTGCTTTGTGTGAACGTTATAGCGTCTACAAACTATGGTATACATACTGTAATTTATGCCTTTTTTTGCTATACAGCACTGCACTAATTCAAATGATAATTGCGCGGTCATGCAATGCTGTACCCAAACAAAATTTACGTCCTTTTTTTCACACAAATAGAGCTTTCTTTTGGTGGTATTTTATCACCTGTGCGCTTTTTATTTTTTGCGCTATAAACAAAAAAAACACAAAAACTTTGAAAAAAAACAATAATTTCTACTTTCAGCTATAAAAAATATATCGCAAACTCAAAGTTAGTCATAAATTTAATCCAAAATGTATTCTGCTACATGTTTTTGGTAAAAAAAAAATCCCGTGCATTAGCGGGCAAACTGGCGCTATATGGGAGGGGCGCTAACACTATCGGAAGTCACCAGTGACACTAATACAGTGATCAGTAAAAATCTGTTCACTGTAATCAATGACACTGGTGACAGGGCAGTGAAGGGGTTAACTGGGGGGTGGGGGGTGATCAAGGGGTTAAATGGGATTACTGGTGTACTAGCGGGCAAACTGGGGCTATCTGGGAGGGGCGATAACCCTATCGGAAGTCGCCAGCGACACTGATACAGTGATCAGTAAAAATCGGTTCACTGATCCGTGACACTGGCGGCAGGGCAGTGAAGGGGTTAACTGGGGGGGGATTAAGGAGTTAAACGGGATTACTGGTGTACTGGCGGGCAAACTGGCGCTATCTGGGAGGGGTTAACTGGGGGGGTGGGGGGGCGATCAGGGGGTTAAATGTGACCTAGGTGTGTTCTAACTGTAAATGTGTAGTGTTTTACTCACTTTTACTGTTTCTTCTTCTCTGTCTGGAACGGAATGTGTCCAGGCAGAGAAGAATGACATCATATCTTGTCCTGTGTAAACTTCAACACAGGACAGGATAGGACAGGGACCGATCATCTGATTTCAGTCAGACATCACTGGCTGAAATCTAATGATTGATCCCTCCGGGATCGAATGGTGTCACCCGCGGGTCGGCGGGAGCGCGCGCGCCCCCTGCGGGCGAAAACGTCGGGAGCGCGGAACCCGTTTTAAAACGTGATTTTTGCGCCTCAGTTCCGCCCTGCACACGTATATATACAGTGGCAGGGCGGCAAGCGGTTAATCACCACTGGGGTTTTTATTTTTTGATAAATTAACAAAAAAAAGACCGAAAATTTTGAAAAAAAAAACACGTTTTTCTTTGTTTCTGTTATAAAAGTTTGCAAATAAATTATTGTTCTTCATAAATTTAGGCCAAGATGTATTCTGCTACATGTCTTTGGTGAAAATAACCCAAATTAGAATGTATTTTTTAGTTTGTAGGAAAGTTATAGAGTTCGCAAACTATGGGATAGATCTGAAAATTGATCAATCCTGAAGTACTGACGGCCAATCTAATATCTTGAGGTCCCAGAATGTCAGAACAGTACAGATATCCCCAAATGACCCCTTTTTGGAGAGTAGACAGTCTGACGTACTTCATAAGAGGCATGGCGAGTTTTTTGAAGTTGTATTTTTTTTGTCATCATTTTTTGGAAAATGAAAAAATGCAAAAAATAATTTTCACAATTTTTTTTTTTTATATACTGTCACCAGTGCAGTACAGCGTCATCATATTACTGGCATGGCGGTGATCAGGGACACTGACTGGTGACAGTATGAAAAAAAAAATATACATTTTTAATTTTTTTTATTATTTTTCATTATTTATTAAATGTTTTTTCTTTTTCTATGATTTTTTTTTCATATTTCACTATGTCCAAAATAGTACAATGTTACCATAGTAACATTGTACTACTTTGGAGAAGTGATCAGTATTTTTATTTTTTTTTTACTCAGTTTGCTTATAGCGGTGGTCGGCAAGCCGCGGCTCGCGAGCCACATGCGGCTCTTTACACACTTCAATGCGGCTCTTCTGTGTGCCGGGCGCCCGCTCCCCTCCCTCCTCTCGGGCGGCCGCCCCAAAAGTCAGGACTCTGCAGCTAGCCCAGCAATGGGCAAACTACGGCCCGGCGGACCTTTTAATCCGACCCGCGGAGCGTGGCAAACACTGGCTGTCAGGATGTAGGCGGGGCAGCCAGGATGTAGGCGGGGCAGCGTGACGAACTCCTCTCCTCTCACAGTCCGCCCTGAAGACCGGAACGGCGCGGGAACACGGCGAGAGGAACGCGCGGAGCAAAGGTAAGTGAATTGACACAATATGGGGAATGAATTACTATAGGGGGGATGACTTACTATGGGGGATGAATTACTATATGGGGGATTAATTACTATGGGGGATGAATTACTATATGGGGGATGAATTACTATATGGGGGATGAATTACTATATGGGGGATGAATTACTATGGGGGATGAATTACACTATGGGGGATGAATTACTACGGGGGATGAATTACTATATGGGGGATGAATTACTATGGGGGATGAATTACTATATGGGGGATGTATTTTCAGTTTTAAAAATGTGGCTCTCAAAATAAATTTCAATCGTGGTTTTGGCGAGATTTGGCTCAGTTGAAAAAAAAAGGTTGCCCACCACTGGTTTATAGCAAAGAATTACTTTGCTATAAGCAAGCATTTACCTGAATGACATCGATTCATTCAGTTTTTTTTTTTTTGTGCTTAGCTGTGATTTGGCCACAGCTAATCACATGACATGTGCATGTGATCTGTGGGACCATTCACAGCTAGACACTAGTATACAATGGATGGCATGAATGAAGCCATCCATTGTATACAACTGTTATGTGACCTGCTGTGATTGGTCACAGCAAGTCACATGGTACCGGCAACGGGGGCCAGTACTCAGATCTGTCATAGGCCGTGTCCGAGGTACACTGCCAGTGACAGATCGCGCCGCTGTGATCTAGTGCGTTTTCCCTGCCGCCATTCGGCTGTTGGCCAGGAGGGAAGTGGTTAACCTCTTCAGCCCCAGCCACTGCATATGTACGTTTGCAGGGCGGCACGGCTGCACAAAACCACGTTTTAAAATGTAGTTTTGCAAAACAGGTAGGGGGCGCGCGTCCACCCTACCTGTTCCGCGGGTGTCAGCAGCGGGTCTCTGCCGCCGGGTCACGGCCGGTCATTACCGGCCGTTTCCCCGCGATTCGCGGTGATCGCTGATCGAGAGTAGGGCTGCATTGTTTATACACAGCCCTGCTATCTGTCAGTTCCCTGACAGCTCGTGACAAGCTGAAGAGGGAGAGAAGAGTTTCTCTCTCTCGATCAGCTTGTCCCTGTCCAGCACACACCCCTGCCCCCTAGTAAAACACTCCCTTCACACAGTAAACCCTAAAAATGTTAACCCCTTCCTCCCCAGTGCCATGAGTACAGTGTCAGTGGTTTTTTTTTTCACTGATCACTGTATTGGTGTCACTGGGGATGTCGCTGATCGCCGCCATTATTAGCATAAAAAAAATTAAAAATCCCAGTATCTTTCCCGCCATTTGTAAACGCTATAACTTTCATGTAAACCAATTAATTTACACGTATTGGGATTTTTTTTAGCAGAGACATGTCGCAGAATGCATTTTGGATGAAATTTGTGACTAAATTTGATTTTTAAATTTTTTTTACTGGACATGTTTTATAGCAAAAAGTCCAAAATATTGTTTTTTTTTTCTCAAAATTGTCAGCCTTTTTTTTTATAGCACAAAAAAATAAAAACGCACAGGCGATCAAATACCACCGAAAGAAAGCTCAATTTGTTGGGAAAAAAAAGGATGTAAATTTAATTTGGGTGCAGTGTTGCATGACTGCGCAATTGTCAGTTAAAGTAACGCAGCGCCGTAACACAAACCTCTTCTGTAACCGCTTCCTGGCCACCCTACAGCAGAAATACTGCCACAGGGCGGCATGGGTACGCAATATCACATATATATATATATATATATATATACGTGATTTGCGCTCCCGTGGTTTTCACACCCCTCCCAGATAGCGTCAGATTGCCCGTCAGTACACCAGTCATCACATTTAAACCCTTGATTGCCAGGAGTACGCTCATGTACAATAAACCTCCATTGCTAGTATAGTGTCTGAACGGGTCAATATCTTTGATCAGGTCAGCACTATACCAGCGTTCACATTAGTAAAGCGTCCCCAAAAACGCAGCGTTAGCGGGATCAGCCCCGGCACCTGCCAACACCTGCGTTTAGCCCCTACGCTTACCCCCCCTTCTCCCCAAGCAAGTGCAGTGTCAGTAGGTCACTGTCATTTGATACATTGCACACAAAACCGCAGTGTTCGCAGAATCAGGCCTGATCTCTGTTAGCACTTGTCGGTAAATTTTGATGACTCTCACATGCAGCAGAGTGCCAGTGCTAGTGCCGCGCTACCTTTTGGTGAACTGTCGAGTACCAGCGGTCTAGTACATACTAATCTTTCACATACCTCCTTGATTTTTGGAGTTGTTTTTCACGGAATATCTGTATGCGTTGATTGTGGATCAAAGCAGTTTATATGCACAACAATTTATTGCCGCCAACCCAAATTCAAACCTTGCCAGACCATTCGCATGGAAACTCATTACGGTTTTCAAATTTACATTTTTTTTGGGCCCAACCCTCAACATGGGCATTACTAAAAGAAATGAATTGCGGTTGTATTGGTCCGCAGTCCCGATTCATCATATGCCCGTATAATGTGTTTTATGCATTTCTCATCCTCGGGGTAACCCTGAATTTGACCGGCTCCACAAAATTCAGCCCCTCGCAAATCACCTTAACCTAAAATTTGCAGATGTCTATACTCCCCAGCAAAACATCTGCGTTGATGAGTCCCTTATTAATTTTTCTGGCCGCCTTGCATTCAAACAATATCTCCCCTGCAAGCTTGCCAGATATGGGGTCAAGATGTAGAAGAAATGTGAGAGGACAACAGGCTATACCAGGGGCGGACTGACAACTCATGGGGCCCTGGGCAATAGGGGATCATGGGGCCCCTGTGTCCTTGCCCAAACTCTAAAAAACCTATGAAAAAGGTACCAGAGAAATCTCATGGGGCCCCATACTGAACCCGGAACCTCGGGCAGTGCCCGAGTTTCCAAATGGTCAGTCCGCCCCTGGAATAGAGTGTGATCTACACTCTATTAGTTTCACTGAAGTGCAGGTGAGACATCAGGGGTCTTTTAGATCCCGATATATTTAATAAAAAAAAATCTGTCTCCCAAGATGTTTTCTATCAGCGAACACAGGACGTGTATTGTGAGTGACACCGGGTAGAGAATTGGGGAAGGAGATAAGCAAATGGCTTTTTGTTTATCTCTCTTTCCTGTTAGCGCAGTTGTAAAGCATTTTTTTTTATTTAAAGTACCATATTTTTCGCTCCATAAGATGCACCTGACCATAAGACACACCTAGGTTTTAGAGGAGAAAACAAGAAAAAAATATTCTGAACCAATGGACTGCAGACCGCAGGAAATGACCAGAAACTGCGGATGTATTACAGGAGATGACCAAAGACTTCAGACATAGTACAGGAGACGACCAGAGACTTCAGACATAGAACAGGAAATGACCAGAGACTGCAGACATAGTACAGGAAATGACCAGAGACTGCGGACATAGTACAGGAGATGACCAGAGACTGCGGACATAGTACAGGAAATGACCAGAGACTGCGGACATAGTACAGGAGATGACCAGAGACTGCGGACATAGTACAGGAGATGACCAGAGACTGCGGACATAGTACAGGAGATGACCAGAGACTCCAGACATAGTACAGAAAATGACCAGAGACTGCGGACTTAATGCA
This sequence comes from Staurois parvus, assembly GCF_062004578.1. Taxonomy (NCBI): domain Eukaryota; kingdom Metazoa; phylum Chordata; class Amphibia; order Anura; family Ranidae; genus Staurois; species Staurois parvus. The sequence continues at coordinate 140,667 of NW_028318242.1, read as the reverse complement.
GGAAATGACCAGATACTGCGGACGTACTACAGGAGATGACCAAAGACTGCGGACATAGTACAGGAGATGACCACAGACTGCGGACATAGTACAGTAAATTTCCAGAGACTACGGACATAGTATAGGAAATGACCACAGACTGCGGACATAGTACAGAAAAATGACCAGATACTGCGGACGTACTACAGGAGATGACCAAAGACTGCAGACATAGTACAGGAGATGACCAGAGACTGCGGACATAGTACAGTAAATGACCAGAGACTGAAGATGTACTACAGGAGATGACCAGAGACTGCGGTCATAGTACAGGAGATGACCAGAGACTGCAGTCATAGTACAGGAGATGACCAGAGACTGCAGACATAGTACAGGAGATAACCAGAGACTTCAGACATAGTACAGGAAATGACCAGAGACTGCGGACATAGTACAGGACATTTCCAGAGACTACGGACATAGTACAGGAGATGACCAGAGACTGCGGACATAGTACAGGAAATTTCCAGAGACTACGGACATAGTACAGGAAATGACCAGAGACTGCAGACATAGTACAGGAGATGACCAGAGACTGCGGACATAGTACAGGACATTTCCAGAGACTACGGACATAGTACAGGAGATGACCAGAGACTGCAGACATAGTACAGGAAATGACCAGAGACTGCAGACATAGTACAGGAAATGACCAGAGACTGCAGACATAGTACAGAAAATGACCAAAGACTGCGGACATAGTACAGGAGATGACCAGAGACTGCGGACATAATACAGGAGATGACTAGAGACTGCGGACATAGTACAAGAGATGACCATAGACTGCGGACATAGTACAGGAGATGACCAGAGAATGCGGACATAGTACAGGAGATGACCAGAGACTTCAGACATAGTACAGGAAATGACCAGAGACTGCAGACATTGTACAGGAGATAACCAGAGACTTCAGACATAGTACAGGAAATAACCAGAGACTGCGGACATAGTACAGGAGATGACCAGAGACTGCGGACATAGTACAGGAGATGACCAGAGACTGCGGACATAGTACAGTAAATTTCCAGAGACTACGGACATAGTATAGGAAATGACCACAGACTGCGGACATAGTACAGGAAATGACCAGAGACTGAAGATGTACTACAGGAGATGACCAGAGACTGCGGTCATAGTACAGGAGATGACCAGAGACTGCAGTCATAGTACAGGAGATGACCAGAGACTGAGGACATAGTAAAGGAGATGACCAGAGACTGCAGACACAGTACAGGAGATAACCAGAGACTTCAGACATAGTACAGGAAATAACCAGAGACTGCGGACATAGTACAGGAGATGACCAGAGACTGCAGTTATAGTACAGGAGATGACCAGAGACTGCAGTTATAGTACAAGAGCTGACCAGAGACTGCGGACTTAGTAAAGGAGATGACCGGAGACTGAGGACATAGTAAAGGAGATGACCGGAGACTGCGGACATAGTACAGGAGATGACCATAGACTGCAGACATAATACAGTAGATGACTAGAGACTGCGGACATAGTACAGGAGATGACCAGAGAATGCGGACATAGTACAGGAGATGACCAGATACTTCAGACATAGTACAGGAAATGATCAGAGACTGCAGACATAGTACAGGAGATAACCAGAGACTTCAGACATAGTACAGGAAATGACCAGAGACTGCGGACATAGTACAGGAGATGACCAGAGACTGCGGACGTACTACAGGAGATGACCAGAGACTGCAGACATAGTACAGGAGATGACCAGAGACTGCGGACATAGTACAGGAGATGACCAGAGACTGCGAACATAGTACAGGAGATGACCAGAGACTGCGGACATAGTACAGGAAATGACCAGAGACTGCGGACATAGTACAGGAAATGACCAGAGACTGCAGACATAGTACAGGAAATGACCAGAGACTGAAGATGTACTACAGGAAATGACCAGAGACTGCGGACATAGTACAGGAAATGACCAGATACTACGGACGTACTACAGGAGATGACCAGAGACTGCGGACACAGTACAGGAGATGACCAGAGACTGCGGACATAGTACAGTAAATTTCCAGAGACTACGGACATAGTATAGGAAATGACCAGAGACTGCGGACATAGTACAGGAAATGACCAGAGACTGAAGATGTACTACAGGAGATGACCAGAGACTGCGGTCATAGTACAGGAGATGACCAGAGACTGCAGTTATAGTACAAGAGCTGACCAGAGACTGCGGACTTAGTAAAGGAGATGACCAGAGACTGAGGACATAGTCAAGGAGATGACCGGAGACTGCGGACATAGTACAGGAGATGACCAGAGACTGCGGACATAATACAGGAGATGACTTGAGACTGCGGACATAGTACAAGAGATGACCAGAGACTGCGGACATAGTACAGGAGATGACCAGAGAATGCGGACATAGTACAGTAGATGACCAGAGACTTCAGACATAGTACAGGAAATGACCAGAGACTGCGGACATAGTACAGGAAATGACCAGAGACTGCAGAGACATAGTACAGGAGATGACCAGAGACTGCGGACATAGTACAGGACATTTCCAGAGACTACGGACATAGTACAGAAAATGACCAGAGACTCCAGAAATAGTACAGGAAGTGACCAGAGACTGCGAACATAGTACAGGAGATGACCAGAGACTGCGGACATAGTAAAGGAGATGACCAGGGACTGCGGACATAGTACAGGAGATGACCAGAGACTGCGGACATAGTACAGGAGATGACCAGAGACTGCAGTTATAGTACAAGAGCTGACCAGAGACTGCGGACTTAGTATAGGAGATGACCGGAGACTGCGGACATAATACAGGAGATGACCAGAGACTGCGGACATAGTACAAGAGATGACCAGGGACTGCGGACATAGTACAAGAGATGACCAGAGACTGCGGAAATAGTACAGGAGATGACCAGAGACTGCGGACATAGTACAGGAGATGACCAGAGACTGCGGACATAGTACAGGAGATGACCAGAGACTGCGGAAATAGTACAGGAGATGACCAGAGACTGCGAACATAGTAAAGGAGATGACCAGAGAGTGCGGACATAGTACAGGAGATGACCAGAGAGTGCGGACATAGTACAGGAGATGACCAGAGAGTGCGGACATAGTACAGGAGATGACCAGAGAGTGCGGACATAGTACAGGAGATGACCAGAGAGTGCGGACATAGTACAGGAGATGGCCAGAGAGTGCGGACATAGTACAAGAGATGACCAGAGAGTGCGGACGTAGTACAGGAGATGACCAGAGACTGCGGACATAGTACAGGAGATGACCAGAGACTGCGGACATAGCACAGGAGATGACCAGAGACTGCGGACATAGCACAGGAGATGACCAGAGATTGCTGACATAGTACAGGAAATGGCCAGAGACTGCAGACATATTAAAGGATATGACCAGAGACTGCGGATATACTACAGGAGATGATCAGAGACTGTGAACATAGTACAGGTGAAGACCAGAGACTCCAAACCTTTGGGGGGGGGGCAGGTACCCGAATTTGACAGGTACCCGCTCCCACTTTCGCTGCGAGCGCGTAGGTGATTGGAAGCGGAAGTTGTCCTCCCTCCCCTTAGTCTTCTGGGACACGGGACAGGTCCCTGAAGACTACAGGTCCATTCACAAAGCGCAGCGCTTCTCACGCATGCACAGCGGGCTGCTCCATATTCGCTCCATAAGATGCAGACAATTCCCCCCATTTTGGGGGGGTGGAAATAAGCGTCTTATGGCACAGAAAATACGGTAATAAACATGTTATACTCTTCTGTGCAGTGGTGTCCCCACCAGCGATTTTGGCTTCTTTTTCACTGGATTTCCAGGTTCCACGCCCCATAAAATAATTATAACCGGACAAGAATGTGGAATTTTTAATAGGAGTATAGTAGCCAGTAAACATGGGTAGGAAAATAAAAAATAAAAAGGGGAAGGGAAAGGTAAAATGGGGGTAAGGGGTATGACCCAAGCACTTTGAGGAGAAGTGAAGGTGGGTATTCAAGAGAGGATAACAAGTAATATTACAGGGAGATCAGAGGTAAAAGGCAAATTTAGAGGAATGTCGGAAGCGATTCCAGATTGACTAGGTCAGAGTGTAATTGTCCATTTTCTCTGTTTCCCAGCAGATCAGTTTATCTAAATGGCAAATAGAGTCCATCACACAGGCCCACTCCACAAAGGACAGGGGCTGTGGTTTACCCCACGCCCTGGCGATCACAGTATGTGCAGAGGTTAAGAATTGTTGAAGAAGTTGCTTTCATTTTGTTTATAGGATCTATGCACTATTGATAGTAGAGTAATAAGCATAGGATTGGTGATTCTGTCCTCAACAAAGTCATAGTAGAAGAAAAGTATTTTGTCCCTGAAAGGAGTTCTGAGTGGACAAGAGCTCCAAATATGAGTCATGGTGCCTGGGGACTACACACATCTCCAACAGGTTGGAATGGCTGGGTTAAATTTGTGCAGAGTAGTGGGGCAACAATCCCACCTAGAGAGGAGGTATGTACCTGTGCTCTAGAAGATATGGAAGTCTTCTAAGTAAACGTTAGTATTTTGTCCCAGTCAGAGTTTTCACTGGGGATATTAAGCTCCTGCTCCCATTTGGCAATAAACGGTGGGGCGTACGGTAGGGAGAGCTTTCAGCAAGACTTGGTATATGCAAGACAAGGGGTGCTCCAGCCTGGCAGTCTGGGAAAGCAAGCACTTAAAGTCAGTGAGTGATCCGATGAGGCCAGTAGTAGGCATGTTCGTGGCAAGATAATGTCAGGGTTGGGAATATTCCAGCCAAGCCCTAGCTTGGTTATGACAGAACCCTAACAGTTGTGATAGTGGAATCAATGTATCATTCCACAGGGTAGGAGGACAAAGCATCGGTTTATCTTCCTTTTTCCAGGGAAGAAATTGAGATTGCTGAAGAGTGGGAAGAAACACAATCGTTTCAAAAAGGGGAGATAGTGGGCTGGGTCTGGTCATGATTAGACCTTTCCCTCATAACAATCCCACATGCGGAGTATAGAAATCACCAGAAGTGGCAAGGCATCTGTATATGGTCTGTCTTTTAGTTTGGTCCATAGCAAGGAAGTGATGTCAGAATCGAGCAGGTCACTTTCCAGGACCATCCTTCATTTAGAGTCTCGGTTATAGTACCAATCAAGAAATCTGAGGAAAGAGGATGCATGGTGGTACAAGAGTATGTTGAGTAGAGTCACGCCACCTCGTGAGCGTGGAGAGATGAATCCTGGATTTTTTGTGTTGGCAGATGTAGTTACGTAAAAGCGTGTAAATATGAGGTGAGAATCCTGAAGGGTTGGAAAAAGGTTTATATAGTAGTTTGGGCAACATGTCCATCTTAATGACATTCATATGGCCAAACCCAGAAATAGTGGGCTTACCGTGAGATTTAAGACAGGTGCGGATGAGGGGTGTGTAGTTTAGATCCGATAGATTAGAAAGAGTAGTAGGGATATAAACTCCTAAATATGTAGCTGTTTGGTGTTGCCACTTAAAGGGGAATTAGAATGAAATGTGGAGCTCTCCAGGGAGGATAAGGAGATGTAAAGAGCCTCTGTTTGATCACAAAATGACTCATGAGTCAGAAGTCTTCAAATTCCCTCATGAGCGAAGGGAGAGAAGTAAGCAGGGAAGAGATATAAAAAAGAAGGCCATCTGCATAGAGGGGTAGTTTATAGTGATGGGAGCCCACCTCAATACCCTTGATATCTGGGTTATTACGGAGAGCAACGGCAAGGTGGTTCATGGTCAGAATATGAGAAAGAGGGCATCCATGGCGAGTCCCATTGCGAATTACAATTGGATCTGACAGAAGTCTATTAGAGCATATTCTTGCAGAAGGATTAGTATATAAAGCTAGAATTTTATGGAGAATGTTGGGTTGCAGTTGATGAAGAGTAGCCCGAAGAATGTCCCAGTGGACACAGTCCAGTGCCTTTCAGCAGGCCCCAATATGAGGGAAGCCTGTATATTGCGTTTTTCAGCATATCCGATTAAGGATTTGGTTTTCAAGCTGTTATCACTGGCTTCCCGGCCTGGCGTGAATGCAACCTGGTCAAGGTGTATGAGGTCTGCAAGAAGGGGTGTGAGGCAGTTAGCTATCATTTTGGAGTAAAGACGTATATCATCAGAGGTTCTTTAGACCCCTGATGTCTCAATAAAAAGAACCTGTCATCAACAAATGTATCACACAGGGAACGTTTTGTCCTCATGCGATGGAAAAAGAAAACGTTTTCTGATGTTCCCTTCCTGTTTATGACCCGGAAGCAACGTGTAAATTGTCACTTTCCGGTCCTGTGTTCCTAGCTAGGGAAGAAACTAATGGAGCAAGATATTAGATTTACATTTATATATTTACATTTCATACATGTAATACATTTATACATTTTCTAGAACTATATATAATATATATATATATTTTTTTTTGTTATTTGAAGCAGTGGTCTCCAAACTATTGCCTGGGGGCCGGATGCGGCCCTTTCCTCGCCTTTATCCGGCCCTTGGGGCACTTCTTCTATCACAGATACAAGACACTATATCTCCTACTGACACCAACAATGGGGCATAATTCCTGCTACTGACATCAACAATGAGGCACTATTTCAACTATTGACACCAATGATGGGGTCCTATTCCTCCCACTGACACCAACGATGGTACACTATTCCTCCCACTATTACCAAGCATAGGACACTATTCCTCCCACTGACACCAGTGATGGGTGCTATTCCTCAAACTGACACCAACGATGGCACACTATTCCTCCAACTATTACCAAGCATAGGACACTATTCCTCCCACTGACACTAGTGATGGGGCACAATTTCTCCCACTGACACCAGTGATGGGACAATATTCCTCCCACTGACACCAATGATGGAGCACTATTTGTTCCACTGGTGCAAAGATGGGGCACTATTCCTCCCACTGACACCAATGATGGGACACTATTCCTCTCACTGACACCAACGATGGGGCACTATTTCTCCAACTGACACCAATGATGGGGTACTATTCTTCCCACTGACACCAATGATGGGGCACAATTCCTCAAACTGACACCAATGATGGTACGCTATTCCTCTCACTATTTCCAAGCATAGGACACTATTCCTCCCACTGACAGCAATGATGGGACACTATTGTTCCCACTGACACCAACTATGGAGCACTATTGCTTTCACTATTACCAAGCATAAGATACTATTCCTCCCACTGACACCAACAACGGCGTGCTTTTCTTTTCTTCCCCTAATACTAAAAATAAGCATTGTTTACACCCACTGATACCAGGAAAATTTCTACTTCTACTGGCCACAGTCTGCCCCCCCCCCCCAAAGTCTGAAGGACAGTAAACTGGCCCTTTGTTTAGAAAGTTTGGAGACCCCTGAAGCATCCCTTTAAAGCATCAAATACTATATTCTTTAAAAGCAGAAAACAGCTAAAAAAATATACTATTAACAGTAATATTATAAACAAAAGTATAGAAATTTTTTTAAATTTTATATTAATAATAATTCTACTACTACTACTACTAATAATTAACAATAATAAAAAATATACCCAATAACAGGATTTTTTTTGTTTTTGTTTTGTTTTTTTTGTTTTTGTTTTTTTTATTAATATTAATAATAATAATATACACAATGACAGTATAATATTATTTTAAAACTTCTAAACGCAGAAAATAACTACATATATATATATTAATAATAATATAATATAAACAATGACAATAATAATCTGTAGAAAGAGGTGTTATATTAGAAAAGCTATATAATAATAAAAGTGGGCGATACCGTTTTCATCGATCACGATGCTAAATCTAAAGCCTTCAACCTCTGGGCCTTCATGATGGAGTCCCCGGTCCTCTTGCCGGTCAGAAATAGCTGTTCGGCAGATGGGACAAGTGTCGCTCTCCTGAAGCCATCGCTGGATGCAGTCGGTGTGGAATTCGTGAGTGCAGTGCAGGATGGTAGTTGCGTCTCCATCTTGATAATCTGCCAAGCAAATGGGACAGCTTACCTGCTCCTCGCCATGCTGCTCCATGGCCGGTGGTCCCTGTGGTGCTGGGTGTTGATCTGCAGCCCTGTTGCGGTCTCTGGGAGAGCGGCTCCGGTTGGTGGCTGCGTCCTCCTGTCTCTGACGCCACCGCATGCTGGACCTTGTCCTGCGGGCGACTGGTGACCCTCCATCGTCCTGACGTGATGGCCTTTCACGGGATCTGCAACGTGAAGGTCATGGCATCCTGATGGTGATTGGTGTCGGATTACCTGAAATAGCTAGAAATATGTAATATTAATAATAATAATATAAATAATAAATGTATAATGATAATAGCAATGTATTTGAATAAAAATGAAGATGATCACTGTGAATAGCAGGAGAGAACTTCTGGCAATGTGATCCGGTCGGCTCCCAGCACAGAAGTGACGAATCAATCAACCTCAGGCTGCGGCCTAACACACCAACTATCACTTTTCAGGCCTTCATGCTTTGACTGGCAATATGTCGTTCATGAAACACTGTAACCAAATAAATTTGATATCATTTTATAGATTTTATCTCTAATGATACAGTACTGTGGTCATTTTAATGGAAATGTTTAAAAAGTGCCACAAGATGGCAGGGTTAGTCCTCCATAGCGGTAATACCGCTCGTCGCCATAGTAGGCATCTTGGTGGCAAGATAATGTCGGAGTTGGGAATATTCCAGCCAAGCCCTAGCTTGGTTATGACAGAACCCTAACAGTTGTGATAGTGGAATCAATGTATCATTCCACAGGGTAGGAGGACAAAGCATCGGTTTATCTTCCTTTTTCCAGGGAAGAAATTGAGATTGCTGAAGAGTGGGAAGAAACACAATCGTTTCAAAAAGGGGAGATAGTGGGCTGGGTCTGGTCATGATTAGACCTTTCCCTCATAACAATCCCACATGCGGAGTATAGAAATCACCAGAAGTGGCAAGGCATCTGTATATGGTCTGTCTTTTAGTTTGGTCCATAGCAAGGAAGTGATGTCAGAATCGAGCAGGTCACTTTCCAGGACCATCCTTCATTTAGAGTCTCGGTTATAGTACCAATCAAGAAATCTGAGGAAAGAGGATGCATGGTGGTACAAGAGTATGTTGAGTAGAGTCACGCCACCTCGTGAGCGTGGAGAGATGAATCCTGGATTTTTTGTGTTGGCAGATGTAGTTACGTAAAAGCGTGTAAATATGAGGTGAGAATCCTGAAGGGTTGGAAAAAGGTTTATATAGTAGTTTGGGCAACATGTCCATCTTAATGACATTCATATGGCCAAACCCAGAAATAGTGGGCTTACCGTGAGATTTAAGACAGGTGCGGATGAGGGGTGTGTAGTTTAGATCCGATAGATTAGAAAGAGTAGTAGGGATATAAACTCCTAAATATGTAGCTGTTTGGTGTTGCCACTTAAAGGGGAATTAGAATGAAATGTGGAGCTCTCCAGGGAGGATAAGGAGATGTAAAGAGCCTCTGTTTGATCACAAAATGACTCATGAGTCAGAAGTCTTCAAATTCCCTCATGAGCGAAGGGAGAGAAGTAAGCGGGGAAGAGATATAAAAAAGAAGGCCATCTGCATAGAGGGGTAGTTTATAGTGATGGGAGCCCACCTCAATACCCTTGATATCTGGGTTATTACGGAGAGCAACGGCAAGGTGGTTCATGGTCAGAATATGAGAAAGAGGGCATCCATGGCGAGTCCCATTGCGAATTACAATTGGATCTGACAGAAGTCTATTAGAGCATATTCTTGCAGAAGGATTAGTATATAAAGCTAGAATTTTATGGAGAATGTTGGGTTGCAGTTGATGAAGAGTAGCTCGAAGAATGTCCCAGTGGACACAGTCCAATGCCTTTCAGCATGCCCCAATATGAGGGAAGCCTGTATATTGCGTTTTTCAGCATATCCGATTAAGGATTTGGTTTTCAAGCTGTTATCACTGGCTTCCCGGCCTGGCGTGAATGCAACCTCGTCAAGGTGTATGAGGTCTGCAAGAAGGGGTGTGAGGCAGTTAGCTATCATTTTGGAGTAAAGACGTATATCATCAGAGGTTCTTTAGACCCCTGATGTCTCAATAAAAAGAACCTGTCATCAAAAAATGTATCACACAGGGAACGTTTTGTCCTCATGCGATGGAAAAAGAAAACGTTTTCTGATGTTCCCTTCCTGTTTATGACCCGGAAGCAACGTGTAAATTGTCACTTTCCGGTCCTGTGTTCCTAGCTAGGGAAGAAACTAATGGAGCAAGATATTAGATTTACATTTATATATTTACATTTCATACATGTAATACATTTATATATTTTCTAGAACTATATATAATATATATATATATTTTTTTTTGTTATTTGAAGCAGTGGTCTCCAAACTATTGCCTGGGGGCCGGATGCGGACCTTTCCTCGCCTTTATCCGGCCCTTGGGGCACTTCTTCTATCACAGATACAAGACACTATATCTCCTACTGACACCAACAATGGGGCATAATTCCTGCTACTGACATCAACAATGAGGCACTATTTCAACTATTGACACCAATCATGGGGTCCTATTCCTCCCACTGACACCAACGATGGTACACTATTCCTCCCACTATTACCAAGCATAGGACACTATTCCTCCCACTGACACCAGTGATGGGTGCTATTCCTCAAACTGACACCAACAATGGTACACTATTCCTCCCACTATTACCAAGCATAGGACACTATTCCTCCCACTGACACCAGTGATGGGGCACAATTTCTCCCACTGACACCAGTGATGGGACAATATTCCTCCCACTGACACCAATGATGGAGCACTATTTGTTCATCTGGTGCCAAGATGGGGCACTATTCCTCCCACTGACACCAATGATTGGACACTATTCCTCTCACTGACACCAACGATGGGGCACTATTTCTCCAACTGACACCAATGATGGGACACTATTCCTCTCACTGACACCAACGATGGGGCACTATTTCTCCAACTGACACCAATGATGGGGTACTATTCTTCCCACTGACACCAATGATGGGGCACAATTCCTCAAACTGACACCAATGATGGTACGCTATTCCTCTCACTATTTCCAAGCATAGGACACTATTCCTCCCACTGACAGCAATGATGGGACACTATTGTTCCCACTGACACCAACTATGGAGCACTATTGCTTTCACTATTACCAAGCATAAGATACTATTCCTCTCACTGACACCAACAACGGCGTGCTTTTCTTTTCTTCCCCTAATACTAAAAATAAGCATTGTTTACTCCCACTTATACCAGGACAATTTCTATTTCTACTGGCCACAGTCTGCCCCCCCCCCCCCCACAAAGTCTGAAGGACAGTAAACTGGCCCTTTGTTTAGAAAGTTTGGAGACCCCTGAAGCATCCCTTTAAAGCATCAAATACTATATTCTTTAAAAGCAGAAAACAGCTAAAAAATATACTATTAACAGTAATACTATAAACAAAAGTATAGTAATTTTTTTAAATTTTATATTAATAATAATTCTACTACTACTACTAATAATAATAATTAACAATAATAAAAAATATACCCAATAACAGGATTTTTTTTTGTTTTTGTTTTGTTTTTGTTTTTTTATTAACCACTTGAGCCCCAGAGGATTTACCCCCCTTAACGACCAGGCCTTTTTTTGCTGTTTGGCGCTGCACTAATTCAAATGATAATTGCGCGGTGATGCAATGCTGTACCCAAACGAAATTTACGTTCTTTTTTTCACACAAATAGAACTTTCTTTTGGTGGTATTTGATCACCTGTGCGCTTTTTATTTTTTGCGCTATAAACAAAAAAACACGAAAATTTTGAAAAAAAACCACTATTTTCTACTTTCAGCTATAAAAAATATATCGTAAACTCAAAGTTAGTCATAAATTTAAGCCAAAATGTATTCTGCTACATAGAAAACTAGAAATGATGTAGCGCTAAACCCAAAAGAATCATATTAGGCCCATAAACAATCTGACATCATAATATGATCATATACATATAAAAAGGGCAAATTAGTGTGTGATGAAACTAAAAATGAAATGAAACAGATGTGCAACCCCTGCACACAGTGCACATATCATAAAGAAGTCCAGTGATCCGTATCAATTTCCACCACTCATACAGAATCCATGGACTATGTGTGGACCCGCACACCACCAGGTGCAATCCAAAACCGGCTGGAATGGCCTCTCACCTCCTCCCTGCGACCCTGCAGGGCCACAGAGCTTTATAAATCCCCACTGAATCAGGATGAGCTTCCTCTTGGGTGGATGGCTTCAATGGTGTATCCCCAGTATACTGCTTCCACCTCTCCTGTGATATCCTCAGAGGTCAACTGAGCAGGGTGGATCCCAGGGAGTGTCAGCCGGAAGTTCCGGTGTGGTGTTGGCGGAAGCTATTGGACAAGCCGGACTTGGATGTTGTTCTTCATAAGAAAAGGCTTACGTGACGAGGTCACGTGACGCAACGCGTCGACGGCAATACGTGGTGACGCACTTCTGGCGCGGCGCCATCTTGGAACACCCTTCAGCCACACGCTTACACCCATGGTATGGGAATCAGCTGTAATTTCATCTGGCGAATGTGAGTGTACACAAGTATTTTAATTTACACAATTAAAGCGATTTTACACTATGGAGGATGTCTTCTGCTTCCTTTGTCCTATTGGGGTTTGAGCTGGGATCCACCCTGCTCAGTTGACCTCTGAGGATATCACAGGAGAGGTGGAAGCAGTATACTGGGGATACACCATTGAAGCCATCCACCCAAGAGGAAGCTCATCCTGATTCAGTGGGGATTTATAAAGCTCTGTGGCCCTGCAGGGTCGCAGGGAGGAGGTGAGAGGCCATTCCAGCCGGTTTTGGATTGCACCTGGTGGTGTGCGGGTCCACACATAGTCCATGGATTCTGTATGAGTGGTGGAAATTGATACGGATCACTGGACTTCTTTATGATATGTGCACTGTGTGCAGGGGTTGCACATCTGTTTCATTTCATTTTTAGTTTCATCACACACTAATTTGCCCTTTTTATATGTATATGATCATATTATGATGTCAGATTGTTTATGGGCCTAATATGATTCTTTTGAGTTTAGCGCTACATCATTTCTAGTTTTCTATATTTCATCAGATCTTTAGGTATTGGATCAGATGTTAGCAGCTTTACTCATTTATTTACTGTTTTTCTACATAAGAGCGCAAGTAGACTTTGCATATTATTCTGCTACATGTTTTTGGTAAAAAAAATCCCGTGCATTAGCGGGCAAACTGGCGCTATCTAGGAGGGGCGCTAACACTATCGGAAGTCACCAGTGACACTAATACAGTGATCAGTAAAAATCTGTTCACTGTAATCAATGACACTGGTGACAGGGCAGTGAAGGGGTTAACTGGGGGGGGGGAGGGGGGCGATCAAGGGGTTAAATGGGATTTCTGGTGCACTAGCGGGCAAACTGGCGCTATCTGGGAGGGGCGCTAACACTATCGGAAGTCGCCAGCGACACTGATACAGTGATCAGTAAAAATCTGTTCACTGATCAGTGGCACTGGTGACAGGGCAGTGAAGGGGTTAACTGGGGGGGGGGAGATTAAGGGGTTAAATGGGATTACTGGTGTACTAGCGGGCAATCTGGCGCTATCAGGGAGGGGCGCTAACACTATTGGAAGTCGCCAGCGACACTGATACAGTGATCAGTAAAAATCGGTTCACTGATCAGTGACACTGGTGACAGGGCAGTGAAGGGGTTAACTGGGGGGGGGGATTAAGGGGTTAAATGGGATTACTGGTGTACTAGCGGGCAATCTGGTGCTATCTGGGAGGGGCGCTAACACTATCGGAAGTCGCCAGCGACACTGATACAGTGATCAGTAAAAATTGGTTCACTGATCAGTGACACTGGTGACAGGGCAGTGAAGGGGTTAACTGGGGGGGGGGGGGCGATCAAGGGGTTAAACGGGATTACTGGTGTACTGGCGGGCAATCTGGCGCTATCTGGGAGGGGTGCTAACACTATCGGAAGTCGCCAGCGACACTGATACAGTGATCAGTAAAAATCGGTTCACTGATCAGTGACACTGGGGACAGGGCAGTGAATGGGTTAACTGGGGGGGGGGAGATTAAGGGGTTAAATGGGATCACTGGTGTACTAGCGGGCAATCTGGCGCCATCTGGGAGGGACGCTAACACTATCGGAAGTCGCCAGCGACACTGATGCAGTGATCAGTAAAAATTGGGTCACTGATCAGTGACACTGGTGACAGGGCAGTGAAGGGGTTAACTGCGGGGGCGATCAAGGGGTTAAACGGGATTACTGGTGTACTGGCAGGCAAACTGGCGCTATCTGGGAGGGGCGCTAACTCTATCGGAAGTCGCCAGCGACACTGATACAGTGATCAATAAAAATTGGTTCACTGATCAGTGACACTGGTGACAGGGCAGTGAAGGGGTTAACTGGGGGGGGGGGCGATCAAGGGGTTAAACGGGATTACTGGTGTACTGGCGGGCAGTCTGGCGCTATCTGGGAGGGGCGCTAACACTATCGGAAGTCGCCAGCGACACTGATACAGTGATCAGTAAAAATTGGTTCACTGATCAGTGACACTGGTGACAGGGCAGTGAAGGGGTTAACTGGGGGGGCGATCAAGGGGTTAAACGGGATTACTGGTGTACTGGTGGGCAAACTGGCGCTATCTGGGAGGGGCGCTAACACTATCGGAAGTCGCCAGCGACACTGATACAGTGATCAGTAAAAATTGGTCCACTGATCAGTGACACTGGTGACAGAGCAGTGAAGGGGTTAACTGGGGGGGGGCGATCAAGGGGTTAAACGGGATTACTGGTGTACTGGCGGGCAAACTGGCGCTATCTGGGAGGGGCGCTAACTCTATCGGAAGTCGCCAGCGACACTGATACAGTGATCAGTAAAAATTGGTTCACTGATCAGTGACACTGGTGACAGGGCAGTGCAGGGGTTAACTGGGGGGGGGGGCGATCAAGGGGTTAAACGGGATTACTGGTGTACTGGCGGGCAAACTGGCGCTATCTGGGAGTGGCGCTAACTCTATCGGAAGTCGCCAGCGACACTGATACAGTGATCAGTAAAAATTGGTTCACTGATCAGTGACACTGGTGACAGGGCAGTGAAGGGGTTAACTGGAGGGGGGGGGCGATCAAGGGGTTAAACGGGATTACTGGTGTACTGGCGGGGAATCTGGCACTATCTGGGAGGGGCGCTAACTCTATCGGAAGTCGCCAGCGACACTGATCAGTAAAAATCGCTTCACTGATCAGTGACACTGGTGACACTGCAGTGAAGGGTTAACTGGGGGGGGTGGGGGGGGTGATCAGGGGGTTAAATGAGTCCTAGAGTGTTCTAACTGTAGTGTAGTGCTTGTGTACTCACTTTTTGGATGTCTTCTTCTCTGTCTGGAACGGAATGTGTCCAGGCAGAGAAGAATGACATCATATCCTGCCCTGTGTATTTGTCAACACAGGACAGGATAGGACAGGGACCGATCATGTGATTTCAGCCAGAAATCACTGGCTGAAATCTAATGATTGATCCCTCCTGGATCAAATCGTGTCACCCGCGGGTCGGCGGGAGCGCGCGCGCGCCCCCTGCCGGCGAAAGTGTCGGGAGCGCGGAACCCGTTTTAAAACGTGGTTTTGCGCTCCACTGCCGCCCTGCACACGTATATACACAGTGGCAGGGCGGCAAGCGGTTAATACTAATAATAATAATAATAATAATATACACAATGACAGTATAATATTATTTTAAAACTTCTAAACACAGAAAATAGCTACATATATATATATTAATAATAATAATAGTAATATAATATAAACAATGACAATAATAATCTGTAGAAAGAGGTGTTATATTAGAAAAGCTATATAATAATAGAAGTGGGCGATACCGTTTTCATCGATCACGATGCTAAATCTAAAGCCTTCAACCTCTGGGCCGTCATGATGGAGTCCCCGGTCCTCTTGCCGGTCAGAAATAGCTGTTCGGCATATGGGACAAGTGTCGCTCTCCCGAAGCCATCGCTGGATGCAGTCGGTGTGGAATTCGTGAGTGCAGTGCAGGATGGTAGTTGCGTCTCCATCTTGATAATCTGCCAAGAAAATGGGACAGATTACCTGCTCCATGGCCAGTGGTCCCTGTGGTGCTGGGTGTTGATCTGCAGCCCTGTTGCGGTCTCTGGGAGAGCGGTTCCGGTTGGTGGCTGAGTCCTCCTGTCTCTGACGCCACCGCATTATGGACCTTGTGTGATGGATTTGGTAAAATGCCTATTTCGTTTCCTATTGAATATATATATATATACGCTATTTCTATAAGTTTTATAAATATTTACTTTTATACTTTAATACATATGTTGTGTGAATATTTGTGCCTGCTGGGTTTTGTGGTACTTTAAGAAATCCTTGCTTAAGAAATATTTGCTCACAGGAACAGACCCCCTCCCATCGTGTGATTTGGAAGACAAAAGAATGTTTTTCTCTTTTTAAGATAAGACTGAAGAAGATCACACCTATACCATGACGGAGATTGTTTTCGTGTAAAGTGACCAATCAAAGACTAATATAATGCTTATGCTGTTATCACGTGATGTTCGCATCATTTTTCATATATAAGCTCACGGTTTCATTTCAATAAATTAGAGAGAAGTTTTCACAGACCAAACGTGTCAGTGTGAGTTTCTTTATGTGCGCACATTCCAAAAGCTGGCCAGCGTCATAAATTTTGGACAGGAACAGATAAGCACTGGATGATTAAGTCCATGACTAAAACACTTGTCCTGTGGGCGACTGGTGACCCTCCGTCGTCCTGACGTGATGGCCTTTCACTGGACCTGCGACATGAAGGTCGCGGCATCCTGATGGTGATTGATGTTGGATTACCTGAAATAGCTAGAAATATGTAATATTAATAATAATAATATAAACAATAAATGTATAATGATAATAGCAATGTATTTGAATAAAAATGAGGATGATCGCTGTGAATAGCAGGAGAGAACTTCCGGCAATGTGATCCGGTCGGCTCCCAGCACAGAAGTGACGAATCACTCAACCGCAGGCTGCGGCCTAACACACCAACTATCACTTTTCAGGCCTTCATGCTTTGACTGGCAATATGTTGTTCATGAAACACTGTAACTAAATAAATTTGATATCATTTTAAAGATTTTATCTCTAATAATACAGTACTGTGGTCATTTTAAAGGTAATTTTTAAAAAGTGCCACAGGATGGCAGCGTTAGTCCTCCATAGCGGTAATACCGCTCGTCGCCATAGTCCCTTTCCCAATCAGCTCCATGCAACCATAGAAAATGGCTTTATTTCCTCCAGGGGTCATTTTATTGTCGGAGGAGGAGCTGATGAAGGAACGTTCTAATGTGCGGGGATGATGGGCATCGGGGAGAGCATAGGTGAGGGTGGCAGAGGGCAGGAGCGCCGGGAGGGGGTGATCTGTATAGAAAGGCTGATATAGAGGGGATGATGGACAGACATAGCTGGGGCTCCCCCATTGTGATGGATTTGGTAAAATGCCTATTCTGTTTCCTGTTTAAAATATACATTTTATATATATATTTACTTTTACTTTTTTATATTTCTAAATATATGTGTTGTGCGTATATATATATTTTGTCTGCTGGACTTTGCAGTCCTCCTTAACTTGTTTTGCTCAGCGTGATGCTCTCAACCCCTCCCTTCGCACTGAGAGGATTTTACTTGGGCTTTGAGTATGTGAGGGGGAGTGAAAAAGATAACGGGCAAGAAGCAAGCATCAAGTTTCTACATTTCTCCTGTATTTCAGCCAAGCAAAATGTGCCTTTTAGAATGTGACTGTATTTACATAATAGTGACGTATACTCTATTGTTCTCTATGTATAAAAGGTTAAGCACCGCCCTGCAATAAACAGAGACGATGTGAAAGTGGTTGTACTGGACAGTTGTCCGTGTAATTATTTTCCTCAAAATTAGGAACAGCAGCAGAAATCCTACCCTGAGCCCGATTGTGGTTCTCACAACCTTTTTAGCTGGCTGCCCAACGAGGGGCCCCAGGTTCTGACTGACGGAAGTCTGCGCGAGGGACTGAGCGGCTGGCCGGGACAGACCAAAGGGGATTTGCGCACCCCCTGAGAGTACAGTAGGTACTTTTTATACTTACCACTGTACGATTTGTTTCTGTCTAGTCTTAGCTGCCAGTTTTGTCGGCTTCCAGAGGTCTTCTAGAGGCAGGTAATTTTTATTTCTCGCCTGGGGCTGTTTAACGAACCTGCCATTGGATCTCTGCTGACTGTGTATTTGTCCAGTGTCTGTCGTCCTGTGCGACTGTGATGACTCAGTAGACTGAAAGATAAGTTGCAATGAGTTTCCTGACCAGGTGAGCTGTGGGCCCCTGGAAGACGGAACCTTGCAACAAGCGTCTATGGACGGTGACTCGGGGTTGACAGTGTGGGAGACCCCTGAGGGTTTAGTTCAGCTGCTGAAGCTTCACGGAGCGAGGGGCAGCAGGTGTAATGTCATGTTCTGAATGTATTTGTGGATTACTGTTTGTTCTGAGATAAAACAGAAAGCAGCGTAGTAGGGATATGAATTTAATAGTTGCCTGCGCTGCCTCTGAAACCTTTAGCTGAGACCACGGTGAAAGAACAGAACTGAGCGAGAAGAGCTTGGATACGAATTGGGTAGCCCAGAGAGAGAGAGGGGGAAATGGGTCAGAAGATAGCCAAGCCAGAAAGGATTGCTAGCATGTGATATTGTGAAGAGGAGAGAAGGAAGTGAAGCAGTTAAAAAGTTATCTAAAGTAGCAAAAGTTTGTAAGCTGAAGGTCAGCGTTGCCTGACTTTAGCCGGAGGACTGGCATAAATTATTGCAGGAACAGAGAGGAATGTTATGTGATAAAGGTTTGCCGAACGTGACAGAAGCTTGGTACAAAAAAAAAAAAAACTGCAAAAGCGTTTCATAAAGAAAGATAGTTGGAAGGAATTCAAGAAAATGGCGATTGCACATTGTATGTGTATCACAAAATTAAAAATGGAAATGTGCTAAAACCACCACCCTATGTTGGAATGTGGGGCGGAGGAGGGGAGGGACAGCCCTGCCCTTCGTCTAACGCCTACTTTATTCCCACCACCCCAGCCCTGCCCAGTACACTTCCCACTAGCAGCCATCTTGCTGCACCTGTATTGTCATTTCCTGCCCTGCCCAGTACACTTCCTGCTAGCAGCCATCTTGCTGCACCTGTATTGTCACTTCCTGTCCAGCCGAAGTGCACTTCCTCTTGGCGACCATCTTGGTACACCCAGAAGGCCTAAACAAGGTGTTTATCCAGTTCTCCGTTTTAAACCAGGATGGTTCCTACCACACTCCCGTTTTCCCCAATATGGAAGTGTCACCTTCACAAGCCGGATAAATGAATGACAATGCATTCGAGTCGGATGATCAACAACCGCAAGCAGGAAGGATGCCGATAGGTATGACTCCCAAACCTATGCCAGATGTCCAATTGAATGACGATGCATCTGAATGGACTGATCAACAACTGCAAGCGACAAGGGTGCCAATAGATTTGACTCCCAAACCCACGCACAGTGGAGTACAACCTAAACAGGAACAGTACACAAGACAGCCCCGACATTCAAGATTACCGGAAGGGGCACCAGTAATGTACGTCACTTTTACCCCATCACAAGCAGCAGCCTTAGTGACGAGTCTGCCTGACCCAGAGAAACAGCCAATGCCCTTTTACCACAGGGTAGTGCAGATACAAGAAATTTACTCAGCTGCTTGGAAAGACCTGCTCAGTCTATGCCAAATTAAAGCAGGACATGTTTTCTGGCCGGTTATGCAGACAGCCTTCAATGATGCCTGCCTGACAAGTGTTATTTCCTATTCAGGCGTGGAGTTTTGTGCCAGCTCCATGACTTGGCAAAGAAGAAATTGGCGGATCAGACTACCACGATTCAAGACACCACCCAAGATAAAGGGGAGTCTGTGGAGAAGTATTATGCAAGACTCATAGAGGTCTTTAATGATCTGGGCTTCTTTCAATATGAAAAGGCACACACACACGTTATCAACTGTTTTTGTCTCAGGACTCAAAGAGGAGATCAGGAAAGGTCTGATGGTGGCCCGTTTTGAATACCAATCTATGAAGATGTCTGACTTACTGTTGGTGGCCAGAGGCATAGAAAACTAAAAAGGGAAAAAACAGTGCCCCTTATGGTGGTCAATGATGAAGATCCCACCTACATTCGTCCACCACCATTGCCCAATATCAGGGAAAGGATCACCTGTTATAACTGTGGGAAACGGGGACACTTTAGAAGAGAATGTAGAGCCCCAAGATATCCCAGACAAGACAGGGACCCCCGGGAAGGGCAGCGCGAACATCAACCACCACGCCCAAACTCTCGTTAGGAAATTGGCAAACCCGTGTCACCCCTTATGGCAGTATCCTCGAACAAGACTGAGGGACCGTGAAGCTGTAATCCAGGATATTCCCCAACCTAAAGCAGCTAAACAACTGCATGCCTTTCTTGGACTCATATCCTACTGCAGGGCATGATCCCTGATGCATCGGTCTGTATGCAACCACTCTATGATGCTCTCAAGTCTGTGCCATTTACCTTGTCAAGCGAGGCCCTGGACAATTTTATTCTGCTGAAGCAAGCAATATCCACCGCTCCTGCCTTGTGACTTCCAGATTATGAGAAACCTTTCAAACTGTTTGTTTCAGAAAATCAAGGTCAAGCCACGGGGGTCCTAGCTCAAGAACATGGAGGGCAAACCAGACCCATTGGGTACTATTTTTGACATTTGGACCCCGTAGCTAGGGGTGGTTCTTCATGTCTAAGAGCCGTCTTCACTGCTCAAGCACTGTTGGACAAAACTTCAGACCTCATTTTAGCACACCCCCTGCTTCTTCTGGCACCGCATGACATTGCTGCCATCCTGAATCAGGTACAACCCTGACACCTGTCCAGGGCCAGACATCTACGGTTGCAAATCTCCCTCCTCATTCCTGACAATGTGACCCTCCAAAGGTGTCTCACTTTCAACCCAGCCACTCTTCTGCCATTTTTCGAGGGGGGAGAAAAAGGCGAAGGTGAAGAAGGAGACCCCTGCACTATTCCACATGACTGCCTTGAAATGATGCGCATGGAAACCACACATCTCCCTACAGTGAGTGAAATTCCTCTGGAAAACCCTGATTACACACCTTTTGTGGATGGCTCCAGATATGCAGATGAAGGAGGCACGTACCACACAGGTTATGCTGTGACCTCGGAATTTGAATTTGAAATTCTACAAGCAGGAGCATTATCACCAACTTTATCTGCCCAGGAAGCAGAGCTTCAAGCCCTCACTACAGCGTGTAAGATGGCAGAAGGTAAAAGAGACAATATTTACACAGACTCAAGGTACGTCTTTGGAGTAGCTCATGACTTCGGTATCATCTGGAAAGCCAGAGGGTTTCTGACAGCGGCTGGAACACTGATAAAACACGGCCCAGCCATCAAGGATTTAATGGATACACTGCTCCTGCCTGACCAAGTGGCTGTCTTGAAGGTTAAAGCACATGGTAAACTGAATTCTCAAGAGGCCAGAGGGAACCACTTAGCGGATATAGCTGCCAAAGAAGCAGCGAAAAACCAACGAAAAACGTCTGAGGTGGCCGAAGAGGAGAGTGAGACCTCAGCACAGATACTTCTGGTGGTGCATGTGCCATCTGACAAGCAATACCTGATTTCTATGCAAATGGCTGCTTATACAGAAGAAAGGCTGGAATGGATTGATAAAGGAGCAGACTAAGATGGAGAATTGTATTCGATGAAAGGAAAAACTTGTTTACCAAAACATATGTATCCAGCAGTTGTCCAATGGGCGCATGGACATGCACATCTCTCTAAGAACTTAATGAACTCACTGATCAGCAAGTATTACTGGGCTTCAGGGATAACCACTTTAACCAGAAATTACTGCACCTCGTGTGTAGTATGTGCAAAATGCAACCCGGGAAGGATGGAAAAGACACCGCAGAAACATCTGGCAAAACTCCTCTATCCATTCCAGAGGGTACAGATTGATCATATACAGATGCCAAAAAGTGGCCGATATGAATATGCCCTAGTGGTGGTGGACATGTTCTCTGGTTGGCCGGAAGCCTATGCTGTTACAAACATGACAGCCAAGACCACGGCTAAGAAACTACTGAGTGAGGTAGTCTGTAGATTTGGGGTCCCAGAGGTGATAGAGAGTGATCAGGGTCCAGCCTTCACAGCAACCCTTACAAAAGAGATTTGGACAGCACTGGGGGTCGAATTGGCCCTACACTTCTGTCAAGGTGGCCGGGAAGAACACTTGGATACACGCCTCCCACTGCAAGAAAGTCCCAACCCCTGAGGAAAAGGTGTCATCTACACCATGACAACTATGTTGTATATCCTTTTTCTTATGAGTCTGACAGAGGCTCAACAGGTGGCTATCACCAAAATAGGTGACACTATTATATTTTGGTACAACTCATCCAACACTCATGTAGCTATTTTCACCTTTGATTTCTGTAGTATAGATCCCATGTGGTGCTATGACCATAATCCATATGATCTTGATACAACGAGCATGTTCCGATAGTAGTGACCAGGTATATATATGTGTCATGGATGATTACTGGGGATCAAAAGATTAGAACCAGATTGGAAGGGATTTGGACTGGTGAGTATGCTCTTGCAAAGGTCATTATGCCTCTCCATATCCTAACAGAAGATGCCCCTGACACATACACTGGATCAGCATCTAGGCACAGGAGGAAGCGGACAGCTCCCTCCGGAGGTTTTGACCCACATATGTATATAGATGCCATTGGAGTCCCAAGGGGGGGGCCTAATGAATTCAAAGCCAGAGACCAAGTAAAAGCAGGCTTTGAATCCCTGATTCCCATGATAACTGTTAATAAAAATGTAGATTGGATAAATTACATATACTACAACCAACAGAGGTTTGTGAATTACACCAGAGATGCCCTCCAAGGAATCGTTGACCAGTTAGCCCCTACATTCTACATGACATTCCAGAATAGGAGGGCTCTGGACATGATTTTAGCGGAAAAAGGAGGTGTCTGTAAAGTGATAGAAAGAACTGGAACATGTTGTACATATATTCCTGACAATACTGGCCCGAATGGTAAGGTTGCTCTGGCTATAAAGAAATTAGAAGATCTGTCAGTAGAGCTGAAGAAGAACTCAGGTATCACAGACCCGTGGGATCAATATTTTAGCTGGATGAGTGGGTGGCAAAAAGTGCTTGCCCAAATAGGGGTAACGGTATTAATAATTCTAGTCCTTTTAGCTCTGATTGTATGTTGTATTCTACCATTTGTAAAGAAGTTAATAAGCAAGGTTGTAGACAACAGCACACCTATATTTCTCCATCAAGAAGAGGAGGACCCCCTTACGATGGAAGAGGATAAACCTTTCACTCCTCTAAGTTCCCTCCCCGTCAACAGCAATTTCACAATTTTGTAGGGATAGCATCTGACTTCCTTATGTACAAAGTCTGTGGCAAGGGGGGTGATGAAATAGTCATCACCTGTCTAACGTACAGCATAAAAGAGTTCCAAGGTACATAAGGACAGATGAGCTAGGCTTTATAGGGACAGAGTAAAATAGTCATTTTAAGGGGGGACTGTGATGGATTTGGTAAAATGCCTATTCTGTTTCCTGTTTAAAATATACATTTTATATATATATTTACTTTTATTCTATTATACTTTTTCATATTTCTAAATATATGTGTTGTGCGTATATATATATTTTGTCTGCTGGGCTTTGCAGTCCTCCTTAACTTGTTTTGCTCAACGTGATGCTCTCAACCCCTCCTTTCGCACTGAGAGGATTTTACTTGGGCTTTGAGTATGTGAGGGGGAGTGAAAAAGATAACGGGCGAGAAGCAAGCATCTGCCCCCACCCCCCCACGTTTCTTCATCTGCCCCCATCCCCCCCCCACGTTTCCTTATCTGCCCCCATCCCCCCCATGTTTCCTCATCTCCCCCCACCCCCCCCATGTTTCCTCATCTGCCCCTATCCCCCCCATGTTTCCTCATCTGCCCCCATCCCCCCCATGTTTCCTCATCTGCCCCTATCCCCCCCCATGTTTCCTCATGTGCCCCCATCCCCCCATGTTGCCTCATCTGCCCCCACCCCCCCCCCCATTTTGCCTCATCTCCCCCCATCCCCCTCATGTTGCCTCATCTGCCCCCATCCCCCTCCATGTTGCCTCATCTGCCCCCATCCCCCCCCATGTTGCCTCATCTCCCTCCATCCCCCTCATGTTTCCTCATCTGCCCCCATCCCTCCCATGTTTCCTCATCTGCCCCCATCCCCCCCATGTTTCCTCATCTGCCCCCATCCCCCTCATGTTGCCTCATCTGCCCCCATCCCCCCCATGTTTCCTCATCTGCCCCCATTCCCCTCATGTTTCCTCATCTGCCCCCATTCCCCCATCTATATTGTGCAGCAGGAGGAGTGAGACTCTGTATAGTGCAGCGGTAGGGGTGAGACTTTGCGTAGTGCAGCAGGAGAGGGGAGCCCATTCACAATGGTGGTGTTTGGCCCAGTACATGGGATGCTTTGCTTGCAGCTCTGGCATATCAGGATTTCCATAGATTTGTATTGCAGAAGCTGATTTCTCACCAGTTCATGTTTAGATGACAATATGTGTCTTCCAGATTGTAGAATATCTGGAATAGAAGTGCCGGGGAGGACTGGACTCTGGGTCCCTGCCAGGACTTTCAATGGCTGCCTCCCACTGTATAACAGTATGCAGGCTCCACAGTCTACAGCCCGGAGCCAGCTGAACCCTGCCCCTCCCCCGTCTGTCTAGGTGTCATCCTCCCAGGCTGTCAGTCCTGTAAGGGGGAGGAAAGGGGCTGCCATCACATCACTCAACCCCTGGAAAAGACCAATGGAGGTGTGTGCGGGGTGCAGGAGCCGTGCGGGGCCCCTGAGCTGTGAGTGAGCTGGAGAGGAGCCGGACACGGAGTGCGGACAGAGGTGAGAGGCTGAGCGATCGGAGAGCTCTGGTCCTGGAGGTGCAGCAGGGACACAGAGAGGGGGAGCCCGGTACAGGACCCGCCCCCTTCACGGCAAGTGACAGGGGATTTGGAGTCCTCAGGCGGCTGCCTAATCTGCCTTATGCTGGCGCTGGCCCTGCTTTCAGGCCGCTCCTCTTCTCACTGATTGGCTTTTGTCGCATTGGAACGCAGCTTTCCAGCGGGATAAATGGCATAAAAATGATTTCCCTTTAAGCTGTATGAGACGATTCTCATCGCAGAGCTGCTGACTGAAAGTCCTGCGTGCTGCATTTTTGATGCGTTTTCCAAAAGCGCACCAAATATGCATCTTCCCTTTTAGTCTATATGAAACTCGCCAGAAGCGCACCCAGGGTGCGTGTTTAGGGTCACATGACAAGAATAGGCTGGTTGTTAAGAAGCGGGCTCCTGCCGGCGTCCCTAACATCCAATGAATAGCCGGTACCTGGCGACGTCCTTAACAAGCAGCTATTCACCAATATGCGCTGTAACGCAATGCATAGAACACGCACTGTGCATTTTTACAAATGCGTGGTGTGTTTTGGAAGCGCTGCAGTGTGAAAGCAGCCTTCCATTTCATGTTGGCTTTTTTCCTCCTTTTCAGCGGCTGATCCTGCCAGTAACACACTTCCTGTCCAGCACTGCATAGAATATGAGGAGCTGCTCTGTGAAGTATAAATTGGCATTTGTTAGGAAAAAAGCTTCCAGGCCGGATGTTATGACGGAGAAGATGCTCTCGGTGTCCTCTGTCATCAATGTTCCCCTGCCTGTCATCTGGCATGTACACGGAGTCGCACAGCTCAGCATACATGTACAGCTCCTGCTGTGTGCCGTGGTGATGCCACTCCACCACAGAAGGATCGCTATCATCACTCCGGAGCTGCTCCTAAAATCTTCTGTAGCACTGCCCCTTGGGACAAACTGGAATATATTATGGGTCCTGCGCTCAATAGATCCAACCCTAAGCAAACCCAATCCCTCTGGCACAACTGGTAATGAATAGCAAATACACCGCCAAGAAATTTGCTGACACAGGGTTAAATGAAACAAGAACAATTTTATGGAGAATGAAATGCAGTGTAGAGGGGTGGGGTTCCCCTTTCTACTTCAAAACTTACTTTTCTTCTTTTATGCAATGCAGTAAATTTGGTCTGCCACTAGAGGGCTTCACAGCCAAGAGTCTCCGGATGGCAGAGTCGCACATTAAGCAGAATACAACTGATATCAAACAAATAAACTTACTTATACTCTATCAATGACATGTATTACCCACACCGGTGTATGATTCTGCTTCTGAGGGGCCTTAGCCAAAAATCACCTCAGAGTCAGAACAGAATGCAATAAAGAGGTACCTCTAATAAGGCTACTAAGCCAGATTCCCCCACTCTAGTCCTTGTAACGGTGGAGCTCTAGTTGGTGCACGTTTAGTCCTTACAATGAAGTAAATAGCAGCTGAAGGCTTCTTTGGAGTTTCAGCTGGTGTGGGTTACATCAGATTTCACTAGGTTTCTGGGCTGAGAGGATCCACACTCAGTGTCTAGAAGCAACACAAAGCATCCCAAGACCAGGAGCAGTCGCAGGATGCAATCTCCCAGTATGTGTCAGTCCCCGGGGCAGACAGTCTCAATTACACTGGTGGTGAGGGGCAAAGCAGGCAGAGGGATCTGTGGCTTGCACAGGGCCCCGGATGGGTGAGATCCCAGCAGTGGGGTGCGGATGTCCCAGTCTATATGCAAAGTGTAAATGGTGTGTCTTACTCTCTCCAGTGGGACAGCTCACCAGACTCTGAACACACAGCAGGGTCCCTCTATCCGCGCTGGGTGCTGTAGTGCCTCCTCCTCTGCTTGGACGGGCTCCACGTGTCCCTGTCTTTTTTCCAGCCTCCTGTCTCTCTCTGTTCTCCCCCCTTCACTTCCTGCTTCCCCCCCTTCCCAGCGTCCTCTGCTGTGTAGTGGATGAGTCATGAACTTGGCAGAATGCCCAGGTTTTACAAATAGGGGAGGGAGAGGAAAAACCGACTGCTGAACGTGTGATTCCTTCTGAATCCTCCTGTACAAGGAGCCTGCTACACTTCTTTATTGCAAATTCCACAGGAGTCCAGCCTTCCAAATGCGGCTCAGCCCTGGTGGGCTTTATTTGTGACATTAGGATTCCATTGTGTGTGTGTAAGGCTGGACTCCGGAGGGATCTGCCATAAAGAAGATTAGAAGGACGGCTCCTGTGTGATGGCGATCCTTCTGTGGTGGACGCATGTTTGGCTGTGGATGTGGCCCCGGCACTATACAGGAGTGTAGGTTGGAGCACCGTTTCTTTCTTTGCACATGTGGTGATGATGTGACTCGCAGATGCATGTGCAGGAGTGACGTCATCACACAGCGGCCAACCAAGCGGCTGAACAGACAGGAAGTGGAAGGAAGGGGAAGATGGGAGCGGTGAGAGCGCGGAGCTGGAGGGCTTCCTGTGACGGGTAAGTCTGTCATAATGTGCTAGTGTGGGGGGCATAGCAGAACATTATGGCAGAAACCTGCAGGGGGCTGGCTAGAAACATTTCTAGAGCAGAGTTTAATATGGCTTTAGTGATTGGCCAACCCCGGGGATGTCGCTGGTCACATGGGGTGTGAAGAAAGGAAACCTAGAAAGGCTTGTAAGCGTGAAGGCCTCTGCGGGAGATCTGGGATGTCATGACAGCAAATGTGCTCCTCACATCACAGCATGGAGGAAAAATCCAACGTAACTCTTTTACCTCACAGGGGCCACCTCTAAGGCTGCTTTCACACCGATCAGGAGCAAAAATGCAGGAAAATCACATGCACACCTTTTTGATGCGTTTTTGCCACTCATGGTGTATTTTCATTTCATTGAGGTATGGTTAGATTCTGATGGTTTTTATGCGTTTTTTGCAGCATTTTAATGCATTTATTATTCATTTCAATAGGAGGTACATTCTTGGTATTTTTATTTTTTAACCGCGCTACATGCACCAAAAATGCAGCAAGCAGGACTGTGGAAAGCACAACAGACCCACAAATGACCAATGTGAAGAATTCAATAGGATTTAATGGTCATGCATTTTCTTCTGCTGTGCAGTGTAAACGTAGTGTAAGGCTGGCTATAGATTTTTAGATTTTTTTATTTTCTTCAGCCAGTGAGCCAAGGAAAAAAAAAAGTAACAGATTTCTCCATCCACACAAGGGAGGCGAATGGAGGAATCCCCCTCCAGGACTACGTATTCCGGTAGTGGCTCCTCTGCTGCAGCCGTTGATGGACAAGAGTCTTCCAGCCTACCTAATGACTGACTTGTGTAGAACAGGTATGGCCACACAGATTGAAATTCATCCGGTCCCTGAATTTCCATTTTTTGTGCCTAGCTTATCACTAGTGATCCTTGTGATTGGCTATCAGTGATCCTGTGATCAGGATATGGTCCTCCCAGCACCCGATCATTACTCTGGTGTCAGGAGCTGGTGGTGAGCGCTCAGTCTTCCAGCTGGGGGCGCACATTGGAGCACGCTCCCTGGATAAACTTTTCTGTATTTGTACTGCAGCTAATGTAAATGGCTGATTTTAGCTTGGAATTGATTTTAGAATTTACTGTCCAGCAGCATTTAGACTGGAAGAGAGAGGGACAGCACTATAGGCTGATCAGGATGTTCTGCATCAGCATGTGCTCTCAGTATTAGAGAGCAGAGAGATGACCTGATCAGTCTACTATTGCTCCTTTAGCCCTGACTCACACTTGTGCAGTTTGCTTTTCATATGTTTTTGCATTGCTTCTTGCAGTGCATTTTGCATTTTTGTTCAGTCATTTTTCACACGTTTTTTGATGCATTTTGTGTTTTTATTTTTTTTTAATGCTTTTTGCTGTTTAGGCAGATTAATAGATTCACTTTATACGTATCTGCGGTGTGTCCATTGAAGTCTATTGACCCAAAAATGCACCGTGTTGTGTTTAACAAAAGAAAAATCTGTGATCTTTTCCAAACACGCAGCGGCTGAAAAACACACAGATGTGAACGTGTCACATGGGAAACCATGTTAATTAGAATGAAGTGCGTTTATGCAAAATGCACTAAAAAAACGCATAGGTGTGAATCAGGCCTAACTGACCAATGACAGTCTTGCAGTGGGGTAATGACCAAGATTTGTTTCCTCCATGCAGTAGAGAAAAGTCAGGTCCCAAATTTTGGGAATGTATGGACAGGGAGACACAGGTAAATGACTCCAAGATCTGTATTTCAATGGTGTATTTAGTAGGGATGTACTGAAGTTTCGGTGGCCGAAACGATTCAGCTGAAAACACCCCTTTCGGCCATCGGCCGAAATGAAAAAAAGCGCCGATACAGATGGCGAAATAACTTCGCTGCTGCCGCCACTGGCTGCTGCTTAGCAGTTTTCAGCCATGTCTGAGAAACCACCGAGCAATCCCGGCGTTGGGCATAGAGATGAGTGAAGGAAAGATGGCCTCCACTCATCTCTATGCCCTTGGAGGACAGGAGCGATGTCACTTCCGGTTCTGGTCATTTTTTTTAAGCAGATCAATTCTTTTTTTTTTTTGATCAAATGCTTTACATTCCAGAGGAGAGATGTTGGGTCTTATTGACCCTATATCTCTTCATAAAGAGGACTTGTCACAAATTATTTCTATCACAAGAGGATGTTACGGCGAGAAAATATATAACCAACATGTCACGCTTTAAAATTGCGCACGCTCGTGGAATGGCGTGAAACTGCGGTACTTAAGAATCTCCATGAGTGATGCTTTAAAAAGTTCTACAGGTTATCAGTGTAAAGTTACAGAGGAGGTCTAGTGCGAGAATTATTGCTCTTGCTCTGACGTACGTGGCGATACCTCACGTGTGTGGTTTGAACACCATTTACAGTTGCAAGAAAAAGTATGTGAACCCCTTGGGATTACGTGGAGTTTTGCATGAATTTGGCATAAAATGTGCTCTGAACGTCATCTAAGTCAAAACAATAGAAGAACACAGTCTGCTGAACATAATACTACACAAACATTAGATGTTGCCATGGTTTAATTGCACATAACATGAAAACATTAACAGTGCAGGGAGGAAAAAGTATGTGAACCTTTGGACTTAATAACTGGTTGACCCTCCTTTGGCAGCAATATCCTTAACCAAACGTTTCCTGTAGTTGCAGATCAGACCTGCACAACGATCTGGAGTAATTTTGGACCACTCCTTTTCACAAAACTGTTTCAGTGTAGCAATATTCTTGGGATGTCTGGTGTGAATCGCTCTCTTAAGGTCATGCCACAGCATTTCAATCGGGTTGAGGTCAGGACTCAGACTGGGCCACTCCAGAAGGCGTATTTTGTGCTGTTGCAGCCATTGTTTTGTTGAATTACTTGTATGCTTTGGGTCATTGTCCTGTTGCATCACCCATCCTCTGCGGAGCTTCAGTTGGCGGACAGATGGTCGTACGTTTTCCTTCAAAATGTCTTGATAAACTCTGGATTTCATTTTCCTATCAATGAAAACAATCCGTCCAGGCCCTGAGGCAGCAAAGCAGCCCCAAACCATGATGCTCCCTCCGCCATGTTTTACAGTGGGGATGAGGTTTTGATGTTGGTGTGCTGTGCCTTTTTTTCTCCACACATAGTGTTGTGTGTTCTTCCCAAACAACTCAATCTTGGTTTCATTTGTCCACAGTATATTTTGCCAGTAGTGCAGTGGAACATCCAGGTGCTCTTTTGCAAACTTCAAACGTGCTGCAATATTCTTTTTGGACAGCAATGGCTTCCTCCGTGGTGTCCTCCCATGTACTCCATTCTTGTTTAATGTTTTCCTTATTGTAGATGTGTCAACAAAAATGTTAGCATGTGCCAGAGATTTCTGTAGGTCTTTAGCTGACACTCTGGGATTCTTCTTTACCTCATGCAGCACTCTGCGCTGTGCTCTTGCAGTCATTTTTACAGGATGACCACGCCTAGGGAGAGTAGCAACAGTGCTAAACTTTCTACATTTGTAGACAGTCTGTCTTACCGTGGACACATGAACATCAAGGCTTTTGGAGATACTTTTGTAACCCTTTCCAGCTTCATGCAAGTCAATAATTCTTGATCGTAGATCTTCTGAGAGCTTTTTTCTGCGAGGCATGGTTCACATCAGACAGTGCTTCTTGAAACCAGTAAACCCAAAACAGGTGTGTGTTTTTTAAGGGCAGGACAGCTGTCAGCAACACGTCCAATATCATCACACTGATTGGAGTCAAGGTTGGCTCACTCCTGGCTCCAATTAGCTCTGGGAGAAGTCATTAAGCTAGGGCCTCACATACTTTTTCCTCCGTGCACTGTGAATGTTTACATGTTATGTGCAATTAAACCATGGCAACATCTAATGTTTGTGTAGTATTATGTTCAGCAGACTGTGTTCTTCTATTGTTGTGACTTACATGACGTTCAGAGCACATTTTATGCCCAATTCATGCAAAACTCCACGTAATCCCAAGGGGTTCACATACTTTTTCTTGCAACTGTATCTCTCTATGGCTGCTTCAGGGAGGGTTCCTCCTTCCTGTCAGTGGTGGGGTGGACAGCTGTGCTGTAACCTGCATTATGTACTCCGTATGCTGCTTTGTATGTCAAGCTGTGGATTTTGGAAATAAATGTACCAATCAAATATTTAATAAAATACAATGTTACTAGTAAAGGTATGCAAGTTATTGCCAGAAAAATCACATCATTTTTATTTTTTTTCTAGAGGAAGACATGCTCCTTGATATACATCAAATATTCAGTAGTGAATCCTACGTGGCTACAACACCCAGTGAACTCTGCAACCATCTATTGAGCACTTGTTACGTGGCGAATGAGAACTCCTGTTCTGAGACTCGAGAGAGCCAGCATGCTGTCACAGCAAATAGGTATGTACCTGAGAAGAGCAGAAGACATAACAGTGGTCCTGCATGTAATAGATCTAGGTACAAATGATCACAAACAATTGCTTAAAGTGGTTGTAAAAGCTCAAGGTTTTTTACTTTCATGCATTCTATGCATGAAGGTAAAACAACCTCTGTGTTCAGCAGCCCCCAATACCTACCTGAGCCCCATCTTGATCCAGCAATATGCATGAGAGTCTTGGCTGTCCCGGGTCTCTCTCCTCATTGGCGGCGACAACAGTGTGCCATTATCTCCCGCTACTGTCAATCGCAGCCATGGAGGAGGGGGCGGGGCTGAGCTATGAGACACAGTGGTGGCTTGGGAGCAAGCATGCATAAGTGTCCCCCAGAGCAAGCAGCTTGCTCTGGGGGCACTCAGCAGGGGGGAGCAGCTAGGAGCATCGGCGGGAGACCCAAGAAGAGGAGGATCGGGGCTCCTCTGTGCAAAACCATTACCCAGAGCAGGTCTGTGTACCATTGGGGAATTTACCTTGTTCCAGAGACTCAACAGGACAAAGGAAATAATTAAAAGTGAGGCAAATTCCTCTTAGACATCCCTGGAACAGGGACCCCATTGGAAGATCTACCCTCGCCTCTTTTATTGCGGTCAACTTGAAAATGTTGGATTTCCCTTCATTTTCTTAGTAATAATTAGGGATGCACCGAAATTTTAGTGGCCGAAACTTTTTGACCGAAACACCACTATCAGCCTTTGGCTGATATTACAATAAGCACCAATACAGGTGCTGAAAGTAACCCCGCCCTCCGCCGCCCGGTGGTTCTCAGCCTTACCTGAGAAACCATGCAACGATCCTGGCACTGGGCATAGAGGTAAGCGAAGGAAAGATGGCCTTCACTCATCTCTATGTCCTTGGAGGACCGGAGTGACATCACTTCCGGTTTCGGCATCTTGTAAACAAGGCCATTGTTTTTTTGTTTGCTTTTTTTTTATGCACTAGATCAATGCTTTTTTGATGGAATGCTTTACATTGTAGAGGAGAGATGTGGGGTCTTATTGACCCCTTATCTCTCCATAAAGAGAACCTGTCACTGCTTTATTTCTATCACAAGGGATGCATGCATTCGTTGTGGTAGGAATAAAAGTGAGTTCAAAAAAATCTTTTAAAGCTTCTAGAGGAATCCCACAGGTATGGTATATACATAATTATATATATCATTATATTGGTCTAAGCTAGACCAATGTAATTCTGTTTAAAATGCCATACCTGATATTATTCGGCTATGTTCAGAATTTCTTTGAGAGTTGTCACCTGACCCCAGCCATTGACACTGCTGTGAAGGCTGTTATTGGCATATTTACCTTCATAGATAATAAAAGGCGCAGCGCTAAAATATTAAATATTGACACTTAAAAGGCTAAATAAAGATATCAAATAAAGTGACAGTATGTGGTAAAGTGCTGGGTAAAAGGCTGATAGTAACTTCAAACTTCAGTGATGTGCCAGAAGTGTAGTAACAATATGCGCTCACCAGATGCGTATTTTAACCACAAACCTTCAGGGCACTTATATCCCCTTCCTGCCCAGGCCAATTTCCAGCTTTCAGCACTGTCGTACTTTGAATGACAATTGCGCGGTCATGCAACACTGTACCCATATGAAATTTGTATCAATTTTTTTTGTGATAGATAGAGCTTTATTTTGGTGGTATTTAATCAACTCTGGGTTTTTCATTTTTTTCTTAAACAAACCAAAAACCACAGAAAATTTTGAAAAAAAAAGTTTTTTCTTAGTTTTTGTTATAAAATTTTGTAAATAAGCGATTTTTCTCCTTCATTGATGTGCGCTAATGAGGCTACAGTGATGGCCACTGATAGGGTGCACTGATGGACACTGATAGGTGGCACTGATGAGGAGGCACTGGTAGGTGGCACTGATGGGCATTGACAGGCATCACTGATGGGCACTGAAAGGCAGCACTGATACATGGCACTGTTAGGCGGCACTGACTGGCTCTGATAGGCGGCACTGACTGGCGGCACTGATAGGCGGCACTGATTGGCATTGATAGGTGGCACTGATAGGCAGCACTGATAGGTGGCACTGATTGGCATTGATAGGTGCCACTGACTGGCACTGATGGGTGACACTGAAAGACAGCTCAGATGGGCACTGATATGTGGCATTGATGTGCACTGGTAGTCACTGATTTGTGGCACTGATTGTCACTGGCACGAGGCACTGATGAGCACTGACACAAGGCATTGATGGACACTGACAGGTGGCACTGCTGGGGCTACACTGATCATCAGTGCCCTGATGATCAGTGTACATGTCCCCTCCGTGGAAAACCAATCACCGACTCTCCTCTCGAGCTGTCAGCGTGACAGCTCGAGAGGAGAGAGAAATGCCGATAGCCGGCATTTCCCTGTTTACATGTGATCAGCTGTGATTGGACACTGCTGACTACATGACTGAGCCGACATCTTCGGCTCTTTCCGTCATCAGTGATCCGCTGTGTCCGTGGGACACATCGCACCACCGATCGCCGTGCTGCGTGCTCCCTGAGCCGCGCATGCGTGGTGAGAATGGGAGGACGTCATATGACGTCCTTCCAGAACGAGAGAACCACCTTGCGTCCGTCATATTACTATATGGCGGGCGGTAGGTGGTTAAATACGCATGTAAACAATATAGCCAGAGGTCCCCTTCTCAGGATGGGATGGATGAGATATGCCGTTTACGGATTCTCCTCCCTCTGGGTGGTATACAGCCTTAACCACTTCCATACCGGGCACTTTTACCCCCTTCCTGCCCAGGCCAATTTTCAGGTTTCAGCGCTCACTCTTTGAATGACAATTGCGCAGTCATACAACGTTGTACCCAAACTAAAGTTTTATCATTTTCTTCACACAACTAGAGCTTTCTTTAGGTGGTATTTAATCACCGCTGGGGTTTTTATTTTTTGCTAAATTAACCAAAAAAAGACCAGAAATTTTGAAGAAAAAAAAAGTTTTTCTTTGTTTCTGTTATAGAAGATTGCAAATAAATAATTGTTCTTCATAAATTTAGGCCAAAATGTATTCTACTACATGTCTTTGGTGAAAATAACCCAAATTAGTATTTATTATTTAGTCTGTAGGAAGGTTATAGAGTTCACAAACTATGGGATAGATCTGAATATTGATCAATCCTGAAGTACTGATGGCCAATCTAATTTCTTGAGGTTCAAGAATGTCAGAACAGTACAGATATCACCCAAATGACCCCTTTTTGCATGGCGAGTTTTTGGAAGTTGTAATTTTTTTGTCATCTTTCAGAAATGAAGAAATAAAAAAAATGATTTTCACTATTTTTTTTATTTTTTTTTACATACTGTCACCAGTGCAGTAAAGCGTCATCATATAACTGGCATGTCGGTGATCAGGGACACTGACTGGTTACAGTACGAAAAAAAAAATTATACTTTTTTTTTTTTTATTACGTTTTCTCTTTTTTTTAAGATTTTTTTTTTATATTTCACTATGACCAAAGTAGTATAATGTTACCATAGTAACATTGTACTACTTTGGGGAAGTGATCAGTTTTTATTTTTTTTTTTACACAATTTGCTTATAGAAAAGAATTACTTTGCTATAAGCAAGCATTTACCTGAATGACATCGATTCATTCAGGGCTTTTTTTTTTTTTGTGCTTAGCTGTGATTTGGCCACAGCTAATCACGACACAGCTGGGCTGTGATTGGCCCAGCTTGTGCATGTGCTCACTGACCATTCACAGCTAGCCACACTTGTATACAAGGGATGGCATGAAAGGAAGCCATCCATTGTATACAACTGTCATGTGACCTGCTGTGATTGGTCACAGCAGGTCACATGGTACTGGCAACAAGGCCGGTACACAGATCTGTCATCGGCCATGTCTGAGGTACATGTATGGTGACAGATCGCGTCCCTGGGCGGCTCTGCAGGCATGCAAACTGCGCATGCCTGGAAGGACGCCATATGGCATCCACCCGGAGGGACGAGGTGTCCCCCGGCCGCCATCTGGCCATAGGCCGGGCGGGAACCGGTTAAAGGTGTCTCCTTGGTGGGCGCAGGTTGGATCCAGCCAGAGGCCTCCTTAGTGGATGAATGGATGCTTTACAGCCAAAGTTAATGGAAAAGCTTCCTCCTCTGGATAAAATGGAATATTGCCACTCTAACTCCTGCCACTGTACCATCCGGGATGGGCTCTGGAAATTAATTTTAGCTGGACGTAGAGCCAAACAGAAGATAGCCTATAGTGCAGTATTTTGTAAGCAAATAATTTATTAAATAAAGATTCCACGTGGTAAAATATAAAGGCAAATAAGTGGAGAAGCACTGATCATCCACAATAGAAAGATGGCTGCCGGACCTACACTAGGCTTCGGTTACGTGACGTCACGGCGTACTGGCTCGTCATTTGACGCATTTCATGCAAATGCACTTCTTCAGAAAGGATCGCCATTATTGCCGTGCCATCCGTCAGAACGGTATGTACTGCATGCGCCTCTTGAGTCATCAAAATTTACCGACAAGTGCTAGCAGAGATCAGGCCTGATTCTGCCAACAGTGTGGTTTTTTTTGCAATGTAAGTGACAGTGACCTACTGACACTGCACTTGCTGGAGGAGAAGGGGGGGGGCAAGCGTAGAGGCTAAACGCAGGTGCCGGGGTTGATCCCGCTAATGCTGCGTTTTTGGGGATGCTATACTAATGTGAACGATGGTATAGTGCTGATCTGATCAAAGATATTGATCCATTCAGACACTATACTAGCAATGGGGGTTTATTGTGTATGAGCGTGTTCCTGGCAGTCAAGGGGTAAACCACGGGAGTGTAAATCACGTGTATATATATATGTGATTTTGCACACCCATGCCGCCCTGTAGCAGTATTTCTGCTATAGGGCAGTCCGGAAGCGATTACAGAAGCGGTTTGTGTTACGTCGCTGCGTTACTTTAACTGACAATTGTGCGGTCATGCAATGCTGCACCCAAATGAAATGTATGTCCTTTTTTCCCCACAAATTGAGCTTTCTTTTGGTGGTATTTGACCGCCTGTGCGTTTTTATTTTTTGCGCTATAAAAATGTTTACATTTGGTTAGCATGGTAACCAAACCGTTGTTTATATTTGGCAACAGAGTGATGCTAAAAAAATGCCAGCTTTGGGCATTGGTTAACCAATGCCACAAGCTGTCATTTTTGTGGCATCATTTGGTTGCCATGGTAAGCAAACGTAAACAATGGATTGGGTACCATGCTAACTAAATGTAAACAATGGCCTGAAATGGCATTTCATGTGGCATCAATAGGTACCCATATTAACCAGTGCGCCAAGCTGGCATTTTTGTGGCATAATTTTGTTGCCTTGGTAACCACATGTAAACAATGGCTTGGTTACCATGACAACAAAATGTAAATATTGGATTGCTTACCATGTTAACCAAATGTGAACAATGGCCTGAACTGGTATTTCATGTGGCATCATTTGGTAACCATATTAACCACTGCCGAAAGCTGGCGGTTTTGTGGCATCATTTGGTTGCCATGGTAACCAATTGTAACAATGGCTTGGTTACCATAGTAATCAAATGTAAACAATGGTCTGATTTGGTATTTCATGTGGCTCCATTAGGTAACAATATTAACCAATGTCAAACATCTGATTTCTTTTTGTCAAACAAATCTTATTTCTTTTTATGAGGGGGTGAGCAAGACCTTGGACAGAGGGGTGGTGTTGGGCGTGGTATACTTGGATTTTGCAAAAGCGTTTGACACATTTCCCCACACCCGGGGAATGGGTAAGGTAAAGTCTACAGGCTTGGAAAAATCCGTATGTAAATGGATAGAAAACTGGCTAAAAGATCGTCTTCAAAGAGTAGTGGTTAATGATTCATAATCTGAATGGTCTGGGGTCATCAGTGGTGTACCCCAGGGTTCAGTGTTGGGACCCTTACTTTGTAATATATTTATAAACGATATAGGGTCTGAGATTACAAATCCCATTTCAGTCTTTGCAGATGACACCAAGCTGTGCAGTGGAATAACGTCCTTACAGGATGTCTCCAACTTACAAGCCAACCTCAATGCACTGTTTAATTGGGCAACTATGTGGCAAATGAGGTTTAATGTAGATAAATGTAAGGTTATGCACTTGGGGGCTAAGAATATGCATGCATCAGACATACTGGGGGGGGGGTAACAACTGGGGGAATCAATGGTGGAGAAGGATCTGGGAGTTCTGGTAGATCACAAGCTTAATAATGGCATGCAATGCCAAGCTGCGGTTCCTAAAGCGAGCAAAATCCTCTCTTGTATTAGAAGAGGTGTAGACTCCAGAGAGAGAGAGATATCATAAGCTGTAGATAAAATGACTGTTTTCGCAGCATAGCAGGAAACTGCAAAAAGGTTGAGGGGGCTAGTGGACTATGCAGTGGACTTGTTGGCCCTTTAAATATAAGGCTTTTGGGAGAGGGCTGGGGACACCTGTGAGGAGTAGGATCTGTCATGGAAGCTGGGGGCCTTGTAAGGGCATTGTAGAATACTGGGGGGCACTGTGGGACACTGTTGGAGACACTGTGATAGGCTGGAGGCTCTGCAGCATGCTAGGGTACACTGTGGGGGGCACTGTAGAAGATTGATGGGCGTTATGCTCACTTAGTGCTATTAGGTGGCCTGGGAGCACTGTGAAAGTTTAAGGGTCTTTGCCAGCCAAGGTATGCTGGGTGGCACTATGGAAGTTGGAAGGCACTGCTGGTGATTAGGGGATCTGCAGCTAGCAGGCATCTCAGGAGGAGGGACGCTGTGGCCCAACAGTGGACCAGTCTAGATGGTTGAGAACCAGTGGTCTATATATCTCAGTGATACATCCAAGAAATCTTTGAACAGGCAAATTGGACTGGCCTGGAACAGCAATGTTGACCCATTATATTGTTTTCAGGACCACCTCCCACCTTACTTGGCCCATTTGTGGGCCGTATAAGTGACTTTGTTCTCACATTTGATAAAGACAGGAGACCAATGCTCAGTCCTGGGGGGGGGGGGGGGACTCTAGTTCTTCTACAGCATCCCTGGAGCCTCAAGACCAGGGAACTCTATTTAATGTGTCTCTGTTGTTTCTCTTAATCCAGGAAGCAGCACCCTGTAATAGAAGAGACAGAATACTTATCTCGCCAGCAAGCATCGGGTGAAATCTTCACGGTCTTGCAGAGCTAGCAGATATCCACCACCTACTGTTTTTTTCAGATGGCATGTTAAAGAAATGTAAAGGTTCATCAGTGCAAAATTCTACCTCTTTAAAGCTCATGCAAAGTCATTTTGTTCCCCCCCCCCAGTCCCTACTGTATTTATTTCCATGGGTGATAAGATATCAGTGCCCATACAGCAAGTGTAGTGGTCCTTGAATATAAAATCCCAGTTTTCTCTCGGCAGGGCTTCTGGGACGGATCAGAGCAATTCTCTGTGTCAGTGCTGACCAGTCAGAATCACTCTGATCTGTGCTGGATGCCCTGCAGAAGGAAAAGTGAGAAGAGTGGGGATTTCCAATTGCAGGACCAGTACAGCGGCTGTATGGGCTCTGACAGCTAATCACCCATAGAGGTAACTACATTAGGGACCGGGGGGAGGGTGTTCACATTTTCATTTTATTTATTTTTTTCTAAAAAAAAAGTGAGTGAACACTTTAAATATTTCTTTGTTCGTGCAATTTAAAAAAAAAATTCAATATTTTTCATTCTGCAGCTTTCATTTAAAAAACATCCCTGATTGGCCAGTTTTTCTTTTCCAGTACAATTAGCATGGTCCAGGTATATCCAACTTTAACCTTTTCACAAGGCTCTTGTAGAAGAGGTCCTTCCTGACTGATTTGTATGTTTCTTCATGTCGGATCTGTATTTCCTCTGTGAAAATCTCACTTTATTGTTCAAAAAAATATTTTCACAAGTCATTTCCTAAATATAAATGCATTGAAATTGTTCATCTTTCCAAGTTGAGCTGTAAGGCTGATGGGGATGTGATGACAAATATGACAACATTTGGAGTGAATGGATAATTTGTCGGACCTCCTGTGAATGACAGCCCTGTATCTAATGTATAAGATGACACCAGAATTGTTACCTTTACATGAGCTGTTACTGAACTGTTTGTAAAGGATAAAACCCACAAATGTTACCTAACAATGGTTGGTTGTATCAGATCTTTTTTATTATTAGTAATTTAGTTACTGTAGTTGTTTGTATTTAAAAACAATTTCATGATTCTGTACCTTGATGGCCCACTGATTATTATGTATGTTCCTGCCCTTTAATACATGTACCTTTGTTCTTTAATTTTGAGAATAAAAATTCACCTAAACATAATCTGTTCATCCTGCCATGAGGGTCTTTGTTCAGACACTTCCTGTTTTAGGGTGGCAACATTTTGTTCCTGAGTCCCAATGATTCTGTTCTTGCATTGTCACCCTGTCACTCAGACATGCTGCCATGGGAGGAGTGCATATAGCCATGAAATGGCTGCAGTGTCTGCAGGAGATCAGCAGCACCGAGATGCAGAAAGGGGAAAATAAATAGTTTTTTTAATTGTTTCTAACACACTGTGGTTTGACAAACTAAATGTCATTTAATTGGAGTTTACAGCTATTTTAAAGGATAAGTTCACTTTGCTAAAATAATAAATGCATAATTTTTTGCAAGTAAAAAAGTGCTTTTATTATTATGTTTTTTAGGAGCCTCTAAAGCATTGCACCCGTGATCAGCAGATCACAGGTGCAATGCAGGGCTCCTGCAGACTGTCAATGCAAGTTGCCTGCTCATATCTCCATTACAAGCAGGCAGTTACACAATGACAGGGAGACTCAGTGAACTATCTAGAGAGCTCAATAGTGCCCTGGTGGTTCATTGAGAACTACAAGCCGACCTCTGCAAAGGCTGTTGGTACTTGTAGTTCATTCACAGAACTCTGCGAATGAACGACTCGGCCGTGTTAGGGAAACTCCACACTGCCGCGTTGTTTTCAAATTGTGACAGTGAGTTCGGGGAGAAGATCCCCGGCGCACTGTCACAATTAGAAGGGGGATCTGGGGGAGGCTGCAGGAATAGGAACATGTTCCACCCTAAAAACAGGTGGAACATGTAGCATGTTCTCAAAGGTGAACTTTTCCTTTTTAAGCTGAACTCCAGCAATGATATATTTTGCAATTGTACTGTATGTAAGGCCAACTTGTCTCAATGTGTATATTTGTATATGATACCTGATTGGTCACTGTAAACCATTTCTAGGAGCTCTGATTGCAATCTTCTGTGCCAAGTGCCTACCCTTTTGCATAGTAATCACAGGGGGACATTTGCTTGCCATGTTTGCCATTCAAAGTTTGCATTTTTCTCAATGAATGCAAAGAGGTGGAGAGGAGGGGTGATGTTGTCTCGATCTCCACCCCATCCAGTCACAGAATAGTTTGCATTTGTGGAGAAATATGCAAGAATGGCAGCCAAGGCAAAGGAGACCCTTATGGTTACCATGCTGAAGGGCAGCCACTCAACATGACACCTAGAAAATTGCATTTATGTTGGAGGATTTGTTTCATCTCTGTGTATCACCTGAGGCCAGTCACTTCACTGGGTATATGTGAGGGTTTGCAACCACTTTAAGCAGCCCTGTTGCAAAAATCTGCCATGCTGCGTTTGCACTGTGGTAATACGCTAAAATATGTGTTGGTATGCTGCAGCGATGTTCATTCCTAATGGCATCCAAACACAACTTTTCAATGGACGTGCATTGCAGTCAGCACCACAAGGCATGATAATGTACAACCATGCATCGCAGTGTGCTGCGTTAGTACTAGTACATGGGATACCATTACATAATACAAAATAAAGCCAAAGAATTGTAGATACCCTTTAGTACGGTTTACATCAGCCTGCAGCGGTAATATATGTAATGTGCATTGGTGTGTGTGATGGTGTCATTCATTTTAAATGGCACACCAAACACTCAATGCACGAGCACCTAAACGCTCACCTGCAAATTTATCCTGCACATTTTTCTGTTTATTGGGGGGGTGTTGTAGCTCATTCATTTTGAATAGGCTGCCTAAGACGCTCCTTAACTTACGATAATGTGTGTTTTGGTGCACAAGGCCACAGTGTGAACAGGCTAATAGATCCACTCCCATCATACCCTTCTGTTCCAATACCACATTCTTTGCCCTGCTTGTGCCTGTCACACCACTTGTGTGCACAGTATGAGCTAGTTTTGAGCTAGTCTTCCCTCTAAAGTTAATTGGGCTGTGCCTGTCCTTTTACATGTCCTAAAACACAGTGGGGAACACAGCCTATGAACCAGAGGGATGTTTCTAAACCTGGCCAGGCAGGTGTCAACCCCAGGTGAGAATTCCTGACTCATTGCCAATGCTTACTAGGCCACAGCATGGTATAGTAGTAAGGAGATGTGTCATTCATACGCAGGCACAATAACCGACAATTGCATACAGTGATACTGCGGCCTGGTAGAAATCAGCAATGACAGGGGAGGTCTCCGCTCTTCTGTCACCACTCACACACCTGCGCACAGTACTGCCTCCTACACAAAAGAGCTCGCCTGAAGGACACCTGGGAGTTGTAGGATTGTCATAATAACAACTTTTTTGAAAAGCCAAGAAAAACAAACATTTGTGTCAAAGCGCTTTATTAAAAATGCTTGCACAGATACAAAACTTTCAGTTCTAATAAAATATAAAATGATTTACAGCATTTCAACAAATGCAACACAAGTAAAATACAAGGAATATACTGAAACATAAAATACAAAAATATTTTACCACTTATTTTTGTATTCTGTGAAATTTGCATTAGGACACAATCACATGCCGGTGATGACCAATCAGAACCAATCTGATCTGTCCCACTGTGCCAAGATAAAGAAGAGGAAGAACGGTGTGGTTTGCACACCCCAGGACTGCTGCACTGGGCTGAAAGGATGGTGAAACTATCACCCATGGAGGCACAGTGGGGACCAGAGGGTGATGGGTGTTCACCTTTTCTGAAAAAAAGAAGAGGTGATCTGATGCTTTAACCATTTCAATACCGGGCAATTTTACACCTTCCTGCCCAGGCCATTTTTCAGGTTTCAGCGCTCTCACATTTTGAATGACAATTGCGCGGTCATACAACATTGTACCCAAACTAAAATTTTATCATTTTCTTCACACAACTAGAGCTTTCTTTTGGTGGTATTTAATCACCGCTGGGGTTTTTATTTTTTGCTAAATTAACAAAAAAAGACCACAAATTTTGAAATAAAAACACGTTTTTCTTTGTTTCTGTTATAAAAGTTTACAAATAAATAATTGTTCTTCATAAATTTAGGCCGAGATGTATTCTGCTACATGTCTTTGGTGAAAATAACCCACATTAGGATGTATTTTTTAGTTTGTAGGACAGTTATAGAGTTCACAAACTATGGTATATATCTGAATATTGATCAATCCTGAAGTACTGACAGCCAATCAAATTTCTTGAGGTCCAAGAATGTCAGAATAGTACAGATATCCCCAAATGACCCCTTTCTGCAGAGTAGACAGTCCGACGTACTTCATAAGAGGCATGGCGAGTTTTTTGAAGTTGTATTTTTTTTGTCATAATTTTTCAGAAAATTATTTTCACAATTTTTTTTTTTTTACATACGGTCACCAGTGCAGTACAGCATCATCATATAACTGGCATGGCGGTGAACAGGGTCACTGACTGGTGACAGTATGAAAAAAAAATATATATATTTTTTTTATTATTTTTAATTTTTCATTACATTTTTTTTTATGATTTTTTTTTTCATATTTTACTATGACCAAAGTAGTACAATGTTACCATAGCAACATTGTACTACTTTGGGGAAGTGATCAGTATTTTTTTTTTTTTTTTACACAATTTGCTTATAGCAAAGAATAACTTTGCTATAAGCAAGCATTTACCTGAATGAAATCGATTAATTCAGGTGTTTTTTGTTTTGTTTTTTTTTTGTGCTTAGCTGTGATTTGGTCACAGCTAATCACATGACATGTGCATGTGATTAGCTGTGACCATTCACAGCTAGGCACTAGTATACAATGGATGGCATGAATGAAGCCATCCATTGTATACAACTGTCATGTGACCTGCTGTGATTGGTCACAGCAGGTCACATGGTACCAGCAAGGGGGGCCGGTACTCAGATCTGTCATCGGCCATGTCCGAGGTACATGGCCGGTGACAGATCGCGCCGCTGCGCGGCTCTAC
Organism: Staurois parvus; assembly: GCF_062004578.1. Lineage (NCBI taxonomy): Eukaryota > Metazoa > Chordata > Amphibia > Anura > Ranidae > Staurois > Staurois parvus. The sequence continues at coordinate 96,317 of NW_028318242.1, read as the reverse complement.
AGGAGCGCAAAAGCGTTTTTGCAGCCGCCAAACGGCCAATGGCCGGGCAGCAAATGGTTAAAGCTGTTGTAAGTCTACTGCCTTCTTTTTTTTTTTTTTTTTAAATGTGGATCCCCTGCAGTGGTCTGCCATAGACGGGCCGTTTATGGGCCGAATTGTCGGCCGATAAATGGAAAATCGGTTGTTGTTGGCACCGATGCTGCCACCAATGTCCACAAAAAACTGACGTTTTTTGTGGATTTTCCAGCATGACTGATAAAAATAAACGAGAAGATCCACGAAAAATGGCAGACAGTATTGCCCCACTAACGGCGTGAATATCGGCCGATTTTTCGTGCGCCCCGTCTATGACCTGCATTAATGTGGTAGTATGTGCTGCACAATGGCACGTTATGGCAGACTTGCCTTCAGAATGGATCTCTCCAGCAGCACGCTTCTGGCACTCCTGTCCTTGCAGTCTTCTTGTGTGAGTTTGTGTTTTTTGATTCTTTGAATTGCTCTGCCACAATGATGTCACTATTGTGGTACAGACCTCTACATTCATGGTACACTTTGTGATCCTTGAATGCAGAGCATCCCTACACATTTGCAGTGATGTCATTGGTTGTTGCTGACTTTAAAATCTCCTAAATGGAGCGTGTTTTGGAGATATTCCTTATACCTACAGGTGAGCTATATTAGACTCTTACCTGTAGGTACAAATAAAAATGAGAGTTTACTACAGCTTTAAGCTCTTTATGAAAATGTACATATGATATGCACTGGGTATATTTATAGTGGGATAACCATTCTCCCTCTAGCAGCTTTTAAAGAAACCCTGTCAGTGACAAAAAAAGAATCGAAAAAGCACTAGCTGCAAAAGACTTGCCGTCCCACACTCATGTCAGAACTCCACCCTGTTTAACCGCTTCCCGACCGCCCTATAGCAGAAATACTACTACAGCACAGCCATCCAAAGCAGTGTGCTTACAGTGAAGCAAACGGACACCGCCCTATAGTAAAACACACCCAGCGCACAGTTAACCCTTTGATCGCCCCTCATGTTAACCTCTTCCTGCCCAGTGCCATTAGTACAGTGATCAGTGCTTTTTACTTAAGCACTGATCACTGTAATGGTGTCACTGGGGATTTCAGTGGCACCAAGTCAGTTCCCCCCCAGTATCAGAATGTCTGCTGCAGTCCCGGTATAAGTTGCTGATCACCGCCATTATTAGTAAGAATTAAAATAAAAAAATCCCAGTATATATACCGCCATTTGTAAACGCTATAACTTTCACGTAAACCACTTAATTTACACGTATTGGGTTTCTTTGTTTTTCTAGCCAAGACATGTAGCAGAATACATTTTGGCCTAAATTTATGACTAAATTTGATTTTGTAATTGTCTTTACTGGACATTTTTAATAGTGAGAAGCTAACAACGTTGTTCTCAAAATTATCGGTCTTTTTTTTATAGTGCAAAAAATAAAAAAACAGACAGGCGATCAAATAACGCCAAAAGAAATCTCAATTTGTGGGAAAAAAGGACGTAAATTTAATTTGGATACAGCGTTGAATTACCGTGCGATTGTGAGTTAAAGTAACGCAGCGCCGTAACGCAAACATTGGCCTGGTCAAGAAGGGGGGTAAATCCTCAGGAGGGCAAGTGGTTAGTAGAAACCTGCTAAAGTCTGCTGGTAAACAGCCACTTCCAGGAATTCTGAGACTCCCACAGCACGCAGTGGTTCCTCCTGCTGAATCCCACATCACTGTCATTCCATGGAGGATGTGGGAGGAACCACTGAGCGCTATGGAGTTGGCTTTCTTTGTCGACCTTAAAGCAGATCTAAAGAGGTTAATACCTTTCCTACTGCCCCGCCTGCATCTTCTTCTGAGTGCCAGTCTTCATGGAGCGGCGTGGGATGAAGTCACTCTGGCACAGAGACTGGCCCAGTGCAGGAAGGAGCAGCCAGGTAGAGGCATGCTATTACAGAAGACACATTGCATATCCCTTCTGCAATAAAAGCCTGCCTGCTCACTGTTTGTTAAAGCGGAACTGCAGTTCCAATGTAAAGGGAATCTTTACTGTGGAAACCTACCCAAAAAAAGCAATCAGATGGCAAAGGATTAATCACCACTTTGACCTGTATCCTCCACAGAGCTGGTCTTTTCCTTGTTACTGACTTCCTATGCCCTGTTGTGCACTGTGTCTCTGGGTGAAGAAGTCCATCTCCGTAGAGGGGCAGAGCTTTGCTTCCTCATGTCAGAGCTCCTCGCTTGATGACTGGTGGGGTAATGGTCAAGGTAAAGCAGAAAAGATGGACCTTTATCACTGCAGCTCCTCAGGTACGGCTTCCTCTTCAGCAAGGTGAGCACCACAGTAGTGACATCACCAAACCTTACTTTAAATCTGATGAGGTGGCAATACCTTAGATCTCACACTTCAGATATACAGCTATGAGGCTAGGGCACATTAAAGGGTGCCCATGTGGTTTTTTTTTTTTCTTTGAAAAAAATCAGGACGAAAAAAGTATTACTTGAGTACAATTAACATTGCCCTAGAAGAAGGAGAACCTTCCCTTTCTGAGATCACTTCCACTTTAAAGGAGTACTGCCAAAGCTCTTTTGGCTGTACTTCTCCTGTGGATCACAGGAGTGTAGTTCGTTCTGCACTCCTGTGACCCATTTTCAGCAGACATTGGGCTGAAGTCACTCAGCCTGTCCAGGCTGAGGAAAGATCCTGGCTTTAACAACTTCCCGCCCGCCATATAGTAAAATGAGGGCGCAAGGTGGGTCTCTCGTTCTGGGAGGACGTCATATGATGTTCTCCCATTCTCACCGCGCATGCATGGCTCAGGGAGCGCGGAGCGTGGCGATCAGCGGTGCGCTGTGTCCCTCGAACACAGCGGATCACTGATCCACGGAAAGCCGAAGATGTCGCCTCGGTCATGTGATCAGCTGTGTCCAATCACAGCTGATGACATGTAAACAGGGAAATGCCGGTTATCGGCTTTTCTCTCCTCTCGAGCTGTCACGCTGACGGCTCGAGAGGAGAGGAGAGGAGAGGAGAGCCGATGATCGGCATTCCGCAGAGGGGACATGTAGAGCACTGATGATCAGTGTGCCCTGATGATCAGTGTAGCCCCAGCAGTGCCACCTGTCAGTGTCACATCAATGCCACATATCATTGTCTACCAGTGCACATCAATGCCACATATCAGTGCCCATCTGAACTGCCTTTCAGTGTTACCCATCAGTGCCAGTCAGTGCTGCCTATCTGTGTGCATCAGTGCCTGGCATTGCCGCCTAACGGTGCCAGTCAGTGCCGCCTATCAGTACCATATATCAGTGCTGCCTTTCAGTGCCCATCAGTGATTCCTGTCAATGCCCATCAGTGCCACCTACTAGTGCCTCCTCATCAGTGCCACCTATCAGTGTCCATCAGTGCAGCCTATCAGTGCCCATCACTGCAGCCTCATTAGCGCACATCAGCGAAGGAGAAAAATCACTTATTTACAAAATTTTATAACAAAAACTAAGATAAAATGTTTTTTTTTCAACATTTTCAGTGTTTTTTTGTTTAAGAAAAAATAAAAAACCCAGAGGTGATTAAATACCACCAAAATAAAGCTTTGTTTCAAAAAAATGCGCTGAAAGCTGGAAATTGGCCTGGGGTTTGAGTGCTCTGTAGACTTGTGGTTAAAGTTAGGATCCACCCGAATTTGGAGCAGCACCTGGCTCTGCTGCTGAGAGCCTGAGCCAGCCACTCATTCCCCCTCCACAGCCCAGCGCTCCAATGAGCGCTGGGGGACAGAGAAGAGAGGGGTGACTGACAGTCACCGCTCTCTGCTCAGAGTGGCCGTGAGATATCAGCGATCAGGTGATAGCTGACTTCTCACCCTTAGAGCCAGCGGGGGATAGGTGCAGCATCAGAGTGACGCTGCTTCCACCTAGGGAAGCTTAATTGGGTAAAACAAATCCACACTTCTCTTTTAAAAAGGAATCCAAAGTAGCTCTGGAGCTCATTGTGATCTCTATGCCTGGAGGACAAAACACATGACAATGTCATCACTCAGAGTATCAGGTACAAAGACAAGTCTACACCCACCACAGGACACGGGGGGGACTGGGATTGGACAATATTTAAATCACCAATTTCTCTTCAGTGAATTTTGTGAAAATACCCCCTGCACCCCTCTGCTCCCCACTGTGAATTCTCTAGGCTTTTGTGTCCCCCATACCTGCCCCCTCCGTGAAGGGCTGTATACCACTCCACAACCCATGCTCCTTTTTGTCCTCCACAATGCACCCCATTAGGTGTCCTGCCCATCCCTGTAATTCCCCCACAGCTATTCCGTTCCTTTAGTAAGTACTGTACATCTCCTCTTCCATCACAGCATCCTCCACTTTGGCCCCCTTATCCTCATCTACAGCATGGGGGCCCATAACAAAACCTCTGACCTCATTCTACATCATGTCCTCAACTGCACCTCATGTGGTCCATGAACACCTCCCAAATATTTCCTCTACTATACCCTGCAGCGCACTCCAGATGTCCCCCATACACTCTCCTATGAACACAGCACACTCCATGCATCCCCCATATGCTCTCCCAAAAATGCAGCACATTCCAGGCGTCCCCCATACACTCGTCTTTTTAATAAATGCAGCACATACATTCTACTCTTAATGAAGTACACTCCATGCATTTCCCATAAACTCTCCTGTTAACACTGCACACTGCATGCGTCCCCCCATATACTCTCCTGTAAGCATTTTACATTCCATCTGTCCCCCAGACACTCTCCTGTAAGCACTGCACACTCCATGCATCCCCATACACTCTCCTATAAATGCAAGACACTCCATGCATCCCTATACACTCTCCTATAAATGCAGCACACTCAACACATCTACCATACACTCTCCTATAAGTGCAACACACTCCATGCATCCTCATGCACTCTCCTATAAATGTAGCACACTCCATGCATCCCTATACACTCTCCTATAAATGCAGCACACTATGCATCCTCATACACTCTCCTATAAATGCAACACACTCCATGCATCCCACTACACTCTCCTATAAATGCAGCACACTCCATGCATCCCACATACACTCTCCTATAAATGCAAGACACTCCATGCATCCCACATACACTCTCCTATAAATGCAGCACACTCAACGCGTCTACCATACACTCTCCTATAAATGCAGCACACTCCATGGATCCCCATACACTCTCCTATAAATGCAGCACACTCCATGCATCCCCATACACTCTCCTATAAATGCAGCACACTCAACGCGTCTAACATACACTCTCCTATAAATGCAGCACACTCCATACATCCCCATACAATCTCCTATAATTGCAGCACACTCCATGCATCCCTATACACTCTCCTATAAGTGCAGCACACTCCATGCATTCCCATACAATCTCCTATAAATGCAGTACACTCCATGCATCCCTATACACTCTCCTATAAATGCAGCACACTCCATGCATCCCTATACACTCTCCTATAAATGCAGCACACTCCATGCATCCCTATACACTCTACTATAAATGCACGACACTCCATGCATCCCACAAACACTCTCCTATAAGTGCAGCACACTCCATGCATCTACCATACACTCTCCTATAAATGCAGCACACTCCATGGATCCCCATACACTCTCCTATAAATGCAGAACACTCCATGCATACCCATACACTCTCCTATAAATGCAGCACACTCCATGCATCCCTATACACTCTCCTATAAATACAAGACACTCCATGCATCCTCATGCACTCTCCTATAAATGTAGCACACTCCATGTATCCCTATACACTCTCCTATAAATGCAGCACACTATGCATCCTCATACACTCTCCTATAAATGCAACACACTCCATGCATCCCACTACACTCTCCTATAAATGCAGCACACTCCATGCATCCCACATACACTCTCCTATAAATGCAGCACACTCAACGCTTCTACCATACACTCTCCTATAAATGCAGCATACTCCATGGATCCCCATACACTCTCCTATAAATGCAGCACACTCCATGCATCCCCATACACTCTCCTATAAATGCAGCACACTCCATGCATCCCCATACACTCTCCTATAAATGCAGCACACTCAACGCGTCTACCATACACTCTCCTATAAATGCAGCACACTCCATACATCCCCATACACTCTCCTATAATTGCAGCACACTCCAAGCATCCCTATACACTCTCCTATAAATGCAGCACACTCCATGCATCCCTATACACTCTCCTATACATGCAGCACACTCTATGCATCCTCATACACTCTCCTATAAATACAGCATACTCCATGCATCCCTATACACTCTCTTATAAATGCAGCACTCTCCATGCATCCTCATACACTCTCCTATAAATGCAGCACACTCAATGTATCTACCATACACTCTCCTATAAATGCAGCACACTCCATGGATCCCCATACACTCTCCTATAAATGCAGAACACTCCATGCATACCCATACACTCTCCTATAAATGCAGAACGCTCCATGCATACCCATACACTCTCCTATAAATGCAGCACACTCCATGCATCCCTATACACTCTCCTATAAATGCAAGACACTCCATGCATCCCACATACACTCTCCTATAAGTGCAGCACACTCAATGCGTCTACCATACACTCTCCTATAAATGCAGCACACTCCATGGATCCCCATACACTCTCCTATAAATGCAGAACACTCCATGCATCCCCGTACACTCTACTATAAATGCAGCACACTCAACGCGTCTACCATACACTCTCCTATAAATGCAGCACACTCCATGCATCCCCATACACTCTCCTATAAATGCAGCACACTGCATGCATCCCCATACACTTTCCTATAAATGCAGCACACTCCATGCATCCCCATACACTCTCCTATAAATGCAGCACACTCAACGCGTTTACCATACACTCTCCTATATGTGCAGCACACTCAACACATCTTCCATACACTCTCTTGTAAGTGCAGCACACTCCATGCATCCTCATACTCTCTCCTATAAATGCAGCACATTCCATGCATCCCACATACACTCTCCTATAAATGCAGCACACTCAACGCGTTTACCATACACTCTCCTATAAGTGCAGCACACTCAACACATCTTCCATACACTCTCTTGTAAGTGCAGCACACTCCATGCATCCTCATACTCTCTCCTATAAATGCAGCACATTCCATGCATCCCACATACACTCTCCTATAAATGTAGCACACTCAACGCATCTACTATACACTCTCCTATAAATGCAGCACACTCCATGCATCCCCATACACTCTCCTATAAATGCAGCACACTCAACGCGTTTACCATACACTCTCCTATAAATGCAGCACACTCAACGCGTCTACCATACACTCTCCTATAAATGCAGCACACTCCATGGATCCCCATACACTCTCCTATAAATGCAGCACACTCCATGCATCCCCATACACTCTCCTATAAATGCAGCACACTCCATACATCCCCATACAATCTCCTGAAAATGCAGCACACTCCATGCATCCCTATACACTCTCCTATGAACACAGCACACTCCATGCATCCCCCATATGCTCTCCCAAAAATGCAGCACATTCCAGGCATCCCCCATACACTCGTCTTTTTAATAAATGCAGCACATACATTCTACTCTAAATGAAGTACACTCCATGCATTTCCCATAAACTCTCCTGTTAACACTGCACACTGCATGCGTCCCCCCATATACTCTCCTATAAATGCAGCACACGCCATGCATCCCCATACACTCTCCTATAAATGCAGCACACGCCATGCATCCCCATACACTCTCCTGTAAATGCAGCACACTCCAGGCATCCTCATACACTCTCCTAGAAATGCAGCACATTCCATGCATCCCACATACACTCTCCTATAAATGCAGCACACTCAACGCGTCTACTATACACTCTCCTATAAAGGCAGCACACTCCATGCATCCTCATACACTCTCCTATAAGTGCAGCACACTCAATGCGTCTACCATACACTCTCCTAAATACACAGCACACTCCATGCATCCCCATACACTTTTCTATTAATTCAGCGCTCTCCATGCGTCCCCCATATACTTTCCTGTATATGTAGTACAATCCATGGATCTCCCATACACTCTCCTATAAATAGAGCAGACTCTATGCTGTCAGTAGTCCTCTATAATCCCCATTCTTCCAGGGTCTCTTCATGCCCCGCCCACACATACCTTTCTGGGGTGTAGTAGCTCCGCCCTTCCAGTTTACAACTAATCATAAACTTATGGAACATTTTTTTGTTTTTAAAGAAAGTTTTCCCCATACACACTATGGCACGCTGTGAAGTATAGTTGGGAGCTGTGCTGGGCACCCCTGCACTGAGGAGGATTCCCATCATATCATACTCTATATCCAATATACACTGATCAGCCATAACATTATGACCACTGAATCACATTATAATGGCATCTGAAAGTGGGTGGGATATATTAGGCAGTAAGTGAACATGTTGTCCCTGAAGTTGTGTGTTGAAAGCAGATACATGGAAAAAAGTGTAAGGGTTTGAGTGATTTTGATGCGGCTAAATTGTAATAACTAAACGACAGGGTCGGAGGAACTCCTAAATTGCAGCTCTTGTGGGATGTTCCTGGTCTGCAGTGGTCAGGACTGACCTAAAGTGGTCCATGGAAGGACACTGGACACAGGGACATTGGCAGCTAGGACTCATTGATGTACACGGGGAGTGATAGCCGACTTGTGTAATCCAATCCATTAGAATTGTTACTGGAGCGCAAATTGTTAAAAAAGTTGAAATATATGTGAACCCCTCGCCTTGTAAAACAACCCATTCAGTTTAAAATAGAAAGGAGAGACAAGGCATTTGTGTATAGATATTAAAAACATTATTAATATCTCTTGACCTCTGTTCTCAACTGTGTAAGAGCTGTGGAAGGAGAAACAGCAGGACACTAATCCGTCCTGTGAAAGGCTGTTCGGGGGGATGTCAGGACATGTCTGATCATTGGAGGAGAGCAGGCAGAGTTCCCAGCACATCACAACAATAAAACACAAATAAGCCACCCAGAATGACACGTATGGCTGGTGTCATTGGCTTATCTCCGACTCACTTGTATAAGTGTGGATCCATAAACCCAAAAGGTACATACTAAGCAAAATGGTAGTGTGACAAGAACACCCCTACCTGGAAAAAGAAGGTTACTAGATGATCCACGCGGAGTAATATGAATTCAAAAATATTCCAAACAATACTTTATTTGATCACATAGATCATAAGGAGGTTAAACATGAGCACGGTGTACATATGAAAAAAATAAAATCATGTTAAAAAGCACTAGGCGTCTTCAATTTCGGGTCATCTTAGCAAATAGAGTACCATAAGGCAGAGTTATATAATGGTGATATGGTTATCCTGGGTTTCCATGGGTTTTCGTCTTGTATTCAAATGAAACATGTATTCAGCAAATGTGTTCCCAATATATGTCAGGTATCTCCTGGTATGAAAAAGCTGGAACACAGAAATACATAGTATATATATAGAAGTATGAAAACCAGAAAACCAAAACACATCCAAAGTTCACCAGGCCTCCCTCTACAGTAGTCAATGGATACTACTATTACCTTCTCAATAGTGAGATTAGCAGGCCAACTTCTCAAGTGTAGGGACTTCCTGGATAGCCACCCCAAGTGAAACAGAGTCCACAGTACCAAATGATTCTGAGGATATATATAGAAAAATAGTGATACATATAAAAATCATGGGCATCAGGTCACCCTGAAAACAAAACACACATAGAGTGGGTATATTACCATTAATGAAGATCAAGAAGACTTCTGTCGACTTGAAATAGGATCAGGTCCTTGATGCTTTTCCAAGATGCATGTGGGGGTGGGGAGCCAGGTAGTCACAATATATAGATTCCAAACACATAAACTGTGTATATAGCATATAACAGGCTATGCAGGCCTGAATTTTTATACCCAATAAAGGGTTTCCAAAAATTACTCAAAATGAGAAGATTATTGCTCCATATACTATGTATGTAGCATATAACAGGCTATATAGGCCTGAGTATTTGTACCCAATCAAGGGTTTCCAAACATTACTCAAAATGAGAGGGTTATTGCGGTTTCATGAGGATATGGCTATGCCACAGCACAACACCTAGATAGGATAGCGTATATATATATATATGTAGATCGTCCTCAAAAGAGGATTTACAAAAAATTCCCCGAGTATACAGGGTAAATTAGGCCCATATAGCATGCCCTTTTAATACCATAAATGCTCTATAGATCTCAACAGCCGTAAGCTGAAAAAACTTGCAACCGGTGGAAGATAAATTTCCCTGAAAGATTGCCGTTTGCGAACCGCTGCAATAGTAGCCTTATGGTAGTTTTCAGAGGGTCAAGGGCCTTCCTAGCAGGGAGCTGTGACACCGCCGTTCCTTCCCGCCTCGTGGGCGCCGCACCCAGTGAAGACGCCGAGCGTAGTGACGTCAATACGTTGACGCGTTTCGTCCGCCGACGAAGCCTGCGGTGATACCTGATACCTGACATATACTGGGAACACAGATACCTGACATATACTGGGAACACATTTGCTGAATACATGTTTCATTTGAATACAAGACGAAAACCCATGGAAACCCAGGATAACCATATCACCATTATATAACTCTGCCTTATGGTACTCTATTTGCTAAGATGACCCGAAATTGAAGACGCCTAGTGCTTTTTAACATGATTTTATTTTTTTCATATGTACACCGTGCTCATGTTTAACCTCCTTATGATCTATGTGATCAAATAAAGTATTGTTTGGAATATTTTTGAATTCATATTACTCCGCGTGGATCATCTAGTAACCTTCTTTTTCCAGGTAGGGGTGTTCTTGTCACACTACCATTTTGCTTAGAGTTCCCAGCACAGCTAGAGAACTGACCACGCTGTGCTTTCATGCCTAGTGTGGTCAGTCTTTAATAGGAATGCAGAGGGACTGGCAGGGGCACTAGGGATTTCACACAAAAGAAGTAATACTAAGAGAACAGGATACTTATTCATACAAGTACATGCTACAGCAGGTACATATCAGCAATCTACTATGACTACCAATGCAGGGAGAGGGGACCAATAGGCTGCAGACTGGACTCCAGGATGCTAAACACCGACTTTTATAAATGTAAATACAAGTTAATGAAAGATCAGTTTTGAATGAAGTTTAATTATTTGTTATGTCTCCTCCACACAAAAATGGGGTCTTCTCTTATACAGATGATGTTTTATCGAGTTGTCCCAGTAATGATTTGATTGCATTTCAGATCAATGATGATTGAGGATTTGTGAGTTGCACACGAGGTACAAGCAATGAAGGAGAAAATGAAAAGAGACAGAAAACCAAAGTGAATAAAGCTCTCCCCGGTTTGCTCTGCATTGTCTTTGAGGGGAGTGCCTTTTTCAACAAGTTTTAAAAATGTGCCAATGTTAAAGCGGTTGTTAAGGCTCAAGGTTTTTTTTACCTCCATGCATTCTATGCACAAAGGTAAAAAAACCTTTTGTGTGCAGCAGTTCCCCCAGCCCCCTCAATACTTACCTGAGCCCCATCGAGATCCAGCGATTTGCATGACAGCCTCGGCTGTCTCGGGTCTCTGCCTCCTTATTTGCTGTCAATCACAGCCAATCATCCAATAAGAGGAGAGGGGGTGCAGGAATGGACACATGGAGCAGTGGGTGGCCCCATAGCAAGCTGCTTCTTATGGGGGCATCCGGCAGAAAGGAGGAGCCAGGAGAGCCTGCGGGGGACCAGAGAAGAGGAACCGGGCTGCTCTGTGCAAAACCACTGCCCACAGCAGGTAAGTATAGATATGTTTGTTATTTTCCGAAAAATAAATGAACCTTTAGAATCGCTTTAAGGATTTAGTAAAGCTTAAAGTAGTAGTCTTAAGGAGTTTTACCTTCATGTACTCTATGCATTAAGGTAAAAAACCTTCTGTAGCAGAGGATCCCCTCGACCCCCCCTTTATACTTCCCTGAGGCCGAGCTCGAACCAGCACTGTGCGCAATGGCTGCGGCTCTCCCTTCTCACTGGGCAGATTGATAGCAGCAGGAGCCATTGGCTTCTGCTGCTGTCCATGAAATCCTATGACGAGGGAGCAGGGGGGCTGAGCCGAGCCACTAGATTCGGGTAGGGCAGCTCAGGAGCGAGCCTGCATGAGTGCCCCCATAGAAAGCCGCTTTCTATGGGGCTAGTGGGTGGGGAGAAGAACCAGGAGAGCCAGCGGGGGACCCCAGAAGAGGATCGGGGCTGCTCTGTGCAAAACCATTACACAGAGGACACTTTTTATGGTGCATCACTTTATTCTATGTGTGTTTGGATTCACAGTTTTCTTAATGTGGCTGTAGATGGATTGAAATTCAGCCGGTTCAGCAAGGACCAACTGAATTTTCGTTCTATGTATGGGCCAATGGCAGTCAGCAGAAATCGATCTGTCAATTGACTTTTGTGTAATGGATCTGTTGGAAAAAAGCTGCTCGATCAATGGCTGCAGCCAATTTCTGCATTGCTGATCTATGTAGTCTGACAGTGGAGGAGTCTCCGCCGCTGTCACAATACAATAATGCAGTGGGGGGATTCAGTTCAGTTTTTTTCATTCAGCCCACTGGCTGAAAACAACCATGTATGGCCAGCCTTAAAGAATATGTAAAGCCAACATTTCATATTCCTGATATGTGCCTGCTGTGCCATGTACTTGTATACAAAACAGTCTCCTATTCTCTTTGCATTGATTCCTTTGTTTGAAATCCCTGGTGTTCCTGCCAGTCCCTCTGCTTTCCTAGTAAAGACTGACCACACTAACCAGAACACAGTATGGTCACTTCTCTAGCTGTGCTATGTGATCACTAATACAAAAAAAGCACATTGTAAACACTCTTTTTTCCCTTTTTTAATAACTATGTACAAATGTTTTGCCTTTCATTTCTATTTTAAACTCAGTAGGTTGTTTTACAAGGTGAGGGGTGACATATACTATACTTTTCCTGCAAAGTCTCAGAAATACCTGTTTAGCCTGTCAGTGAAATCTACCCTATGCTCTTTCCTGTGATGGTATGGCAAGGATGCTGCAGTGTCGCTGAATTCAGAGCAGTGTTGTCACTGTCATGTAGGCTGTGCTTGCTTGCACTACAGCGGGTTAAAATCAAGTTGTTGCAGGGGGAATAACGAATAGCATTGCCATTGCTTATTGTCAAGCCTGTATGCATTGACAGCACTGCCTGTGTTGGTGAAACCCCCCTATTCAGTGCGATATATAGTACACAGAATAATGCAGATAAAACCACTTTAACCACTTGCCTACTGGGCACTTATAATCCCTTCCTGCCCAGGCCAATTTTCAGCTTTCAGCGCTGTTGCATTTTGAATGACAATTGCGCGGTCATGCAACACTGTACCCATTTGAAATTTTTATAATTTTTTTCACACAAGTAGCATTTTGTTTTGGTGGTATTTAATCACCTCTGGATGTTTTATTTTGTACTATAAACAAAAAAAGAGCCAATATTTAAAAAAAAGTTTTTCTTGATTTCTCTTCTAAAATTTTGCAAACAGTTTGCGTTGATGAGGCTGCACTGATAGGCAGCACTGAAGAGCATTGATGAGGTGGCATGGATAGGCAGCACTGATGGATTACATTGACTGGCAGCACTGCTGGGCACTGACTGGCGGCACTACTTCGCAGCAATGATGGGTGGCACTGCTGGGTTGCACTGCTGGGCACAGGTGGGTGGCACTGCTAGGCACAGGTGGGTGGCACTGCTAGGCACAGGTGGGTGGCATTGATGAGCACAAGTGGGTGGCACAAGTGGGTGGCACTGCTGGGCACTGGTGGGCGGCACTGCTAGGCACTGATCATCAGTGCCCTGATAATCAGTGCCGATCCGTCCTCTGACAATTGCCTGTTATCGGCATTACATTCCTCACGCAATGACAGCGTGAGGAAAGTGCAGCCGATACCCGGCAACTGTATTTACCCAGTGATCTGCTGTGTCCTTCCTGCGCATGTGCAGGAGGCCATCATCCCAGCACACAGTGACCATGTCAGCAATGTAGGCTGAGATGCTCATGTGCAGCTCAGTTTCCGTTGCCAGAAAAGACAGCGAGCAGGTATGTAGCTGTATTTTATTGCAGACATGTTGCATGACTCTTCTGCAATAAGAATCCTGCCACACATATGGTGTTGTGCAGTAAGATGCAGCTAAATGAACATGCTGTGAACAAACCTAAATGATAAAATTAATCAATCTGGCCTCTTCTGCCACTTAAAGTCAGCAAATAGCGCTGTTTTTTTTTTTTTTGCAAGATGTTAAAAAAAAATCCAGCCTCCTCCTCCTCCCTAAATAGCCGGCCAATCACACTCCTTTTTCTTTTTTACAAGATGTTAAAAAAAAAAAAAAAAATCCAGCCTCCTCCTCCCCTAATAGCTGGCCAATCACACTCCTTTTTTTGGTAAGATGTTGAATAGAAGAAAAGAAAATAAAAGAACAAAAATCATATTAAATGTATTGGAAAATATGTGCTTTTTTTCAAGTAAAAGGTGAACCAATTGTAGCCAGTTACGCTCCTTTTTCTTTTTTGCAAGATGTTTATAAAGAAAAAAAATCTGGCCTCCTCCTCCTCCCCTAATAGCCAGCCAATGATGCTCCTTTTTCTTTTTTGCAAGATGTTTTAAAAAAAAAAAACATCCAGTCTCCTCCCTGCCTTATAGCCGGCCAATCACGCTCCCTTTTTGCAAGGTTTTAAATTGACGCTGAACTTTATATTTTCTATTCATGTTTTGTTTTTAAGCTGAAAATTTTCACTGCTCTCAGCCTCTTTTATATGAGCTGACATCCTGGTAGAGGGTGTCTATGTTTATTCTACATGGCCCCACTGTAAACATGAGCATAGGCTTCCTTCTTTCTCACCACAGCCAGGACTCCCTCTGAGTCCCTGTAGGCCTGCTGGAAAGCTGAGTGCCATGAGGGCCCCTGTCTGCCGATCACTGGTCATCCCTGGAAAGCTGAGTGCGGTGAGGGTCCCTGTCTGCTGATCGCTGGTCATCCCTGGAACGCTGAGTGCGGTGAGGGTCCCTGTCTGCTGATTGCTGGTCGTCCCTGGAACGCTGAGTGCCGTGATTGTCCCTGTCAGCCGATCGCTGGTCGTCCCTGGAATGCTGAATGCCGTGAGGGTCCCTGTCTGCTGATCGCTGGTCGTCCCTGGAACGCTGTGTGTCGTGAGGGTCCCTGTCTGCTGATCGCTGGTCGTCAATGGAACACTGAGTGACGTGAGGGTTCCTGTCTACTGATTGCTGGTAGTCCCTGGAAAGCTGAGTGGCGTGAGGGTCCCTGTCTGCTGATCGCTGGTCGTCCCTGAAACACTGAGGGTCATGAGGGTCCCTGTCTGCTGATCGCTGGTCGTCCCTGGAACACTGAGTGCCATGAGGGTCCCTGTCTGCTGATCGCTGGTCGACCCTGGAAAGCTGAGTGCCGTGAGTGTCCCTGTCTGCCGATCGCTGGTTGTCCCTGGAAAGCTGAGTGCCCCTACAAGCTGCATGTGGCGGAGTGTGGAACTGTCCTTATTGTGTGCCCCTTGCCCGGACTGCTTTAACGTGTGACTGCCCCAATTGCGTGTCTGGAGTATCGTAGCTACCTGGACTGCCCCCCCCCCGAGTGCTCGGGCCATCGCTACCTAGATTACCCTATCGTGAGCCAGATTACAATTATTTTGGGCTCCCCCCTCTCTTCCCCTTTTTGGGTACCTGGATGCTACCTTCCTACCCTGATTGAGTGCCTTCCATAGTTCAATAAAGCTTTGTGTGTTTACCATCTTCTTTGTGTGTTCTTTCCTACCTACGCTTCCGTCACAGGCCCAAAAAACAAAATTCTGGCCTCCTCCTCCCCTTATAGTTGGCCAATCACGCTCCTTTTTCCTTTTTGGAAGATGTTTAAAAAAATTTAAAATCCGGCCCCTTCTCCCCAAATAGCCGGCCAATCACACTCCTTTCTCTTTTTTGCAAGATGTTAAAAAAAAAACTACAGCCTCCTCTTCAACAAATAGCCGGCCAATCACACTCCTTTTTCTTTTTTGCAAGTTGTTAAAAAAAAAAAAGTCCGGCCTCCTCCTCCCCAAATAGCCGGCCAATCACGCTCCTTTTTCTTTTTTGCAAGTTGTTAAAAAGAAAACATTCTGGCCTCCTCCTTACCTAATAGATGGCCAATCATGCTCCTTTTTTTTTTTTAGATGTTAAATAGAAAAAACGAAGATAAAAGAATGAAAAACATATTAAATGTATGTAAAAATATGTGCTTTTTTTTTTAAAGTAAAAAGTGAATGTTAAATCTAAATTATGATTCGGCACTTATATTGATGGCAAGCTTGCAAAATATTTGGTTTTTATGATTAGTCATAATTAATATTAATATGTGTAAATGGTCTTTTGACAAATGGTAGTATTACTATTCTTCAATTATAGCTGAGACCAAAAGATATACAAGTTAAGCTGAGATAGTGAATATGAGTAAGTTATATTTCAAGGTTATTAGGAGGACTCATTACATTACGTATTTTAATAGTATCTGTGTGTATTTAGTATACGTTTCTAACATTGATACATATATAGTTTAGTGATTATACATTGATATGTTCTTAAGCTATACTATTCTTTAAATATATAGCTGAGGGTTATAATATTATTTACATCAGCATACATATGTTCCTGTCCATCAAACATCATATGTATAGCATCCCTTCCTTATATGAAATGGCTTTGCTAAGCAGTGATAATTTCCATAGAAGGTATTAAGATCACTAACTATGACGTACATTTGCCTCATAAAAGACCATGAGACAATGGACAAGAAGGAACTCGCTCACACTTACACGCTAACACGACACTCTTTCATACATAACACACACACACACATGGCTGTTCATAAGAACTTTCTGAGATGCTGGAACAGGTGCTGCAAGACAAGAGATCATCATTAACGTCACGTCCGGCTTCTTCTTTCTCGGACTCTGTGTTGGACAAGGACATGGAGAATCGCACATGGCAAGGACAGCCATGACAGATAATGGTGACTTTATCTTTAAACGGTTGCTTGTTATTACTACAGTAGTTTTATCTACATGGAACTGTTCATAAAACGCTTTATATTGTTTATTTTACACCATTCTGTGATAGAATAAAATCACACTTCATTTTTTATTTCAATGGCTCTTTCATTCATAATCGCCTCAAGACATTAGAAGTATTATATGTGTCTAAAAATCCAACAGTGAACTTATGTAAATTTTGAGCAAAAGGTGAACTAACCCTAAATTCACCTTCTGCGCCATGTGACATCTGTATTTCCTGGCTCTGTGCATATTGGCAACCTGGCACCATCATAGCGTATGCCAGTGGGTAGAGAGGAGGAAGATCTGTAAATGTCCATTTGCTGATCTCTCCTCCCTATTAATGACTCAGAAAGGACATATAAAAGTTACTTCTGAGTGCTGGTGTCCTTTTCCCCAGTCAGTATAGAATTCAAACTCTATTAGCTTTATTGGGGGCCAGGTGAGACCCCAGGGGTCTTTTATGCCTTGATGTCTCATTAAAGAGAACCTGTCTCCAAAAATACATCACATAAAGGAGTTTTTGTCCCCTATGTGATGGGGAAAAAATTTAAGTTACACCCAAGCACTTTTGCTAGATCACTTCCAAGTGCCCCAAAAAGTGTCGGTTCCCCCCATGCACCGTCTTTATTTTTTCTGGACTCCATGTGCCCATTGGCAAACCCGGGATCGGCATGACAGAAGCGGCCAGGGAAGTAGGATCAGCGAATGAGTCTTGGTCTGCGGTCAGACCTATAGCGTTAGAGTTAGAAAGTTTCCCACTGACCAGCAGCATAAATAAACAAGCAGGTCATCCTGGCGGATGATGCGGGCTCATCCAAGGCGCAGGGTGTAAATACTAACTGGTATTCACCAAAGCTCCTGATGGCAGAGATGGAATCTGCTGCATACTAGTACCAGCTTGCGGTCCACAATAGCACTCTATCAGGAGGTGATTAAGCCAGAGCCCATTAGCAGATGTAGCAGGTAGGGATCAAGCAGAAACGCAGTCAGAAATAATGCCAGTGGTCAGTAACAAGTAGCTGCCAGTTGGGATTAAGTGAAAGCATAGTTGAGGAACAAAGCAAAGGTTTATAACAAATGGTTTCCATTTGGGATGAAGCAGAAGTGTAGTCCCTCAGAAACCACATACAAGGCAAGGTTATCCATAGGGATCAGAGAAGAAGCTGTCCAGCATTTCAGGTGGCACAGCAACACGTGAAATGGCCAGATACAGCAGAGGTCACAGGTTCAGAACCAGGTCCTTTCCAAATTTCTGGTGAAGAAACGAATAGAGTGTGATCTACACTCTATTAGTTTCACTGAAGTGCAGGTGAGACATCAGGGGTCTTTTAGATCCCGATATTTCATCAAAAAAAATGTGTTTCCCAAGATGTTTTCTATCAGCGAACACAGGACGTGTATTGTGAGTGCCACCGGGTAGAGAATTGGGGAAGGAGATAAGCAAATGGATTTTTGTTTATCTCTTTCCTGTTAGCGCAGTTGTAAAGCTTTTTTTTTTTATTAAAGTACCATATTTTTCGCTCCATAAGATGCACCTGACCATAAGACACACCTAGGTTTTAGAGGAGAAAACAAGAAAAAAATATTCTGAACCAATGGACTGCAGACATAGTACAGGAAATGACCAGAGACTGCGGATGTACTACAGGAGATGACTAGAGACTGCAGACACAGTACAGGAGATAACCAGAGACTTCAGACATAGTACAGGAAATGACCAGAGACTGCGGACATAGTACAGGAAATGAGCAGAGACTGCGGACGTACTACAGGAGATGACCAGAGACTGCGGACATAGTACAGGAGATGACCAGAGACTGTGGACATAGTACAGGAAATTTCCAGAGACTACGGACATAGTATAGGAAATGACCAGAGACTGCGGACATAGTACAGGAAATGACCAGAGACTGCGGATATAGTACAGGAAATGACCAGAGACTGAAGATGTACTACAGGAGATGACCAGAGACTGCGGACATAGTACAGGAGATGACCAGAGACTGCAGTTATAGTACAAGAGCTGACCAGAGACTGCGGACTTAGTTAAGGAGATGACCGGAGACTACGGACATAGTACAAGAGATGACCGGAGACTGCGGACATAGTACAGGAGATGACCAGAGACTGCGGACATAGTACAGGAGATGGCCAGAGACTGCGGACATAGTACAGGAGATGACCAGAGACTGCGGACATAGTACAAGAGATGACCAGAGACTGCGGACATAGTACAAGAGATGACCAGAGACTGCGGACATAGTACAGGAGATGACCAGAGACTGCGGACATAGTACAGGAGATGACCAGAGACTGCGGATGTACTACAGGAGATGGCCAGAGACTGCAGACATATTAAAGGATATGACCAGACTGCGGATATACTACAGGAGATGACCAGAGACTGCAGACATAGTACAGGAGATGATCAGAGACTGCAGACATATAAAAGGATATGACCAGAGACTGTGAACATAGTACAGGTGAAGACCAGAGACTCCAGACCTTTGGGGGGGGGCAGGTACCCGAATTTGACAGGTACCCGCTCCCACTTCCGCTGCGATCGCGTAGGTGATTGGAAGCGGAAGTTGTCCTCCCTCCCCTTAGTCTTCTGGGACACGGGACAGGTCCCTGAAGACTACGGGTCCATTCACAAAGCGCAGCGCTTCTCGCGCATGCGCAGTGGGCCGCTCCATATTCGCTCCATAAGATGCAGACATTTCCCCCCATTTTTTGGGGGGAAAAGAGCGTCTTACGGCGCAAAAAATACGGTAATAAACATGTTATACTCTTCTGTGCAGTGGTGTCCCCACCAGCGATTTTGGCTTCTTTTTCACTGGATTTCCAGGTTCCACACCCCATAAAATGATTATAACCGGGCAAGAATGTGGAATTTTTAATAGGAGTATAGTAGCCAGTAAACATGGGTAGGAAAATAAAAAATAAAAAGGGGAAGGGAAAGGTAAAATGGGGGTAAGGGGTATGACCCAAGCACTTTGAGGAGAAGTGAAGGTGGGTATTCAAGAGAGGATAACAAGTAATATTACAGGGAGATCAGAGGTAAAAGGCAAATTTAGAGGAATGTCGGAAGCGATTCCAGATTGACTAGGTCAGAGTGTAATTGTCCATTTTCTCTGTTTCCCAGCAGATCAGTTTATCTAAATGGCAAATAGAGTCCATCACACAGGCCCACTCCACAAAGGACAGGGGCTGTGGTTTACCCCACGCCCTGGTGATCACAGTATGTGCAGAGGTTAAGAAGTGTTGAAGAAGTTGCTTTCATTTTGTTTATAGGATCTATGCACTATTGATAGTAGAGTAATAAGCATAGGATTGGTGATTCTGTCCTCAACAAAGTCATAGTAGAAGAAAAGTATTTTGTCCCTGAAAGGAGTTCTGAGTGGACAAGAGCTCCAAATATGAGTCATGGTGCCTGGGGACTACACACATCTCCAACAGGTTGGAATGGCTGGGTTAAATTTGTGCAGAGTAGTGGGGCAACGATCCCACCTAGAGAGGAGGTATGTACCTGTGCTCTAGAAGATATGGAAGTCTTCTAAGTAAACGTTAGTATTTTGTCCCACTCAGAGTTTTATTGCCAAAAGCTCCTGCTCCAATTTGGCAATAAACGGTGGGGCGTACGGTAGGGAGAGCTTTCAGCAAGACTTGGTATATGCGAGACAAGGGGTGCTCCAGCCTGGCAATCTGGGAAAGCAAGCACTTGAAGTCAGTGAGTGATCCGATGAGGCCAGTAGTAGGCATCTTCGTGGCAAGATAATGTTGGAGTTGGGAATATTCCAGCCAAGCCCTAGCTTGGTTATGACAGAACCCTAACAGTTGTGATAGTGGAATCAATGTATCATTCCACAGGGTAGGACAAAGCATCGGTTTATCTTCCTTTTTCCAGGGGAAGAAATTGAGATTGCTGAAGAGTGGGAAGAAACACAATCATTTCAAAAAGGGGAGATAGTGGGCTGGGCCTGGTCATGATTAGACCTTTCCCTCATAACAATCCCACATGCAGAGTATAGAAATCACCAGAAGTGGCAAGGCATCTGTATATGGTCTGTCTTTTAGTTTGGTCCATAGCAAGGAAGTGATGTCAGAATCGAGCAGGTCACTTTCCAGGACCATCCTTCATTTAGAGTCTCGGTTATAGTACCAATCAAGAAATCTGAGGAAAGAGGATGCATGATGGTACAAGAGTATGTTGAGTAGAGTCACGCCACCTCGTGAGCGTGGAGAGATGAATCCTGGATTTTTTGTGTTGGCAGATGTAGTTACGTAAAAGCGTGTAAATATGAGGTGAGAATCCTGAAGGGTTGGTAAAGGTTTATATAGTAGTTTGGGCAACATGTCCATCTTAATGACATTCATTTGGCCAAACCCAGAAATAGTAGGCTTACCGTGAGATTTAAGACAGGTGCGGATGAGGGGTGTGTAGTTTAGATCCGATAGATTAGAAAGAGTAGTAGGGATATAAACTCCTAAATATGTAGCTGTTTGGTGTTGCCACTTAAAGGGGAATTAGAATGAAATGTGGAGCTCTCCAGGGAGGATAAGGAGATGTAAAGAGCCTCTGTTTGATCACAAAATGACTCATGAGTCCGAAGTCTGCAAATTCCCTCATAAGCGAAGGGAGAGAAGTAAGCGGGGAAGAGATATAAAAAAGAAGGCCATCTGCATAGAGGGGTAGTTTATAGTGATGGGAGCCCACCTCAATACCCTTGATATCTGGGTTATTACGGAGAGCAATGGCAAGGTGGTTCATGGTCAGAATATGAGAAAGAGGGCATCCATGGCGAATTAGAATTGGATCTGACAGAAGTCTATTAGAGCGTATTCTTGCAGAAGGATTAGTATATAAAGCTAGAATTTTATGGAGAATGTTGGGTTGCAAATGATGAAGGGTAGCCCGAAGAATGTCCCAGTGGACACAGTCCAATGCCTTTCAGCATGCCCCAATATGAGGGAAGCCTGTATATTGCGTTTTTCAGCATATCCGATTAAGGATTTGGTTTTCAAGCTGTTATCACTGGCTTCCCGGCCTGGCGTGAATGCAACCTGGTCAAGGTGTATGAGGTCTGCAAGAAGAGGTGTGAGGCAGTTAACAATCATTTTGGAGTAAAGACGTATATCATCAGAGGTTCTTTAGACCCCTGATGTCTCAATAAAAAGAACCTGTCATCAAAAAATGTA
Source organism: Staurois parvus (assembly GCF_062004578.1). NCBI lineage: Eukaryota > Metazoa > Chordata > Amphibia > Anura > Ranidae > Staurois > Staurois parvus. The sequence goes on along the minus strand of NW_028318242.1, from coordinate 73,925 downwards.
TCACACAGGGAACGTTTTGTCCCCATGTGATGGAAAAAGAAAACGTTTTCTGATGTTCCCTTCCTGTTTATGACCCGGAAGCAACGTGTAAATTGTCACTTTCCGGTCCTGTGTTCCTAGCTAGGGAAGAAACTAATGGAGCAAGATATTAGATTTACATTTATATATTTACATTTCAGACATGTAATACATTTATACATTTTCTAGATCTATATATAATATATATAGATTTGTTTTTGTTATTTGAAGCAGTGGTCTCCAAACTATTGCCTGGGGGCCGGATGCGGCCCTTTGCTCGCCTTTATCCGGCCCTTGGGGCACTTCTTCTGTCACAGATACAAGACACTATATCTCCTACTGACACCAACAATGAGGCATAATTCCTGCTACTGACATCAACAATGAGGCACTATTTCAACTATTGACACCAATGATGGGGTCCTATTCCTCCCACTGACACCAACGATGGTACACTATTCCTCCCACTATTACCAAGCATAGGACACTATTTCTCCCACTGACACCAGTGATGGGGCACAATTTCTCCCACTGACACCAGTGATGGGACAATATTTCTCCCACTGACACCAATGATGGAGCACTATTTGTTCCACTGGTGCCAAGATAGGGCACTATTCCTCCCACTGACACCAATGATGGGACACTATTCCTCTCACTGACACCAACGATGGGGCACTATTTCTCCAACTGACACCAATGATGGGGTACTATTCTTCCCACTGACACCAATGATGGGGCACTATTCCTCAAACTGACACCAATGATGGTACGCTATTCCTCTCACTATTTCCAAGCATAGGACACTATTCCTCCCACTGACAGCAATGATGGGACACTATTGTTCCCACTGACACCAACTATGGAGCACTATTGCTTTCACTATTACCAAGCATAGGATACTATTCCTCCCACTGACACCAACGACGGCGTGCTTTTCTTTTCTTCCCCTAATACTAAAAACAAGCATTGTTTACTCCCACTGACACCAGGACAATTTCTACTTCCACTGGCCACAGTCTGCCCCCCCCCCCCAAAGTCTGAAGGACAGTAAACTGGCCCTTTGTTTAGAAAGTTTGGAGACCCCTGAAGCATCCCTTTAAAGCATCAAATACTATATTCTTTAAAAGCAGAAAACAGCTAAAAAATATACTATTAACAGTAGTACTATAAACAATAAAAGTATAGTAATTTTTTTTTCAATTTTATATTAATAATAATTCTACTACTACTAATAATAATAATAATTAACAATAATAAAAAATTTACCCAATAACAGGTTTTTTGTTTTTTTTTTGTTTTGTTTTTTTTTTTGTTTTTTTTGTTTGTTTTTTTATAATAATATTAATAATAATAATAATAATAATAATATACACAATGACAGTATAATATTATTTTAAAACTTCTAAACGCAGAAAATAGCTACATATATATATATATATATATATATATTAATAATAATAGTAATATAATATAATATAATATAAACAATGACAATAATAATCTGTAGAAAGAGGTGTTATATTAGAAAAGCTATATTATAATAGAAGTGGGCGATACCGTTTTCATCGATCACGATGCTAAATCTAAAGCCTTCAACCTCTGGGCCTTCACGATGGAGTCCCCGGTCAGAAATAGCTGTTCGGCAGATGGGACAAGTGTCGCTCTCCTGAAGCCATCGCTGGATGCAGTCGGTGTGGAATTCGTGAGTGCAGTGCAGGTTGGTAGTTGCGCCTCCATCTTGATAATCTGCCAAGCAAATGGGACAACTTACCTGCCTCTCGCGTGCTGCTCCATGGCCAGTGGTCCCTGTGGTGCTGAGTGTTGATCTGCAGCCCTGTTGCGGTCTCTGGGAGAGCGGCTCCGGTTGGTGGCTGCGTCCTCCTGTCTCTGACGCCACCGCATTCTGGACCTTGTCCTGTGGGCGACTGGTGACCCTCCGTCGTCCTGACGTGATGGCCTTTCACGGGATCTGCGAAAGGTCACGGCATCCTGATGGTGATTGGTGCCGGATTACCTGAAATAGCTGGAAATATGTAATATTAATATTAATAATATAAACAATAAATGTATAATGATAATAGCAATGTATTTGAATAAAAATGAGGATGATCGCTGTGAATAGCAGGAGAGAACATGCTTTGACTGGCAATATGTCGTTCATGAAACACTGTAACCAAATAAATTTGATATCATTTTATAGATTTTATCTCTAATGATACAGTACTGTGGTCATTTTAATGGTAATTTTTAAAAAGTGCCACAAGATGGCAGGGTTAGTCCTCCATAGCGGTAATACCGCTCCTTGCCAAAGATGTCTCCCTTTCCCAATTATCTCCATGGCAACCATAGAAAATGGCTTTCTTTCCTCCGGCGGCCATTTTATTGTTGGAGGAGGAGCTGATAAAGGAACAGTCTGATGTGCGGGGATGATGGGCATCGGGGAGAGCAGAGGTGAGGGTGGCAGAGGGCAGGAGCGCGGGGCGGGGGTTATCTGTATAGAAAGGCTGATATAGAGGGGATGATGTGTGGAGAAGGTAGGGGGGTGATGTACAAACATAGCTGGGACTCCCCCATCCCCCCAGTGTTCCCTCATCTGCCCCGATCCACCCCTCAGTGTTCCCTCAGCTGCCCCGATCCACCCCTCAGTGTTCCCTCATCTGCCCCGATCCACCCCTCAGTGTTCCCTCATCTGCCCCGATCCACCCCTCAGTGTTCCCTCATCTGCCCCGATCCACCCCTCAGTGTTCCCTCAGCTGCCCCGATCCACCCCTCAGTGTTCCCTCATCTGCCCCGATCCACCCCTCAGTGTTCCCTCATCTGCCCCGATCCACCCCTCAGTGTTCCCTCATCTGCCCCTATCCACCCTCAGTGTTCCCTCATCTGCCCCGATCCACCCCTCAGTGTTCCCTCATCTGCCTCGATCCACCCCTCAGTGTTCCCTCATCTGCCCCGATCCACCCCTCAGTGTTCCCTCAGCTGCCCCGATCCACCCCTCAGTGTTCCCTCATTTGCCTCGATCCACCCCTCAGTGTTCCCTCATCTGCCCCCCCCCCATGTTATCTCATCTGCCCCAATTCCACCATGTTATCAAATCTGCCCCCATCCCCTCCAAGTTGCCTCATCTGCCCGTCCATGTTGCCCCATCTGCCTCCACCCCCCCATGTAGCCTCATCTGCCCCCATGTTGCCTCATCTGCCCCAATTCCCCCATGTTATCAAATCTGCCCCCATCCCCTCCAAGTTGCCTCGTCTGCCCCCATGTTGCCTCATCTGCCTCCACCCCCCCCATGTTGCCCCATCTGCCTCCATCCCCCCCATGTTGCCTCATCTGCCTCCATCCCCCCCATGTTGCCTCATCTGCCCCCATCCCCCCCATGTTGCCTCATCTGCCCCCACCCCCCCATGTTGCCTCATCTGCCCCCACCCCCCCATGTTGCCTCATCTGCCCCCACCCCCCCCATGTTGCCTCATCTGCCCCCACCCCCCCATGTTGCCTCATCTGCCTCCATCCCCCCATGTTGCCTCATCTGCCTCCATCCCCCCCATGTTGCCTCATCTGCCTCCATCCCCCCCCATGTTGCCTCATCTTCCCCCATGCCCCCCATGTTGCCTCATCTCCCCCCATCCCCCTCATGTTGCCTCATCTGCCCCCACCCCCCCCATGTTGCCTCATCTGCCCCCATCCCCCCCATGTTGCCTCATCTGCCCCCATCCCCCCCTCCATGTTGCCTCATCTGCCCCCATCCCCCCCTCCATGTTGCCTCATCTGCCCCCCCCCATGTTGCCTCATCTGCCCCCATCCCCCTCCCCATGTTGCCTCATCTGCCCCCACCCCCCCCATGTTGCCTCATCTGCCCCCACCCCCCCATGTTGCCTCATCTGCCCCCATCCCCCCCCCATGTTGCCTCATCTGCCCCCACCCCCCCCCATGTTGCCTCATCTGCCTCCATCCCCCCCATGTTGCCTCATCTGCCCCCACCCCCCCCATGTTGCCTCATCTGCCTCCATCCCCCCCATGTTGCCTCATCTTCCCCCATCCCCCCCATGTTGCCTCATCTACCCCCATCCCCCCCATGTTGCCTAATCTACCCCCATCCCCCTCATGTTGCCTCATCTGCCCCCATCCCCCCCATGTTTCCTCATCTGCCTCCACCCCCCCCATGTTGCCTCATCTGCCTTTATCCCCCCCCCATTATGCCTCATCTGCCTCCACCCCCCCCCATGTTGCCTCATCTGCCTCCATCCCCCCCCATGTTGCCTCATCTGCCTCCATCCCCCCCATGTTGCCTCATCTGCCTCCTTCCCCCCCCCCCCCCCTTGCTGCCTCATCTGCCCCCATCCCCCCCATGTTGCCTCATCTGCCCCCATCCCCCCCATGTTGCCTCATCTGCCCCCATCCCCCCATGTTGCCTCATCTGCCCCCATCCCCCTCATGTTGCCTCATCTGCCCCCATCTATATTGTGCAGCGGGAGGAGTGAGACTCTGTATAGTGCAGCGGTAGGGGTGAGACTTTGCGTAGTGCAGCAGGAGAGGGGAGCCCATTCACAATGGTGGTGTTTGGCCCAGTACATGGGATGCTTTGCTTGCAGCTCTGGCATATCAGGATTTCCATAGATTTGTATTGCAGAAGCTGATTTCTCCCCAGTTCATGTTTAGATGACAATATGTGTCTTTCAGATTGTAGAATATCTGGAATAGAAGTGCCGGGGAGGACTGGACTCTGGGTCCCTGCCAGGACTTTCCAGGACTTTCAATGGCTGCCTCCCACTGTATAACAGTATGCAGGCTCCACAGTCTACAGCCCGGAGCCAGCTGAACCCTGCCCCTCCCCCGTCTGTCTAGGTGTCATCCTCCCAGGCTGTCAGTCCTGTACGGGGGAAGAAAGGGGCTGCCATCACATCACATCACTCAACCCCTGGAAAGGACCAATGGAGGTGTGTGCGGGGTGCAGGAGCCGTGCGGGGCCCCTGAGCTGTGAGTGAGCTGGAGAGGAGCCGGACACAGAGTGCGGACAGAGGTGAGAGGCTGAGCGATCGGAGAGCTCTGGACCTGGAGGTGCAGCAGGGACACAGAGAGAGGGGGAGCCCGGCACAGGACCCGCCCCCTTCACGGCAAGTAACAGGGGATTTGGATTTTACCGCCCCCCATCCTAGAGTCCTCAGGCGGCTGCCTAATCTGCCTTATGCTGGCGTTGGCCCTGCTTTCAGGCCGCTCCTCTTCTCACTGATTGGCTTTTGTCGCATTGGAACGCAGCTTCCCAGCGGGATAAATGGCATAAAAATGATTTCCCTTTAAGCTGTATGAGACGATTCTCATCGCAGAGCTGCAGATTGAAAGTCCTGCGTGCTGCATTTTTGATGCATCTTCCCTTTTAGTCTATATGAAACTCGCCAGAAGCGCACCCACGTTGCGTGTTTAGGGTCACATGACAAGAATAGGCTGGTTGTTAAGAAGCGGGCTCCTGCCGGCGTCCCTAACATCCAATGAATAGCCGGTACCTGGCGACGTCCTTAACAAGCAGCTATTCACCAATATGCGCTGTAACGCAATGCATAGAACACGCACTGTGCGTTTTTACAAATGCGTGGTGCGTTTTGGAAGTGCTGCAGTGTGAAAGCAGCCTTCCATTTCATGTTGGCTTTTTTCCTCCTTTTCAGCGGCTGATCCTGCCAGTAACACACTTCCAGTCCAGCACTGCATAGAATATGAGGAGCTGCTCTGTGAAGTATAAAGTGGCATTTGTTAGGAAAAAAGCTTCCAGGCCGGATGTTATGACGGAGAAGATGCTCTCGGTGTCCTCTGTCATCAATGTTCCCCTGCCTGTCATCTGGCATGTACACGGAGTCGCACAGCTCAGCATACATGTACAGCTCCTGCTGTGTGCCGTGGTGATGCCACTCCACCACAGAAGGATCGCTATCATCACTCCGGAGCTGCTCCTAAAATCTTCTTTATTGCAAATTCCACAGGAGTCCAGCCTTCCGAATGCGGCTCAGCCCTGGTGGGCTTTATTTGTGACATTAGGATTCCATTGTGTGTGTGTAAGGCTGGACTCCGGAGGGATCTGCCATAAAGAAGATTAGAAGGACGGCTCCTGTGTGATGGCGATCCTTCTGTGGTGGACGCATGTTTGGCTGAGGATGTGGCCCCGGCACTATACAGGAGTGTAGGTTGGAGCACCGTTTCTTTCTTTGCACATGTGGTGATGGTGTGACTCGCAGATGCATGTGCAGGAGTGACGTCATCACACAGCGGCCAACCAAGCGGCTGAACAGACAGGAACTGGAAGGAAGGGGAAGATGGGAGCGGTGAGAGCGCGGAGCTGGAGGGCTTCCTGTGACGGGTAAGTCTGTCATAATGTGCTAGTGTGGGGGGCATAGCAGAACATTATGGCAGAAACCTGCAGGGGGCTGGCTAGAAACATTTCTAGAGCAGAGTTTAATATGGCTTTAGTGATTGGCCAACCCCGGGGATGTCGCTGGTCACATGGGGTGTGAAGAAAGGAAACCTAGAAAGGCTTGTAAGCGTGAAGGCCTCTGCAGGAGATCTGGGATGTCATGACAGCAAATGTGCTCCTCACATCACAGCATGGAGGAAAAATCCAACGTAACTCTTTTACCTCACAGGGGCCACCTCTAAGGCTGCTTTCACACTGATCAGGAGCAAAAATGCAGTAAGCTGGAGCTGGTGGTGAGCGCTCAGTCTTCCAGCTGGGGGCGCACATTGGAGCACGCTCCCTGGATACACTTTTCTGTATTTGTACTGCAGCTAATGTAAATGGCTGATTTTAGCTTGGTATTGATTTTAGAATTTCCTGTCCAGCAGCATTTAGACTGGAAGAGAGAGGGACAGCACTATAGGTGTTTTAGTCTTGGACTTAATCATCCAGTGCTTATCTGTTCCTGTCCAAAATTTATGACGCTGGCCAGCTTGTGGAATGTGCGCACATAAAGAAACTCACACTGACACCTTTGGTCTGTGAAAACTTCTCTCTAATTTATTGAAATGAAACCGTGAGCTTATATATGAAAAATGATGCAAACATCACGTGATAACAGCATAAGCATTATATTAGTCTTTGATTGGTCACTTTACACGAAAACAATCTCCGTCATGGTATAGGTGTGATCTTCTTCAGTCTTATCTTAAAAAGAGAAAAACATTCTTTTGTCTTCCAAATCACACGATGGGAGGGGGTCTGTTCCTGTGAGCAAATATTTCTTAAGCAAGGATTTCTTAAAGTACCACAAAACCCAGCAGGTAGAAAATATTCACACAACATATGTATTAAAGTATAAAAGTAAATATTTATAAAACTTATAGAAATAGCGTATATATATATATATATATATATATATATATATATATTCAATAGGAAACGAAATAGGCATTTTACCAAATCCATCACATAGGCTGATCAGGTGTTCTGCATCAGCATGTGCTCTCAGTATTAGAGAGCAGAGAGATGACTTGATCAGTCTACTATTGCTCCTTTGGGCCTGGCTCACACTTGTGCAGTTTGCTTTTCATATGTTTTTGCATTGCTTCTTGCAGTGCATTTTGCATTTTTGTTCACTCATTTTTCACACGTTTTTTGATGCATTTTTTTTTGTTTTGTTTTTTCTTAATGCTTTTTGCTGTTTAGGCAGATTAAAAAATGCACTTTATACGTATCTGCAGTGTGTCTATTGAAGTCTATTGACCTAAAAATGCACCGTGTTGTGTTTAACAAAAGAACAATCCGTGATCGTTTCCAAACACGCAGCGGCTGAAAAACACGCAGATGTGAACGTGTCCCATGGGAAACCATTGCATAGGAGAGATGTGGGGTCTTATTGACCCCATATCTCTTCATAAAGAGGACCTGTCACTAATTATTTCTATCACAAGGGATGCCTGCATTTCTTGTGATAAGAATAAAAGTGATTAAAAAACATATTTAAGGGACAGGTCAAAAAAAAAATCCAAAAAATTAAATTAAATTAAAAAAAAAAGAGTTTAATTTGCCCCCTTCCCCCCGTGCTCAAACAAATTGGTGAACGCGTATGTAGGCCATGGCCACATATGTAAATGGTGTTCAAACCACACACGTGAGGTATCGCCACGTACGTCAGAGCAATAATTCTCGCACTAGACCTCCTCTGTAACTTTACACTGCTAACCTGTAGACATTTTTAAAGCATCACCCATGGAGATTCTTAAGTACTGCAGTTTCACGCCATTCCACGAGCGTATGCAATTTTAAAGCGTGACATGTTGGTTATATAGTTTCTCGTCGTAACATCCTCTTTCATATTTTAACAAAAAATTGGGGTTCATATTGTTTTTTTGGGGTTTTTTTTTTTAATCAAAGTGTATTTTTTTCCAAAAAATCTATATTTATTTTTAAAAACTGCGCATCTCGGTTTTGGTTTTTGGCCATGTGCATTTTGAATTTTCGGTACCAGAATTTTCATTTCGGTGCACCACTAGTATTTAGCTGTTTTCCTGGAGCTAGGCTTTAACCAGGAGTCTGAGCTGTGACTACACTGTCCATTCCCCTTATAGAAGGACAGCTCTAGTAGTAATATCTCTCTATAGCTCGTTCAGGGAGGGTTCCTCCTTCCTGTCAGTGGTGGGGTGGACAGCTGTGCTGTAACCTGCATTATGTACTCCGTATACTGCTTTGTATGTCAGGCTGTGGATTTGGGAAATAAATGCACCAATCAAATACTTAATAAAATACAATGTTACTAGTAAAGGTATGCAAGTTATTGCCAGAAAAATCACATCCTTTTTATTTTTTTTCTAGATGAAGACGTACTCCTTGATGTACATCAAATATTCAGTAGTGAATCCTACGTGGCTACAACACCCAGTGTACTCTGCAACCATCTATTGAGCACTTGTTACGTGGCGACTGAGAACTCCTGTTCTGAGACTCGAGAGAGCCAGCATGCTGTCACAGCAAATAGGTATGTACCTGAGAAGAGCAGAAGACATAACAGTGGTCCTGCATGTAATAGATCTAGGTACAAATGATCACAAACAATTGCTTAAAGTGATTGTAAAAGCTCAAGGTTTTTTACTTTCATGCATTCTATGCATGAAGGTAAAACAACCTCTGTGTTCAGCAGCCCCCAATACCTACCTGAGCCCCATCTTGATGCAGCAATATGCATGAGAGCCTTGGCTGTCCCGGGTCTCTCTCCTCATTGGCGGCGACAGCAGTGTGAGCCATTGGTTCCCGCTACTGTCAATCGCAGCCATTGAGGAGGGGGTGGGGCGGGGCTGAGCTATGAGACACAGAGGTGGCTTGGGAGCAAGCATGCATAAGTGTCCCCAGAGCAAGCAGCTTGCTCTGGGGGCACTCAGCAGGGGGGAGGAGCTAGGAGCATCGGCGGGAGACCCAAGAAGAGGAGGATCGGGGCTGCTCTGTGCAAAACCATTACACAGAGTAGGTCTGTGTACCATTGGGGAATTTACCTTGTCCCAGAGACTCAACAGGACAGAGAAAATCATTAAAAGTGAGGGAAATTCCTCTTAGACATCCCTGGAACAGGAACCCCATTGGATGATCTACCCTTGCCTCTTTTATTGGGGTCAACTTGAAAATGTTGGATTTCCCTTCATTTTCTTAGTAATAATTAGGGATGCACCAAAATTTTAGTGGCTGAAACGTTTTGACCGAAAACACCACTATCGGCCTTTGGCTGATATTATAATAAGCACCAATACAGGTGCTGAAAATAACCCCGCCCTCCGCCGCCCGGTGGTTCTCAGCCTTACCTGAGAAACCATGCAACGATCCTGGCGCTGGGCATAGAGGTAAGCGAAGGAAAGATGGCCTTCACTCATCTCTATGCCGTTGGAGGACCGGAGTGACATCACTTCCGGTTTTAGCACCTTGTAAACAAGGCCATTGTTTTTTTGTTTGTTGTTTTTTTTTTATGCACTAGATCAATGCTTTTTTGATGGAATGATTTACATTGTAGAGGAGAGATGTGGGGTCTTATTGACCCCTTCTCTCTCCATAAAGAGGACCTGTCACTGCTTATTTCTATCACAAGGGATGCATGCATTCCTTGTGGTAGGAATAAAAGTGAATACAAAAAAATCTTTTAAAGGGACAGTGTAAAAAAAAAAAAAAGTTTAAAGTGCCCCTTTAATGCAGAATTCCAGGTATGGGTATTTGTACCTTATTACATTGGTCCAGCTTAGATAAATATAACTCTGCATATACCATACCTGTGAGATCCCTCTAAAAGCTGTAAATCACTGTAGAAGACATTGGTACTTCAGTGATCTCCACTTGTTTCCGAGTCCCATGCCGAGCGGCTGGCCCGCTGCAATCTGAACACATTTAGAAAAGGAGAAGCATTCTCTGAATGGCTCTTGAGCCCAGCGACAGAGCCCCTGTGTTCCCAACACAGCAGGGCAGCCGTTTAGCGTGGGGCCCAAAAGCAAGTGGAGATCCCTGGAGTTCCAATATCTACTACAGGGATTTCTAGCTTCTAGAGGAATCCCACAGGTATGGTATATACATCAATATATTGGTCCAAGCTAGACCAATGTAATTCTGTTTAAAATGCCATACCTGATATTATTCGGCTATTTCTTTGAGAGTTGTCACCTGACCCCAGCCATTGACACTGCTGTGAAGGCTGTTATTGGCATATTTATCTTTATAGATAATAAAAGGAGCAGCGCTAAAATATTAAATATTGACACTTAAAAGGATAAATAAAGATATCAAAGTTAAAGTGACAGTATGTGGTAAAGTGCTGGGTAAAAGGCTGATAGTAACTTCAAACTTCAGTGATGTGCCAGAAGTGTAGTAACAATATACGCTCACCAGATGCGTGCTTCCTGAGCCGCGCATGCGCGGTGAGAATGGGAGGACGTCATATGACGTCCTTCCAGAACGAGAGAACCACCTTGCTATACTATATTACTATATGGTGGGCGGCAGGTGGTTAAATACGCATGTGAACAATATAGCCAGAGGTCCTCTTCTCGGGATGGGATGGATGAGATATGCCGTTTACGGATTCTCCTCCCTGGGTGGTATACAGCCTTAACCACTTCCATACAGGGCACTTTTACCCCCTTCCTGCCCAGGCCAATTTTCAGCGCTCACACTTTAAATGAAAATTGCGCGGTCATACAACATTGTACCCAAACTAAAATTTTATCATTTTCTCCACACAACTAGAGCTTTCTTTTGGTGGTATTTAATCACCGTTGGGGTTTTTATTTTTTGCTAAATTAACCAAAAAAAGACAAGAAATTTTGAAGAAAAAAAAAGTTTTTCTTTTGTTTCTGTTACAAAAGATTGCAAATAAATAATTGTTCATAAATTTAGGCCAAAATGTATTCTACTACATGTCTTTGGTGAAAATAACCCAAATTAGTATTTATTATTTAGTCTGTAGGAAAGTTATAGAGTTCACAAACTATGGGATAGATCTGAATATTGATCAATCCTGAAGTACTGACAGCCAATCTAATTTCTTGAGGTTATGAATGTCAGAACAAAATGACCCCTTTATGCAAAGTAGACAGTCCGACGTATTTCATAACAGGCATGGCGAGTTTTTTGAAGTTGTAATTTTTTTGTCATAATTTTTCAGAAATGAAGAAATAAAAAAAATGTTTTTCACTGTTTTTTTTTACATACTGTCACCAGTGCAGTACAGCGTTCGGCATGGCGGTGATCAGGGACACTGGTTACAGTACAAAAAAAAAATTATAATTTTTGATTTTTTAAGATTTTTTTTTAAGATTTTTTTTTTTTATATTTCACTATGACCAAAATAGTATAATGTTACCATAGTAACATTGTACTACTTTGGGGAAGTGATTTTTTTTTTTTACACAATTTGCTTATAGCAAAGAATTACTTTGCTATAAGCAAGCATTTACCTGAATTAAATCGATTCATTCAGGGTTTTTTTTTTTTTTTTTTTTGTGCTTAGCTGTGATTTGGCCACAGATAATCACATAACACAGCTGGGCTGTGATTGGCCCAGCTTCTGCATGTGATCACTGTGACCATTCACAGCTAGCCACACTTGTATACAAGGGATGGCATGAAAGGAAGCCATCCATTGTATACAACTGTCATGTGACCTGCTGTGATTGGTCACGGCAGGTCACATGATACTGGCAATGGGGCCTTTACACAGATCTGTCATCGGCCGTGCCTGAGGTACACGGCCGGTGACAGATCGCGCCGCTGGGCGGCTCTGCAGGCATGCAAACTGCGCATGCCTGGAAGGACGCCATATGGGGACGAGGTGCGGGAACCGGTTAAAGGTGTCTCCTTGGTGGGCGCAGGTTGGATCCAGCCAGAGGCCTCCTTAGTGGATGAATGGATGCTTTACAGCCAAAGTTAATGGAAAAGCTTCCTCCTCTGGATAAAATGGAATATTGCCACTCTAACTCCTGCCACTGTACCATCCGGGATGGGCTCTGGAAATAAATTTTAGCTGGACGTAGAGCCAAACAGAAGATAGCCCATAGTGCAGTATTTTGTAAGCAAATAATTTATTAAATAAAGATTCCACGTGGTAAAATATAACCGCAAATAAGTGGAGAAGCACTGATCATCCACAATAGAAAGATGGCCGCCGGACCTACACTAGGCTCCGGTGGCGTGACATCACGGCGTACTGGCTCATACTTTGATGCGTTTCATGCATATGCACTTCTTCAGAAAGGATCGCCATTACTGCAGTGCTTCAGATCAATATATACTGCATGAGCCTTTTGAGTCATCAAAATTTACCGACAAGTGCTAGCAGAGATCAGGCCTGATTCTGCCAACAGTGTGGTTTTGTTTGCAATGTATCAAGTGACAGTGACCTACTGACACTGCACTTGCTGGAGGAGAAGGGGGGGGGGGGTAAGCGTGGGGGCTAAACGCAGGTGCTAACTGCCAACTGATCCCGCTAACGCTGCGTTTTTGGGGACTCTATACTAATGTGAACGCCGGTATAGTGCTGATCTGATCAAAGATATTGATCCGTTCAGACACTATACTAGCAATGGAGGTATTGTGTATGAGCGTGTTCCTGGCAGTCAAGGGGTAAAATGTGATTACTGGTGTACTGACGGGCAATCTGACGCTATCTGGGAGGGGCGTGAAAACCACGGGAGCGTAAATCACGTGTGTGTATGTATATATATGTAAGGGACCGCCCGGCGGTACCACTAGCACTCCACTGAATAGGCGTCCCCAGCGCACGGAATCTAAGTCCCAGGGTGCTTGTTCACCAGGGCCCCTGATGGTGGGGATGGACTTGGAGCCCCCCGAGACCAGGTCGTGGCTACTGGGTACGTCCGCCAGTGGTAGTGGTATGCGCCAAGGGCTCCCACGGGAAAGAGTCTGATATGAGGAGGTCAGAAGACCCCACTGCGAGGGATGGGCGGATGGATGGATGAGCAAGGTCAGACGGGCCGGGTCGGTAACAGAGAGGACGGTAAGGTACAAGGCAGCGGGCAGAGAATGGTCGAGTCACACGCCAGGTCAGCAACAGCAGGTCAAATCCAATAGGGGGCATCCAGGAGAGAGGTCAGGCAAAGCAAGGGTCAGGACAGGAGAAAATAGCAAGGTCAGGTACAATCCGGATCAATAACTTACAGGGTACAGGTTCGCAGAATCACAGGATGCAGGAAAGACCAGAAGGCACTGAATGACAGCTCAGGGCCATTTAAATATCCCGCCCTGCGCTGCCATTGGTACCCAGCGGGCGACCGCGGCTTCTACTGCACATGCGCGAACGCGAACGCCGCGGCCGGCCCGGACCTAGTGCCCGTGTCCCTGCACGGGGCGGTGCACTGCGCCTGCGCCGGGACCATGGCGGCGGGGATCGGAAAGATCCCTGACACCTCCTCTGTAAATCTAAAATGGTGGCTTTTAAAGGCTTTTAAAGCGCTGCCTATGGATATTAAAAATGTTTGCAGTTTGTCACCATTGAACGGGGCATGCGCAGTTTTAAAGCATGTCATGTTTGGTATATATTTACTCGGCATACCATTATCTTTTATATTTTACCAAACAATTGGCCAATATATTGTGTTTTTGTGCATTTAAAGTAAAACAAGTGTATTTTTTTTTTTTAATTGCTTTTGAAAAATCGCTGCGCGAGTACTATGTGCCATAAAAAATTGTAGTACCTACCATTTTATTCACTAGGGTGTCTGCTTTAAAAAATATATAATGTTTGGGGGTTTAAATTAATTTCCTAGCAAAAAATACTGATTTTTTCATGTGAACAAAAAGGATTGGTTTTCAGGTGGTTAGAAGAGTGAATGATGTGTGGCATAAACTTCTAATGCTGGGCATAAAACGCCCCCACCCCCCAAAATGACCCCTTTTTGGAAAGTATTCACCCCAAACTATTTGCTGAGAGGAATGTTGAATCAATAGAAGAATTTATTTTTTTACCACAAGTTTTTGGAAAATGACAAAAAATAAAATTACACAAAATTGTCTTTGAAATAATTTATTGCTCACACAAGCCATATGTATATGTGGAATCACTCCCCAAAATACATTCTGCTACTTCTCCCGAGTATGGGGGTGCCACATATGAGAGACTTTTTGGCAGTCTAGCCAAGTACAGGACCCCAAAATCCAATAAGCACCTTCAGGCTTTTAAAGGGCTTTATTTCCTCATTACACTTCCTGACTACCTATCACAGTTTCGGAGGCCCTGGAATGCCAGAATAGCACCAAACCCCCCCAAATGACCCCTTTTTGGAAAGTAGACACCCAAAGGAATTTGATAACAATCATGGTAAGTATTTTGAAGATCTCATTTGTTGCCACAAGTTTTTGGAAAATGAAAGAAAATAAAAATATATTTCTTTTCTTTTTTATATTTCAAAACCTTATGAGAAAAAATGAGATCTGCAAAATACTTACCATGTCTCTTTTTAAATTCCTTGGAGTGTCTACTTTCCGAAAAGGGGTCATTTGGGGGTGTTTGTTCTATCCTGGTATTTTAGCACCTCAAGAGATGTGATGGGTGGTCAGAAAGTAAAAGCTGTGTAAATTTCAAATTATCTATACCATAGTTTGTAGACGCTATAACTTTCACACAAAGCAATCAATATACACTTATTGGGATTTGTTTTACCAAAAACATGTAGCAGAATACATTTGGGCTTAAATTTATGACTAACTTTGAGTTTACGATATATTTTTTATAGCTGAAAGTAGAAAATATTGTTTTTTTTTGAAAATTTTTGTGGTTTTTTTGTTTATAGCGCAAAAAATAAAAAGCGCACAGGTGATAAAATACCACCAAAAGAAAGCTCTATTTGTGTGAAAAAAAGGACGTAAATTTCGTTTGGGTACAGCATTGCATGACCGCGCAATTATCATTTGAATTAGTGCAGCGCCAAACAGCAAAAAAAGGCCTGGTCATTAAGGGGGGTAAATCCTCAGGAGCTCAAGTGGTTAACCACTTCCAGTCCGGACTCTTGTACCCGCACTGGGACCATGAAAGGCTTTCCAAATAGATAAAATGAGAGAAAATGAATGTTAAAAAAAATAAACAAAGCCCCAAAAAAAAAAAAATTTGGTAACATCCATTTATCTCATGTCCAGTACATACATAGACGCACTTGGCAGAGGTAAGCCTCGAACCTACGACCATGCACTCTTTGGACGGGCACTCTCCCTACTGTGCTATGTCTGTTACCAGGTATAGACTCTGTCAAACTGACCCTTGTTTTCAAAAACTGCCAACTGTCACCTGCCCAATGTCAAGTAGCTATAGTGCAGTGCTAATCCGCTTCCATACTGGGCACTTTTACCCCCTTCCTGCCCAGGGCAATTTTCAGCTTTCAGCGCTCTCACACTTTGAATGACAATTGCGCGCTCATACAACATTGTACCCAAACTAAAATTTTACCATTTTTTTCACACAACTAGAGCTTTCTTTTGGTGGTATTTAACCACTTGAGCTTCTGAGGATTTACCCTCCTTAATGACCAGGCCTTTTTTTGCTGTTTGGCGCTGCACTAATTCAAATGATAATTGCGCGGTCATGCAATGCTGTACCCAAACGAAATTTACGTCCTTTTTTTCACACAAATAGAGCTTTCTTTTGGTGGTATTTTAACACCTGTGCGCTTTTTATTTTTTGCGCTATAAACAAACAAACACAAAAATTTTGAAAAAAAACAATATTTTCTACTTTCAGCTATAAAAAATATATCGTAAACTCAAAGTTAGTCATAAATTTAAGCCAAAATGTATTCTGCTCCATGTTTTTGGTAAAAAAAATCCCAATAAGTGTATATTGATTGCTTTGTGTGAACGTTATAGCGTCTACAAACTATGGTATAGATACTGTAATTTATGCCTTTTTTTGCTATACAGCACTGCACTAATTCAAATGATAATTGCGCGGCCATGCAATGCTGTACCCAAACAAAATTTACGTCCTTTTTTTCACACAAATAGAGCTTTCTTTTGGTGGTATTTTATCACCTGTGCGCTTTTTATTGTTTGCGCTATAAACAAAAAAAACACAAAAACTTTGAAAAAAAACAATAATTTGTACTTTCAGCTATAAAAAATATATCGCAAACTCAAAGTTAGTCATAAATTTAATCCAAAATGTATTCTGCTACATGTTTTTGGTAAAAAAAAAATCCCGTGCATTATCGGGCAAACTGGCGCTATATGGGAGTGGAGCTAACACTATCGGAAGTCACCAGTGACACTAATACAGTGATCAGTAAAAATCTGTTCACTGTAATCAATGACACTGGTGACAGGGCAGTGAAGGGGTTAACTGGGGGGGTGGGGGGTGATCACGGGGTTAAATGGGATTACTGGTGTACTAGCGGGCAAACTGGGGCTATCTGGGAGGGGCGATAACCCTATCGGAAGTCGCCAGCGACACTGATACAGTGATCAGTAAAAATCGGTTCACTGATCCGTGACACTGGTGGCAGGGCAGTGAAGGGGTTAATTGGGGGGGGATTAAGGAGTTAAACGGGATTACTGGTGTACTGGCGGGCAAACTGGCGCTATCTGGGAGGGGTTAACTGGGGGGGTGGGGGGGCGATCAGGGGGTTAAATGTGACCTAGGTGTGTTCTAACTGTAAATGTGTAGTGTTTTACTCACTTTTACTGTTTCTTCTTCTCTGTCTGGAACGGAATGTGTCCAGGCAGAGAAGAATGACATCATATCTTGTCCTGTGTAAACTTCAACACAGGACAGGATAGGACAGGGACCGATCATCTGATTTCAGTCAGACATCACTGGCTGAAATCTAATGATTGATCCCTCCGGGATCGAATGGTGTCACCCGCGGGTCGGCGGGAGCGCGCGCGCCCCCTGCGGGCGAAAACGTCGGGAGCGCGGAACCCGTTTTAAAACGTGATTTTGCGCCTGAGTTCCGCCCTGCACACGTATATATACAGTGGCAGGGCGGCAAGCGGTTAATCACCACTGGGGTTTTTATTTTTTGATAAATTAACAAAAAAAGACCGAAAATTTTGAAAAAAAAAACACGTTTTTCTTTGTTTCTGTTATAAAAGTTTGCAAATAAATTATTGTTCTTCATAAATTTAGGCCAAGATGTATTCTGCTACATGTCTTTGGTGAAAATAACCCAAATTAGAATGTATTTTTTAGTTTGTGTGAAAGTTATAGAGTTCGCAAACTATGGGATAGATCTGAAAATTGATCAATCCTGAAGTACTGACGGCCAATCTAATATCTTGAGGTCCCAGAATGTCAGAACAGTACAGATATCCCCAAATGACCCCTTTTTGGAGAGTAGACAGTCTGACGTACTTCATAAGAGGCATGGCGAGTTTTTTGAAGTTGTATTTTTTTTGTCATCATTTTTTGGAAAATGAAAAAATGCAAAAAATAATTTTCACAATTTTTTTTTTTTTATATACTGTCACCAGTGCAGTACAGCGTCATCATATTACTGGCATGGCGGTGATCAGGGACACTAACTGGTGACAGTATGAAAAAAAAATATATACATTTTTAATTTTTTTATTTTTAATTTTTTATTAAATTTTTTTTCTTTTTCTATGATTTTTTTTTTCATATTTCACTATGTCAAAAATAGTACAATGTTACCATAGTAACATTGTACTACTTTGGAGAAGTGATCAGTATTTTTATTTTTTTTTTACTCAATTTGCTTATAGCAGTGGTCGGCAAGCCGCGGCTCGCGAGCCACATGCGGCTCTTTACACACTTCAATGCGGCTCTTCTGTGTGCCGGGCGCCCGCTCCCCTCCCTGCTCTCGGGCGGCCGCCCCAAAAGTCAGGACATTGCAGCTAGCCCAGCAATGGGCAAACTACGACCCGGCGGACCTTTTAATCCGGCCCGCGGAGCGTGGCAAACATTGGCTGTCAGGATGTAGGCGGGGCAGCCAGGATGTAGGCGGGGCAGCGTGACGAACTCCTCTCCTCTCACAGTCCGCCCTGAAGACCGGAACGGCGCGGGAACACGGCGAGAGGAACGCGCGGAGCAAAGGTAAGTGAATTGACACGATATGGGGAATGAATTACTATAGGGGGGATGACTTGCTATAGGGGGGATGAATTACTATGGGGGATGAATTATTATATGGGATGAATTACTATATGGGGGATGAATTACTATATGGGGGATGAATTACTATGGGGGATGAATTACTATATGGGGGATGAATTACTATATGGGGGATGAATTACTATATGGGGGATGAATTACTATGGGGGATGAATTACTACGGGGGATGAATTACTATATGGGGGATGTATTTTCAGTTTTAAAAATGTGGCTCTCAAAATAAATTTCAATCGTGGTTTTGGCGAGATTTGGCTCAGTTGAAAAAAAAAGGTTGCCCACCACTGGTTTATAGCAAAGAATTACTTTGCTATAAGCAAGCATTTACCTGAATGACATCGATTCATTCAGTTTTTTTTTTTTTGTGCTTAGCTGTGATTTGGCCACAGCTAATCACATGAGATGTGCATGTGATCTGTGGGACCATTCACAGCTAGACACTAGTATACAATGGATGGCATGAATAAAGCCATCCATTGTATACAACTGTTATGTGACCTGCTGTGATTGGTCACAGCAAGTCACATGGTACCGGCAACGGGGGCCAGTACTGAGATCTGTCATAGGCCGTGTCCGAGGTACACTGCCAGTGACAGATCGCGCCGCTGTGATCTAGTGCGTTTTCCCTGCCGCCATTTGGCTGTTGGCCAGGAGGGAAGTGGTTAACCTCTTCAGCCCCAGCCACTGCATAAGTACGTTTGCAGGGCGGCACGGCTGCGCAAAACCACGTTTTAAAATGTAGTTTTGCAAAACAGGTAGGGGGCGCGCGTCCACCCTACCTGTCCCGCGGGTGTCAGCAGCGGGTCTCTGCCGCCGGGTCACGGCCGGTCATTACATTACATTACATTACATTACATTGAGTTTATATAGCGCCAAAGGGTTTGCTCAGCGCTGTACAATAGAGGGGGGGACAATACATGAAACATTACAGCAGCTACGAACAGCACACGAGGAATAAGAGGGCCCTACTCTTTCGAGCTTACAATCTGGGAGGGAGGGGGTAGTGGTACAGGAGGAAGTGGCTGTGGGGGATGGAGTGGTAGGAGGAATGAAGGAGAGCAGCAGTTAGGTGAGGGTGGGGTAGGCTTCCCTGAAGAGGTGGGTTTTCAGGGAGCGCCTGAAGGTGAGGAGGGAAGGTGACAGTCTGATGGATTGGGGTAGTGAGTTCCAGAGGATGGGGGAGGACCTGGAGAAGTCTTGCAGACGTGCGTGTGAGGAGGAGACCAGGGAGCAAGATAGAAGGAGGTCCTGTGAAGAGCGAAGGGTACGGGTAGGGTGGTACTTGGGAATCAGGTCGGTGAGGTAGTTAGGGGCAGTGTTGTGAATGGCTTTGTAGGTCAGAGTGAGTAGTTTGAATTTGATGCGTTGGGCGATAGGGAGCCAGTGGAGGGAGAGGCAGAGGGGGGTGGCAGAGGTGGAGCGGCTGGTGAGGTGGATGAGTCTGGCAGCTGAGTTCAGGATGGTCTGAAGCGGGGAGAGTTTGCACTGGGGTAGGCCGGTGAGGAGGGAGTTGCAGTAGTCAAGGCGTGAGATAATCAGGGAGTGCACAAGTAGTTTAGCGGTGTCTGGGGTAAGGAAGGTGCGTATTTTGGCGATATTGCGGAGGTGGAGCCTGCATGTGTTTGTCAGTGATTTGACATGAGGTTGGAAGGAGAGGTTAGAGTCCAGAATGACCCCAAGGACTTTGGCTTGCGGGGCGGGATTGATGGTGGTGATGTTAGTAGTGATGGATAGGATGGGGGGGGGGCGCGGGCAGGAGGGAAGACGAGAAGCTCGGTTTTGGAGAGGTTGAGTTTGAGGAAATGGAGCGACATCCAGTCAGAGATGTCGTTTAGGAGGTGAGTGATGCGGGCGGAGAAAGTGGAGGTGAGGTGAGGGGTGGAGAGGTAAATTTGAGTGTCATCAGCATAGAGATGGTAGTTGAAGCCGTGGGAGTGTATGAGTTTGCCAAGGGAGGAGGTGTAGATGGAGAAGAGAAGGGGTCCAAGGACAGAGCCCTGGGGGACCCCAACAGAGAGGGGGAGGGAAGTGGAGGTGGCACCATTGTAGGAAACGCTGAAGGAGCGTCGGGATAGGTAAGAGGAGAACCAGGAGAGAGCGGTGTCTCTGACGCCAAGGGAGAATAGTTTATTAAGGAGGAGGGGGTGGTCAACTGTGTCGAAGGCCGCGGAGAGGTCCAGGAGGAGGAGGACAGAGTAGTCGCCTTTGGCTTTGGCGGTAAGTAGGTCGTTGGTGATTTTGAGGAGGGCGGTTTCGGTGGAGTGTAGGGGACGGAAGCCGGACTGTAGTGGATCAAGGAGGTTGTTGTCAGTTAGGTGGGCGCTTAGGCGGTTGTAGACTAAGCGCTCCAGGAGTTTGGAAGTGAGTGGCAGCAGGGAGATGGGTCTGAGGTTGTTTGGGTCAGAGGGGTCCAGGGAGGGCTTTTTGAGTATGGGGGTGATGTGCGCATGCTTTAGGGGGGAGGGGAATACGCCGGTAGAGAGGGAGAGATTGAAGATGTGGGTGAGGGAGCAGATGAGGGAAGAGGGGGGTGACTGGAGGAGTCGAGAGGGGATAGGGTCTAGGGGGCAGGTAGTGAGGCGGGCTTCAGAGAAGACCCTGGTGACTTCCTCAGTAGTAGCGGGGCTGAAGGAGTGCAGAGCTGGTGGGGTTACGGTAAGCGGGGTCTTGGGTGTGGAGGGGGGCAGTGCGGTTGCGAGGTCAGAGGAGGGAAGAGATGAGGGGGAGATAGGGGGGGGGAGGCTAGGTGGGGAGGTAGATTGCGAGTTGACTATGTCCTGACGGATAGCATCAATTTTATTGTGGAAATGAGTGGCAATCTCGTGGGCGGTGAGTGAGGTACTGAGTGGAGGAGGGGGGGGAGAGAGCAGGGAGTTGAAGGTGGAGAAGAGTCGGCGAGGGCAGGAGGAGAGGGTGTTAATCAGGTTTACGAAGTAAGCCTGCTTGGCGGCGTGGAGGGAGGAGGTGTAAGTGAGGAAGGCAGATTTGTAGAGGGAGAATGAACGGGGGGACCTGGTTTTGCGCCATAGTCTCTCCAGCGCACGACTGCGACGTTTGAGGCATTTAGTGTGGTCGTTCTGCCATGGTTGGAGCGGTCTGGGTTTGATGTAGCGTGTGGTTAGGGGTGCCAGAGAGTCTAGGGTAGCTGATAGTGAGTCGTTGTACGTGTTAGTGGCTAGGTCAGGACAAGACAGTGGAAGGATTCTGTCGTGTAGGCGGTCGGCAGCTGAGTGGAGGGGGGCCGGTTCAGGTTGCGAAGGTTGCGGCTGGTGATGGTTTGGCGCTCTGGGGGGGGGGAGTTAGGGGAAGGGGAGATGGAGAACGTGAGGAGGTGGTGGTCGGAGAGAGGGAAGGGGGTGTTAGAGAACTGGTTGAGGGTACAGAGGTGGGAGAAGACGAGGTCCAGGGTGTTCCCAATGATGTGGGTGGAGGATTGAGTGTGCTGTGTGAGCGCGAAGGAGGAGGTTAGGTGGAGGAATTGGGAAGTAGCCGGGCTGTTGTCATTGATGGGGATATTGAAGTCCCCGAGGATGATGGTTGGTAGCTCAGAGGAGAGGAAGAAGGGAAGCCAGGCAGCGAAGTCATCCAGGAAGCGGGGTATGGATCCGGGAGGCCTGTAGATCACTGCGATCCTTAGGGGGGTGGGTGAGAAGAGCCGGATGCAGTGAGCCTCGAAGGAGGAGAAAGTTAGGGAGGGAGGATTAGGGAGGACCTGGAAGGTGCTCAGCGGTGATAGGAGCAGGCCGACCCCATCACCTTTGTGACCGCTCAGTCTTGGTGAATGGGACCAGACGAGACCTCCATAGGAGAGTGCCGCAGGGGAGGTGGAGTCAGTGGCCTGTACCCAGGTTTCGGTGATGGCTAGGAGGTTAAGGGAGCGGGAGATAAAGAGGTCATGGATGGCAGTAAGTTTGTTGCAGACCGAGCGGGCGTTCAGGAGTGCAACCGAGAGAGGGGGGATGGATGCGGGGAGAAGGGGCACAGATATGAGGTTGAGGGGGTTACGGCAGCTGGCGGGAGCAGGGGGGTCCCTAGAGGAGGGGTGAGGTGGCGAGGGGCCAGGGTTCGGGGAGATGTCCCCAGCAGATAGGAGAAGGAGAAGGGTGAGGAAGGTGGCATGGGAATGGGAAGTGTAGGAGCGTGTGGGTCTGATAGTGGTGGCACGTGGGTCGACGGGGGAGTGGAGTAGCAGGAGGAGGTGGTGAGTGCCGTAGTGGGGAGAGGGGAGTAGTGAAGGGGCAATGTAGAGCTGTTTTGGGGGGGTAGGCGGGTAGAGGGAGGCGATTTTTGGGATGGTGGAGAGGAAAATGAGGAGGAGGAGTGCAGGAGGCATGTTGGGGTGGGTGCGGTGACAGTTGGGTCAGGGGAGGTGAAGGGATACAGGTCAGGGCAAGGTGTGTGGGGAATCTGTGTTACCATGGGAGAGTCATTTGAGTCCTTCTGTAGGGGTAGAGTGAGGGTGGAGGGCGGCAGCTGGTTGGCAGCAGTCTGTGGGTGCAGTAAGCTGGCGACCATGGGTGCTGTGGCATGTCTTCAGTGGGTACGGTGGTTCGGCTAGTGGAGGGGTCGTAGGGTGCGATGGCTGGGGGTGATGGTAGGCACGGCGACTGGTGATGTTGGCGGCTCGGTGACTGGGGTTGTTGAGGCCAGGCGTCGGGTGCTGAGGGCTCGGCGTCGTGAGGCGCTGAAGGTGTTGAAGGATCGTCATCAGAGTCGAGCGGGGCGTTGCGGTAGCGATCGTCGGCCCTGCGTGGTTTGTGCTCAACCGTGATCTGTTGCGGCCGGTAGGAGAGACCGCAGCTTCAAGGGTCGTGGTGGGCCATTAGTCGCCGGGGCGTCGCCAGAGGGAATAGCGTGCCGGAAATCAGGGTGCTGGGCGAGCGTTCCCTGGTGTGGTGGCTGGCTGGTAATCCCAGGTGGGGTGGTGGGCAGGGGATCCCCGGTGGGATGGTGGCCGTGCTATCCCTGGTGGGGTAGTAGCGATCCCTGGAGGGATAGTGGCTTAGGGTCCCTGGTGGTTTGGGGTTTCAGGTGGATGGTGGGATCCCTGAGTGAGTGAGTCCCTGGAGGCTGGCGGTGTGATGGTGGTTGGGCTCCCTGGTGGGTAGTGGGCGCCCCTGGTGAAGTACCTGGTGTCCTGGAGCGTCGGTGGATCCCTCCTGGGTTAGCAGGACCGTTGGTGGTGGTGGTAGCTTCCCGGAGCAGCGGAGGCGTCCCGCCGCGGCCGCAATTCCCGCCGCGATTCCAGCCACGGCTGGCAGGAAACACCGCGGCTTCGGGTGCCGCGGTAGGCCTCAGGCTGCTGCGAACCGCCGGAGCTCCGCTGGAGGGACGGAGTGACTGTGGGTGTTGGTGGGGACCTTGGCAGCAGACACAGGGGCCCGGATGGGCCCTGATGGCAGCGGTAGGGGCGCAGGGGTGATCCCCTGATCGGCGGGGACCGAGGAGCGGAGTGGCAGTAGTCCGGGCTGATGTCCGGCGATCCTGGTCGGCCGCGCCAGAAATCGAGGCCGCGGCTTCAGGTGCCGGGTAGGCCGCAAGTCCCGGAGCTCCGGGAGAAAGGTCCAGTGGCCTTCCCTGGCTGGCGAACAGGGACCGGAGGGTCGTGGGGCCTCCGTCAGGGTCCGCTGCCGCCCAGATGGCAGCGGATTGGGGCCGGGGGAGCAGGAGCTCGCCGAGACACGTCCGTCTCGCCGGACGTCCGGATGTTTAAATTGCGCGGTCATGCAACACTGCACCCAAATTAAATTTACATCCTTTTTTTTCCCAACATTACCGGCCGTTTCCCCGCGATTCGCGGTGATCGCTGATCGAGAGTAGGGCTGCATTGTTTATACACAGCCCTGCTATCTGTCATTTCCCTGACAGCTCGTGACAAGCTGAAGAGGGAGAGAAGAGTTTCTCTCTCTCGATCAGCTTGTCCCTGTCCAGCACACACCCCTGCCCCCTAGTAAAACACTCCCTTCACACAGTAAACCCTAAAAATGTTAACCCCTTCCTCCCCAGTGCCATGAGTACAGTGTCAGTGGGTTTTTTTTTCACTGATCACTGTATTGGTGTCACTGGGGATGTCGCTGATCGCCGCCATTATTAGCATAAAAAAAATTAAAAATCCCAGTATCTTTCCCGCCATTTGTAAACGCTATAACTTTCATGTAAACCAATTAATTTACACGTATTGGGATTTTTTTTAGCAGAGACATGTCGCAGAATGCATTTTGGATGAAATTTGTGACTAAATTTGATTTTTTAATTTTTTTTACTGGACATGTTTTATAGCAAAAAGTCCAAAATATTGTTTTTTTTTCTCAAAATTGTCAGCCTTTTTTTTTATAGCACAAAAAAATAAAAACGCACAGGCGATCAAATACCACCGAAAGAAAGCTCAATTTGTTGGGAAAAAAAAGGATGTAAATTTAATTTGGGTGCAGTGTTGCATGACCGCGCAATTGTCAGTTAAAGTAACGCAGCGCCGTAACACAAACCTCTTCTGTAACCGCTTCCTGGCCACCCTACAGCAGAAATACTGCCACAGGGCGGCATGGGTACGCAATATCACATATATATATATATATATATATATATATATATATATATATATATATATATACGTGATTTGCGCTCCCGTGGTTTTCACACCCCTCCCAGATAGCGTCAGATTGCCCGTCAGTACACCAGTCATCACATTTAAACCCTTGATTGCCAGGAGTACGCTCATGTACAATAAACCTCCATTGCTAGTATAGTGTCTGAACGGGTCAATATCTTTGATCAGGTCAGCACTATACCAGCGTTCACATTAGTAAAGCGTCCCCAAAAACGCAGCGTTAGCGGGATCAGCCCCGGCACCTGCCAACACCTGCGTTTAGCCCCTACGCTTACCCCCCCTTCTCCCCAAGCAAGTGCAGTGTCAGTAGGTCACTGTCATTTGATACATTGCACACAAAACCGCAGTGTTCGCAGAATCAGGCCTGATCTCTGTTAGCACTTGTCGGTAAATTTTGATGACTCTCACATGCAGCAGAGTGCCAGTGCTAGTGCCGCGCTACCTTTTGGTGAACTGTCGAGTACCAGCGGTCTAGTACATACTAATCTTTCACATACCTCCTTGATTTTTGGAGTTGTTTTTCACGGAATATCTGTATGCGTTGATTGTGGATCAAAGCAGTTTATATGCACAACAATTTATTGCCGCCAACCCAAATTCAAACCTTGCCAGACCATTCGCATGGAAACTCATTATGGTTTTCAAATTTACATTTTTTTTGGGCCCAACCCTCAACATGGGCATTACTAAAAGAAATGAATTGCGGTTGTATTGGTCCGCAGTCCCGATTCATCATATGCCCGTATAATGTGTTTTATGCATTTCTCATCCTCGGGGTAACCCTGAATTTGACCGGCTCCACAAAATTCAGCCCCTCGCAAATCACCTTAACCTAAAATTTGCAGATGTCTATACTCCCCAGCAAAACATCTGCGTTGATGAGTCCCTTATTAATTTTTCTGGCCGCCTTGCATTCAAACAATATCTCCCCTGCAAGCTTGCCAGATATGGGGTCAAGATGTAGAAGAAATGTGAGAGGACAACAGGCTATACCAGGGGCGGACTGACAACTCATGGGGCCCCCGGGCAATAGGGGATCATGGGGCCCCTGTGTCCTTGCCCAAACTGAAAAAAGCCTATGAAAAAGGTACCAGGGGCATCTCATGGGGCCCCCTACTGACCCCGGGCCCTCGGGCAGTGCCCGAGTTTCCAAATGGTCAGTCCGCCCCTGGGCTATACTTATAAGTTTCGGATTTATGAGGGAAAAGATAGTCACGTGGAGCCCCCTCCCGGATGCCCAGACTACATGGGGAGCAGTGGCAAGATAGTTTGGGACTTGGTGTCATCATTTCTCCATATGGGGTACCACTTATACGTGGACAATTTTTATTCAAGCGTGCCACTATTTAGACATTTATTCAATCTTGGAACTGGCACTTGTGGCAAAGTGTGACCTAATGTGTGCCCACCATTAGAAGTGGGTGGATGCAGGGCGGTATATTCTAATGGTGGGCATACCACACACTTTTTCTGGCAGAGATTTCTTCTCATTTTTTCATTCAGTCCACTGGCTGCATACAAAAAAAAAAATTTAAAAATAATTTTAAAAAAATCAAAATAACTAAAAAAAAAACAAATTTGCCCCTCCCATGCGAGCACGCCTGTGTGCACAAGCCTTGACCCTGTGCCGTTATGTAAACAGCGGTTGCACCATGCATGTGAGGTATTGCCGTGAACATCAGATCAAGGGCAGTAATTCTAACACTAGACCTCCTCTGTAAATCTAAAATGGTGGCTTTTAAAGGCTTTTAAAGCGCTGCCTATGGATATTAAAAATGTTTGCAGTTTGTCACCATTGAACGGGGCATGCGCAGTTTTAAAGCATGTCATGTTTGGTATATATTTACTCGGCATACCATTATCTTTTATATTTTACCAAACAATTGGCCAATATATTGTGTTTTTGTGCATTTAAAGTAAATCAAGTGTATTTTTTTTTTTTAATTGCTTTTGAAAAATCGCTGCGCGAGTACTATGTGCCATAAAAAATTGTAGTACCTACCATTTTATTCACTAGGGTGTCTGCTTTAAAAAATATATAATGTTTGGGGGTTTAAATTAATTTCCTAGCAAAAAATACTGATTTTTTCATGTGAACAAAAAGGATTGGTTTTCAGGTGGTTAGAAGAGTGAATGATGTGTGGCATAAACTTCTAATGCTGGGCATAAAACGCCCCCACCCCCCAAAATGACCCCTTTTGGGAAAGTAGTCACCCCAAACTATTTGCTGAGAGGAATGTTGAATCAATAGAAGAATTTATTATTTTACCACAAGTTTTTGGAAAATGACAAAAAATAAAATTACACAAAATTGTCTTTGAAATAATTTATTGCTCACACAAGCCATATGTATATGTGGAATCACTCCCCAAAATACATTCTGCTACTTCTCCCGAGTATGGGGGTGCCACATATGAGAGACTTTTTGGCAGTCTAGCCAAGTACAGGACCCCAAAATCCAATAAGCACCTTCAGGCTTTTAAAGGGCTTTATTTCCTCATTACACTTCCTGACTACCTATCACAGTTTCGGAGGCCCTGGAATGCCAGAATAGCACCAAACCCCCCCAAATGACCCCTTTTTGGAAAGTAGACACCCAAAGGAATTTGATAAGAAGCATGGTAAGTATTTTGAAGATCTCATTTGTTGCCACAAGTTTTTGGAAAATGAAGAAAGAAAATAAAAACATATTTTTCTTTTCTTTTTTATATTTCAAAACCTTGTGAGAAAAAATGAGATCTGCAAAATACTTACCATGCCTCTTTTTAAATTCCTTGGAGTGTCTACTTTCCAAAAAGGGGTCATTTGGGGGGGGGGGGGGGGTTTGTGCTATCCTGGCATTTCAGGGCCTCCGAACCTGTGATAGGTAGTGGGGAAGTGAAATGAAGAAGTTACGCACCTTCAGGCTTTCAAAGTGGTCATTGGATTTCAGGCTCCTGTATGTGGCTAGGCTCCCAAAAAGTGTCACACGTGTGGTATCCTCATACTCGGTAGAAGTAGCAGAATGTATTTTGGGGTGTAATTCCACATATACCCATGGCTTGTGCAAGAAATAAATCATTTAAATGACAATTTTGTGTAAAAAAAAAAAAAAAAAAAAAAGTTTGTCATTTTCCAGAAACTTGTGGAAAAAAAAATAAATCTTCCATGGACACAATATGTCTCTCAGCAGATAGCTTAGGGTGTCTGCTTTCCGAAAAGGGGTCATTTGGGGGTGTTTGTTCTATCCTGGTATTTTAGCACCTCAAGAGATGTGATGGGTGGTCAGAAAGTAAAAGCTGTGAAAATTTCAAATTATCTATACCATAGTTTGTAGACGCTATAACTTTCACACAAAGCGATCAATATACACTTATTGGGATTTGTTTTACCAAAAACATGTAGCAGAATACATTTGGGCTTAAATTTATGACTAACTTTGAGTTTACGATATATTTTTTATAGCTGAAAGTAGAAAATATTGTTTTTTTTTGAAAATTTTTGTGGTTTTTTTGTTTATAGCGCAAAAAATAAAAAGCGCACAGGTGATAAAATACCACCAAAAGAAAGCTCTATTTGTGTGAAAAAAAGGACGTAAATTTCGTTTGGGTACAGCATTGCATGACCGCGCAATTATCATTTGAATTAGTGCAGCGCCAAACAGCAAAAAAAGGCCTGGTCATTAAGGGGGGTAAATCCTCAGGAGCTCAAGTGGTTAACCACTTCCAGTCCGGACTCTTGTACCCGCACTGGGACCATGAAAGGCTTTCCAAATAGATAAAATGAGAGAAAATGAATGTTAAAAAAAATAAACAAAGCCCCAAAAAAAAAAAAATTTGGTAACATCCATTTATCTCATGTCCAGTACATACATAGACGCACTTGGCAGAGGTAAGCCTCGAACCTACGACCATGCACTCTTTGGACGGGCACTCTCCCTACTGTGCTATGTCTGTTACCAGGTATAGACTCTGTCAAACTGACCCTTGTTTTCAAAAACTGCCAACTGTCACCTGCCCAATGTCAAGTAGCTATAGTGCAGTGCTAATCCGCTTCCATACTGGGCACTTTTACCCCCTTCCTGCCCAGGGCAATTTTCAGCTTTCAGCGCTCTCACACTTTGAATGACAATTGCGCGCTCATACAACATTGTACCCAAACTAAAATTTTACCATTTTTTTCACACAACTAGAGCTTTCTTTTGGTGGTATTTAACCACTTGAGCTTCTGAGGATTTACCCTCCTTAATGACCAGGCCTTTTTTTGCTGTTTGGCGCTGCACTAATTCAAATGATAATTGCGCGGTCATGCAATGCTGTACCCAAACGAAATTTACGTCCTTTTTTTCACACAAATAGAGCTTTCTTTTGGTGGTATTTTAACACCTGTGCGCTTTTTATTTTTTGCGCTATAAACAAACAAACACAAAAATTTTGAAAAAAAACAATATTTTCTTCTTTCAGCTATAAAAAATATATCGTAAACTCAAAGTTAGTCATAAATTTAAGCCAAAATGTATTCTGCTCCATGTTTTTGGTAAAAAAAAATCCCAATAAGTGTATATTGATTGCTTTGTGTGAACGTTATAGCGTCTACAAACTATGGTATAGATACTGTAATTTATGCCTTTTTTTGCTATACAGCACTGCACTAATTCAAATGATAATTGCGCGGTCATGCAATGCTGTACCCAAACGAAATTTACGTCCTTTTTTTCACACAAATAGAGCTTTCTTTTGGTGGTATTTTATCACCTGTGCGCTTTTTATTGTTTGCGCTATAAACAAAAAAAACACAAAAACTTTGAAAAAAAACAATAATTTCTACTTTCAGCTATAAAAAATATATCGCAAACTCAAAGTTAGTCATAAATTTAATCCAAAATGTATTCTGCTACATGTTTTTGGTAAAAAAAAAATCCCGTGCATTAGCGGGCAAACTGGCGCTATATGGGAGGGGCGCTAACACTATCGGAAGTCACCAGTGACACTAATACAGTGATCAGTAAAAATCTGTTCACTGTAATCAATGACACTGGTGACAGGGCAGTGAAGGGGTTAACTGGGGGGGTGGGGGGTGATCAAGGGGTTAAATGGGATTACTGGTGTACTAGCGGGCAAACTGGGGCTATCTGGGAGGGGCGATAACCCTATCGGAAGTCGCCAGCGACACTGATACAGTGATCAGTAAAAATCGGTTCACTGATCCGTGACACTGGCGGCAGGGCAGTGAAGGGGTTAACTGGGGGGGGATTAAGGAGTTAAACGGGATTACTGGTGTACTGGCGGGCAAACTGGCGCTATCTGGGAGGGGTTAACTGGGGGGGTGGGGGGGCGATCAGGGGGTTAAATGTGACCTAGGTGTGTTCTAACTGTAAATGTGTAGTGTTTTACTCACTTTTACTGTTTCTTCTTCTCTGTCTGGAACGGAATGTGTCCAGGCAGAGAAGAATGACATCATATCTTGTCCTGTGTAAACTTCAACACAGGACAGGATAGGACAGGGACCGATCATCTGATTTCAGTCAGACATCACTGGCTGAAATCTAATGATTGATCCCTCCGGGATCGAATGGTGTCACCCGCGGGTCGGCGGGAGCGCGCGCGCCCCCTGCGGGCGAAAACGTCGGGAGCGCGGAACCCGTTTTAAAACGTGATTTTTGCGCCTCAGTTCCGCCCTGCACACGTATATATACAGTGGCAGGGCGGCAAGCGGTTAATCACCACTGGGGTTTTTATTTTTTGATAAATTAACAAAAAAAAGACCGAAAATTTTGAAAAAAAAAACACGTTTTTCTTTGTTTCTGTTATAAAAGTTTGCAAATAAATTATTGTTCTTCATAAATTTAGGCCAAGATGTATTCTGCTACATGTCTTTGGTGAAAATAACCCAAATTAGAATGTATTTTTTAGTTTGTAGGAAAGTTATAGAGTTCGCAAACTATGGGATAGATCTGAAAATTGATCAATCCTGAAGTACTGACGGCCAATCTAATATCTTGAGGTCCCAGAATGTCAGAACAGTACAGATATCCCCAAATGACCCCTTTTTGGAGAGTAGACAGTCTGACGTACTTCATAAGAGGCATGGCGAGTTTTTTGAAGTTGTATTTTTTTTGTCATCATTTTTTGGAAAATGAAAAAATGCAAAAAATAATTTTCACAATTTTTTTTTTTTATATACTGTCACCAGTGCAGTACAGCGTCATCATATTACTGGCATGGCGGTGATCAGGGACACTGACTGGTGACAGTATGAAAAAAAAAATATACATTTTTAATTTTTTTTATTATTTTTCATTATTTATTAAATGTTTTTTCTTTTTCTATGATTTTTTTTTCATATTTCACTATGTCCAAAATAGTACAATGTTACCATAGTAACATTGTACTACTTTGGAGAAGTGATCAGTATTTTTATTTTTTTTTTACTCAGTTTGCTTATAGCGGTGGTCGGCAAGCCGCGGCTCGCGAGCCACATGCGGCTCTTTACACACTTCAATGCGGCTCTTCTGTGTGCCGGGCGCCCGCTCCCCTCCCTCCTCTCGGGCGGCCGCCCCAAAAGTCAGGACTCTGCAGCTAGCCCAGGAATGGGCAAACTACGGCCCGGCGGACCTTTTAATCCGGCCCGCGGAGCGTGGCAAACATTGGCTGTCAGGATGTAGGCGGGGCAGCCAGGATGTAGGCGGGGCAGCGTGACGAACTCCTCTCCTCTCACAGTCCGCCCTGAAGACCGGAACGGCGCGGGAACACGGCGAGAGGAACGCGCGGAGCAAAGGTAAGTGAATTGACACAATATGGGGAATGAATTACTATAGGGGGGATGACTTACTATGGGGGATGAATTACTATATGGGGGATTAATTACTATGGGGGATGAATTACTATATGGGGGATGAATTACTATATGGGGGATGAATTACTATATGGGGGATGAATTACTATGGGGGATGAATTACTATATGGGGGATGTATTTTCAGTTTTAAAAATGTGGCTCTCAAAATAAATTTCAATCGTGGTTTTGGCGAGATTTGGCTCAGTTGAAAAAAAAAGGTTGCCCACCACTGGTTTATAGCAAAGAATTACTTTGCTATAAGCAAGCATTTACCTGAATGACATCGATTCATTCAGTTTTTTTTTTTTTGTGCTTAGCTGTGATTTGGCCACAGCTAATCACATGAGATGTGCATGTGATCTGTGGGACCATTCACAGCTAGACACTAGTATACAATGGATGGCATGAATAAAGCCATCCATTGTATACAACTGTTATGTGACCTGCTGTGATTGGTCACAGCAAGTCACATGGTACCGGCAACGGGGGCCAGTACTCAGATCTGTCATAGGCCGTGTCCGAGGTACACTGCCAGTGACAGATCGCGCCGCTGTGATCTAGTGCGTTTTCCCTGCCGCCATTTGGCTGTTGGCCAGGAGGGAAGTGGTTAACCTCTTCAGCCCCAGCCACTGCATATGTACGTTTGCAGGGCGGCACGGCTGCGCAAAACCACGTTTTAAAATGTAGTTTTGCAAAACAGGTAGGGGGCGCGCGTCCACCCTACCTGTCCCGCGGGTGTCAGCAGCGGGTCTCTGCCGCCGGGTCACGGCCGGTCATTACATTACATTACATTACATTGAGTTTATATAGCGCCAAAGGGTTTGCTCAGCGCTGTACAATAGAGGGGGGGACAATACATGAAACATTACAGCAGCTACGAACAGCACACGAGGAATAAGAGGGCCCTACTCTTTCGAGCTTACAATCTGGGAGGGAGGGGGTAGTGGTACAGGAGGAAGTGGCTGTGGGGGATGGAGTGGTAGGAGGAATGAAGGAGAGCAGCAGTTAGGTGAGGGTGGGGTAGGCTTCCCTGAAGAGGTGGGTTTTCAGGGAGCGCCTGAAGGTGAGGAGGGAAGGTGACAGTCTGATGGATTGGGGTAGTGAGTTCCAGAGGATGGGGGAGGACCTGGAGAAGTCTTGCAGACGTGCGTGTGAGGAGGAGACCAGGGAGCAAGATAGAAGGAGGTCCTGTGAAGAGCGAAGGGTACGGGTAGGGTGGTACTTGGGAATCAGGTCGGTGAGGTAGTTAGGGGCAGTGTTGTGAATGGCTTTGTAGGTCAGAGTGAGTAGTTTGAATTTGATGCGTTGGGCGATAGGGAGCCAGTGGAGGGAGAGGCAGAGGGGGGTGGCAGAGGTGGAGCGGCTGGTGAGGTGGATGAGTCTGGCAGCTGAGTTCAGGATGGTCTGAAGCGGGGAGAGTTTGCACTGGGGTAGGCCGGTGAGGAGGGAGTTGCAGTAGTCAAGGCGTGAGATAATCAGGGAGTGCACAAGTAGTTTAGCGGTGTCTGGGGTAAGGAAGGTGCTTATTTTGGCGATATTGCGGAGGTGGAGCCTGCATGTGTTTGTCAGTGATTTGACATGAGGTTGGAAGGAGAGGTTAGAGTCCAGAATGACCCCAAGGACTTTGGCTTGCGGGGCGGGATTGATGGTGGTGATGTTAGTAGTGATGGATAGGATGGGGGGGGGGCGCGGGCAGGAGGGAAGACGAGAAGCTCGGTTTTGGAGAGGTTGAGTTTGAGGAAATGGAGCGACATCCAGTCAGAGATGTCGTTTAGGAGGTGAGTGATGCGGGCGGAGAAAGTGGAGGTGAGGTGAGGGGTGGAGAGGTAAATTTGAGTGTCATCAGCATAGAGATGGTAGTTGAAGCCGTGGGAGTGTATGAGTTTGCCAAGGGAGGAGGTGTAGATGGAGAAGAGAAGGGGTCCAAGGACAGAGCCCTGGGGGACCCCAACAGAGAGGGGGAGGGAAGTGGAGGTGGCACCATTGTAGGAAACGCTGAAGGAGCGTCGGGATAGGTAAGAGGAGAACCAGGAGAGAGCGGTGTCTCTGACGCCAAGGGAGAATAGTTTATTAAGGAGGAGGGGGTGGTCAACTGTGTCGAAGGCCGCGGAGAGGTCCAGGAGGAGGAGGACAGAGTAGTCGCCTTTGGCTTTGGCGGTAAGTAGGTCGTTGGTGATTTTGAGGAGGGCGGTTTCGGTGGAGTGTAGGGGACGGAAGCCGGACTGTAGTGGATCAAGGAGGTTGTTGTCAGTTAGGTGGGCGCTTAGGCGGTTGTAGACTAAGCGCTCCAGGAGTTTGGAAGTGAGTGGCAGCAGGGAGATGGGTCTGAGGTTGTTTGGGTCAGAGGGGTCCAGGGAGGGCTTTTTGAGTATGGGGGTGATGTGCGCATGCTTTAGGGGGGAGGGGAATACGCCGGTAGAGAGGGAGAGATTGAAGATGTGGGTGAGGGAGCAGATGAGGGAAGAGGGGGGTGACTGGAGGAGTCGAGAGGGGATAGGGTCTAGGGGGCAGGTAGTGAGGCGGGCTTCAGAGAAGACCCTGGTGACTTCCTCAGTAGTAGCGGGGCTGAAGGAGTGCAGAGCTGGTGGGGTTACGGTAAGCGGGGTCTTGGGTGTGGAGGGGGGCAGTGCGGTTGCGAGGTCAGAGGAGGGAAGAGATGAGGGGGAGATAGGGGGGGGGAGGCTAGGTGGGGAGGTAGATTGCGAGTTGACTATGTCCTGACGGATAGCATCAATTTTATTGTGGAAATGAGTGGCAATCTCGTGGGCGGTGAGTGAGGTACTGAGTGGAGGAGGGGGGGGAGAGAGCAGGGAGTTGAAGGTGGAGAAGAGTCGGCGAGGGCAGGAGGAGAGGGTGTTAATCAGGTTTACGAAGTAAGCCTGCTTGGCGGCGTGGAGGGAGGAGGTGTAAGTGAGGAAGGCAGATTTGTAGAGGGAGAATGAACGGGGGGACCTGGTTTTGCGCCATAGTCTCTCCAGCGCACGACTGCGACGTTTGAGGCATTTAGTGTGGTCGTTCTGCCATGGTTGGAGCGGTCTGGGTTTGATGTAGCGTGTGGTTAGGGGTGCCAGAGAGTCTAGGGTAGCTGATAGTGAGTCGTTGTACGTGTTAGTGGCTAGGTCAGGACAAGACAGTGGAAGGATTCTGTCGTGTAGGCGGTCGGTAGCTGAGTGGAGGGGGGCCGGGTTCAGGTTGCGAAGGTTGCGGCTGGTGATGGTTTGGCGCTCTGGGGGGGGGGAGTTAGGGGAAGGGGAGATGGAGAACGTGAGGAGGTGGTGGTCGGAGAGAGGGAAGGGGGTGTTAGAGAACTGGTTGAGGGTACAGAGGTGGGAGAAGACGAGGTCCAGGGTGTTCCCAATGATGTGGGTGGAGGATTGAGTGTGCTGTGTGAGCGCGAAGGAGGAGGTTAGGTGGAGGAATTGGGAAGTAGCCGGGCTGTTGTCATTGATGGGGATATTGAAGTCCCCGAGGATGATGGTTGGTAGCTCAGAGGAGAGGAAGAAGGGAAGCCAGGCAGCGAAGTCATCCAGGAAGCGGGGTATGGATCCGGGAGGCCTGTAGATCACTGCGATCCTTAGGGGGGTGGGTGAGAAGAGCCGGATGCAGTGAGCCTCGAAGGAGGAGAAAGTTAGGGAGGGAGGATTAGGGAGGACCTGGAAGGTGCTCAGCGGTGATAGGAGCAGGCCGACCCCACCACCTTTGTGACCGCTCAGTCTTGGTGAATGGGACCAGACGAGACCTCCATAGGAGAGTGCCGCAGGGGAGGTGGAGTCAGTGGCCTGTACCCAGGTTTCGGTGATGGCTAGGAGGTTAAGGGAGCGGGAGATAAAGAGGTCATGGATGGCAGTAAGTTTGTTGCAGACCGAGCGGGCGTTCAGGAGTGCAACCGAGAGAGGGGGGATGGATGCGGGGAGAAGGGGCACAGATATGAGGTTGAGGGGGTTACGGCAGCTGGCGGGAGCAGGGGGGTCCCTAGAGGAGGGGTGAGGTGGCGAGGGGCCAGGGTTCGGGGAGATGTCCCCAGCAGATAGGAGAAGGAGAAGGGTGAGGAAGGTGGCATGGGAATGGGAAGTGTAGGAGCGTGTGGGTCTGATAGTGGTGGCACGTGGGTCGACGGGGGAGTGGAGTAGCAGGAGGAGGTGGTGAGTGCCGTAGTGGGGAGAGGGGAGTAGTGAAGGGGCAATGTAGAGCTGTTTTGGGGGGGTAGGCGGGTAGAGGGAGGCGATTTTTGGGATGGTGGAGAGGAAAATGAGGAGGAGGAGTGCAGGAGGCATGTTGGGGTGGGTGCGGTGACAGTTGGGTCAGGGGAGGTGAAGGGATACAGGTCAGGGCAAGGTGTGTGGGGAATCTGTGTTACCATGGGAGAGTCATTTGAGTCCTTCTGTAGGGGTAGAGTGAGGGTGGAGGGCGGCAGCTGGTTGGCAGCAGTCTGTGGGTGCAGTAAGCTGGCGACCATGGGTGCTGTGGCATGTCTTCAGTGGGTACGGTGGTTCGGCTAGTGGAGGGGTCGTAGGGTGCGATGGCTGGGGGTGATGGTAGGCACGGCGACTGGTGATGTTGGCGGCTCGGTGACTGGGGTTGTTGAGGCCAGGCGTCGGGTGCTGAGGGCTCGGCGTCGTGAGGCGCTGAAGGTGTTGAAGGATCGTCATCAGAGTCGAGCGGGGCGTTGCGGTAGCGATCGTCGGCCCTGCGTGGTTTGTGCTCAACCGTGATCTGTTGCGGCCGGTAGGAGAGACCGCAGCTTCAAGGGTCGTGGTGGGCCATTAGTCGCCGGGGCGTCGCCAGAGGGAATAGCGTGCCGGAAATCAGGGTGCTGGGCGAGCGTTCCCTGGTGTGGTGGCTGGCTGGTAATCCCAGGTGGGGTGGTGGGCAGGGGATCCCCGGTGGGATGGTGGCCGTGCTATCCCTGGTGGGGTAGTAGCGATCCCTGGAGGGATAGTGGCTTAGGGTCCCTGGTGGTTTGGGGTTTCAGGTGGATGGTGGGATCCCTGAGTGAGTGAGTCCCTGGAGGCTGGCGGTGTGATGGTGGTTGGGCTCCCTGGTGGGTAGTGGGCGCCCCTGGTGAAGTACCTGGTGTCCTGGAGCGTCGGTGGATCCCTCCTGGGTTAGCAGGACCGTTGGTGGTGGTGGTAGCTTCCCGGAGCAGCGGAGGCGTCCCGCCACGGCCGCAATTCCCGCCGCGATTCCAGCCACGGCTGGCAGGAAACACCGCGGCTTCGGGTGCCGCGGTAGGCCTCAGGCTGCTGCGAACCGCCGGAGCTCCGCTGGAGGGACGGAGTGACTGTGGGTGTTGGTGGGGACCTCGGCAGCAGACACAGGGGCCCGGATGGGCCCTGATGGCAGCAGTAGGGGCGCAGGGGTGATCCCCTGATCGGCGGGGACCGAGGAGCGGAGTGGCAGTAGTCCGGGCTGATGTCCGGCGATCCTGGTCGGCCGCGCCAGAAATCGAGGCCGCGGCTTCAGGTGCCGGGTAGGCCGCAAGTCCCGGAGCTCCGGGAGAAAGGTCCAGTGGCCTTCCCTGGCTGGCGAACAGGGACCGGAGGGTCGTGGGGCCCCCGTCAGGGTCCGCTGCCGCCCAGATGGCAGCGGATTGGGGCCGGGGGAGCAGGAGCTCGCCGAGACACGTCCGTCTCGCCGGACGTCCGGATGTTTAAATTGCGCGGTCATGCAACACTGCACCCAAATTAAATTTACATCCTTTTTTTTCCCAACATTACCGGCCGTTTCCCCGCGATTCGCGGTGATCGCTGATCGAGAGTAGGGCTGCATTGTTTATACACAGCCCTGCTATCTGTCAGTTCCCTGACAGCTCGTGACAAGCTGAAGAGGGAGAGAAGAGTTTCTCTCTCTCGATCAGCTTGTCCCTGTCCAGCACACACCCCTGCCCCCTAGTAAAACACTCCCTTCACACAGTAAACCCTAAAAATGTTAACCCCTTCCTCCCCAGTGCCATGAGTACAGTGTCAGTGGGTTTTTTTTTCACTGATCACTGTATTGGTGTCACTGGGGATGTCGCTGATCGCCGCCATTATTAGCATAAAAAAAATTAAAAATCCCAGTATCTTTCCCGCCATTTGTAAACGCTATAACTTTCATGTAAACCAATTAATTTACACGTATTGGGATTTTTTTTAGCAGAGACATGTCGCAGAATGCATTTTGGATGAAATTTGTGACTAAATTTGATTTTTTAATTTTTTTTACTGGACATGTTTTATAGCAAAAAGTCCAAAATATTGTTTTTTTTTCTCAAAATTGTCAGCCTTTTTTTTTATAGCACAAAAAAATAAAAACGCACAGGCGATCAAATACCACCGAAAGAAAGCTCAATTTGTTGGGAAAAAAAAGGATGTAAATTTAATTTGGGTGCAGTGTTGCATGACCGCGCAATTGTCAGTTAAAGTAACGCAGCGCCGTAACACAAACCTCTTCTGTAACCGCTTCCTGGCCACCCTACAGCAGAAATACTGCCACAGGGCGGCATGGGTACGCAATATCACATATATATATATATATTATATATATATATATATACGCAGGGCTTTTTTTCTCAGAGGAAAGGTGGTGGAACTCCCCCACCCAAACCTGGCCACGCCCCCATCAAACCCTAGGACCACCCCTTTAGAGAACAGGAATGCAAGTAAAATTTGGGAGGGGCTTCCGATGACATCATTTCCCGTACATACCATATAAGGGAAATGATGTCATCGGACCCCCGGCTGCCTCTTGCATGATCTGCATGAAACACATGCATAGATATAAAATGACTAATGTACTGACACCAGAAACACATGCATAGATATAAAATGACTAATGTACTGACACCAGAAACACATGCATAGATATAAAATGAATACCGTACTGACACCAGAAACACACGCATAGATATAAAATCAGTACCGTACTGACACCAGAAACACATGCATAGATATAAAATGACTAATGTACTGACACCAGAAACACATGCATAGATATAAAATCAGTACCGTACTGACACCAGAAACACACGCATAGATATAAAATCAGTACCGTACTGACACCAGAAACACATGCATAGATATAAAATCAGTACCGTACTGACACCAGAAACACACGCATAGATATAAAATCAGTACCGTACTGACACCAGGAACACATGCATAGATATAAAATCATGGCAGGCCGTTTGTAAACGTCCAGCATAGATATAAAATCAGTCTAGCATGCATGTGTACCCTGTCTGGTAGATGTGCCTGCTCCTACAGGCTCCCCTAGGGTTGCCACCTTTTCCTCCAAAAAATACCGTCCATCACTGAATTTATCTTTCCTGTTCCTCATGCACAGGAGGGGCGCTCTCGATCGGCGCCGCTGAGCGCTGAGCAATTGCGTTCTGAAATAGTTTAGGTGGGCTCAGGTGGGTGAGGATAGTTTAGGTGGGCTCAGATAGTTTAGGTGGGCACAGGTGGTTGGGATAGTTTAGGTGGGCACAGGCTGGGGAGAGAGTAAAAATTTAGAGCAATACATGATACTGCAGTCAGTGACAGGGAGCCGAGCGCAGCTTACCTACTCCAAGCTGTACGGCCCCTGCGTCCACGCTGTCACTGCCGTTGATGTCGCCGCGCCGCCCCCGATGTTTACACGCCGGCGGGGGGGGGCGGTGAAGCGTGCATAGTGTCCTCGCCCATCGTCCGCGCCCCCGATGTTTACACGCTGGCGGTAGAGGGGGGGGGGGTGAAGCGTGCATGTCCCCGCTCACCGGCTGTGAGCAGCGGCAGTGACAGGTGCCGGGCACGCGCAAGCATGACATAAACAAGCCGCGTCCGGCACCTGTCACTTTCGCTGCTCTGCATAGCTTGTCAGCTCTGCAGAGGCAGTCGGTGAGCGGGGACAAGAAGAAAAAGGTGGCGGAACTCAGTACCGCCGCGTTCCGGCAGAAAGAAAGCCCTGTATATACGTGATTTGCGCTCCCGTGGTTTTCACACCCCTCCCAGATAGCGTCAGATTGCCCGTCAGTACACCAGTCATCACATTTAAACCCTTGATTGCCAGGAGTACGCTCATGTACAATAAACCTCCATTGCTAGTATAGTGTCTGAACGGGTCAATATCTTTGATCAGGTCAGCACTATACCAGCGTTCACATTAGTAAAGCGTCCCCAAAAACGCAGCGTTAGCGGGATCAGCCCCGGCACCTGCCAACACCTGCGTTTAGCCCCTACGCTTACCCCCCCTTCTCCCCAAGCAAGTGCAGTGTCAGTAGGTCACTGTCATTTGATACATTGCACACAAAACCGCAGTGTTCGCAGAATCAGGCCTGATCTCTGTTAGCACTTGTCGGTAAATTTTGATGACTCTCACATGCAGCAGAGTGCCAGTGCTAGTGCCGCGCTACCTTTTGGTGAACTGTCGAGTACCAGCGGTCTAGTACATACTAATCTTTCACATACCTCCTTGATTTTTGGAGTTGTTTTTCACGGAATATCTGTATGCGTTGATTGTGGATCAAAGCAGTTTATATGCACAACAATTTATTGCCGCCAACCCAAATTCAAACCTTGCCAGACCATTCGCATGGAAACTCATTACGGTTTTCAAATTTACATTTTTTTTGGGCCCAACCCTCAACATGGGCATTACTAAAAGAAATGAATTGCGGTTGTATTGGTCCGCAGTCCCGATTCATCATATGCCCGTATAATGTGTTTTATGCATTTCTCATCCTCGGGGTAACCCTGAATTTGACCGGCTCCACAAAATTCAGCCCCTCGCAAATCACCTTAACCTAAAATTTGCAGATGTCTATACTCCCCAGCAAAACATCTGCGTTGATGAGTCCCTTATTAATTTTTCTGGCCGCCTTGCATTCAAACAATATCTCCCCTGCAAGCTTGCCAGATATGGGGTCAAGATGTAGAAGAAATGTGAGAGGACAACAGGCTATACCAGGGGCGGACTGACAACTCATGGGGCCCCCGGGCAATAGGGGATCATGGGGCCCCTGTGTCCTTGCCCAAACTGAAAAAAGCCTATGAAAAAGGTACCAGGGGCATCTCATGGGGCCCCCTACTGACCCCGGGCCCTCGGGCAGTGCCCGAGTTTCCAAATGGTCAGTCCGCCCCTGGGCTATACTTATAAGTTTCGGATTTATGAGGGAAAAGATAGTCACGTGGAGCCCCCTCCCGGATGCCCAGACTACATGGGGAGCAGTGGCAAGATAGTTTGGGACTT
The DNA here is from genome assembly GCF_062004578.1 of Staurois parvus. Classification (NCBI taxonomy): domain Eukaryota; kingdom Metazoa; phylum Chordata; class Amphibia; order Anura; family Ranidae; genus Staurois; species Staurois parvus. Next base: position 32,695 of record NW_028318242.1, on the reverse strand, counting down.
GGTGTCATCATTTCTCCATATGGGGTACCACTTATACGTGGACAATTTTTATTCAAGCGTGCCACTATTTAGACATTTATTCAATCTTGGAACTGGCACTTGTGGCAAAGTGTGACCTAATGTGTGCCCACCATTAGAAGTGGGTGGATGCAGGGCGGTATATTCTAATGGTGGGCATACCACACACTTTTTCTGGCAGAGATTTCTTCTCATTTTTTCATTCAGTCCACTGGCTGCATACAAAAAAAAAAATGTAAAAATAATTTTAAAAAAATCAAAATAACTAAAAAAAAAACAAATTTGCCCCTCCCATGCGAGCACGCCTGTGTGCACAAGCCTTGACCCTGTGCCGTTATGTAAACAGCGGTTGCACCATGCATGTGAGTTATTGCCGTGAACATCAGATCAAGGGCAGTAATTCTAACACTAGACCTCCTCTGTAAATCTAAAATGGTGGCTTTTAAAGGCTTTTAAAGCGCTGCCTATGGATATTAAAAATGTTTGCAGTTTGTCACCATTGAACGGGGCATGCGCAGTTTTAAAGCATGTCATGTTTGGTATATATTTACTCGGCATACCATTATCTTTTATATTTTACCAAACAATTGGCCAATATATTGTGTTTTTGTGCATTTAAAGTAAAACAAGTGTATTTTTTTTTTTTAATTGCTTTTGAAAAATCGCTGCGCGAGTACTATGTGCCATAAAAAATTGTAGTACCTACCATTTTATTCACTAGGGTGTCTGCTTTAAAAAATATATAATGTTTGGGGGTTTAAATTAATTTCCTAGCAAAAAATACTGATTTTTTCATGTGAACAAAAAGGATTGGTTTTCAGGTGGTTAGAAGAGTGAATGATGTGTGGCATAAACTTCTAATGCTGGGCATAAAACGCCCCCACCCCCCAAAATGACCCCTTTTGGGAAAGTAGTCACCCCAAACTATTTGCTGAGAGGAATGTTGAATCAATAGAAGAATTTATTTTTTTACCACAAGTTTTTGGAAAATGACAAAAAATAAAATTACACAAAATTGTCTTTGAAATAATTTATTGCTCACACAAGCCATATGTATATGTGGAATCACTCCCCAAAATACATTCTGCTACTTCTCCCGAGTATGGGGGTGCCACATATGAGAGACTTTTTGGCAGTCTAGCCAAGTACAGGACCCCAAAATCCAATAAGCACCTTCAGGCTTTTAAAGGGCTTTATTTCCTCATTACACTTCCTGACTACCTATCACAGTTTCGGAGGCCCTGGAATGCCAGAATAGCACCAAACCCCCCCAAATGACCCCTTTTTGGAAAGTAGACACCCAAAGGAATTTGATAAGAAGCATGGTAAGTATTTTGAAGATCTCATTTGTTGCCACAAGTTTTTGGAAAATGAAGAAAGAAAATAAAAACATATTTTTCTTTTCTTTTTTATATTTCAAAACCTTGTGAGAAAAAATGAGATCTGCAAAATACTTACCATGCCTCTTTTTAAATTCCTTGGAGTGTCTACTTTCCAAAAAGGGGTCATTTGGGGGGGGGGGGTTTGTGCTATCCTGGCATTTCAGGGCCTCCGAACCTGTGATAGGTAGTGGGGAAGTGAAATGAAGAAGTTACGCACCTTCAGGCTTTCAAAGTGGTCATTGGATTTCAGGCTCCTGTATGTGGCTAGGCTCCCAAAAAGTGTCACACGTGTGGTATCCTCATACTCGGTAGAAGTAGCAGAATGTATTTTGGGGTGTAATTCCACATATACCCATGGCTTGTGCAAGAAATAAATCATTTAAATGACAATTTTGTGTAAAAAAAAAAAAAAAAAAAAAAGTTTGTCATTTTCCAGAAACTTGTGGAAAAAAAAATAAATCTTCCATGGACACAATATGTCTCTCAGCAGATAGCTTAGGGTGTCTGCTTTCCGAAAAGGGGTCATTTGGGGGTGTTTGTTCTATCCTGGTATTTTAGCACCTCAAGAGATGTGATGGGTGGTCAGAAAGTAAAAGCTGTGAAAATTTCAAATTATCTATACCATAGTTTGTAGACGCTATAACTTTCACACAAAGCGATCAATATACACTTATTGGGATTTGTTTTACCAAAAACATGTAGCAGAATACATTTGGGCTTAAATTTATGACTAACTTTGAGTTTACGATATATTTTTTATAGCTGAAAGTAGAAAATATTGTTTTTTTTTTGAAAATTTTTGTGGTTTTTTTGTTTATAGCGCAAAAAATAAAAAGCGCACAGGTGATAAAATACCACCAAAAGAAAGCTCTATTTGTGTGAAAAAAAGGACGTAAATTTCGTTTGGGTACAGCATTGCATGACCGCGCAATTATCATTTGAATTAGTGCAGCGCCAAACAGCAAAAAAAGGCCTGGTCATTAAGGGGGGTAAATCCTCAGGAGCTCAAGTGGTTAACCACTTCCAGTCCGGACTCTTGTACCCGCACTGGGACCATGAAAGGCTTTCCAAATAGATAAAATGAGAGAAAATGAATGTTAAAAAAAATAAACAAAGCCCCAAAAAAAAAAAAATTTGGTAACATCCATTTATCTCATGTCCAGTACATACATAGACGCACTTGGCAGAGGTAAGCCTCGAACCTACGACCATGCACTCTTTGGACGGGCACTCTCCCTACTGTGCTATGTCTGTTACCAGGTATAGACTCTGTCAAACTGACCCTTGTTTTCAAAAACTGCCAACTGTCACCTGCCCAATGTCAAGTAGCTATAGTGCAGTGCTAATCCGCTTCCATACTGGGCACTTTTACCCCCTTCCTGCCCAGGGCAATTTTCAGCTTTCAGCGCTCTCACACTTTGAATGACAATTGCGCGCTCATACAACATTGTACCCAAACTAAAATTTTACCATTTTTTTCACACAACTAGAGCTTTCTTTTGGTGGTATTTAACCACTTGAGCTTCTGAGGATTTACCCTCCTTAATGACCAGGCCTTTTTTTGCTGTTTGGCGCTGCACTAATTCAAATGATAATTGCGCGGTCATGCAATGCTGTACCCAAACGAAATTTACGTCCTTTTTTTCACACAAATAGAGCTTTCTTTTGGTGGTATTTTAACACCTGTGCGCTTTTTATTTTTTGCGCTATAAACAAACAAACACAAAAATTTTGAAAAAAAACAATATTTTCTTCTTTCAGCTATAAAAAATATATCGTAAACTCAAAGTTAGTCATAAATTTAAGCCAAAATGTATTCTGCTCCATGTTTTTGGTAAAAAAAAATCCCAATAAGTGTATATTGATTGCTTTGTGTGAACGTTATAGCGTCTACAAACTATGGTATAGATACTGTAATTTATGCCTTTTTTTGCTATACAGCACTGCACTAATTCAAATGATAATTGCGCGGTCATGCAATGCTGTACCCAAACGAAATTTACGTCCTTTTTTTCACACAAATAGAGCTTTCTTTTGGTGGTATTTTATCACCTGTGCGCTTTTTATTGTTTGCGCTATAAACAAAAAAAACACAAAAACTTTGAAAAAAAACAATAATTTCTACTTTCAGCTATAAAAAATATATCGCAAACTCAAAGTTAGTCATAAATTTAATCCAAAATGTATTCTGCTACATGTTTTTGGTAAAAAAAAAATCCCGTGCATTAGCGGGCAAACTGGCGCTATATGGGAGGGGCGCTAACACTATCGGAAGTCACCAGTGACACTAATACAGTGATCAGTAAAAATCTGTTCACTGTAATCAATGACACTGGTGACAGGGCAGTGAAGGGGTTAACTGGGGGGGTGGGGGGTGATCAAGGGGTTAAATGGGATTACTGGTGTACTAGCGGGCAAACTGGGGCTATCTGGGAGGGGCGATAACCCTATCGGAAGTCGCCAGCGACACTGATACAGTGATCAGTAAAAATCGGTTCACTGATCCGTGACACTGGCGGCAGGGCAGTGAAGGGGTTAACTGGGGGGGGATTAAGGAGTTAAACGGGATTACTGGTGTACTGGCGGGCAAACTGGCGCTATCTGGGAGGGGTTAACTGGGGGGGTGGGGGGGCGATCAGGGGGTTAAATGTGACCTAGGTGTGTTCTAACTGTAAATGTGTAGTGTTTTACTCACTTTTACTGTTTCTTCTTCTCTGTCTGGAACGGAATGTGTCCAGGCAGAGAAGAATGACATCATAGCTTGTCCTGTGTAAACTTCAACACAGGACAGGATAGGACAGGGACCGATCATCTGATTTCAGTCAGACATCACTGGCTGAAATCTAATGATTGATCCCTCCGGGATCGAATGGTGTCACCCGCGGGTCGGCGGGAGCGCGCGCGCCCCCTGCGGGCGAAAACGTCGGGAGCGCGGAACCCGTTTTAAAACGTGATTTTTGCGCCTCAGTTCCGCCCTGCACACGTATATATACAGTGGCAGGGCGGCAAGCGGTTAATCACCACTGGGGTTTTTATTTTTTGATAAATTAACAAAAAAAAGACCGAAAATTTTGAAAAAAAAAACACGTTTTTCTTTGTTTCTGTTATAAAAGTTTGCAAATAAATTATTGTTCTTCATAAATTTAGGCCAAGATGTATTCTGCTACATGTCTTTGGTGAAAATAACCCAAATTAGAATGTATTTTTTAGTTTGTAGGAAAGTTATAGAGTTCGCAAACTATGGGATAGATCTGAAAATTGATCAATCCTGAAGTACTGACGGCCAATCTAATATCTTGAGGTCCCAGAATGTCAGAACAGTACAGATATCCCCAAATGACCCCTTTTTGGAGAGTAGACAGTCTGACGTACTTCATAAGAGGCATGGCGAGTTTTTTGAAGTTGTATTTTTTTTGTCATCATTTTTTGGAAAATGAAAAAATGCAAAAAATAATTTTCACAATTTTTTTTTTTTATATACTGTCACCAGTGCAGTACAGCGTCATCATATTACTGGCATGGCGGTGATCAGGGACACTGACTGGTGACAGTATGAAAAAAAATATATACATTTTTAATTTTTTTTATTATTTTTCATTATTTATTAAATGTTTTTTCTTTTTCTATGATTTTTTTTTCATATTTCACTATGTCCAAAATAGTACAATGTTACCATAGTAACATTGTACTACTTTGGAGAAGTGATCAGTATTTTTATTTTTTTTTTTACTCAGTTTGCTTATAGCGGTGGTCGGCAAGCCGCGGCTCGCGAGCCACATGCGGCTCTTTACACACTTCAATGCGGCTCTTCTGTGTGCCGGGCGCCCGCTACCCTCCCTCCTCTCGGGCGGCCGCCCCAAAAGTCAGGACTCTGCAGCTAGCCCAGGAATGGGCAAACTACGGCCCGGCGGACCTTTTAATCCGGCCCGCGGAGCGTGGCAAACATTGGCTGTCAGGATGTAGGCGGGGCAGCCAGGATGTAGGCGGGGCAGCGTGACGAACTCCTCTCCTCTCACAGTCCGCCCTGAAGACCGGAACGGCGCGGGAACACGGCGAGAGGAACGCGCGGAGCAAAGGTAAGTGAATTGACACAATATGGGGAATGAATTACTATAGGGGGGATGACTTACTATGGGGGATGAATTACTATATGGGGGATTAATTACTATGGGGGATGAATTACTATATGGGGGATGAATTACTATATGGGGGATGAATTACTATATGGGGGATGAATTACTATGGGGGATGAATTACACTATGGGGGATGAATTACACTATGGGGGATGAATTACTATATGGGGGATTAATTACTATGGGGGATGAATTACTATATGGGGGATGAATTACTATATGGGGGATGAATTACTATGGGGGATGAATTACACTATGGGGGATGAATTACTACGGGTGATGAATTACTATATGGGGGATGAATTACTATGGGGGATGAATTACTATATGGGGGATGTATTTTCAGTTTTAAAAATGTGGCTCTCAAAATAAATTTCAATCGTGGTTTTGGCGAGATTTGGCTCAGTTGAAAAAAAAAGGTTGCCCACCACTGGTTTATAGCAAAGAATTACTTTGCTATAAGCAAGCATTTACCTGAATGACATCGATTCATTCAGTTTTTTTTTTTTTGTGCTTAGCTGTGATTTGGCCACAGCTAATCACATGACATGTGCATGTGATCTGTGGGACCATTCACAGCTAGACACTAGTATACAATGGATGGCATGACTGAAGCCATCCATTGTATACAACTGTTATGTGACCTGCTGTGATTGGTCACAGCAAGTCACATGGTACCGGCAACGGGGGCCAGTACTCAGATCTGTCATAGGCCGTGTCCGAGGTACACTGCCAGTGACAGATCGCGCCGCTGTGATCTAGTGCGTTTTTCCTGCCGCCATTCGGCTGTTGGCCAGGAGGGAAGTGGTTAACCTCTTCAGCCCCAGCCACTGCATATGTACGTTTGCAGGGCGGCACGGCTGCGCAAAACCACGTTTTAAAATGTAGTTTTGCAAAACAGGTAGGGGGCGCACGTCCACCCTACCTGTCCCGCGGGTGTCAGCAGCGGGTCTCTGCCGCCGGGTCACGGCCGGTCATTACCGGCCGTTTCCCCGCGATTCGCGGTGATCGCTGATCGAGAGTAGGGCTGCATTGTTTATACACAGCCCTGCTATCTGTCAGTTCCCTGACAGCTCGTGACAAGCTGAAGAGGGAGAGAAGAGTTTCTCTCTCTCGATCAGCTTGTCCCTGTCCAGCACACACCCCTGCCCCCTAGTAAAACACTCCCTTCACACAGTAAACCCTAAAAATGTTAACCCCTTCCTCCCCAGTGCCATGAGTACAGTGTCAGTGGGTTTTTTTTTCACTGATCACTGTATTGGTGTTAGTGGGGATGTCGCTGATCGCCGCCATTATTAGCATAAAAAAAATTAAAAATCCCAGTATCTTTCCCGCCATTTGTAAACGCTATAACTTTCATGTAAACCAATTAATTTACACGTATTGGGATTTTTTTTAGCAGAGACATGTCGCAGAATGCATTTTTAATGAAATTTGTGACTAAATTTGATTTTTTAATTTTTTTTACTGGACATGTTTTATAGCAAAAAGTCCAAAATATTGTTTTTTTTTTCTCAAAATTGTCAGCCTTTTTTTTTATAGCACAAAATTAAAAACGCACAGGCGATCAAATACCACCGAAAGAAAGCTCAATTTGTTGGGAAAAAAAAAGGTGTAAATTTAATTTGGGTGCAGTGTTGCATGACCGCGCAATTGTCAGTTAAAGTAACGCAGCGCCGTAACACAAACCTCTTCTGTAACCGCTTCCTGGCCACCCTACAGCAGAAATACTGCCACAGGGCGGCATGGGTACGCAATATCACATATATATATATATATATATATATATACGTGATTTGCGCTCCCGTGGTTTTCACACCCCTCCCAGATAGCGTCAGATTGCCCGTCAGTACACCAGTCATCACATTTAAACCCTTGATTGCCAGGAGTACGCTCATGTACAATAAACCTCCATTGCTAGTATAGTGTCTGAACGGGTCAATATCTTTGATCAGGTCAGCACTATACCAGCGTTCACATTAGTAAAGCATCCCCAAAAACGCAGCGTTAGCGGGATCAGCCCCGGCACCTGCCAACACCTGCGTTTAGCCCCTACGCTTACCCCCCCTTCTCCCCAAGCAAGTGCAGTGTCAGTAGGTCACTGTCATTTGATACATTGCACACAAAACCGCAGTGTTCGCAGAATCAGGCCTGATCTCTGTTAGCACTTGTCGGTAAATTTTGATGACTCTCACATGCAGCAGAGTGCCAGTGCTAGTGCCGCGCTACCTTTTGGTGAACTGTCGAGTACCAGCGGTCTAGTACATACTAATCTTTCACATACCTCCTTGATTTTTGGAGTTGTTTTTCACGGAATATCTGTATGCGTTGATTGTGGATCAAAGCAGTTTATATGCACAACAATTTATTGCCGCCAACCCAAATTCAAACCTTGCCAGACCATTCGCATGGAAACTCATTACGGTTTTCAAATTTACATTTTTTTTGGGCCCAACCCTCAACATGGGCATTACTAAAAGAAATGAATTGCGGTTGTATTGGTCCGCAGTCCCGATTCATCATATGCCCGTATAATGTGTTTTATGCATTTCTCATCCTCGGGGTAACCCTGAATTTGACCGGCTCCACAAAATTCAGCCCCTCGCAAATCACCTTAACCTAAAATTTGCAGATGTCTATACTCCCCAGCAAAACATCTGCGTTGATGAGTCCCTTATTAATTTTTCTGGCCGCCTTGCATTCAAACAATATCTCCCCTGCAAGCTTGCCAGATATGGGGTCAAGATGTAGAAGAAATGTGAGAGGACAACAGGCTATACCAGGGGCGGACTGACAACTCATGGGGCCCCCGGGCAATAGGGGATCATGGGGCCCCTGTGTCCTTGCCCAAACTGAAAAAAGCCTATGAAAAAGGTACCAGGGGCATCTCATGGGGCCCCCTACTGACCCCGGGCCCTCGGGCAGTGCCCGAGTTTCCAAATGGTCAGTCCGCCCCTGGGCTATACTTATAAGTTTCGGATTTATGAGGGAAAAGATAGTCACGTGGAGCCCCCTCCCGGATGCCCAGACTACATGGGGAGCAGTGGCAAGATAGTTTGGGACTTGGTGTCATCATTTCTCCATATGGGGTACCACTTATACGTGGACAATTTTTATTCAAGCGTGCCACTATTTAGACATTTATTCAATCTTGGAACTGGCACTTGTGGCAAAGTGTGACCTAATGTGTGCCCACCATTAGAAGTGGGTGGATGCAGGGCGGTATATTCTAATGGTGGGCATACCACACACTTTTTCTGGCAGAGATTTCTTCTCATTTTTTCATTCAGTCCACTGGCTGCATACAAAAAAAAAAATGTAAAAATAATTTTAAAAAAATCAAAATAACTAAAAAAAAAACAAATTTGCCCCTCCCATGCGAGCACGCCTGTGTGCACAAGCCTTGACCCTGTGCCGTTATGTAAACAGCGGTTGCACCATGCATGTGAGGTATTGCCGTGAACATCAGATCAAGGGCAGTAATTCTAACACTAGACCTCCTCTGTAAATCTAAAATGGTGGCTTTTAAAGGCTTTTAAAGCGCTGCCTATGGATATTAAAAATGTTTGCAGTTTGTCACCATTGAACGGGGCATGCGCAGTTTTAAAGCATGTCATGTTTGGTATATATTTACTCGGCATACCATTATCTTTTATATTTTACCAAACAATTGGCCAATATATTGTGTTTTTGTGCATTTAAAGTAAAACAAGTGTATTTTTTTTTTTTAATTGCTTTTGAAAAATCGCTGCGCGAGTACTATGTGCCATAAAAAATTGTAGTACCTACCATTTTATTCACTAGGGTGTCTGCTTTAAAAAATATATAATGTTTGGGGGTTTAAATTAATTTCCTAGCAAAAAATACTGATTTTTTCATGTGAACAAAAAGGATTGGTTTTCAGGTGGTTAGAAGAGTGAATGATGTGTGGCATAAACTTCTAATGCTGGGCATAAAACGCCCCCACCCCCCAAAATGACCCCTTTTGGGAAAGTAGTCACCCCAAACTATTTGCTGAGAGGAATGTTGAATCAATAGAAGAATTTATTATTTTACCACAAGTTTTTGGAAAATGACAAAAAATAAAATTACACAAAATTGTCTTTGAAATAATTTATTGCTCACACAAGCCATATGTATATGTGGAATCACTCCCCAAAATACATTCTGCTACTTCTCCCGAGTATGGGGGTGCCACATATGAGAGACTTTTTGGCAGTCTAGCCAAGTACAGGACCCCAAAATCCAATAAGCACCTTCAGGCTTTTAAAGGGCTTTATTTCCTCATTACACTTCCTGACTACCTATCACAGTTTCGGAGGCCCTGGAATGCCAGAATAGCACCAAACCCCCCCCAAATGACCCCTTTTTGGAAAGTAGACACCCAAAGGAATTTGATAAGAAGCATGGTAAGTATTTTGAAGATCTCATTTGTTGCCACAAGTTTTTGGAAAATGAAGAAAGAAAATAAAAACATATTTTTCTTTTCTTTTTTATATTTCAAAACCTTGTGAGAAAAAATGAGATCTGCAAAATACTTACCATGCCTCTTTTTAAATTCCTTGGAGTGTCTACTTTCCAAAAAGGGGTCATTTGGGGGGGGGTTTGTGCTATCCTGGCATTTCAGGGCCTCCGAACCTGTGATAGGTAGTGGGGAAGTGAAATGAAGAAGTTACGCACCTTCAGGCTTTCAAAGTGGTCATTGGATTTCAGGCTCCTGTATGTGGCTAGGCTCCCAAAAAGTGTCACACGTGTGGTATCCTCATACTCGGTAGAAGTAGCAGAATGTATTTTGGGGTGTAATTCCACATATACCCATGGCTTGTGCAAGAAATAAATCATTTAAATGACAATTTTGTGTAAAAAAAAAAAAAAAAAAAAAAGTTTGTCATTTTCCAGAAACTTGTGGAAAAAAAAAAAAATCTTCCATGGACACAATATGTCTCTCAGCAGATAGCTTAGGGTGTCTGCTTTCCGAAAAGGGGTCATTTGGGGGTGTTTGTTCTATCCTGGTATTTTAGCACCTCAAGAGATGTGATGGGTGGTCAGAAAGTAAAAGCTGTGAAAATTTCAAATTATCTATACCATAGTTTGTAGACGCTATAACTTTCACACAAAGCGATCAATATACACTTATTGGGATTTGTTTTACCAAAAACATGTAGCAGAATACATTTGGGCTTAAATTTATGACTAACTTTGAGTTTACGATATATTTTTTATAGCTGAAAGTAGAAAATATTGTTTTTTTTTTTAAATTTTTGTGGTTTTTTTGTTTATAGCGCAAAAATAAAAAGCGCACAGGTGATAAAATACCACCAAAAGAAAGCTCTATTTGTGTGAAAAAAAGGATGTAAATTTCGTTTGGGTACAGCATTGCATGACCGCGCAATTATCATTTGAATTAGTGCAGCGCCAAACAGCAAAAAAAGGCCTGGTCATTAAGGGGGGTAAATCCTCAGGAGCTCAAGTGGTTAACCACTTCCAGTCCGGACTCTTGTACCCGCACTGGGACCATGAAAGGCTTTCCAAATAGATAAAATGAGAGAAAATGAATGTTAAAAAAAATAAACAAAGCCCCAAAAAAAAAAAAATTTGGTAACATCCATTTATCTCATGTCCAGTACATACATAGACGCACTTGGCAGAGGTAAGCCTCGAACCTACGACCATGCACTCTTTGGACGGGCACTCTCACTACTGTGCTATGTCTGTTACCAGGTATAGACTCTGTCAAACTGACCCTTGTTTTCAAAAACTGCCAACTGTCACCTGCCCAATGTCAAGTAGCTATAGTGCAGTGCTAAACCGCTTCCATACTGGGCACTTTTACCCCCTTCCTGCCCAGGGCAATTTTCAGCTTTCAGCGCTCTCACACTTTGAATGACAATTGCGCGCTCATACAACATTGTACCCAAACTAAAATTTTACCATTTTTTTCACACAACTAGAGCTTTCTTTTGGTGGTATTTAACCACTTGAGCTTCTGAGGATTTACCCTCCTTAATGACCAGGCCTTTTTTTGCTGTTTGGCGCTGCACTAATTCAAATGATAATTGCGCGGTCATGCAATGCTGTACCCAAACGAAATTTACGTCCTTTTTTTCACACAAATAGAGCTTTCTTTTGGTGGTATTTTAACACCTGTGCGCTTTTTATTTTTTGCGCTATAAACATACAAACACAAAAATTTTGAAAAAAACCAATATTTTCTACTTTCAGCTATAAAAAATATATCGTAAACTCAAAGTTAGTCATAAATTTAAGCCAAAATGTATTCTGCTCCATGTTTTTGGTAAAAAAAAATCCCAATAAGTGTATATTGATTGCTTTGTGTGAACGTTATAGCGTCTACAAACTATGGTATAGATACTGTAATTTATGCCTTTTTTTGCTATACAGCACTGCACTAATTCAAATGATAATTGCGCGGTCATGCAATGCTGTACCCAAACGAAATTTACGTCCTTTTTTTCACACAAATAGAGCTTTCTTTTGGTGGTATTTTATCACCTGTGCGCTTTTTATTTTTTGCGCTATAAACAAAAAAACACAAAAACTTTGAAAAAAAACAATAATTTCTACTTTCAGCTATAAAAAATATATCGCAAACTCAAAGTTAGTCATAAATTTAATCCAAAATGTATTCTGCTACATGTTTTTGGTAAAAAAAAAATCCCGTGCATTAGCGGGCAAACTGGCGCTATATGGGAGGGGCGCTAACACTATCGGAAGTCACCAGTGACACTAATACAGTGATCAGTAAAAATCTGTTCACTGTAATCAATGACACTGGTGACAGGGCAGTGAAGGGGTTAACTGGGGGGTGGGGGGTGATCAAGGGGTTAAATGGGATTACTGGTGTACTAGCGGGCAAACTGGGGCTATCTGGGAGGGGCGATAACCCTATCGGAAGTCGCCAGCGACACTGATACAGTGATCAGTAAAAATCGGTTCACTGATCCGTGACACTGGCGGCAGGGCAGTGAAGGGGTTAACTGGGGGGGGATTAAGGAGTTAAACGGGATTACTGGTGTACTGGCGGGCAAACTGGCGCTATCTGGGAGGGGTTAACTGGGGGGGTGGGGGGGCGATCAGGGGGTTAAATGTGACCTAGGTGTGTTCTAACTGTAAATGTGTAGTGTTTTACTCACTTTTACTGTTTCTTCTTCTCTGTCTGGAACGGAATGTGTCCAGGCAGAGAAGAATGACATCATATCTTGTCCTGTGTAAACTTCAACACAGGACAGGATAGGACAGGGACCGATCATCTGATTTCAGTCAGACATCACTGGCTGAAATCTAATGATTGATCCCTCCGGGATCGAATGGTGTCACCCGCGGGTCGGCGGGAGCGCGCGCGCCCCCTGCGGGCGAAAACGTCGGGAGCGCGGAACCCGTTTTAAAACGTGATTTTTGCGCCTCAGTTCCGCCCTGCACACGTATATATACAGTGGCAGGGCGGCAAGCAGTTAATCACCACTGGGGTTTTTATTTTTTGATAAATTAACAAAAAAAAGACCGAAAATTTTGAAAAAAAAAACACGTTTTTCTTTGTTTCTGTTATAAAAGTTTGCAAATAAATTATTGTTCTTCATAAATTTAGGCCAAGATGTATTCTGCTACATGTCTTTGGTGAAAATAACCCAAATTAGAATGTATTTTTTAGTTTGTAGGAAAGTTATAGAGTTCGCAAACTATGGGATAGATCTGAAAATTGATCAATCCTGAAGTACTGACGGCCAATCTAATATCTTGAGGTCCCAGAATGTCAGAACAGTACAGATATCCCCAAATGACCCCTTTTTGGAGAGTAGACAGTCTGACGTACTTCATAAGAGGCATGGCGAGTTTTTTGAAGTTGTATTTTTTTTGTCATCATTTTTTGGAAAATGAAAAAATGCAAAAAATAATTTTCACAATTTTTTTTTTTTATATACTGTCACCAGTGCAGTACAGCGTCATCATATTACTGGCATGGCGGTGATCAGGGACACTGACTGGTGACAGTATGAAAAAAAAAATATACATTTTTAATTTTTTTTATTATTTTTCATTATTTATTAAATGTTTTTTCTTTTTCTATGATTTTTTTTTCATATTTCACTATGTCCAAAATAGTACAATGTTACCATAGTAACATTGTACTACTTTGGAGAAGTGATCAGTATTTTTATTTTTTTTTTACTCAGTTTGCTTATAGCGGTGGTCGGCAAGCCGCGGCTCGCGAGCCACATGCGGCTCTTTACACACTTCAATGCGGCTCTTCTGTGTGCCGGGCGCCCGCTCCCCTCCCTCCTCTCGGGCGGCCGCCCCAAAAGTCAGGACTCTGCAGCTAGCCCAGGAATGGGCAAACTACGGCCCGGCGGACCTTTTAATCCGGCCCGCGGAGCGTGGCAAACATTGGCTGTCAGGATGTAGGCGGGGCAGCCAGGATGTAGGCGGGGCAGCGTGACGAACTCCTCTCCTCTCACAGTCCGCCCTGAAGACCGGAACGGCGCGGGAACACGGCGAGAGGAACGCGCGGAGCAAAGGTAAGTGAATTGACACAATATGGGGAATGAATTACTATAGGGGGGATGACTTACTATGGGGGATGAATTACTATATGGGGGATTAATTACTATGGGGGATGAATTACTATATGGGGGATGAATTACTATATGGGGGATGAATTACTATGGGGGATGAATTACACTATGGGGGATGAATTACTACGGGGGATGAATTACTATATGGGGGATGAATTACTATGGGGGATGAATTACTATATGGGGGATGTATTTTCAGTTTTAAAAATGTGGCTCTCAAAATAAATTTCAATCGTGGTTTTGGCGAGATTTGGCTCAGTTGAAAAAAAAAGGTTGCCCACCACTGGTTTATAGCAAAGAATTACTTTGCTATAAGCAAGCATTTACCTGAATGACATCGATTCATTCAGTTTTTTTTTTTTTGTGCTTAGCTGTGATTTGGCCACAGCTAATCACATGAGATGTGCATGTGATCTGTGGGACCATTCACAGCTAGACACTAGTATACAATGGATGGCATGAATAAAGCCATCCATTGTATACAACTGTTATGTGACCTGCTGTGATTGGTCACAGCAAGTCACATGGTACCGGCAACGGGGGCCAGTACTCAGATCTGTCATAGGCCGTGTCCGAGGTACACTGCCAGTGACAGATCGCGCCGCTGTGATCTAGTGCGTTTTCCCTGCCGCCATTTGGCTGTTGGCCAGGAGGGAAGTGGTTAACCTCTTCAGCCCCAGCCACTGCATAAGTACGTTTGCAGGGCGGCACGGCTGCGCAAAACCACGTTTTAAAATGTAGTTTTGCAAAACAGGTAGGGGGCGCGCGTCCACCCTACCTGTCCCGCGGGTGTCAGCAGCGGGTCTCTGCCGCCGGGTCACGGCCGGTCATTACATTACATTACATTACATTACATTGAGTTTATATAGCGCCAAAGGGTTTGCTCAGCGCTGTACAATAGAGGGGGGGACAATACATGAAACATTACAGCAGCTACGAACAGCACACGAGGAATAAGAGGGCCCTACTCTTTCGAGCTTACAATCTGGGAGGGAGGGGGTAGTGGTACAGGAGGAAGTGGCTGTGGGGGATGGAGTGGTAGGAGGAATGAAGGAGAGCAGCAGTTAGGTGAGGGTGGGGTAGGCTTCCCTGAAGAGGTGGGTTTTCAGGGAGCGCCTGAAGGTGAGGAGGGAAGGTGACAGTCTGATGGATTGGGGTAGTGAGTTCCAGAGGATGGGGGAGGACCTGGAGAAGTCTTGCAGACGTGCGTGTGAGGAGGAGACCAGGGAGCAAGATAGAAGGAGGTCCTGTGAAGAGCGAAGGGTACGGGTAGGGTGGTACTTGGGAATCAGGTCGGTGAGGTAGTTAGGGGCAGTGTTGTGAATGGCTTTGTAGGTCAGAGTGAGTAGTTTGAATTTGATGCGTTGGGCGATAGGGAGCCAGTGGAGGGAGAGGCAGAGGGGGGTGGCAGAGGTGGAGCGGCTGGTGAGGTGGATGAGTCTGGCAGCTGAGTTCAGGATGGTCTGAAGCGGGGAGAGTTTGCACTGGGGTAGGCCGGTGAGGAGGGAGTTGCAGTAGTCAAGGCGTGAGATAATCAGGGAGTGCACAAGTAGTTTAGCGGTGTCTGGGGTAAGGAAGGTGCGTATTTTGGCGATATTGCGGAGGTGGAGCCTGCATGTGTTTGTCAGTGATTTGACATGAGGTTGGAAGGAGAGGTTAGAGTCCAGAATGACCCCAAGGACTTTGGCTTGCGGGGCGGGATTGATGGTGGTGATGTTAGTAGTGATGGATAGGATGGCGGGGGGGCGCGGGCAGGAGGGAAGACGAGAAGCTCGGTTTTGGAGAGGTTGAGTTTGAGGAAATGGAGCGACATCCAGTCAGAGATGTCGTTTAGGAGGTGAGTGATGCGGGCGGAGAAAGTGGAGGTGAGGTGAGGGGTGGAGAGGTAAATTTGAGTGTCATCAGCATAGAGATGGTAGTTGAAGCCGTGGGAGTGTATGAGTTTGCCAAGGGAGGAGGTGTAGATGGAGAAGAGAAGGAGTCCAAGGACAGAGCCCTGGGGGACCCCAACAGAGAGGGGGAGGGAAGTGGAGGTGGCACCATTGTAGGAAACGCTGAAGGAGCGTCGGGATAGGTAAGAGGAGAACCAGGAGAGAGCGGTGTCTCTGACGCCAAGGGAGAATAGTTTATTAAGGAGGAGGGGGTGGTCAACTGTGTCGAAGGCCGCGGAGAGGTCCAGGAGGAGGAGGACAGAGTAGTCGCCTTTGGCTTTGGCGGTAAGTAGGTCGTTGGTGATTTTGAGGAGGGCGGTTTCGGTGGAGTGTAGGGGACGGAAGCCGGACTGTAGTGGATCAAGGAGGTTGTTGTCAGTTAGGTGGGCGCTTAGGCGGTTGTAGACTAAGCGCTCCAGGAGTTTGGAAGTGAGTGGCAGCAGGGAGATGGGTCTGAGGTTGTTTGGGTCAGAGGGGTCCAGGGAGGGCTTTTTGAGTATGGGGGTGATGTGCGCATGCTTTAGGGGGGAGGGGAATACGCCGGTAGAGAGGGAGAGATTGAAGATGTGGGTGAGGGAGCAGATGAGGGAAGAGGGGGGTGACTGGAGGAGTCGAGAGGGGATAGGGTCTAGGGGGCAGGTAGTGAGGCGGGCTTCAGAGAAGACCCTGGTGACTTCCTCAGTAGTAGCGGGGCTGAAGGAGTGCAGAGCTGGTGGGGTTACGGTAAGCGGGGTCTTGGGTGTGGAGGGGGGCAGTGCGGTTGCGAGGTCAGAGGAGGGAAGAGATGAGGGGGAGATAGGGGGGGGGAGGCTAGGTGGGGAGGTAGATTGCGAGTTGACTATGTCCTGACAGATAGCATCAATTTTATTGTGGAAATGAGTGGCAATCTCGTGGGCGGTGAGTGAGGTACTGAGTGGAGGAGGGGGGGGAGAGAGCAGGGAGTTGAAGGTGGAGAAGAGTCGGCGAGGGCAGGAGGAGAGGGTGTTAATCAGGTTTACGAAGTAAGCCTGCTTGGCGGCGTGGAGGGAGGAGGTGTAAGTGAGGAAGGCAGATTTGTAGAGGGAGAATGAACGGGGGGACCTGGTTTTGCGCCATAGTCTCTCCAGCGCACGATTGCGACGTTTGAGGCATTTAGTGTGGTCGTTCTGCCATGGTTGGAGCGGTCTGGGTTTGATGTAGCGTGTGGTTAGGGGTGCCAGAGAGTCTAGGGTAGCTGATAGTGAGTCGTTGTACGTGTTAGTGGCTAGGTCAGGACAAGACAGTGGAAGGATTCTGTCGTGTAGGCGGTCGGCAGCTGAGTGGAGGGGGGCCGGGTTCAGGTTGCGAAGGTTGCGGCTGGTGATGGTTTGGCGCTCTGGGGGGGGGGAGTTAGGGGAAGGGGAGATGGAGAACGTGAGGAGGTGGTGGTCGGAGAGAGGGAAGGGGGTGTTAGAGAACTGGTTGAGGGTACAGAGGTGGGAGAAGACGAGGTCCAGGGTGTTCCCAATGATGTGGGTGGAGGATTGAGTGTGCTGTGTGAGCGCGAAGGAGGAGGTTAGGTGGAGGAATTGGGAAGTAGCCGGGCTGTTGTCATTGATGGGGATATTGAAGTCCCCGAGGATGATGGTTGGTAGCTCAGAGGAGAGGAAGAAGGGAAGCCAGGCAGCGAAGTCATCCAGGAAGCGGGGTATGGATCCGGGAGGCCTGTAGATCACTGCGATCCTTAGGGGGGTGGGTGAGAAGAGCCGGATGCAGTGAGCCTCGAAGGAGGAGAAAGTTAGGGAGGGAGGATTAGGGAGGACCTGGAAGGTGCTCAGCGGTGATAGGAGCAGGCCGACCCCACCACCTTTGTGACCGCTCAGTCTTGGTGAATGGGACCAGACGAGACCTCCATAGGAGAGTGCCGCAGGGGAGGTGGAGTCAGTGGCCTGTACCCAGGTTTCGGTGATGGCTAGGAGGTTAAGGGAGCGGGAGATAAAGAGGTCATGGATGGCAGTAAGTTTGTTGCAGACCGAGCGGGCGTTCAGGAGTGCAACCGAGAGAGGGGGGATGGATGCGGGGAGAAGGGGCACAGATATGAGGTTGAGGGGGTTACGGCAGCTGGCGGGAGCAGGGGGGTCCCTAGAGGAGGGGTGAGGTGGCGAGGGGCCAGGGTTCGGGGAGATGTCCCCAGCAGATAGGAGAAGGAGAAGGGTGAGGAAGGTGGCATGGGAATGGGAAGTGTAGGAGCGTGTGGGTCTGATAGTGGTGGCACGTGGGTCGACGGGGGAGTGGAGTAGCAGGAGGAGGTGGTGAGTGCCGTAGTGGGGAGAGGGGAGTAGTGAAGGGGCAATGTAGAGCTGTTTTGGGGGGGTAGGCGGGTAGAGGGAGGCGATTTTTGGGATGGTGGAGAGGAAAATGAGGAGGAGGAGTGCAGGAGGCATGTTGGGGTGGGTGCGGTGACAGTTGGGTCAGGGGAGGTGAAGGGATACAGGTCAGGGCAAGGTGTGTGGGGAATCTGTGTTACCATGGGAGAGTCATTTGAGTCCTTCTGTAGGGGTAGAGTGAGGGTGGAGGGCGGCAGCTGGTTGGCAGCAGTCTGTGGGTGCAGTAAGCTGGCGACCATGGGTGCTGTGGCATGTCTTCAGTGGGTACGGTGGTTCGGCTAGTGGAGGGGTCGTAGGGTGCGATGGCTGGGGGTGATGGTAGGCAC
Organism: Staurois parvus; assembly: GCF_062004578.1. NCBI lineage: Eukaryota > Metazoa > Chordata > Amphibia > Anura > Ranidae > Staurois > Staurois parvus. The sequence goes on along the minus strand of NW_028318242.1, from coordinate 13,968 downwards.
GGCGACTGGTGATGTTGGCGGCTCGGTGACTGGGGTTGTTGAGGCCAGGCGTCAGGTGCTGAGGGCTCGGCGTCGTGAGGCGCTGAAGGTGTTGAAGGATCGTCATCAGAGTCGAGCGGGGCGTTGCGGTAGCGATCGTCGGCCCTGCGTGGTTTGTGCTCAACCGTGATCTGTTGCGGCCGGTAGGAGAGACCGCAGCTTCAAGGGTCGTGGTGGGCCATTAGTCGCCGGGGCGTCGCCAGAGGGAATAGCGTGCCGGAAATCAGGGTGCTGGGCGAGCGTTCCCTGGTGTGGTGGCTGGCTGGTAATCCCAGGTGGGGTGGTGGGCAGGGGATCCCCGGTGGGATGGTGGCCGTGCTATCCCTGGTGGGGTAGTAGCGATCCCTGGAGGGATAGTGGCTTAGGGTCCCTGGTGGTTTGGGGTTTCAGGTGGATGGTGGGATCCCTGAGTGAGTGAGTCCCTGGAGGCTGGCGGTGTGATGGTGGTTGGGCTCCCTGGTGGGTAGTGGGCGCCCCTGGTGAAGTACCTGGTGTCCTGGAGCGTCGGTGGATCCCTCCTGGGTTAGCAGGACCGTTGGTGGTGGTGGTAGCTTCCCGGAGCAGCGGAGGCGTCCCGCCGCGGCCGCAATTCCCGCCGCGATTCCAGCCACGGCTGGCAGGAAACACCGCGGCTTCGGGTGCCGCGGTAGGCCTCAGGCTGCTGCGAACCGCCGGAGCTCCGCTGGAGGGACGGAGTGACTGTGGGTGTTGGTGGGGACCTCGGCAGCAGACACAGGGGCCCGGATGGGCCCTGATGGCAGCGGTAGGGGCGCAGGGGTGATCCCCTGATCGGCGGGGACCGAGGAGCGGAGTGGCAGTAGTCTGGGCTGATGTCCGGCGATCCTGGTCGGCCGCGCCAGAAATCGAGGCCGCGGCTTCAGGTGCCGGGTAGGCCGCAAGTCCCGGAGCTCAGGGAGAAAGGTCCAGTGGCCTTCCCTGGCTGGCGAACAGGGACCGGAGGGTCGTGGGGCCCCCGTCAGGGTCCGCTGCCGCCCAGATGGCAGCGGATTGGGGCCGGGGGAGCAGGAGCTCGCCGAGACACGTCCGTCTCGCCGGACGTCCGGATGTTTAAATTGCGCGGTCATGCAACACTGCACCCAAATTAAATTTACATCCTTTTTTTTCCCAACATTACCGGCCGTTTCCCCGCGATTCGCGGTGATCGCTGATCGAGAGTAGGGCTGCATTGTTTATACACAGCCCTGCTATCTGTCAGTTCCCTGACAGCTCGTGACAAGCTGAAGAGGGAGAGAAGAGTTTCTCTCTCTCGATCAGCTTGTCCCTGTCCAGCACACACCCCTGCCCCCTAGTAAAACACTCCCTTCACACAGTAAACCCTAAAAATGTTAACCCCTTCCTCCCCAGTGCCATGAGTACAGTGTCAGTGGGTTTTTTTTTCACTGATCACTGTATTGGTGTCACTGGGGATGTCGCTGATCGCCGCCATTATTAGCATAAAAAAAATTAAAAATCCCAGTATCTTTCCCGCCATTTGTAAACGCTATAACTTTCATGTAAACCAATTAATTTACACGTATTGGGATTTTTTTTAGCAGAGACATGTCGCAGAATGCATTTTGGATGAAATTTGTGACTAAATTTGATTTTTTAATTTTTTTTACTGGACATGTTTTATAGCAAAAAGTCCAAAATATTGTTTTTTTTTCTCAAAATTGTCAGCCTTTTTTTTTATAGCACAAAAAAATAAAAACGCACAGGCGATCAAATACCACCGAAAGAAAGCTCAATTTGTTGGGAAAAAAAAGGATGTAAATTTAATTTGGGTGCAGTGTTGCATGACCGCGCAATTGTCAGTTAAAGTAACGCAGCGCCGTAACACAAACCTCTTCTGTAACCGCTTCCTGGCCACCCTACAGCAGAAATACTGCCACAGGGCGGCATGGGTACGCAATATCACATATATATATATATATTATATATATATATATACGTGATTTGCGCTCCCGTGGTTTTCACACCCCTCCCAGATAGCGTCAGATTGCCCGTCAGTACACCAGTCATCACATTTAAACCCTTGATTGCCAGGAGTACGCTCATGTACAATAAACCTCCATTGCTAGTATAGTGTCTGAACGGGTCAATATCTTTGATCAGGTCAGCACTATACCAGCGTTCACATTAGTAAAGCGTCCCCAAAAACGCAGCGTTAGCGGGATCAGCCCCGGCACCTGCCAACACCTGCGTTTAGCCCCTACGCTTACCCCCCCTTCTCCCCAAGCAAGTGCAGTGTCAGTAGGTCACTGTCATTTGATACATTGCACACAAAACCGCAGTGTTCGCAGAATCAGGCCTGATCTCTGTTAGCACTTGTCGGTAAATTTTGATGACTCTCACATGCAGCAGAGTGCCAGTGCTAGTGCCGCGCTACCTTTTGGTGAACTGTCGAGTACCAGCGGTCTAGTACATACTAATCTTTCACATACCTCCTTGATTTTTGGAGTTGTTTTTCACGGAATATCTGTATGCGTTGATTGTGGATCAAAGCAGTTTATATGCACAACAATTTATTGCCGCCAACCCAAATTCAAACCTTGCCAGACCATTCGCATGGAAACTCATTACGGTTTTCAAATTTACATTTTTTTTGGGCCCAACCCTCAACATGGGCATTACTAAAAGAAATGAATTGCGGTTGTATTGGTCCGCAGTCCCGATTCATCATATGCCCGTATAATGTGTTTTATGCATTTCTCATCCTCGGGGTAACCCTGAATTTGACCGGCTCCACAAAATTCAGCCCCTCGCAAATCACCTTAACCTAAAATTTGCAGATGTCTATACTCCCCAGCAAAACATCTGCGTTGATGAGTCCCTTATTAATTTTTCTGGCCGCCTTGCATTCAAACAATATCTCCCCTGCAAGCTTGCCAGATATGGGGTCAAGATGTAGAAGAAATGTGAGAGGACAACAGGCTATACCAGGGGCGGACTGACAACTCATGGGGCCCCCGGGCAATAGGGGATCATGGGGCCCCTGTGTCCTTGCCCAAACTGATAAAAGCCTATGAAAAAGGTACCAGGGGCATCTCATGGGGCCCCCTACTGACCCCGGGCCCTCGGGCAGTGCCCGAGTTTCCAAATGGTCAGTCCGCCCCTGGGCTATACTTATAAGTTTCGGATTTATGAGGGAAAAGATAGTCACGTGGAGCCCCCTCCCGGATGCCCAGACTACATGGGGAGCAGTGGCAAGATAGTTTGGGACTTGGTGTCATCATTTCTCCATATGGGGTACCACTTATACGTGGACAATTTTTATTCAAGCGTGCCACTATTTAGACATTTATTCAATCTTGGAACTGGCACTTGTGGCAAAGTGTGACCTAATGTGTGCCCACCATTAGAAGTGGGTGGATGCAGGGCGGTATATTCTAATGGTGGGCATACCACACACTTTTTCTGGCAGAGATTTCTTCTCATTTTTTCATTCAGTCCACTGGCTGCATACAAAAAAAAAAATGTAAAAATAATTTTAAAAAAATCAAAATAACTAAAAAAAAAACAAATTTGCCCCTCCCATGCGAGCACGCCTGTGTGCACAAGCCTTGACCCTGTGCCGTTATGTAAACAGCGGTTGCACCATGCATGTGAGGTATTGCCGTGAACATCAGATCAAGGGCAGTAATTCTAACACTAGACCTCCTCTGTAAATCTAAAATGGTGGCTTTTAAAGGCTTTTAAAGCGCTGCCTATGGATATTAAAAATGTTTGCAGTTTGTCACCATTGAACGGGGCATGCGCAGTTTTAAAGCATGTCATGTTTGGTATATATTTACTCGGCATACCATTATCTTTTATATTTTACCAAACAATTGGCCAATATATTGTGTTTTTGTGCATTTAAAGTAAATCAAGTGTATTTTTTTTTTTTAATTGCTTTTGAAAAATCGCTGCGCGAGTACTATGTGCCATAAAAAATTGTAGTACCTACCATTTTATTCACTAGGGTGTCTGCTTTAAAAAATATATAATGTTTGGGGGTTTAAATTAATTTCCTAGCAAAAAATACTGATTTTTTCATGTGAACAAAAAGGATTGGTTTTCAGGTGGTTAGAAGAGTGAATGATGTGTGGCATAAACTTCTAATGCTGGGCATAAAACGCCCCCACCCCCCAAAATGACCCCTTTTGGGAAAGTAGTCACCCCAAACTATTTGCTGAGAGGAATGTTGAATCAATAGAAGAATTTATTATTTTACCACAAGTTTTTGGAAAATGACAAAAAATAAAATTACACAAAATTGTCTTTGAAATAATTTATTGCTCACACAAGCCATATGTATATGTGGAATCACTCCCCAAAATACATTCTGCTACTTCTCCCGAGTATGGGGGTGCCACATATGAGAGACTTTTTGGCAGTCTAGCCAAGTACAGGACCCCAAAATCCAATAAGCACCTTCAGGCTTTTAAAGGGCTTTATTTCCTCATTACACTTCCTGACTACCTATCACAGTTTCGGAGGCCCTGGAATGCCAGAATAGCACCAAACCCCCCCAAATGACCCCTTTTTGGAAAGTAGACACCCAAAGGAATTTGATAAGAAGCATGGTAAGTATTTTGAAGATCTCATTTGTTGCCACAAGTTTTTGGAAAATGAAGAAAGAAAATAAAAACATATTTTTCTTTTCTTTTTTATATTTCAAAACCTTGTGAGAAAAAATGAGATCTGCAAAATACTTACCATGCCTCTTTTTAAATTCCTTGGAGTGTCTACTTTCCAAAAAGGGGTCATTTGGGGGGGGGGGGGGGTTTGTGCTATCCTGGCATTTCAGGGCCTCCGAACCTGTGATAGGTAGTGGGGAAGTGAAATTAAGAAGTTACGCACCTTCAGGCTTTCAAAGTGGTCATTGGATTTCAGGCTCCTGTATGTGGCTAGGCTCCCAAAAAGTGTCACACGTGTGGTATCCTCATACTCGGTAGAAGTAGCAGAATGTATTTTGGGGTGTAATTCCACATATACCCATGGCTTGTGCAAGAAATAAATCATTTAAATGACAATTTTGTGTAAAAAAAAAAAAAAAAAAAAAAAAAAAAGTTTGTCATTTTCCAGAAACTTGTGGAAAAAAAAATAAATCTTCCATGGACACAATATGTCTCTCAGCAGATAGCTTAGGGTGTCTGCTTTCCGAAAAGGGGTCATTTGGGGGTGTTTGTTCTATCCTGGTATTTTAGCACCTCAAGAGATGTGATGGGTGGTCAGAAAGTAAAAGCTGTGAAAATTTCAAATTATCTATACCATAGTTTGTAGACGCTATAACTTTCACACAAAGCGATCAATATACACTTATTGGGATTTGTTTTACCAAAAACATGTAGCAGAATACATTTGGGCTTAAATTTATGACTAACTTTGAGTTTACGATATATTTTTTATAGCTGAAAGTAGAAAATATTGTTTTTTTTTGAAAATTTTTGTGGTTTTTTTGTTTATAGCGCAAAAAATAAAAAGCGCACAGGTGATAAAATACCACCAAAAGAAAGCTCTATTTGTGTGAAAAAAAGGACGTAAATTTCGTTTGGGTACAGCATTGCATGACCGCGCAATTATCATTTGAATTAGTGCAGCGCCAAACAGCAAAAAAAGGCCTGGTCATTAAGGGGGGTAAATCCTCAGGAGCTCAAGTGGTTAACCACTTCCAGTCCGGACTCTTGTACCCGCACTGGGACCATGAAAGGCTTTCCAAATAGATAAAATGAGAGAAAATGAATGTTAAAAAAAATAAACAAAGCCCCAAAAAAAAAAAAATTTGGTAACATCCATTTATCTCATGTCCAGTACATACATAGACGCACTTGGCAGAGGTAAGCCTCGAACCTACGACCATGCACTCTTTGGACGGGCACTCTCCCTACTGTGCTATGTCTGTTACCAGGTATAGACTCTGTCAAACTGACCCTTGTTTTCAAAAACTGCCAACTGTCACCTGCCCAATGTCAAGTAGCTATAGTGCAGTGCTAATCCGCTTCCATACTGGGCACTTTTACCCCCTTCCTGCCCAGGGCAATTTTCAGCTTTCAGCGCTCTCACACTTTGAATGACAATTGCGCGCTCATACAACATTGTACCCAAACTAAAATTTTACCATTTTTTTCACACAACTAGAGCTTTCTTTTGGTGGTATTTAACCACTTGAGCTTCTGAGGATTTACCCTCCTTAATGACCAGGCCTTTTTTTGCTGTTTGGCGCTGCACTAATTCAAATGATAATTGCGCGGTCATGCAATGCTGTACCCAAACGAAATTTACGTCCTTTTTTTCACACAAATAGAGCTTTCTTTTGGTGGTATTTTAACACCTGTGCGCTTTTTATTTTTTGCGCTATAAACAAACAAACACAAAAATTTTGAAAAAAAACAATATTTTCTTCTTTCAGCTATAAAAAATATATCGTAAACTCAAAGTTAGTCATAAATTTAAGCCAAAATGTATTCTGCTCCATGTTTTTGGTAAAAAAAAATCCCAATAAGTGTATATTGATTGCTTTGTGTGAACGTTATAGCGTCTACAAACTATGGTATAGATACTGTAATTTATGCCTTTTTTTGCTATACAGCACTGCACTAATTCAAATGATAATTGCGCGGTCATGCAATGCTGTACCCAAACGAAATTTACGTCCTTTTTTTCACACAAATAGAGCTTTCTTTTGGTGGTATTTTATCACCTGTGCGCTTTTTATTGTTTGCGCTATAAACAAAAAAAACACAAAAACTTTGAAAAAAAACAATAATTTCTACTTTCAGCTATAAAAAATATATCGCAAACTCAAAGTTAGTCATAAATTTAATCCAAAATGTATTCTGCTACATGTTTTTGGTAAAAAAAAAATCCCGTGCATTAGCGGGCAAACTGGCGCTATATGGGAGGGGCGCTAACACTATCGGAAGTCACCAGTGACACTAATACAGTGATCAGTAAAAATCTGTTCACTGTAATCAATGACACTGGTGACAGGGCAGTGAAGGGGTTAACTGGGGGGGTGGGGGGTGATCAAGGGGTTAAATGGGATTACTGGTGTACTGGCGGGCAAACTGGCGCTATCTGGGAGGGGTTAACTGGGGGGGTGGGGGGGCGATCAGGGGGTTAAATGTGACCTAGGTGTGTTCTAACTGTAAATGTGTAGTGTTTTACTCACTTTTACTGTTTCTTCTTCTCTGTCTGGAACGGAATGTGTCCAGGCAGAGAAGAATGACATCATATCTTGTCCTGTGTAAACTTCAACACAGGACAGGATAGGACAGGGACCGATCATCTGATTTCAGTCAGACATCACTGGCTGAAATCTAATGATTGATCCCTCCGGGATCGAATGGTGTCACCCGCGGGTCGGCGGGAGCGCGCGCGCCCCCTGCGGGCGAAAACGTCGGGAGCGCGGAACCCGTTTTAAAACGTGATTTTTGCGCCTCAGTTCCGCCCTGCACACGTATATATACAGTGGCAGGGCGGCAAGCGGTTAATCACCACTGGGGTTTTTATTTTTTGATAAATTAACAAAAAAAAGACCGAAAATTTTGAAAAAAAAAACACGTTTTTCTTTGTTTCTGTTATAAAAGTTTGCAAATAAATTATTGTTCTTCATAAATTTAGGCCAAGATGTATTCTGCTACATGTCTTTGGTGAAAATAACCCAAATTAGAATGTATTTTTTAGTTTGTAGGAAAGTTATAGAGTTCGCAAACTATGGGATAGATCTGAAAATTGATCAATCCTGAAGTACTGACGGCCAATCTAATATCTTGAGGTCCCAGAATGTCAGAACAGTACAGATATCCCCAAATGACCCCTTTTTGGAGAGTAGACAGTCTGACGTACTTCATAAGAGGCATGGCGAGTTTTTTGAAGTTGTATTTTTTTTATCATTTTTTGGAAAATGAAAAAATGCAAAAAATAATTTTCACAATTTTTTTTTTTATATACTGTCACCAGTGCAGTACAGCGTCATCATATTACTGGCATGGCGGTGATCAGGGACACTGACTGGTGACAGTATGAAAAAAAATATATTCATTTTGAATTTTTTTTATTATTTTTCATTATTTATTAAATGTTTTTTCTTTTTCTATGATTTTTTTTTCATATTTCACTATGTCCAAAATAGTACAATGTTACCATAGTAACATTGTACTACTTTGGAGAAGTGATCAGTATTTTTATTTTTTTTTTACTCAGTTTGCTTATAGCGGTGGTCGGCAAGCCGCAGCTCGCGAGCCACATGCGGCTCTTTACACACTTCAATGCGGCTCTTCTGTGTGCCGGGCGCCCGCTCCCCTCCCTCCTCTCGGGCGGCCGCCCCAAAAGTCAGGACTCTGCAGCTAGCCCAGGAATGGGCAAACTACGGCCCGGCGGACCTTTTAATCCGGCCCGCGGAGCGTGGCAAACATTGGCTGTCAGGATGTAGGCGGGGCAGCCAGGATGTAGGCGGGGCAGCGTGACGAACTCCTCTCCTCTCACAGTCCGCCCTGAAGACCGGAACGGCGCGGGAACACGGCGAGAGGAACGCGCGGAGCAAAGGTAAGTGAATTGACACAATATGGGGAATGAATTACTATAGGGGGGATGACTTACTATGGGGGATGAATTACTATATGGGGGATTAATTACTATGGGGGATGAATTACTATATGGGGGATGAATTACTATATGGGGGATGAATTACTATGGGGGATGAATTACACTATGGGGGATGAATTACACTATGGGGGATGAATTACTATATGGGGGATTAATTACTATGGGGGATGAATTACTATATGGGGGATGAATTACTATATGGGGGATGAATTACTATGGGGGATGAATTACACTATGGGGGATGAATTACTACGGGTGATGAATTACTATATGGGGGATGAATTACTATGGGGGATGAATTACTATATGGGGGATGTATTTTCAGTTTTAAAAATGTGGCTCTCAAAATAAATTTCAATCGTGGTTTTGGCGAGATTTGGCTCAGTTGAAAAAAAAAGGTTGCCCACCACTGGTTTATAGCAAAGAATTACTTTGCTATAAGCAAGCATTTACCTGAATGACATCGATTCATTCAGTTTTTTTTTTTTTGTGCTTAGCTGTGATTTGGCCACAGCTAATCACATGACATGTGCATGTGATCTGTGGGACCATTCACAGCTAGACACTAGTATACAATGGATGGCATGAATGAAGCCATCCATTGTATACAACTGTTATGTGACCTGCTGTGATTGGTCACAGCAAGTCACATGGTACCGGCAACGGGGGCCAGTACTCAGATCTGTCATAGGCCGTGTCCGAGGTACACTGCCAGTGACAGATCGCGCCGCTGTGATCTAGTGCGTTTTTCCTGCCGCCATTCGGCTGTTGGCCAGGAGGGAAGTGGTTAACCTCTTCAGCCCCAGCCACTGCATATGTACGTTTGCAGGGCGGCACGGCTGCGCAAAACCACGTTTTAAAATGTAGTTTTGCAAAACAGGTAGGGGGCGCACGTCCACCCTACCTGTCCCGCGGGTGTCAGCAGCGGGTCTCTGCCGCCGGGTCACGGCCGGTCATTACCGGCCGTTTCCCCGCGATTCGCGGTGATCGCTGATCGAGAGTAGGGCTGCATTGTTTATACACAGCCCTGCTATCTGTCAGTTCCCTGACAGCTCGTGACAAGCTGAAGAGGGAGAGAAGAGTTTCTCTCTCTCGATCAGCTTGTCCCTGTCCAGCACACACCCCTGCCCCCTAGTAAAACACTCCCTTCACACAGTAAACCCTAAAAATGTTAACCCCTTCCTCCCCAGTGCCATGAGTACAGTGTCAGTGGGTTTTTTTTTCACTGATCACTGTATTGGTGTTAGTGGGGATGTCGCTGATCGCCGCCATTATTAGCATAAAAAAAATTAAAAATCCCAGTATCTTTCCCGCCATTTGTAAACGCTATAACTTTCATGTAAACCAATTAATTTACACGTATTGGGATTTTTTTTAGCAGAGACATGTCGCAGAATGCATTTTTAATGAAATTTGTGACTAAATTTGATTTTTTAATTTTTTTTACTGGACATGTTTTATAGCAAAAAGTCCAAAATATTGTTTTTTTTTTCTCAAAATTGTCAGCCTTTTTTTTTATAGCACAAAATTAAAAACGCACAGGCGATCAAATACCACCGAAAGAAAGCTCAATTTGTTGGGAAAAAAAAGGATGTAAATTTAATTTGGGTGCAGTGTTGCATGACCGCGCAATTGTCAGTTAAAGTAACGCAGCGCCGTAACACAAACCTCTTCTGTAACCGCTTCCTGGCCACCCTACAGCAGAAATACTGCCACAGGGCGGCATGGGTACGCAATATCACATATATATATATATATAGATATATATACGTGATTTGCGCTCCCGTGGTTTTCACACCCCTCCCAGATAGCGTCAGATTGCCCGTCAGTACACCAGTCATCACATTTAAACCCTTGATTGCCAGGAGTACGCTCATGTACAATAAACCTCCATTGCTAGTATAGTGTCTGAACGGGTCAATATCTTTGATCAGGTCAGCACTATACCAGCGTTCACATTAGTAAAGCGTCCCCAAAAACGCAGCGTTAGCGGGATCAGCCCCGGCACCTGCCAACACCTGCGTTTAGCCCCTACGCTTACCCCCCCTTCTCCCCAAGCAAGTGCAGTGTCAGTAGGTCACTGTCATTTGATACATTGCACACAAAACCGCAGTGTTCGCAGAATCAGGCCTGATCTCTGTTAGCACTTGTCGGTAAATTTTGATGACTCTCACATGCAGCAGAGTGCCAGTGCTAGTGCCGCGCTACCTTTTGGTGAACTGTCGAGTACCAGCGGTCTAGTACATACTAATCTTTCACATACCTCCTTGATTTTTGGAGTTGTTTTTCACGGAATATCTGTATGCGTTGATTGTGGATCAAAGCAGTTTATATGCACAACAATTTATTGCCGCCAACCCAAATTCAAACCTTGCCAGACCATTCGCATGGAAACTCATTATGGTTTTCAAATTTACATTTTTTTTGGGCCCAACCCTCAACATGGGCATTACTAAAAGAAATGAATTGCGGTTGTATTGGTCCGCAGTCCCGATTCATCATATGCCCGTATAATGTGTTTTATGCATTTCTCATCCTCGGGGTAACCCTGAATTTGACCGGCTCCACAAAATTCAGCCCCTCGCAAATCACCTTAACCTAAAATTTGCAGATGTCTATACTCCCCAGCAAAACATCTGCGTTGATGAGTCCCTTATTAATTTTTCTGGCCGCCTTGCATTCAAACAATATCTCCCCTGCAAGCTTGCCAGATATGGGGTCAAGATGTAGAAGAAATGTGAGAGGACAACAGGCTATACCAGGGGCGGACTGACAACTCATGGGGCCCCCGGGCAATAGGGGATCATGGGGCCCCTGTGTCCTTGCCCAAACTGAAAAAAGCCTATGAAAAAGGTACCAGGGGCATCTCATGGGGCCCCCTACTGACCCCGGGCCCTCGGGCAGTGCCCGAGTTTCCAAATGGTCAGTCCGCCCCTGGGCTATACTTATAAGTTTCGGATTTATGAGGGAAAAGATAGTCACGTGGAGCCCCCTCCCGGATGCCCAGACTACATGGGGAGCAGTGGCAAGATAGTTTGGGACTTGGTGTCATCATTTCTCCATATGGGGTACCACTTATACGTGGACAATTTTTATTCAAGCGTGCCACTATTTAGACATTTATTCAATCTTGGAACTGGCACTTGTGGCAAAGTGTGACCTAATGTGTGCCCACCATTAGAAGTGGGTGGATGCAGGGCGGTATATTCTAATGGTGGGCATACCACACACTTTTTCTGGCAGAGATTTCTTCTCATTTTTTCATTCAGTCCACTGGCTGCATACAAAAAAAAAAATGTAAAAATAATTTTAAAAAAATCAAAATAACTAAAAAAAAAACAAATTTGCCCCTCCCATGCGAGCACGCCTGTGTGCACAAGCCTTGACCCTGTGCCGTTATGTAAACAGCGGTTGCACCATGCATGTGAGGTATTGCCGTGAACATCAGATCAAGGGCAGTAATTCTAACACTAGACCTCCTCTGTAAATCTAAAATGGTGGCTTTTAAAGGCTTTTAAAGCGCTGCCTATGGATATTAAAAATGTTTGCAGTTTGTCACCATTGAACGGGGCATGCGCAGTTTTAAAGCATGTCATGTTTGGTATATATTTACTCGGCATACCATTATCTTTTATATTTTACCAAACAATTGGCCAATATATTGTGTTTTTGTGCATTTAAAGTAAAACAAGTGTATTTTTTTTTTTTAATTGCTTTTGAAAAATCGCTGCGCGAGTACTATGTGCCATAAAAAATTGTAGTACCTACCATTTTATTCACTAGGGTGTCTGCTTTAAAAAATATATAATGTTTGGGGGTTTAAATTAATTTCCTAGCAAAAAATACAGATTTTTTCATGTGAACAAAAAGGATTGGTTTTCAGGTGGTTAGAAGAGTGAATGATGTGTGGCATAAACTTCTAATGCTGGGCATAAAACGCCCCCACCCCCCAAAATGACCCCTTTTGGGAAAGTAGTCACCCCAAACTATTTGCTGAGAGGAATGTTGAATCAATAGAAGAATTTATTTTTTTACCACAAGTTTTTGGAAAATGACAAAAAATAAAATTACACAAAATTGTCTTTGAAATAATTTATTGCTCACACAAGCCATATGTATATGTGGAATCACTCCCCAAAATACATTCTGCTACTTCTCCCGAGTATGGGGGTGCCACATATGAGAGACTTTTTGGCAGTCTAGCCAAGTACAGGACCCCAAAATCCAATAAGCACCTTCAGGCTTTTAAAGGGCTTTATTTCCTCATTACACTTCCTGACTACCTATCACAGTTTCGGAGGCCCTGGAATGCCAGAATAGCACCAAACCCCCCCAAATGACCCCTTTTTGGAAAGTAGACACCCAAAGGAATTTGATAAGAAGCATGGTAAGTATTTTGAAGATCTCATTTGTTGCCACAAGTTTTTGGAAAATGAAGAAAGAAAATAAAAACATATTTTTCTTTTCTTTTTTATATTTCAAAACCTTGTGAGAAAAAATGAGATCTGCAAAATACTTACCATGCCTCTTTTTAAATTCCTTGGAGTGTCTACTTTCCAAAAAGGGGTCATTTGGGGGGGGGGGGGGGGTTTGTGCTATCCTGGCATTTCAGGGCCTCCGAACCTGTGATAGGTAGTGGGGAAGTGAAATGAAGAAGTTACGCACCTTCAGGCTTTCAAAGTGGTCATTGGATTTCAGGCTCCTGTATGTGGCTAGGCTCCCAAAAAGTGTCACACGTGTGGTATCCTCATACTCGGTAGAAGTAGCAGAATGTATTTTGGGGTGTAATTCCACATATACCCATGGCTTGTGCAAGAAATAAATCATTTAAATGACAATTTTGTGTAAAAAAACAAAAACAAAAAAAAGTTTGTCATTTTCCAGAAACTTGTGGAAAAAAAAATAAATCTTCCATGGACACAATGGCCCTGATTCACTATTGGGCGTGGGCGCATATTTATGGGCTTAAGCCCAATTTTCATGGGCGTCCGTCCATTTTTGACCCTGCAACCTAATTCACTATTGAGCAGAGCCCATAAGCAGACGCCCAATCTAATTCACAAAAAGACACACGCCCGGAATCAGACTCACAAAAGCAGACTTGCTAAGAAGCACGTCTAACACCATGAAAAATCACTGTAGAGACATGTTCACTTAGAAATTTGCTTTGCCAAATATCAGGACTTCACTTTAAACAATATCTGCTATTTCCAAAAAAATTAAGAATGTGTTAAAAATCGTTTTTCTCAAGGAAATCGACACAGTAAAAATCTAGATGCCCGTGCAGTGTCTTTGGCAGATAGAACTGAGCATGTGCAGAACACCTTTTAGTCCTCT